>NC_059158.1:111225996-111841093 GCF_019923935.1 Bubalus bubalis
GTTGCAAAGCCCTATTATTAAAGGAAGTTCCCAGCCCTAGAAACCTAACCCTAATCCGAACCTTAACCTTATCCATTGTCCTTTCCGCTTACCTAGCCCTTCCACTCACAGGATGGAAAGCCAGAAGTGGCCAGAGTCTCTGTACCTTGCACTTGCCCAGTCACTTCTCTAACACACAACCATTACATCTCTTGCTCCATCATCTTGCCTGTGCCTCTGTTCACACATCTTATATCTAATTCTGATTCTCTGGCTCACTTGGCCAGGCTTTTCAGACGTTTTCTCTGGTCTATGCACCTGTCACTACCCCCTCATCTCTGTGTGTTTGTACATCTGAACAGTCTCTGTAGCTTTGAGGAGGAGACGACTTTAGCATTATTCTTGTAGAAGGGCTGAACTCACATCCTGCTCCAGGTTTCCTGCCACTGGATGTATCCTTGCACTAGGCTGGAGTAGGTAGCCTGTGTTCTTACAATAGCCTATATTGTTTTACAAATTTCCCTGTGAAAATCTTATTTGTCTTCTACCAGACCACAAAATCTTTGAGTAGAGGAACCGTGTCTTCTTTGGGTCACTTGTGCTACACACAGTGCCTGGCATATTGTTGGTGTGTGATGAAAATTTCTTTGAACTGAAATAAAATGTACTCCTCTGTTCTGCAAGGTGGATAAGGGAGGATGGGTTATGGGAGAGAAAAACCCAAGAATAAGTCTTAGGATAAACCAAACACATGAGACTGCAGAACAGGAAGTTCAAGACAGAGGAATAAGGATGGTGGAAGTCTATTATCAGAGATAAAGGAATATTTAAAGCTTTAATGACACAGTTTAAATGCAGGACAAAATAAATGTTTAGTGATGCAGCTCAACTAAAGGATTAAAGAAGCCATAAAACTGTACTCAGAAATGTTTTGGTGCTGACAACAATGTGTAATTATCAACTATACTTTCCTAAGCATTTAAGATAGACTCAATAAAGGATAGAAATGGTATGGACCTAACAGATGCAGAAGATATTAGGAAGAGGTGGCAAGAATACACAGAACTGTACAAAAAGATCTTCACGACCCAGATAATCATCATAGTGTGATCACTCACCTAGAGCCAGACATCCTGGAATGTGAAGTCAAGTGGGCCTTAGGAAGCATCACTACAAAGCTAGTGGAGGTGAAAGAATTCCAGTTGAGCTATTTAAATCCTAAAAGATGATGCTCTGAAAGTGCCGCACTTGATATGCCAGCAAATTTGGAAAACACCAGTGGCCACAGGACTGGAAAAGGTCAGTTTTCATTCCAATCCCAAAAAAGGCAATGCCAAAGAATGCTCAAAATACTGCACAATTGCACTCATCTCACACACTAGAAAAGTGATGATCAAAATTCTCCAGGCCAGTCTTCAGCAATACGTGAACCACGAACTTCCAGATGTTCAAGCTGGTTTAGAAAAGGCAGAGGAACCAGAGATCAAATTGCGAACATTCGCTGGATCATTGAAAAAAACAAGAGGGTTCCAGAAAAACATCTATGTATGCTTTATTGACTATACCAAAGGCTTTGAATGTATGGATCACAACAAACTAGAAAATCCGGAAAGAGATGGGAATACCAGATCACCTGACCTGCTCCTGAGAAATCTGTATGCACACCAAGAAGCAACAGTTAGAACTGGACCTAAAAAATCAGACTGGTTGCAAATAGGAAAAGGAGTACATCAAGATTGTATATTGTCACCCTGCTTATATAACTTACATGCAGAGTACATCATGAGAAATGCAGGACTGGATGAAGCACAAGCTGGAATCAAGATTGCCAGGAGAAATAACAATAACCTCAGATATGCAGATGACATCAAGGTTATGGCAGAAAGTGAAGAACTAAGGAGCCTCTTGATGACAGTGAAAGAGAAGAGTGGGAATGTTAGCTTAAAGGTCAACATTCAGAAAACTAAGATCATGGCATCTGGTCCCATCAGTTCAGTTCAGTTCAGTTTAGTCGCTCAGTTGTGTCAGACTCTGCGACCCATGAATTGCAGCACGCCAGGCCTCTGTGTCCATCACCAACTCCCAGAGTTCACTCAGACTCACATCCATCGAGATGATAATGCCATCCAGCCATCTCATTCTCTGTCGTCTCCTTCTCCCCTTGCCCTCAATCCCTCCCACCATCAGAGTCTTTTCCAATGAGTCAACTCTTCTCATGAGGTGGCCAAAGTACTGGAGTTTCAGCTTTAGCATCAGTCCGTCCAAAGAACACCCAGGACTGATCTCCTTTAGAATGGACTGGTTGGATCTCCTTGCAGTACAAGGGACTCAAGAGTCTTCTCCAACACCACAGTTCAAAAGCATCAATTCTTTGGTGCTGAGCCTTCTTCACAGTCCAACTCTCACATCCATACATAACCACTGGAAAAACCATAGCCTTGACTAGATGGACCTTTGTTGGCAAAGTAATGTCTCTGCTTTTGAATATGCTATCTAGGTTGGTCATAACTTTCCTTCCAAGGAGTAAGCATCTTTTAATTTCATGGCTGCATTCACCATCTGCAGTGATATTGGAGCCCCCCAAAATAAAGTCTGACACTGTTTCCACTGTTTCCCCATCTATTTGCCATGAAGTGATGGGACCAGATGCCATGATCTTCGTTTTCTGAATGTTGAGCTTTAAGCCAACTTTTTCACTCTCCTCTTTCACCTTCATCAAGAAGCTTTTTAGTTCCTCTTCACTTTCTGCCATAAGGGTGGTGTCATCTGCATATCTGAGGTTTTTGATATTTCTCCCGGCAATCTTGATTCCAGCTTGTGCTTCTTCCAGCCCAGCATTTCTCATGATGTACCCTGCATATAAGTTAAATAAGCAGGGTGACGATATACATCCTTGATGTACTCCTTTTCCTATTTGGAACCAGTCTGTTGTTCCATGTCCAGTTCTAACTGTTGCTTCCCGACCTGCCTATAGGTTTCTCAAGAGGCTGGTCAGGTGGTCTGGTATTCCCATCTCTTTCAGAATTTTCCACAGTTTATTGTGATTCACAGAGTCAAAGGCTTTGGCATAGTAAATAAAGCAGAAATAGATGTTTTTCTGGAACTCTCTTGCTTTTTCCATGATCCAGCAGATGTTGGCAATTTGATCTCTGGTTCCTCTGCCTTTTCTAAAACTAGCTTGAACATCTGGAAGTTCACAGTTCATGTATTGCTGAAGCCTGGCTTGGAGAATTTTGAGAATTACTTTACTAGCGTGTGAGATGAGTGCAATTGTGCGGTAGTTTGAGCATTCTTTGGCCTTGCCTTTCTTTGGGATTGAAATGAAAACTGACCTTTTCCAGTCCTGTGGCCACTGCTGAGTTTTCCAAATTTGCTGACATATTGAGTGCAGCACTTTCACAGCATCATCTTTCAGGATTTGAAATAGCTCAACTGGAATTCCATCACCTCCACTAGCTTTGTTCATAGTGATGCTTTCTAAGGCCCCCTTAACTTCACATTCCAGGATGTCTGGCTCTAGGTCAGTGATCACACCATTGTGATTATCTTGGTCGTGAAGATCTTTTTTGTACAGTTCTTCTGTGTATTCTTGCCACCTCCTCTTAATATCTTCTGCTTCTGTTAGGTCCATACCATTTCTGTCCTTTATCAAGCCCATCTTTGCATGAAATGTTCCCTTGGTATCTCTAATTTTCTTGAAGAGATCTCTAGTCTTTCTCATTCTGTTGTTTTCCTCTTTTCTTTGCATTGATCGCTGAGGAAGGCTTTCTTATCTCCCCTTGCTATTCTTTGGAACTCAGCATTCAGATGCTTATATCTTTCCTTTTCTCCTTTGCTTTTCACTTCTCTTCTTTTCACAGCTATTTGTAAGGCCTCCCTAGACAGCCATTTTGCTTTTTTGCATTTCTTTTCCATGGGGATGGTCTTGATCCCTGTCTCCTATACAGTGTCACAAACCTCCATCCATAGTTCATCAGGCACTCTATCTATCAGATCTAGTCCCTTAAATCTATTTCTCACTTCAAGGCAAATAGATGCTGAAACAGTGGAAACAGTGGCTGACTTTATTTTTTTTAGCTCCAAAATCACTGCAGATGGTGACTGTAGCCATGAAATTAAAAGACGCTTACTCCTTGGAAGGAAAGTTATGACCACCCTAGACAACATATTAAAAAGCAGAGACATTACTTTGCCAAGAAAGGTCTATCTAGTCAAGCCTATGGTTTTTCCCGTAGTCATGTTTGGATTTGAGAGTTGGACTATAAAGAAAGCTGAGCGCAGAAGAATTGATGCTTTTGAACTGTGGTGTTGGAGAACTCTTGGGAGTCCCTTGGACTGCAAGGAGATCCAACCAGTCCATCCTAAAGGAGATCAGTCCTGGGTGTTCATTGGAAGGACTGATGTGAAGAGCTGATTTATTTGCAAAGATCCTGATGCTGGGAAAGATTGAGGGTAGGAGGAGAAGGGGATGGCAGAGGATGAGATGGTTGGATCGCATCACAAACTCAATGGACATGGGTTTGGGTAGACTCCGGGAGTTGGTGATGGACAGGGAGACCTGGTGTTCTGCAATTCATGGGGTCTCAAAGAGTTGGACGTGACTGAGTGACTGAACTGAACTGAACTAGTATGGTCATAGCATTATGCTATCCACAGAAAAAGTACAGATTGAAAAAAATAAAAAAAAACCCTGGCATCTAGGAGATTATAACCTTCCTTGAGAAATGAAATCAATAAATAAGAAATCATTAGTAAATCAGGAAAAGTAGTATTCACTACTTTTAATTAGTAATTAATTAATTTTAATTAGTATTAACTACTAAATTATCTAGTGTGGATTAAATACCTCCTTTACTTATTTAGTGATATCAATGAATCCTGTGCATATTTTCTTGTGTCAGGTACTCACCTAGAAAAGGAGATGTGGTGAATTCAGGGAGGTGTTGTGAAGCCTTTGTATTTTGTTAGTGTTAATGTCTGTTGAGTCTATTAAGGGGAGTTCAGACACCTACTGCTGCCAAGAAAGAGCCAGACATAAGGTCCAGATGGGTTTTGTTGGATACATACAACACAATATATCTCAATTACCATGAAAATCTAAAGAGTTAGGAATTGTAGAATATTGGAATTTTATTTTGCTCTTTACATCAAGGTGTTCCTCAACAATTTTATTGATCATCAATATTTGTAATCCAGAATAAGCTGACAATTCAATCTTAGAGCACTATCTTAAATCCATCAGCTGTCTTAGAAACCCCTGAATTCAAACAGCTGCCTACAAGATGTTTGCTGTCTGGATAATTTGCGATCTGGGGCATCAATCTCAATTCTGGAGATTTACCCAGTTCATTTCTGAATTGATTTTCCCCAATGTTTCATTCGGGAGAAGTACATAAGAATTGTTGTGCCGTGATGAATCTAAATGTATGATCAAATCCAGCTCCAGGGCTACGTTAAGTTACTGCTCAGCAGGATATGGCAACTGTGTGGAATGCCAATATAATGAAACACTGGTTATAGGAAATAAATTTTAAAGGCTGTACATTTCTAAATCAGGAGGAGCCACTTTTACTGCTCTGAATGTTCTTCCAGATGACAATCGATGGGATTCCAAAAATGAAATGACAAAAAACTTCACTCTGGAATTCTATATATTGAATCATGATTTACAGAATGGCCCATCTTTTTGAAGAGAAGTAAATCCAGCCTTGTAGTTTATAGCCACAAACTTTTTCCCCAAAGTAATGTAATTGTAGTTTGGAAGAAATCAAAGAGAAAGGAATATATTAAACAGAGTCTACTTATTTAGCTTCCCCTGGTCCTCCAGCAAAAGTAGGTAAGAATGTTTTTAAGTCCATCCTTACCCCACTAGCCTCATTCAGGAATAGATTGATTCAAACCTTCCAAATTCTTCTCTCTTAAGCCCAGTCCAGGAGTTCAAATAAAAGAAATTTCTTGAATCATATGAGCAGAGAACTATAAAACCAACAGTGTTTGCAGATTAAGCTCAACTCTTCTTTCAAGTTTGTTCAATAAAAAATTGTAATAGCATAATTATCAAGACCTCCTATATTCTGCTACAACAGTTTTTAAAATGTCTCAGCTTAATTCAACCTGGGAGCTTTGCTACAAGCCGAGGTCAACTAACAGGATGTGAAACCAAGAGTGAAGCACAGTCAGGGCAAATACAACGATCCATCAAAAGAGGTGTGAGCCTCTAGGCAGCTCCAAGATGCCGTGCACAGCTTACTTCTATATCACACAGCTCTAACCTATCTAGCAAATTAGGAAAATGGCAGTAAAAAACCCAACAGTCCAAATTTATGTGCAGAGCACAAATTTTCTTTTTTTGTTGTTATTTTTGTCATTGTTAATTAAGGAATAACTTATACAAGAAATCCTCAGATCTGAAGTATACAGATTGTGAATTTCAGTTTTTACATTTTGATAATTTTTTATAGCCATATAACTACCACCCCAATCAAGATATAGAACATTTACATTATTCTAAAAAGTTCTGTCATTGTCTTTTGATTTAATCCTCCCTCCAGGCAATCGTGTGTGTGTGTATATACATTAAATATTCTGGATATAAATCTTTGTCACTTATAGGTATTTATGATAATTTTCTCTCCATTTGTGGCTTATGTATTTTTAAATGGTGCCTTTAAAAGTGTTTAATCACTATGAACAAAGCTAGTATAGGTGATGGAATTCCAATTGAGCTATTTCAAAATCCTAAAAGATGATGCTGTGACAGTGCTGCACTCAATATGCCAGCATCTGGAAAACTCAGCAGTGGCCACAGGAATGGAAAAAGTCAGTTTTCATTCCAATCCCAAAGAAAGGCAATGCCAAAGAATGTTCAAACTACCACACAATTGCACTCATCTCACATGCTAGCAAAGTAATGCTCAAAATTCTCCAAGCCAGGCTTCCACAATACATGAACTGTGAACTTCCAGATGCTCAAGCTGGATTTAGAAAAGGCAGAGGAACCAGAGATCAAATTGCCAACATTCACTGTATCATTGATAAAGCAAGAGAGTTCCAGAAAAACATCTACTTTGCTTTATTGACTACACTAAAGCCTTTGACTGTGTGGATCACAACAAACTGTGGAAAATTCTGAAAGAGATGGGAATACCAGACCACCTGACCTGCCTCCTGAGAAATCTGTATGCAGGTCAAGAAGCAACAGTTAGAACTGGACATGAAACAACAGACTGGTTCCAAATCGGGAAAGGAATATGTCAAGGCTGTATATTGTCACCTTGCTTATTTAACTTCTACACAGAGTACATCATGAGAAACACTGGGCTGGAAGAAGCACAAGCTGGAATCAAGATTGCCAGGAGAAATATCAATAACCTCGGATATGCAGATGACACCACCCTTATGGCAGAATGTGAGATCCAAAGAACCTCTTGATGAAAGTGAAAGAGAAGAGTGAAAACTTCTCTTTAAGTTGGCTTAAAACTCAACATTCAGAAAAAAACTAAAATCATGGCATCTGGTCCCATCACTTCATGGGAAATAGATGGGGAAACAGTGGAAACAGTGAGAGACTTTATTTTCATGGGCTCCAAGAAAATAGACTGCATATTAAAAAGCAAAGACTGCATATTAAAAAGCAAAGACATTACTCACCAACAAAGTCCATCTAGTCAAAGCTATGGTTTTTCCAGCAGTCATGTATGGATGTGAGAGTTGGACCATAAAGAAAGCTGAGCACCGAAGTATTGATGCTTTTGAACTGTGGTGTTGGAGAAGACTCTTGAGAGTCCCTTGGACTGCAAGGAGAGCCAACCAATCTTAAAGGAAGTTAGTCCTAAATATTCATTGGAAGGACTGATGCTGAAGCTGAAACTCCAGTACCTGATGCGAAGAATTGACTCTTTGGAAAAGACCCTGATGCTGGAAAAGATTGAAGGTGGGAGGAAAAGGGGATGACAGAGGATGAGATGGTTGGATGGCACCATTCACATGATGGATGAGTTTGAGTAGGCTCTGGTAGTTGGTGATGAACAGGGAAGCCTGGTGTGCTGCAGTCCATGGAGTCGCAAAAAGTCAGACACAACTGAGTGACTGAATTGAACAATCTGATTAACAATGTTGTGATAGTTTCAGGTGAATAGCATAGGGACTCAGTAATACATACGTATGTATTCTTTCTCCCTCAGGTGACTAATAGATGGGGAAAAATGGAAAAGGTGACCGACTTTATTTTCTTGGCTCCAAAGTCACTGTGGACATTGACTGCAGCCATGAAATTAAAAGATGCTTGCTCCTTGGAAGAAAAGCTATGATCAACTTAGACAACATATTAAAAAGCAGAGACATTACTTTGCTGACAAAGGTCTTTATAGTAAAAGCTGTGGTTTTTATGATTTATCCATATATGACTACTGTATTCTGTAGTCATGTATGGATGTGAGAGCTGGACCATAAGGAAGACTGACCACTGAAGAACTGATGCTTTTGAACTGTGATGATGAAGACTCTTGAGAGTCCCTTGAACAGCCAGGAGATAAAGCCAGTCAATCCTAAAGGAAATTAACCCTAAATATTCATTGCAAGGACTGATGCTGAGGTTGAAGCTCCAATACTTTGAACTCCTGATGCCAAGAGGGGCTCATTGGAAAAAAACCCAATGCTGGGAAAGATTCAAGGCAGGAGGAGAAGTGGGCAACAGAGAATGAGATGGCTGGATGGCATCATCAACTCAATGGACAAGAGTTTGAGCAAACTCTGGGAGATAGTGAAGGACAGGGAAGCCTGGCATGCTGCAATCCTTGAGGTTGCAAAGCATTGGACACAGCTGAGTAACTGAACAACAAATTCTCCCTAACACTTCCTTTCCATCCAGGCTGCCACATCACATAAAAATACCAAGTTCTTCCAGGACCATTTATTGAAATGCCTCTCCTTTGTCCATTGAATTATCTTGGCGCCTTTGTGAAAAATCAGTTGATAGTAAATGTTTGGATATATCTCTGAACTCTCTCATTTCATTATTGTTTGGCCCTTACCACAATACCACACTAGCTTGATTGTCTTAGGTTTATAATTAGGTTCAAAATCAGCTAATGTAAGATCTCTAACATTGTTGCTCTTTTTCAAGCTCTTTTATTTATTCTTTGTCCTTTGTATTTCCATATGAATTTCATAATCAGTTTATGCATTTCTATAAATTGCCTGCTGAGTTTTGAGTCAGACCACCTTGATTCAGTATGAGTCAGTTTGGGGGGAATGGGGCATCTTAAAAATAGTGAATTTTCCAATCCCAAGTGACCATGTCTCTCCATTTCTTTAAGACTATTACACTTCCCTAGGCAATATTTGATAGTTTTCTGGGTAGAGTTCTTCCAATCACATATTAGATTCATTCTCTGACATTTGAAGCATTTTATTCTAATAAAAAAGTTTTCAAATTTCATTTTCTTGTTATTTGTTTTTATTGAAGTATAGGTAATTTACAGTGTTGTGCTGATTTCTACTGTACAGCAAAATGAGTCCATTATTCATGTATATACATTATTATATTCTTTTCCATTATGGTTTATCATAGGGTATTGAATACATTTCCCTGTGTTATACAACAGGACCTTGTTATTTATCCATTCTATATGTAATATCTTATATCTACGAACCCCGACCTCCTACTCTATGTCTCTCCCAACCCCCTTCCCCTTGACACTCACAGGTCTGTTCTCTGTGTCTATGATTCTGTTTCTGTTTTATAGTTAGGTTCATTTGTGTCATAGTTTGTGAGTGATAGTTGCTCAGTCACGCCTGACTCTTTGCAACCCCACGGACAGTAGCCTGCCAGGATCCTCTGCCCCTGGAATTCTCCAGGCAAGATTATTGGAGTGGGTTGCCATTTCCTTCTCCAGGGGATCTTCCCGACCCATGTATCCTGCATTGCAGGAGAGTCTTTACCATATGAGCCACCAGGGAAGCCTACAATTAAGACATTTCTAAGTATAAAGACAGATCAACTTAAAAAGTAACAGCAGGTACATGCTTGACTTTATCTTATAATCTATAGACAATATATTAGAATATGTAATGAATCCATACACCTTTTCCAAAGGCATACCCAAAACAGAAGTAACAGTAAAGTTATAAATGATAGTCATCAGATGAAGTAATTTAGATGAAGCTTTTCTCTCTCGAAGAGATGGGGACTCGGAAAGTGGTCAGGAAGGAAATACAATGTGCTTTTAACTTTGTTTGATAAATACTGTACAGTTCCACATTGCTGAACATAATTCTGTTTTTGCCAAATAAATCCTGTACTTCAAATTACTGTCCAAATGCTTTATTAAAACTCTGCTTCTAGCCTTTGTTTTGGAATCTGTTACTTTTGTTGCCACCTCCTGATTGCTGTCCTCTGAAGCTTCTACTTCTTTCCCACTGTCCCCTGACATCTTGGTTGGCCTCTTGCTGTCCTCTGAAGCCTCAATTGCCTTCCCACTGTCCTTGGAAGTTGCGATATCCTTCCTGTGGACCTTCTAGCTCTGGTTGCTCTGTGGCCACAGAAAGCTGCCAGCGCCGTGAATCATGTCACTTTTCCTGTGTCATAGTTTAGATTCCACATATAAGTGATATTATATAGTATTTGGCATTCTCTTTCTGACTTACTTCATTTAGTATGGTAATCTCTAGTTACATCCATGATACTACAGATGGCATTATTTTATTCTTTTTTATGGCTGAGCACTATTCCATTGTATATATGTACCACATCTTCTTTACCATTCATCTGTCAGTGGACAATTAGGTTGCTTATATGTCTTGGATATTGTGAGTAGTGCTTCTAGGAACATAGGAGTGCATGTATCTTTTTTTTTAATTGAAGTTTTGTCTGGATATATGATCAGGAGTAGGATTGTTGGATCATATGGTAATTCTATTTTAGTTTTTGCCCATACTATGGAGCTTACAGGATCTTAGCTCCCTTGGCAGTGAAAGCACAGAGCCCTAACCACTGGACTACCTGGGAATTCCCTATTTTTAGTTTTCTGAGGAACCTCTATACTGTTATCTGTAGTGGCTGTACCCACTTACATTCCCACCAACATTGTAGTTGTGGGTTTCCTTTCTCCACACCCTCTCCAGCATTTATTATTTGTTGACTTAATAACGCCCATCCTGACCAGTGTGAGGTGATACCTCATTGTCGGTTTGATTTGCATTTTTCTAACAATTAGCAATGTTGAGTGTCACTTCATGTGCCAGTTGGCCATCTGTATGTCTTCTTTAGAGAAATGTCTATTTAGGTCTTCTGCCCATTACTCTTACCTGGAAAATCCCATGGACGGAGGAGCCTGGTAGGCTGCAGTCCATGGGGTCACGAAGAGTTGGACACGACTGAGCGACTTCACTTTCATTTTTCACTTTCATGCATTGGAGAAGGAGATGGCAACCCACTCCAGTGTTCTTGCCTGGAGAATCCCAGGGACGGGGAGCCTGGTGGGCTGCTGTCTATGGGGTCGCACAGAGTTGGACATGACTGAAGCGACTTAGCAGCAGCAGCAGCAGCAGCCCATTTTTTGATTGGGTTGTTTTTCGTTTTTGAGTTTGATGAGCTGTTTGTATATTTTGGAAATTAAGCCGTCGTTGATCGCATTGTTTTCAGATATTTTCTCCCATTCTATAGGTTGTCTTTGTTTCTTTATGGTTTCCTTTACTGTGCAAAAGCTTATAAGCTTGATTAGGTCTCATTTGTTTATTCTTATTTTTATTTCTATTGCCTTGGGAGACTGATCTAAGAAAACATTGGTGTGATTTATGTCAGAGAAATTTTTCCTATGATCTCTTCTAAGAGTTTTATTGTGTCATATCTTATAATTAAGTCTTTAAACCTTTTTCAGTTTATTTTTGTGTGTGGTGAGAGCATTCTCACTTCATTGATTTACATGCAGCTGTTCAACTCTCCCATTTGTAAATGAAGATTATTTTGTTCTTTTCAATTTTTATGCCATTTTTTTCTTGTTTATTGAACTAGTTTGGATTTTCAGCACACTAATAAGAGTAACACTGCTTAATTTAATTTTATAACAAAAGCCAGAACAATTTTGATAACTGAAGATCTAACTTTTTGAGTAAATTATAATGCTACCAGTAATACACAATAGTGCCTGTGATACACAATACTTTCTAGAACTGAATGCTACCATGATTTAAAGCATTTATCAATCTTATAAATGAGAAATGGTACCTTTCATGCTTCAAATTAATATTAATATGGTATAAAATAAGAAACATAATTTTACTAATATATCATAAATATAGAAAATTCAATAGCTTTTTCCTTTATTACTAGTACCCAGAAATGGAAAAATAGAAAGCTCAATAACAATTGCTAACCCTTTAATTGCTTAGAAATACATTTAATAGAGTCTGTATAAGAGAAATTATTAAATATAAACAAATACAAAGTAAGATAGTATTAAGCGAAATTGCATTCCACTGTGAATCTTAATGCTTTTATTTTGTTTTATTTGGGGAACTAGATTAAATTATTTTAAAGTTTAGATGATGGAATAAAGTTCTGAGAATAGTACAAACAATGAAAAAAAAAGAATACTAAAAAGATGAGCTTATCTTTCAGTTACTAAAATTTACTATAAAGTCAGAATCACAGTACTGAGATAGGTTACAATATCCACTGAGATAGGTTATAATATCCAAAAATGTAAGCAAGAATCACATGGAATGATCAAAATTAACATTTTTAGCTCAATGAGATTTTTTGGGGAAAAAAAAAAAAAACAGTGCTGGCATAGACCGTTTTTTATCTGGAAAAAGATGAAACTAGTTCAACGTATATTTTCCACACAAATGCATTTGATATATAGTAATTGGGGAAACAGTGAAAACAGTGTCAGACTTTATTTTGGGGGGCTCTAAAATCACTGCAGATGGTGACTGCAGCCATGAAATTAAGACGCTTGCTCCTTGGAAGGAAAGTTATGACCAACCTAGTTAGCATATTGAAAAGCAGAGACATTACTTTGCCAACAAAGGTCCGTCTAGTCAAGGCTATGGTTTTTCCAGTGGTCATGTATGGATGAGCGCCGAAGAATTGATGCTTTTGAACTGTGGTGTTGGAGAAGACTCTTGAGAGTCCCTTGGACTGCAAGGAGATCCAACCAGTCCATTCTGAAGGAGATCAGCCCTGGGATTTCTTTGGAAGGAATGATGCTGAAGCTGAAACTCCAGTACTTTGGCCACCTCATGCGAAGAGTTGACTCATTGGAAAAGACTCTGATGCTGGGAGGGATTGGGGGCAGGAGGAGAAGGGGACGACAGAGGATGAGATGGCTGGATGGCATCACTGACTCAATGGATGTGAGTCTGAGTGAACTCCTGGAGTTGGTGATGGACAGGGAAGCCTGCCGTGCTGTGATTCACGGGGTCGCAAATAGTCGGACATGACTGAGTGACTGAACTGAACTGAATATGACTATCCAAAATAGTGGGAGAATATATAGGTGAATGTCTACATGATTTTCTATAGGAGGCTTCCTTAAGCAAAATAGGAATTTCAGAAGCCATAAAGTAAATAAATATGTTGTCCAGAGTATGTTTAAATTTGATAAATAATTAATGCTAAAGGATAAGTAACAATAAACTTCATTCTAATTGCTAATATATTTGTATATAATGGACATTTTTAAACATAAAAGACCAGAATATTGACACTTATGACTGAAGGTAAGTTATTAGAGTAAACATAAAAATATCTTCTATACAGGGATAATGGGAAACACATACGAAAAAGAACTGTGTAAATGGTTTAAATAGGCAATTCACTGAAACAGAAATCCAAAAGGGGTATGTGTATGTAGTTCTTTCGGAGAAGGCAATGGCACTCCACTCCAGTACTCTTGCCTGGAAAATCCCATGGACAGAGGGGCCTGGTAGGCTGCAGTCCATGGGGTCGCTGAGGGTCGGGCACAACTGAGCGACTTCACTTTCACTTTTCACTTTCATGCATTGGAGAAGGAAATGGCAACCCATTCCAGTGTTCTTGCCTGGAGAATCCCAGGGACAGCAGAGCCTGGTGGGCTGCCGTCTATGGGGTCACACAGAGTCAGAGATGACTGAAGCGACTTAGCAGCAGCAGCAGCATGTAGTTCTTTTATTTAAAGGAAGTCACTATTCCCTTTATAAAATTCATGGCTAACCATAACAAAGTGTATAGGCAATGAAGATAAGTACTTAAAAAGGAAGAAAAAAATCCTAAATTTTATAATCTGGAAATAATAGATAGTAATCCTAGTTCAATGAAATTCTAGACATTATTCTTTGCATCTCTACAGATAAAAAAATGAATGGCTTGATAGGTTGATAGAATGCTTTTATGTAACATATATTTTTTAAGGGGCTTCCCCAGTGGCTCAGCGGTAAAGAATCTGCCTGCGATGTAGGAGATGCAGATTTGATCCCTGGGTTGGGAAGATCCCCTGGAGGAGGGCATGGCAACCCACTCCAGTATTGTTGCCTGGAAAATCCCATTGTCAGAGGAGCCTGGTAGACTATGGTCCATAGGGTCACAAAGAGTCAGATATGACTGAGTTCTTACACACACACACACACACACACACACACACACTTTTGTAGTCATATTGAATTCCTCTTTACTTGAATTTAATTAAAAAAAAAAAAGCATACTGAAATAAAATCAAAACCATTGCTGGACTTCATATATCACTCTTTTACCAAAGAAAATATTTCCTTCAACATCATAAGGTTGGGTTACGTCTTTGGAAAATAGTAAAAGGCTGGCATTAGTTTTAAAACTACATGTTTCCATTATGAAGAATATTTTTACTTGCACTGTAAAAATAGAAAAATAAGTCTTACACTTTTCACATCTCTTGCTTCTCCCAGATTAAATTATTTTTGTTTATGCTGCCAAATTCAAAATCATTTAAAACTCTGTTCTACAACAGAGTTATAGAATTATCTGAATTTGTTCTATATTTAAGTCTGCCCATTATTAACTCTTTACTAATGGTTCCTTATTTCTGAGCCCTTTGTTTTAATCTTTTCTAGATTTCAAGTGAAATTTCTAAGAGTTCAAGGGTGCTGCATTTCCTGTTTTCTTCCATTTAAAAAATGCATATGGGCATTTCATTTTTCATGAAATTGAGGTATTGCCCTTTTATTTGCTGGCATTAAATATTTCTGAGCACAAGCTAGCCTGAACTTCTCCCATTGTCTCAAGGATTTTTGTGGCTGGTTGAGTGCATTTTTTCTTTATTGTTGATGCTAAATTACTTTATCAGATCTCAACTCATCATTGAGTATCTTTTCACATTTTCCTGGAATTTACTGTACCTTATCAATTTGCTGAATCAGTTCTTTCTTCATTAAATAAATTTTCTTCATTTAGAATTTCAGAACTAATATTTTCCCTGTTTGTATTTGTAAAATTCTCTTCTTCAGTGACATTGTTGGCTCATCTTTCTCTGTCCATGGCTTTTCTCTATTGGCTTTAAAATATCTTCCTATCCTTCATCTTTTCTCCTTTTTCTTCTGGTGTTCACTCTGATTATTTCTAATCTTTCCTTTTCATCATTATTTTCAGTTTTATTGCCATTTGTTTCTTGCTGTTTCTCTTTTACTGATTATTTATATATGAGTATTTGTTCTTTCTGACCGCAATCCCCCTAAATAATCTCATGTTGTTTGTTTTCTTAAACTGGACCCATATCCATAGTAAGATGATCTACAGATTGAAATTCACGTGAGGAATTTTATTCTGTTCCTTTAGATATTTTCTTCTAGGCTAGGATTTTGTTTATTTCTGTTGTGTTCCTTCCTTTCTATCATTTTTCTTCTGAAGTATTTTGCATGTTTGTTATGTCTTTCCACCATCTGTCTTTGAAGCCAAGTTTTTTTTTTCCAGAATAGCTAACTTCCAATGTTGGAGGTAGTGGAGGAGAGGATTAAACACACTGTCCTGACGTTTGTTCTTTCTATCATGTCTCTTGCAGGAATAACTGGAAAGATGAATTTTATTACTTTCTTACTTAATGTTGAAAAATTTCAGAAGCTGCAACTTCTCAGCAGACACAGATAATTGCTAATTTCCCTCAGACAGTAAAGCCTAACTTGATTCATGGAAAACAAACAAGGCCATAGTTTGAGTGGTAGAGGGGAAATGACATGGGTTTTAAATCAAGACCTGGGATTAAATTCTCCTGATGTAAATGATCTTGTTGCTCAGTTGCTAAGTCATGTCCAACTCTTTGAAGCCCCATGGACTGCAGCATGCCAGGCCTCCTGTCCTTCACTATCTCCCAGAGTTTGCTCAAATTCTTGTCCATTGAGTTGGTGATTTTAATCCAATCATATCCTCTGTCATTCCCTTCTCCTTCTGCCCTCAATCTTTCCCATCATAAGGGTCTTTTCCAGTGAGTCAGCTTTTCACATCAAGTGGCCAAAGTATTGGAGCTTTAGCTTCAGCATCAGTCCTTCCAATGAATATTCAGGGTTGGTTTCCTTTAGGATTGACTGGCCATCTTTGCATGAAATGTTCCCTTGGTATTTCCAATTTTCTTGATATTTCTAGTCTTTCCCATTCTATTGTTTTTCTTCTATTTCTTTGCATTGTTCACTTAAGAAGGCTTTCTTATCTCTCCTTGCTATTCTCTGGAACTCTGCATTCAATTGAATCTATCTTTTCCTTGGACACATTAATTAAACTCCATGAGCCTCAGTTTCCTAAACCATAAAATGGGAATAAGAAAACTACTTCAAAACTTTTTTTCAAAGATTAAATGGGATAAAATACCTGGAACATATTCAATAAAAATGAAATCCCTCTCCCTTCACAAACCACTATTAATTCACTAATTTAATCAATTGACACTTATTGAGCCTAGTACTCTATACCAGGAACTCTGCTTGACATTGATGATGCTGGTTCTATTTTTAATATTTTTAAGGAATCATTATATTGTTTTCCATAGAGGCTGCACCAATTTATATTCCCATCATCAATGTAAAGGGTTTTCTTTCTCCTCATTCTCTCTAACACTTGTTATTTCTTGCCTTTTTGATAATAGCAGTTCCAAAGGACATGCAGTCATATTTTACCAATTGTCAGGGAAATGCAACTTAAAACCACAGTGAGATATCACCTCACACCTTTTATTATGCCAGACATTTTAAATACATCTTCTGTGACCCCCAGAAGCAACTCTTTATGGTAGAAATTATCTCTATTTTAAGAGTGTACTGAAGCTTAGAGAGTTAAATACCATGCTGCCTGTCATTCAGCTGTCACAGTGTCACTAAACTGGTAAGCTGACCATCACTCAGGATGGTCCCTATCGAGCCGAACATAAAACTTTTGGTTGCTGGCTTGTGAGAATGTCCAGGAGTTAGTACCATGAAGAATGGGGTAGTCTTGGGCTTCAGACAACATGGATTTACCATTTGGTGATTAATCTCTGTAAGCCATACTTTTTGTCTTATTATTCCAACTCAAGGGTAAACATTTTTCTAGGTCAAGTCTAGTGTCTAACAATATATTATATTTTGATGTAATTATGAGTGCTATAGAACACAGACCTTTATGTACGATAGACAACTAAGAAATTTTTGCTGACTGAATGATAAAGAGATAAGAAATGTGTACTCAACTCCACAGTACTTATTTTATATATACCAAAATGCTTATATCTGAAAAAACCAGAATTTGCTTATTGTCTAAATGTTGATTAAAATGAGTAATCTTTTTTTTTTTAATTTTACATCAGTACTTTTACAGAAACAATTACTCTCAAAAGTATGGAAAATTTTTATTTCTTGTTGATGCTTTCTCTGAACAAGTTTTGCCTTTTGGCTTTGAAGTTGGCCCTAATGAAAATAATTGTAATCAAATAAAATGTGATGATTTCAGATAGCCCACTTTCCTTCTTTATATGATGACTGGTTATTTAAACAGGGGCTGGTGATACAAATATTTTTGAGAGAAATAAATTTATAGTTGATCTCAATAAGTTGAAGCCAGTATCAGTCATACCCAATTCTGGCTATTTCTCATCAATAAGAATAATAAATGAAGTTTCATGGTAAAATTACTGGACAGAGACTTTTATAGTAAAATCAGTGAATAGAAACTTTAAAAAATAAAGTCACTGACAATACCCAGTCATGTTGTCACATTAGCCTATAACCATTTGCTGTTATTCTTTCTTAAAGAAATGAGTGATACAAGTCCCTGTCATACACAGTGTTGTTCCAGACTTAGCAATCCTTTTGTAGCCTTTCATTGTCCCCAGGATCCTGGAGCTTTTTTTTTTTAAACCAGTACTTACAATGCCTTTTTTGTGACAAAAATGTAATTGAAAATGCTCAAGCTGTAAAGCCCAATAGATAATGGTTTAAATCCTAGTTCATCTTTGCCAGACATGTGCTCTCAGGCAAATTCTGTTAAAGTAGAATAGAATCTGAATGGTACTTCCTTGCTTTTAAGTTAGGAATACTAATACCTGGGATTTCCCAGGTAGCACAGTGGTTAAAAAAAAAAAAATTCCTCCAGGAGACACTGGAGACAGGAGTTTGATCTCTGGGTCAGGAAGTTCCCCTGGAGGAGGCAATGGCAACCCACTCCAGTTCTCTTGCCTGGGAAGTCCCATGGACAGAGAAACATTGCAGGCTACAGTCCATGGGATCGCAAAGCCAGATAGGACTAAGTGAGCACACACTAACACCTACTTCACAGAGCTGTTCTGAGGATTCAAGAGATTACATATAGAGAGCCTTACAGCTCCTAGCACATAATAGGTATGAAAAACTGTAGCTTTCCTCCTCTTTTTTCTTTTTCCTCCCTCTCATGACAATATAATATTAAGTGAGAGTATTCATACTTCTGCTTTCTAAGAATCATGTTGTGATTATGGCTTGGATTTGACTAAAACAATGCTGACATTCTGAAAGGGACATGGTACTTTCAAATATAACTGTGGCCTTTCAGACAAAGGTTAAAATATAAATAATGAGGACCTTCCTTGGAGGGATACGGCAAGACTGACAACTGATGCAAAACTTTTTTTATTATGTTTGAGTCTTTAAAGCACAAAGCTCATTTTTAATGCAGTCTTTAAAACCACCCTCATATTACACATTGATCTGCTAGCATGTGAAAACATTCCTCTATCCCACACTTTAGTTTCTGGGACCATCGAAAAATAAAATAGAAATTTATAAAACATGAAGAATAAAATAGGCAAAGACTTATTTCCTACCTATTTCACTTAGGAGAGGATTATTGAGATGTTACTCAATGCCATATGCTGTTCAGGGGTTTGGAGATACATCTGTGACCTCATGGAGCTCATATTCTAATAGGGGAAACAAACATAAGTAACAAGTCAATCTTAGTGTATAATACATTAAAAAGGTGACATAGTATATGAATGGTATACAGAGAAACATATGAAAGATTGGAAGTATAGGAGCAAGGAGAAGGTGTAATTTTAAGTAGGGAGCTCAAGGTAGGTGTCAATAGCAAAGACTTGAAGGACATGAGGAGAGAGCCATGGAGACTTTGGGGAGCAGGACTGACTTGTCCAGTAGGCAGAGAAAGCACAGAGCCAAGTGCCCACTAAATTTGGGAAGACCTACAAAAATATCGATATTTTACTTTTCTTAAGTCAGAAGAAAAAATAAACTTTTAGAGCTGAAGAAAATGTTTACATTTTTAACACAGACTTGATTATATTCATCTTTATATTAAAAAACCTATAAAATATACTTTTAATATATATTAAATATACTATAAATGTATGTATGTAATATGTGTATGTTATATATGCGTGTGTGTGTATATATATATCTGTTTATTTTTTTAGAATAAGGGACCCATAGAGCAAAGAGTGTGTGTATGTGTGTGTGTGACTGTGCACACATGTGCATGCCCTCAGTTATGTCCACTCTTTGCTACCCTATGGACTGCTGTCCAGCCTCTTCTGTCCATGGAATTTTCCAGGCAGGAATATCTGTGTGGGTTGCCATTTCCTTCTTTCACAGAGCAAAGTGCCTAAGGCATAATGCAACCCTGTTTGGCAATAGAGCATCTAATCAACTGTCCTGTTAACATCAGAAGGGAATACATTAGTGAAATATAGTAGGCAGTATCAACTAGGAAACATTCTGGGGAATAATTTGTAGGGCTTTTAGAGACTTATAAAATGAAAAATTCTTTGTCATTTAAATTGTGATAATTGTACCTTAGATCCTGACACCTAATTAGATTCACAGCAGATGAACTATAGGAGTTAAAAGTAGAAAACATCATTTTTTACCCCAGTAGTCTGTCCATTTGTTATTTCTTGTAAAATTTTTCAGTATATCTGATGACAGTCATGTTGATGAAAAGCCCACTATATACTTTATACAGTTAGTAAAGGCAGGAATAAAAACATAACAGCTCAACAAAATGATGAGTAAAAGATAATTGATGGTAATTTATTTTCATTCAGAAAATCATGGAATGGTGATGGTGATTTAAATTTAACTTATTCAGAATACCCCAAAGAGCAAGTAAAAGCATATTCCAGTTTCCATGGAGCAAAAGAAGGTGAAAAGTAGGATGGCAAAACATTTAGAAGGTGAAAGTCATCTGATGAAAAATAAGGAACCAGGTTTACACATGAAATATCACCAACTAAATTCAAGGGTTAATGGGAATTTTAAAAAGTTGTATTGGTGTATCTCTGTATTTTTGTGTAGATTAATGACAAATTTAAAAAAATTTTAAATTCCATTGAGTTTCAACTCTTTTTATTTTCACGCACACATGAAAGAGTCTCTGTATTCCTTAGACCTACTGCAGATAGATGACCCCCAACTTATGATGGTTTGACTTACGGTTTTTCTACTTTATGACTGTGTGAAAGCAATGCATATTCAGTAGATATTGTACTTCACATTTGAATTTTTGGTATGATACTCTCATGTGATGTCAAGCAGCCGCAATGAGGCCACAGCTCCCAGTCAACCTTGAGATCAAAAGAGTAAACAACCCATACACTTATGACCATTCTGTGCACATACAGCCATCTATTTTCACAATCAGTACAGTACTCAATACATTTTATGAACTATTCAACACTTTGTTATAAAAGAGACCTGTGTTAACTAATTTTGCTCAACTGTAGGTTAATGTAAGTGATCCAAGCAAGTTTAAAAAGGCAAGGCTAAACTGTGATATTTGGTAGGGTAGATGTATTAAATGCATTTTTGACATATGATATTTTCAGCTTGATGGTGGCTTTATCAGGATATGATCCCATTGTAAGTTGAGGAAGATTTGTAATTGCATTCCAATTTTAGAACTCAAATTTTGAGGAAAATTTTTCGTAACAGTTGTAAACAAGTATACTGATTCAAACCTATGGGCGGGGCTCCAGGTGGTATGTTGTAGTGATGTGGTGTGGTGGTGTGTGTTTGTGTATGCGTACACACTAGAGAAAGAGATTGGCATTGACTGACTGACTGATTCAAGGGCTAAGAAAGAAGGGAGAAATGGATGGATGACTCCTGGAAGTACAACCACAAAGAACAGAAATGAACAGGTTTCCTTCCACATAATTTCTGATGTGGACATTTTAAAACTATTCTTGTCTATCCTTATTACTCTGTCATCCACTAATCTCTTCCTCGATTCTCAGGTTCTTTTCTATTATAGTTTTACAGTTATGTAGGTATCATAGGGATACGAGAGCAAGGTTATAATCCTTTTCACTTAAATAAATCAGAGAATAAAAAAGTAGAAATGGGACAAGTGAGGGCATAGAGAAAATGCAGGAGTAGACAGAAAAGATGCATATTCTATAGATCTCTTTTGAGGATTCAAGAGATTGTATAGCTTTATATATATATATATAATTATATGTAACTGAAGATGAATTAAGTTATTGATTACTTGACATGTTCTTCTTTCTTATTCCAATATCAGAAAAATTTTCAGTTGAAAGAATAAACCAAAATCTATGTATTTAGTGGTGGCTGCCATAGTTAATGGCACCCCACTCCAGTACTCTTGCCTGGAAAATCCCATGGACGGAGGAGCCTGGTGGGCTGCAGTCCATGGGGTCACTAAGAGTCGGACACGACTGAACGACTTCACTTTCACTTTTCACTTTCATGCATTGGAGAAGGAAATGGCAACCCACTCCAGTGTTCTTGCCTGGAGAATCCCAGGGACGGGGGAACCTCGTGGGCTGCCGTCTATGGGGTCACACAGAGTCAGACATGACTGAAGCAACTTAGCAGCAGCCATAGTTAAATTGATCACAAGGAAGCGATTCAGAAATTATTTCTTTCTGGAACCCCCTCCTTTATTCTCCCATGTATGTTGTCCAGTCTGCTAGTAGACTTTCATCATAAAAATTGCAATCTCATCTCCATTGTGACTCTTCTCATTTTCCCTATGAATTGAAAATATTTAAAAATCTCCATCTTATTTACCTGTGTATGGTGCTTGCTTCTTAAACAGAGCCACAAAAGTAAAAGTGATATTACATGTTTGGTTAACTGAATTAAATTGAAAAAAGTAATTTATACCTTGAATATACTATCCTTCAAAGCATAAGAAATTTATTCCACTGCAATAAGGTGTTGCATACATAACTTTATTGTGTAAAACATTGAGATGCACAGTATTTAATACATTTCTTAAACAGTTTATAGTTTACTGATTCTTGGGAGATGGTGTGTTATTAGTAGATTTATCACACTGAGAAGATCAGGAGAAAAAGTTGGGTGAAGAAAGCTGAAGGAGAAAAGAGAAGTTACAGGACTAAAATCCTGGCTATTATTGGCATATGGGCTCTCACCTCTTCACTGAACTCAGAGGACACTCCATTCTCCTGGAGAGTTATTTGTAACTCTGGATGGTCAGATAATTGCCTGTTAAATAGTGAATGAAAATTGTCAGGGGGTGACTGAAAATGCAAGTCATTTACATTCCTCAGGAGAATTTTCAAAGTAGTTCTACAGCTCAAAGTAGTTTAAAGGAAAGTAGGTTGAAGGGTCATTGAAGAGAGATGCAACTGATAAAGGTTGATTGGAATTTCTTGTCATATTAGCCAGTTAATGATGTATTTAAATTATCCTGAAGGCTCTTTCATTATATCTTACTGTTCAGAATTATCTCTTTTAGTTTGAAAGTCCAAGATAAATTTTTAAAATCCCGAAATGAATAACTTAAATGTAGGGGGGAAAATATTCCTTAGACCTATATACAAGATGAAAAGAAGGGGTGGTATGTTGGCTACAGACTGAGGAAGTGAATAAGATAAGCCTTTCATACAGAATGCCGCCACAGCATGCATCTTTGGGAATGAGCATCGCACTTGGGTTGAGAGGATTACGAAGGGCTTTATTATTTTACTTTGGATTTTTGGAAAAAGCTTAGAAGAAAATATGGATTATCTTCTGATAAAACATTTTTAATAGTGTGTGTTTTATTGTTACTTAGTACTTTGGGGCTTAGAGTTGTAACTCATAAAATTTATAGGATATAGCCTCCAAAAAATGAATCATGAGGCTCTCCTGCAAAATATGAAGTAGAATTCAGGTGAGTATTTTTATTCAACACTCCATAGATCTCTTAACATGTATTTCCCATTCCTCATTAATATAAGCAATTATTTAAGATTAAAGAACATACTACCAATTCATTAAAAAATATATTTTAGAGCAACATTTAAATAACCTCTGTTATTGGGTTAGGCAAAAAGTTCCGTGTGGGCTTTTCCATAAGATGTTATGGAAAAACCTGAAGGAACTTTTTGGCCAACACAATACATTCCTCACCAGTCTTTAACTGTTTCTTTGTTACAGCATCCTGTTTAATTTTAAAAATGCATCCTGCTAGGTTCTGTCATATGTTGGAACCAGCTGCTTGGCTCTTAGTGAACCATCATAGATAATACCTATTAAAAATTATATTTGGGATTGCCAGCTTTTCCAAGATACTGACTGCATGTTGCCTTTTAGGTTTTATCTTCTTTCACTTACAGATGTCTTTTCCTTCCAGGGAAATAAGAGAGAGAGAAAGCCTATAAAGTAGAGTATCTGGAAGTAGAGTATGTGGTCCCTGGACCAACAGCATCACCTGGAAATGTATTAGAAATGTCAGTCCTCAAGCCCTACCCTAGACCTGCTGAAACCTTGGGGGTAGCCCTAGCAGTCTGGGTTAACAAGCTTTTCAGGTGATTTTGATGCACACTGAAGTTTGAGAACCACTGAATTATATTCCATGCTTAGATTCTTTTCTTAAAGAACATGGCACTTCTCTAACTCAGCTTCAGTTTTTTTTTCCTTCTTCTTTCTAACAATTATAAGAAGTCCCAGAGGTACACATAAAGCAGTTCTCCTTAAACTGACTGTTCATCCAGACTTACCCCTTGTTTTAGAACCCTCAAGAGTCATTTTCTTGACTAGCCTATATCTCTAAAGGGGAGAACATTTTGCAAAGTCTAGAAATAAAAGATTTCAAAAGGCATTTAAGCAGACATAATTACAATATGCATAGTTAACAATACATGTCTCATTTTCTGTATTGAACAGAAAATTAAACTTGAGAGGGTTCAAAAAAGGAAGAGAAGAAGTGAAAGAGGAAGGGAAAAGACAAAGAGGAGGTGGAGGAAGAGGAGGAAAGGATAAAGAGGAAGAGGTATTAATACTAAAAGAGAAGCACGTCCATCTTACTTGGAAATGAGAAATCAGAATATTTACTCTGGATTTTAAAAATTAAAATGGTTCACTTCCTAACACCATACACAAAAATAAACTCAAAATGGATTAAAGATCTAAATGTAAGACCAGAAAGTATAAAACTCCTAGAAGAGAACATAGGCAAAACACTCTCTGACATACATCACAGCAGGATCCTCTATGACCCACCTCCCAGAATATTGGAAATAAAAGCAAAAATAAACAAATGGGACCTAATTAACCTTAAAAGCTTCTGCACATCAAAGGAAACTATTAGCAAGGTGAAAAGGCAGCCTTCAGAATGGGAGAAGATAATAGCAAACAAAGCAACTGACAAACAACTAATCTCGAGAATATACAAGCAACTCCTACAGCTCAACTCCAGAAAAATAAATGACCCAATCAAAAAATGGGCCAAAGAACTAAATAGACATTTCTCCAAAGAAGACATCCAGATGGCTAACAAACACATGAAAAGATGCTCAACATCACTCATTATCAGAGAAATGCAAATCAAAACCACTGTGAGGTTCCATTTCACACCAGTCAGAATGGCTGTGATCCAAAAGTCTACAAGTAATAAATGCTGGAGAGGGTGTGGAGAAAAGGGAACCCTCTTACACTGTTGGTGGGAATGCAAACTAGTACAGCCACTATGGAGAACAGTGTGGAGATTCCTTAAAAAACTGGACATAGAACTGCCTTATGATCCAGCAATCCCACTGCTGGGCATACACACTGAGGAAACCAGAAGGGAAAGAGACACGTGTACCCCAATGTTCATCGCAGCACTGTTTATAATAGCCAGGACATGGAAGCAACCTAGATGTCCATCAGCAGATGAATGGATAAGAAAGCAGTGGTACATATACACAATGGAGTATTACTCAGCCATTAAAAAGAATACATTTGAATCAGTTCTAATGAGGTGGATGAAACTGGAGCCTATTATACAGAGTGAAGTAAGCCAGAAAGAAAAACACCAATACAGTATACTAACACATATATATGGAATTTAGAAAGATGGTAACAATAACCTTGTGTACGAGACAGCAAAAGAGACACTGATGTATAGAACAGTCTTATGGAGTCTGTGGGAGAGGGAGAGGGTGGGAAGATTTGGGAGAATGGCATTGACACATGTAGAATATCATGTATGAAACGAGTTGCCAGTCCAGGTTCGATGCACGATACTGGATGCTTGGGGCTGGTGCACTGGGACGACCCAGAGGGATGGAATGGGGAGGGAGGAGGGAGGAGGGTTCAGGATGGGGAACACATGTATACCTGTGGCGGATTCATTTTGATATTTGGCAAAACTAATACAATTATGTAAAGTTTAAAAATAAAAAATAATTAAAAAAAATAAAATGTTTCACTTCCTCTTTCTCTAAATCTGGAAAAATTGGATAAAATCAATTTAAATAATAGATTTTAAAAGTATAGTCAAATGAGTTTTTTTTAATAGCTATTCTTTTAGAAATAAGTTTTTATGGAGTTAGTTTGATGGCTTGTAGAGTCAGTTTGTAATTGTTACACATTTGTAAGGCTGGAGGGAATCACTATATTTAATTATCAGGAAACACACAGCCAGCCAACACCCTTGGAAGTATCAGTTGGGAAGAAGGAGTGCTGACTCTTTGAGAGCACAGTGGAAGGTTAGCACCTGCTGAGTGGGAAAAGTTAATCAGTGAACTTTTTCTCTTGTCTGTTTTTTTCTTTCTATGCAGATACAGTCTAAGGAGCTTTCTGCTACTTCTTCCTTCAGCTTATTGTTTTGAAAGGAAAAAACCTGCAACTTTGGGGGAATGATGTCAGCAGTGGATCCTGAATGGGCAGCCAGAGGTAAGATTCCTCACCTGAGTTCTTGGGCTTTAATGTAGGTAAGAATCCAACTATCTAACTTTGGACACTTAGAATTCTGAGTCCAGGTCCCACCTCCCATTGGAATTCTTAAAAAATTTTTTTTTTTTATTTTTAATTGGAGGATGATTCAGAGAATGCAATGGCACCCCAATCCAGTACTGTTGCCAAGAAAATCCCATGGATGGAGGAGCCTGGTAGGCTGCAGTCCATGGGGTCGTTCAGAGTGGGACACGACTGAGCGACTTCACTTTCACTTCTCACTTTCATGCATTGGAGAAGGAAATGGCAACCCACTCCAGTGTTCTTGCCTGGAGAATCCCAGGGACGGGGGAGCCTGGTGGGCTGCCATCTGTGGGGTCGCACAGAGTCGGACACGACTGAAGCGACTTAGCAGAAGCAGCAGGAGGATGATTGCTTTACAATGTTGTGTTGGTTTCTGTCATGCTGCTGCTAAGTCACTTCAGTCATGTCCGACTCTGTGTGACCCCATAGACGGCAGCCCATCAGGCTCCCCTGTCCATGGGATTTTCCAGGCAAGAGTACTGGAGTGGGGTGCCATTGCCTTCTCCGGGTTTCTGTCATACAACAAGGTAAATCAGCCATAGGTATACGTATGTCCCCTCCCTCTTGAACTTCCCTCCCAACCCCACCCCATCCCACCCCTCTAGGTTGTCACAGAGTACATTCCCATTAGAATTCTGAGGGATACCAATTCAGCAGGTTTGGGCATGGCCCAGAAATTTGCATTTTTTAACACACATACTGAGATGGTTCTGATAAGAAGATAAGAAGTCTGCACTTGAAGAAAATCTTGCCATCATCTGATGTTTCTGTAAATCACAGAAATAATATGTAAGCATAAAATGTACATGTTGGATTCAAAATCCTTAAGCCAGGGTTTTCAAAAAAGTGTTTTTCTTGGAACATTAGTTCTGGAATGTCCTGGGACTGGTGCTCCAAAAAAAAAAAAAAAAAGGGTTACTGTGGCCAAATAGGTTAGGAAAAGGCTGCAGTTTAAATCTTCCCTTTGGAAATTTGATTCACATAGTGCATTGAAACATTAAAATCCCTGGAGACATTTCCCAATTTAAAAACAATGTTCAGATGTTACTTAAACATTTTTACAAGGGAACTTTTTTTCTCTATAAATTTAGTAACATTTCTCCAGAAGAGTTTTTCAATCACACATGTTTGAAACAAGCTGTGTCAAACTAAAATTTTCTATTCTGTTCTATTGGAAATAAGAAAAATATTTGTTGATGTCGAGAAGTGTCAAAGATAAGCAAAGCTGGACACTAGTGGTAAGGACAGATTTTAATCAGTAACATACTTTTGCAGTAGGAAAAAGGGTCTAACAGGAGCTGAATTCAGCTTGAATTTGTGCAGAAGGCACTGAGCATTTTAAAAGGAAGATGAGGGAGTGAGGAGGGGGTGGGCATGTACTCAGGAGAGTCAGAAAGTAAAAAATTACTAAAAGCTGGAAGGAGGCTGGTCCATAGGAAACCCACTTGGATTTCCTAACTAGTGCTTTTTAAACGTGGGCTCCCACCCTCCACAGAGCCTGGGAGACAGTGGCCCTATCTTAAGGTGTTGGCTGGAACAAAGGGGAAGTTATTTTAGTAGCCTTGAGTTTTCTTAGGTAAGCATTTCAAGGGGCTAGGGCTGCAGTCATGAGCTGCTGGATTCCAAGTTAGTGTTTAGCTCAAGTTAGCGCAAATGTTTGTGTTTGTTCAAGGTCAAGTTTGAGACCCAGTGGAAAGCAGGACTCAGAGGAGCCTGACTAGAGTTTGATCAAGGAATAAACCTTTGTCAGAAGTAAGTGGGAAGAAAGGAGAACAATTTTAGGTGCAAACCCAAATCAGAAAGTTTTCTAACCTCCCCATCAAAAAGGGAGTAGGATAGATTCTCTCCAGTCCATCATCTTTTTTTTTAATATAAATTTATTTATTTTAATTGGAGTTTAATTACTTTACAATATTGTATTGGTTTTGCCATAATCTTGAAGCAAGTGAAATCTTGTGAAAGTGCAAGTGAAACCTTGCACCACATGATGCAAAACAGTAAGCACACTGATGAAAGAACAAAGTTGCAGAGCCAGAACATTAACAAAAACTATTTGTAGAGTAAGAACAGTAACAGTAATAGCTAATATTTCAAGCAAACTCAACAGAGGATGAGATGGTTGGTTTGCATCACTGACTCGATGGACATGAGTTTGAATAAGCTCTGGGACTTGGTGATGGACAGGGAAGCCTAGCATGCTGCAGTCCATGGGGTCACAAAGAGCTGGACACAACTGAGTGACTTAACTAAACTAGAAAATAAGACTCTTCCAGGGGATTATATGGCACCCTACTCCAGTACTCTTGCCTGGAAAATCCCATGAACGAAGGAGCCTGGTGGGCTGCAGTCCATGGGGTCGCTAGGAGTCGGACACGACTGAGAGACTTCACTTTCACTTTTCACTTTCTACTTTCATGCCTTGGAGTAGGAAATGGCAACCCACTCCAGTGTTCTTGCCTGGAGAATCCCAGAGACAGGGGAGCCTGGTGGGCTGCTGTCTATGGGGTTGCACAGAGTCGGACACAACTGAAGCGACTTAGCAGTAGCAGCAGCAGCAGGGGATTATAAAAAGATGATGACCTATACACATAGGTCGTTTAATATATTTACCAGTTCTTTGGGGATGTTTTTTGAGAAATGTGATTGCTGGGTCAAAGGGTCAATTTTGCATGTGAAAATTTACTAAATATTGCCAAATAGCTATTGGGACTATATGGGTGCCTATTTTTCCATCCTCACAGTACAACATATGATAAGGCTTTTTGGATTTTAGTCTGAAAATTTTTTCGTCTACTTTTGTATATTTATGCTTAAATTATTCTTTTATCTTTTTCCATTTTAATGGAATTTTTCTCTTCCTTTATATCTTCTTTTATTTATATATTTGAATTTCCAATTTTGTTTTTTTTAATTTTATTTTATTTTTAAACCTGAAACACTGTATTAGTTTTGCCAAAAATATTGTCATTTCAGTAGATTCATTTATTATTTGCAAAGGTTTTCTTTTGACTCAGAATTTTTTCAGATATTTGATCATAATAGAGATTTTTTTACTTTTCTAATTACAATTCAAATTTTTGAGTATTTTATTTGTCTATATTAGCTAGTATCTTCAATGAACTATTACATAGTAGTACAGATGATGGGTAAACTTGACTTGTTCTTTACTATTTCCCTATTAGTTGACTTTCAAAATGAGGTACATATTAAGAAAGGGTTCATCGCTTACAATTTATAAGACATAGCTCAAGGAATTTCCACAAAGTAAATGTTCATATAATAGTAGATCAAGAAAGAAAATATTACAAAACTCCAAAAATTTCATGCCACCTTCTAGTCACTACTGATTTGCAACAAAATAGCTATCATCACTCCTTCCAATATGATGGATTTTTTTTTTTTTTTTAATGACCTTACTTGCTCTACCCTGGAGAAGGGAATGGCTACCCACTCCAGTATTCTGGCCTGGAGAATTCCATGGATTGTGTAGTCCATGGGGTTGCAAAGAGTTGGACATGACTGAGCGACTTTCACTTTCACTGCTTCCTTTAAACCCCCAAACTCAGCCCATTGATGGTATAGCAATATTGCTTCCATCTAAGCTGAACTTTCAACAATAGTAGCCACTAGCCACATGGAGCTATTTAAATTTAGGTTAATTAGGATTAAAAACAAAATAAACTCAGAGAATAAAACTAATTAAAGTAAAATCAGGAATAAGTAATAAAGAAAAAAAGACAATAATAAGATTGTCAGTTAGCAAACTGGTTGTGAAAATAATGAATTAGATAAATCATTGGTTAACTAATTAGAGGCAAAAAAGAGAAAAACAATACAAATACCTCACCATAGAAATGATAATGAGAAAAGACCCACAAAATACAGGGGAAAATAAAAGAATAATAAATTACTACTTGTTCTTTTTTTTTCAAATAAGCTTTAATATGTGGATAAAATAGAGGAGCTATCTAATGGAATTTAAGTTACCAAAAATGATTTTACATGGAAATGCAAAATGTAAAATCTTAAAACTGAAACAGTAAGACAGAAGTCTTAATTTTATTCAATAAAAACTTTCGGAAAGAAAGAATAGGCAACTCAGTTGCTTCATAAAGTTTAGGACAGTCTTTATTTTTTATTATAAATATAATAAACAGATAAAATTAACAACAAAAAAATATGTGTTTGAAAAAGAAAAGGTATATAGAATTAATATACCTTAATTTTACTTAAGATATATTGCTCCATATTCTGTATCTTGGCAATATAAGATTGAATACCTGTCTAGTTTAGTTTATTATATGAGCAAGGTCTTGAATTTATTGCCACAACTTTCATATGTGATCTGTAATGGAGGGGTTTGAATTACTATAAGCCTTTTCCTTCTTGTTAGAATAAATTCTGTTTGTTTGAAAATGATGATTGTAGGGTATTTAATTTTTTAATTAAATTTATTTATTTTAATTAGAGGCTAATTACTTTACAATATTGTATTGGTTTTGCCATGCATCAACATGAATCTGCCACGGGTGTACACGTGTTCCCCATTCTGAACCCCCCTCCCACCTCCCTCCCCATACCATCCCTCTGGGTCATCCCAGTGCACCAGCCCCAAGCTTCCTGTATCCTGCATTGAACCTGGACTGGTGATTTGTTTTTTATATGATATTATACATATTTCAATGCCGTTCTCCCAAATCATCCTCCCCTCCACCCCCACAGAGTCCAAAAGACTGTTCTATACATCTGTGTCTCTTTTGCTGTCTCGCATACAGGGTTATCATGACCATCTTTCTAAATTGCATATATATGCGTTAGTATACTGTATTGGTGTTTTGCTTTCTGGCTTACTTCACTCTGTATAATAGGCTCCAGTTTCATCCACCTCATTAGAACTCATTCAAATGTATTCTTTTTAATGGTTGAGTAATACTCCATTGTGTATATGTACCACAGCTTTCTTAACCATTCGTCTGCTGATGGACATCTAGGTTGTTTCCATGTCCTGGCTATTATAAACAGTGCTGCGGTGAACATTGGGGTACACGTGTCTCTTTCCCTTCTGGTTTCCTCAGTGTGTATGCCCAGCAGTGGGATTGCTGGATCATAAGGCAGTTCTATTTCCAGTTTTTTAAGGAATCTCCACACTGTTCTCCATAGTAGCTGTACTAGTTTGCATTCCCACCAACAGTGTAAGAGGGTTCCCTTTTTTTAATCACCTGTAGCATAAGGTTGAAATGGTAGCTCTGATAGACATGTCCTAATTGTAATACCCAGAACCTGTCCATGTGACCTTAGTTGGAAAAAGGATCTTTATAGGTGTAATTAAATGGAAGATTCTGAGGTGTAATTATCCTATATTATCTGCCTGGGCCCTAAATTCAATGACAAAAGTGCTTATAAGAAGCTGTAGAAACAGGGAAGGTTTTTCTCCTACAGTTTTCAGAAGTAACAAAATCTTGTCATTATCTTGATTTTGGACTTCTGAACCTCAAGATTGTGAAAAAATTGTTGTCTTTTTAAGTGATTAACTTTGTAGTGATTTGTTATGGTAGTCTTAAGGAACAATTATATCACCCCTGTTGTAATGTTCACACGAACTGCAATGATTATTTTGGTATCTTTCTATTTATTTTATTTGTAACTCTCCACTATAGGTGTGGTATAAATTTACTTTCTTAACAGAAAGATTTAAACTATTTTATTGTGGATTTCATAGTAGAAGTCTATTTGTGTAAAAGTCAGCCTAGTAAATTCATTTTACACACAAATGCAAAGCTTGTATTTTTGACAAGTGAAATAAATTTAAAAACATTAGCAAAGCAGCAACCATGGAAGGAAACATGGCCAATCCCTGTGCCTCTTGCTATAATGTTGGGTTCAGAAAAGTTTGCATGTAAAATTCTTAGACCTTCAAGGGATACAAATTTCACAAATGAATTATGTGGTAGTAAAATTTGGTAGCAATAGAAGAAATATTTTTAATTATTATAATAAAATAGTTGTAGATTAAAATAGTAATAGAAAGGACATGACATACTAATATATACTTTTATAAATGGTGATGAAAATGTTAGAGACTTTAAAAGTAGGGCATGAATACAAAAGTCCTTGCCCTGATTGTTTTAATAGTAGAATGTTTCAATACAAACAAATACAGGAAAGCACCATTACTAGTTCAATGGATAAAATAAAATAGTGAGTGCCTCAGTTAAAGCCAAAACTGTGTTTATCAATGTTAACATCCTACCATAATTTTAAACTTTCAAAGTAGAAATAAATGGTAATAGTAGCATCATGTCTTATGATATGATAGTGGGGTTCTTCCCACTGAAGCCATCATAATATTATGGAAATTCTATCTATGATTAGATAATACAAAGAAATGAGAAGTATAAATACTTGAAAGGATGAGTGAAAAAATACTTTAAGATTATAGAGTTCATTCCATTATAAAGATAATCACCAATTAACAAAAATGCTAATAGTTTTCCTACATATAAAATATATATAATAAAAGTGTTCATTATTAAAAGCAAAAAAGGAATTGAAATGCATTGATATAAAATTAGCATTTAGTGTACAGAGATTATATTAATATATTAAAGAAATACTTCAAACTATAGCGAGGGGTATCAATATATGCTTTAATAAAAGGGAAAAGATTTCCATTTATAACAATATGGATGGTGGATTAGATTTATTATCTTGTTTAAAACGTGTTTTCCTGAAAATTTGCTTTTAAATTAATGACTTGGTTTTTAAAAAATGATCTGGAGTTCGAAAAAGACTGAAAATAGAATTTTGGAATATTGGACATAGCTTTTGCTCCAAGGGAAACTGTTAAATACTAGGTACCCAGAGCTTCTGTTCTGATGGTCAAACAAGATACTGAAGAAGGCACTTGATACCTAAGACTTATGAAAGGTAGGGATGTAATAGGTATCTGTATGAAGCTGGAAATATAAATGGATCTCTTAGGAACAAGAAACCAGCTTACCTCACAGAAAGAGATGGCAAGAAAACTTGGCTGACATAACATTGGTACTAATGGAAAAAGAAAAACATCTTCCCTGAGATGTTTTATTTGCTCACATAATTTTCTGAGTTTAATTCACACAACTGTTTCATCTGAGAGGCATCAAGTGGAAAATTAAGAATGGTTAAAGTCAATAGTCCGTTCAATCAGTTCACTCAGTCGTGTCTGAATCTTTGGGACCCCAAGGACTGCAGCACGCCAGGCCTCCCTGTCCATCACCAACTCGTGGAGTTTACTCAAACTCCTATCCATTGAGTTGGTGATAGCATCCAACCATCTTGTCCTCTGTCATCCCCTTCTCCACCCAACTTAAATCTTTCTCAGCATCAGGGTCTTTTCAAATGATCCAGTTCTTTGCATCATGTGGCCAAAGTATTGGAGTTTCTGCTTCAGCATCAGTCCTTCCAATGAATATTCAGGACTGGTTTCCTTTAGGATGGACTGGTTGGATCTCCTTGCAGTCCAGGAGACTTTCAAGAGTCTTGTTCAACACCACAGTTCAAAAGCATCAATACTTCCACACTCAGCTTTCTTTTAAGTCCAACTCTCATATACATACATGACTACTGGAAAAACCATAGCCTTGACTAGACAGACCTTAGTTGGCAAAGTAATGTCTTTGCTTTTGAATATGCTGTCTAGGTTTGTCATAACTTTTCTTCCAAGGAGTAAGCGTCTTTTAATTTCATGGCTGCAGTCACCATCTGCAGTGATTTTGGAGCCTAAAAAAATAAGTCTGTCACTGTTTTCACTGTTTCCCCATCTATTTGCCATGAAGTGATGGGACCAGATGCCATGATCTTCGTTTTCTGAATGTTGAGCTTTAAGCCAACTTTTTCACTCTCCTCTTTCACTTTCATCAAGAGGCTTTTTAGTTCCTCTTCACTTTCTGCCATAAGGGTGGTGTCATCTGCATATCTGAGTTTATTGATATTTCTCCCGGCAATCTTGATTCCAGCTTGTGCTTCATCCAGCCCAGCTTTTCTCATGATGTACTCTGCATATAAGTTAAATAAGCAGGGTGACAATATACAGCCTTAACGTACTCCTTTTCCTATTTGGAAGCAGTCTGTTGTTCTATGTCCAGTTCCAACTGTTGCTTCATGACCTGTATATAGATTTCTCAAGAAGCAGGTCAGGTGGTCTGGTATTCCCATCTCTTTCAGAATTTTCCACAGTTTGTTGTGATCCACACAGTCAAAGGCTTTGCCATAGTTAATAAAGTAGGTATAAATGTTTTTCTGGAACTGTCTTGCTTTTTTGATGATCCAGCAGATGTTGGCAATTTGATCTCTGGTTCCTCTGCCTTTTCTAAATCTGGCTTGAATATTTGTAAGTTCATGGTTCATATACTGGTGAAGTCTGGCTTGGAGAATTTTGAGCATTACTTTACTAGGTATGACCTAAATCAAATTTAGGATTCAGGTATGACCTAAATCAAACCCCTTATGATTACACAGTGGAAGTGAGAAATAGTTTCAAGGGATTAGGTCTGATGGACAGAGTGCCTGAAGAATTATGGATGGAGGTTTGTGACATTGTACAGGAGGCAGGGATTAAGACCATCCCCAAGAAAAGGAATGCAAAAAGACAAAATGTTTGTCTGAGGAGGCCTTACAAATAGCTGTGAAAAGAAGAGAAGTGAAAGGCAAAGGAGAAAAGGAAAGATATACCCATTTGAATGCAGAGTTCCAAAGAATAACAAGGAGAGATAAGAAAGCCTTCCTCAGTGATCATGGCAAAGAAATAGAGGAAAACAATAGAATGGGAAAGACTAGAGATCTTTTCAAGAAAATGAGAGATACCAAGGGAATACTTCATGCAAAGATGGGCTCAATAAAGGATAAAAATGGTATGGACCTAACAGAAGCAAAAGATATTAAGAGGTGGCAAGAATACACAGAAGAACTATACAGAAAAGATCTTCACAACCCAGATAATCACGATGGTGTGATCACCAACCTAGAGCCAGACATCCTGGAATGCAAAGTAAAGTGGGCCTTAGGAAGCATCACTAGGAACAAAGGTAGTGGAGGTGATGGAATTCCAGCTGAGCTATTCAAATCCTAAAAGATGAAGATGTGAAAGTGCTACACTCAATATGCCAGCAAATGTGGAAAACTCTGCAGTAGCCACAGGATTGGAAAAGGTCAGGTCAGTTTTCATTCCAATTCCAAAGAAAGGCAATGCCAAAGAATTCTCAATCTGCCATACGATTGCACTCATCTCACAGGCTAGTAAAGTCAATAGGCCCCCAAGCTAACTTGCAGAAGCAAATGAAAATCTTTTTTGAAAAAAAAAAAAGAGACAAGAAACCAAAAGCATCCAATATTTCTTTCAAAGTTCTGACTACAAAAGTGATTCATCAGGAATATGTAAATTAAAGTAATATAACATACTCTACATCCACTAAAATGACTAAAATTATAGAGACTGACAATACCAAGTACTGAGGAAAATGTGGAGTAACCAGAACTTACATGTATTGTTTGTGTAAGTTAGTATAATTGCTTTGGTGAAATGCCTAACAATTTATTATAAAGTTAAATACATTTCCTATACAGATGAGTAATTATGCAAAGAACCCATATGTATATCAGCTGTTGAATTGATAAACAAGTTGTTGTACATTCATGGGATGAAATAATGCTTGACAATAAAAAGGAACAAACTACTAATATAAGCCAAAGCATGGGCTAGATAAATATTGAGATTTGTTGTTGTTCAGTGGCTCATTTGTGTTGCACTCTTTGCGACCCCATGGACTGCAGCACTCCAGGCTTCCCTGTCCTTCACTACCTCCCCGAGCTTGCTTAAACTCATGTCCATTGAGTTGGTGATGCTATCCAACCATCTTGTCCTCTGTTGTCCCCTTCTCCTCTTGCCTTCAGTCTTTCCCAGCATCAGGGTCTTTTCCAATGAGTCAGTTCTTCGCATCAGGTGACTAAAGTATTGGAGCTTCAGCCTCAGCATCAGTCCCGCCAATGAATATTCAGGATTGATTTCCTTAAGGATTGACTGGTTTGATCTCTTTGCAGTCCAAGGGACTCTCAAGAGTTTTCTCCAATACCACAGTTCAAAAGCATCAATTCGTCAGTGCTCAGCCTTCTTTATGATCCAGCTCTTAAATCCATACATGACTACAGCTTTGACTAGACCAACCTTTGTCAGCAAAGTAATGTCTGCTTTTTAAGACACTCTCTAGGTTTGTCATAGCTTTTCTTCCAGGGAGCAAGCGTCTTTTAATTTCATGGCTGTAGTCACCATCTGCAGTGAATATGGAGCCCAAGAAAATAAAGGTCTGGCACTGTTTCCATTGTTTCCCCATCTACTTGCCACAGAGTGATGGGACCAGATGCCATAATCTTAGTTTTTTGACTGTTGAGTTTTAAGCCAGCTTTTTTCACTCCTCTTTCACCTTCATCAAAAGGCTGTTTAGTTCCTGTTCACTTTATGCCATAGGGTGGTATCATCCGCAAATCTGAGATCATTGATATTTTTCCTGGCAATCTTGATTACAGCTTGTGCCTCATTCAGCCCGGCATTTCTTATAATGTAATCTGCATATAAGTTAAATAAGCAAGGTGACAATATACAGCCTTGACGTACTTCTTTCCTGATTTTGAACCAGTGCATTGATTCATGTCCAATTCTAAGTGTTACTTCTTGACCTACATACAAGTTTCACAGGAGGCAGGTCAGGTGGTCTGGTATTCCCATCTCTTGAAGAATTTTCCACAGTTAGTTTTGATCTATACAGTCAAGGCTTTAATTTAATTAATGAAGCAGAAGTACATATTTTTCTGGAATTCTCTAGATTCCTGGACATTTATTACTAGGAAATAGATAAATTGGAGAGGCTAAAAACTAACAACAAATTATGAGTTCACTTGGAAAGGTAATCAAAACATATTTACCTTTAAAATAATAATACACATAAGCAATTTCCTAAACAATGTATTTGTCATCTCATCTCATTTCTGACTCCAAAGAACACCTGCAAATATAAGCAACTATAAATCAAAAGATGGATGGGTGGATAGATGGATGGATAGACATGCTTAAAAAATGGCAAAAGTCTGGAAATAAAAGTATCAAACTCTTATCAGGAGATGTCTACTAGGATTGTATAGAATTGATGAAGGGATATATAATGAGAGAACTTGCACTGTTAATATATAAGTAATAAGAGAGTCTTCTGGCTCTTAATCATCGGTTTCTTTTGGTGTGAAATCTGAGTAGAGAATCTGGCAGATACTCACATTGAAGTCAATAAACAGACTTCCTGGACCATAGGCAATATGATTAACATTGTAGAGACTCAGAAGGGCCTGCAGCCAGCAAGAGCCAAGGGGCGCTCAGTCATCTGAATAACTGAGGACATCAGCAGAGAATGCCATCAGAACACTCTGAGAAAGAACTGGGCCAATCTGTTGGACCCTAGGAGATGCTAGATATTAAGCCCTCAAATAAGTCTAGTGTATAAAAATCACCCCCCATCAGGATGAAATGTGTTTATCTCAGGAGCACAAAGTTAAACATTCAAAAAATAAATGTTATTTTGCCACATCAGCAACAACGAAAAAGGAGAATTATAAATGCAGGAATGAATGTGATAAAATCTAACACAAACATTATAAAAACTCTGAGAAAACTAGGAATATAAGAGAACTACCTTAACCTGGTAACAGATATCTACCCCAAAGCCGGCAGCTAACACTGACAACTAGGGTAAAAGACTGAAGACTTTGCCCTTAAGAGCAAGGGCAAGAGAAGGTGTCTATCCTTGCCACTTCTGTTCAACATTGTACCCGAGGCTCTGAGCACGGCAATATGGCAAGGGGGCAAAAATAAAAGGTATTTATATTGGGAAGGAATAGGTAAATGCATTTATTTGCATATGATGTTATATAAATTCTGATGAATCAACACACACAAATCAACTAGAAATAATGAATTATGTAAGGTCACAGAAACAATGTCCATACAGAAAAATTAAATGCATTTTCATATGCTACAAAGAACAATTGAAAATAGAAATTCCAGTGTTTAGATCTTGAGAAAATATTTAACTTTTCTGAGTCAACTTTCCTGACCTATGAAATGATATGAGTTAGAGAAGGTGGAATGATCACAATGACTCCTTCTCGCTTGATTATTTAGTATTTTCCTGCTCTGTAACTTCATGAGATCAGGGATTCTATTTTCATCATCATTTTATTTCTCAGAGCCCAGAACATCAGGTGTAACTACACTGTCTGTTGAATAATAAAAGATGACAAGCTCGAATTGGCCACCAAGGAACAGGAGTGAAACAGAGGTGCAGATATTTTTGGCCATCTGGAGAACCTCATAATTCTAAAGTCAGAGACTAAACCCTACGGTTGTTTAAGGTTTACTTTGGCTCTGTGTGCTTAGTCACTCAGTCATGTCTGACTCTCTGCAGCCCTGTGAATGGTAGCCCACTAGGCTCCTCTGTCCATGGGGATTCTTCAGACAAGAATGCTGGAGTGGGTTGCTATGCCTTCCTTCAGGGGATCTTCCCAACCCAGGGATGAAACCCATGTTTCCCTCATCACATGCAGATTCTTTACCGTCTGAGCCACCAGGGAAGCCCAAGAATACTGGAGTTGGTAGTCCTTGGCTCTAGGAGTATGTAATTCTTCCCATCTGAGAGTAGCCAACAACATAATGAACAATCAGAAAGCCATTTTTTATGCTACCTTAGATGCGTGTTTGATCCCTGGGTCAGGAAGTTCCTCTGGAGTCAGAAATGTCAACCCATTCCAGTATTCTTTCTAGGAAAATTCCATGGACAAGAGAAGTCTGGCAGGCTACAGTTCATGGGGTTGCAAAGAGTTGCACATGACTGATCATATACATACAAACATGGCACTGTGCTAGGCATTGTGGGCAGAGAAGGCACTGGCACCCCACTCCAGTGCTCTTGCCGGGAAAATCCTATGGATGGAGGAGCCTGGTAGGCTGCAGTCCATGGGGTCGCTGAGGGTCGGACACGACTGAGCGACTTCACTTTCACTTCTCACTTTCATGCATTGGAGAAGGAAATGGCAACCCACTCCAGTGTTCTTGCCTGGAGAATTCCAGGGATGGGGGAGCCTGGTGGGCTGCCGTCTATGGGGTCGCACAGAGTCGGACACGACTGCAGTGACTTAGCAGCAGCAACACGCATTGTGGGGGGAAAAGCATTAGACAGTTTTCTCCCAGAGACCAAGAGGCAGAGGCAGAAACTAGGATGAAGATGATATTCTAGTTCCAGTGACACAGGTGGTAAAAACTCAAGTGTTTGTAAAATCACACTCTCACTTCTATTTCTTAAAATCATGGAGAGCAAAGACCTTCGGATATAATAACGTCAAATCACAGAATACTTAACCTAGTTTAATATGCAATTGCCTTTGAATGTATCTGAGGTTTGCATGCTTATCTATTCTTTTGGCAACCAGGCTATAAAAAAGTTTGAGTGTGTAAGCCTATGTAATAATCTGTATTGGAATGTGTATTTTACCAAAGTTAGTTATGCTTCATATCTCCCTTGGGAGGCAGTTCAAAACACTTTATTTGGGTAACACACACACATACCCAAGTGAACTAAAACCAAGGAACTAAGTAGTAGGCAACTGTGAGATTATTTTTCACTGAGCCAAAATAGACCAGACTCAGAGCCAGGCAGCTCTAAAGAACCAGCTGTCAGATGACCTCTGAAGGGTCTGTTTGTGTGAGTGCTGGAAAACAGGCAGAGATGGTGACCAGGATTCTTTGCAGAGAGAGAAGAGGGAGCCAGGGGGAGTAACAAACATTCCATTTCAGACAAAAACAAATGGCCCCTAGATTGCGAGTGTATTCACATAGTCAAAAGTACTTACAAGGGTAAAAAGATGTTAAAATATGAATATTTAAAAAGGTGGTGAGTATGATCATAAAGCAACCTAAATATTTTTCTTCACACTTTCCATTTAACCCTTTCTGTATATAAATGAAAGAAAGGGGGAAATAATATATAGAGAGAGAAGGTAGAGTAGGAGGAGGGTGAGGAGGCAGATTTATTTTTAAGGTACTGACTCACGTGATCATATGTGCTGGCAAGTCCCAAAGCCATAGAACATACCATCAGGCTGGAATTCAGGTAAGACTGTTGTGTCTGAAATCCTTTAGACAGATCAAACAGGCTCAAAATACAGACAGGAGTTCTATATTGCAACATTGAACCAAATTCCTTTTTCAGGAAGCCTGTCTTTACTCTTAAGACTTGGGTTCGATGCACGATACTGGATGCTTGGGGCTGGTGCACTGGGACGACCCAGAGGGATGGTGTGGGGAGGGGGGAGGGAGGAGGGTTCAGGATGGGGAACACATGTATACCTGTGGCGGATTCATTTTGATATTTGGCAAAACTAATACAATTATGTAAAGTTTAAAAATAAAATAAAATAAAAAAAAAAAGACTTTTAATTGATTGTATGCATCCAATCCAAATGATGAGGGAGAATTTGCTTTACTCAAAGTCCACTGATTTAAATGTGAAAATGGAAGTGTTAGTTGCTCAGTTGTGTCCGACTCTTTGCAACCCCATGGACTGTAGCCTGCCAGGCTCTACTGTCCATGGGGATTCTCCAGGCAAGAATACTAGAGTTGGTAGCCACTCCCATCTCCAGGGGATCTTCCCAATCCAGGGATTGAACCCTGGTCTCCTGCATTGCAGGCAGATTCTTTATCCTCTGAGCCACCAGGGAAGCCTGATTTAGTTTGTTCCATCAAAAAAATACCTTCACAGCAACAGCCAGACTGGTGTTTGGTCAAACAACTGGGCACCATAATCTAGCCAAGTTGACACATAAAATGAACTATCACTAATTCTCCCCCAGTCCCTTGGATGAAAATAAGAGTAGTAATCATGATTCTTCTGCTTCCTCCTAAAAAATGAACAGTTCTCAAGTCATTTCAAGCCACAATACAGTCTTAATTCAAGATTTCCAATAGTCCAAACATCCAGGTCCATATAAGGTTAAGCCTTCATCTTTCAGTCAGTTTGGGCCTGCTCTGAGCAGGCTGCCTTTGTTACTGGTGGGAGGGGAAGTGTCTGCTCCTACAGGTCCTAGTCTAGCACCTCAATTTTTCTTCCCTCATACACTAGGCAGACTCTAGTTCTTCCAGGGTTGATATCAAAATAAGCAAGTCACTGATGCTGTCATGAACTGGTATTAGTATTCTCTGGGCTTCCAAGAAATCTAAAGGTAATCTTTCTCTAAAGGGATGTTTTTGCCTGTTTTTTCACAGGCATATCCCACCCCCATCTTGAGATCTCTCTCTGTTTTCCCTTGACACAAGTAAATAAGTATCTTTTCTCTGATTTAACATTAGTATCTCTTTGTCAGCTCCTAGAAGAAGCTGGTCCATCATCTCTGTGGTAGTCACCTCATTATTCCAGGAAGCCATGTTCTTTCTTTCATAGGTATCTCAGGTCTGGGTCTTGGTAAATAAGCAGCTGCCAAGAGCCTGATAAACCGGGATCCTCCACGAAATGCTGTACTAACTGTTTTCTCTCTTTAGAGCAGTTTGTCAGGGATAGCTTCCATCGACCAGATTTCAGAGACCTAAGTTGGTTATCAGTCTCCTTCACCCTCTTAAGTTTTCAGGGATGGATATTGAGGTCCTGGAATGACACATGAGGTCATCTTCTCTTGTACAGTTGACCCTTGAACAACATGAGTTTGAACTGCCACAAGTTACTTCTGCATGGATTCATTTATGCATGGATTTTTTTTTTTTTTCAAATAAATACATACTACAGTACTACATGTAGCTTCCCAAGTAGCTCAGTGGTAAAGAATCTACTTGCCAATGTAGGAGATATGGGTTTGATCCCTGGGTTGGAAGATCCCCTAGAGTAGGAAATGGCAATCCACTCCAATATTCTTGCCTGAAAAATTCCATGGACAGACCAGCCTTGTGGGCTACATACAGTCCATGGGGGGTCACAAAAGAGTCAGACATGACTGAGCGACTAAGCATGCCTGCTTGCACAGTACTACATAACCCATTGTTGAATTCATGGATGCAGAGTCAGGAATACAATGGGTTGACTGTCAAGTTGTAGGTGGAATTCTGACTGCATCGAGGATCTGAGTCCCCAGTCCTTGCAATGTTCAGGAGTCAACAGGATCTAATTTAGGAACGACTCCCCCACCACTCCTTAAAGAAGGTGTTTTTCCTCTAAGATTCCCCAACTACTGCCAGACCTGGACTTTGATTTTTCTCCACTTGTCCTGCAAAGCAACCAAACTACATTTAGGAGAAATGTAAATATAGGTCAAAAGAACCTTTGAAGTCCCTTTATATCTCTTCTATGCATATAAAAATATTTTATGTAGGGTTTTTAGTTAGTTTTTGAAGGAAGAATTACTCAAATAGTCTAGCTTAGTTATCATTTCTAGAGGCTCAATATGAATTTTTTTAATTCTCTAATATAGCATAAAACCTTGGAATAAAATTGCCTATTTATCAAAATATAATTAAAATATTAACAACTAATGAAAATAATTAAATATTTTAACTAAAAAATTCTTAATCTTGTTCTACAGAATGACAATAGATGTTTGGTAAAAGAAAAAGAGAGAGTGGTTTGTAGTCAAATAAATTTTGCAAAGGCTGTAATAAACACTTTGGGGGCAGGATTTCTCTGAACTTTAGTATGCGTATTTATGTAAAAGAGAGCTGTATATGTTGCTATGTTTTCTGAACTTATTTTAACACAAAATTTCTTTTATATTGTGTTCTACAGCATGTACTTTGGAAAAAAATCCTAAAAATGAATAGCTACAAATTTGGGAAGATGTGGCCACATATGTTTATGATAATTTATTTTTCCTAATTATTATGCATCTAACTTTGCCTATTTTCAGCTTTTATGAAATTATTTGGTATCTTTCTATGAATTGCAAAATACTCCTTGTTAAAAGATCAAAAATCTGATAATAACTAGTATAATGGCTCCAAGCAGATTTTTCTGTTTTCAAGTTGATATTTAAGGACCCTAAGGAATTGTGAGTAGATGTGATTTCAATATAAACATTGGCACACAGGATTTCTTAATGATTTTCTGATGAGTCCCTGTGGATTCTATCAGGACCCCTATTTTCATATTCACTTCTCTCAAAGATGGTGGTAACATACAAATATTAGTTCGGGGAGGTGGAATTATGAGGTAATTCTGAGCTTAGAGAAGATAAATTTGGAGGAATAAAAAAAATTATGAGTTTTTATAAGTTGAATTCTAAGTAAACTTTGTGAATTTCTTGAATTGAAAGGGTCGCCCCACTCTAGAATTAGCCCCAAGATGTATCACTAGGACTACTTGACACTTTGTTAAATAATCACTATAAATTCCTACTCATAGAGCTTTAGTTTTAATTAGTTTGCACTGGTGTAGTGCTCCTTACAGAATGAACATCATTGTGTTTGGGGTTATGGATTGGTTTCCTGAGTAATAATGAAGCTTACTAATAAAAGACCTTCCAAATTCACATCATTTCCTGCCATACTCCTAATTTAGAACATGAAATAAGTTTAACTTCCCCATCTTATTTGCAGTTGTTTTCTTAAATTGCATTATATTAAAAGAAAAAGCTATCAGGTATTCATATATCTCTTACCTAATTCTGGATTACATTTCAAAATGATGGTAATTAACAGGCTATAGAAGATGGTACAATATTTACAGCAACATGGTAACCAACTTAATTAATATTAAAGACAAATTGAAATCTCTATGCTCTTTCTCTTGATTCAGATAATTTTCTTCATGATATGAAAACTCAGATGGAATTACATGGCTTGATTACTTTTTAAAGTGATTATTGAGTTCTCCAGATACTTACTGGTTCCTCAGAATCAGTTATCCATATTTATAAAGTGCTATATCTAATTGGCAAATCTATTTCACTTACACTTTTTAAATTGCTCCATTGTTGGTCAAGTTGTGTTTGACAGTACCAGACTCAGTTATACAAAGTAATTTAGTTATAAATATAACTTCAGGTTTCCCTAATGCTGTTTCTCTGATTAGGCATGACAACTTGGATAGGCTCTAGCCATTGTAAAGACTGGAGCTGCCATAGCACGTTCCATATTATGGAATCAGTCTATATTCTTTACAAATGTGGAGCCCAGTAGCAGGTTTAAACTTGATTTGCCACATCATAGTTTATATTATAGGCAAACTCAAGTGAGTAATAGTACAATAAATAATATCAATAGTTCAATGCATGAAGAAAACCCATAGAATCCAAATTATTTGATTTTAGAATCTAAGACTTAAAAGAGACATCAATGATCTAATATAACTTCTAACTAAGGCAGAAATCCTTCTCTGCTATATACCAGATAGAGGATAGTCATTTTTCATTTAAATAAGTTCAATAATATAAAATGTTAATTGTTGATAAAGAATCCCATTATAGTTCAAAGCATCAGAGAAGTATCACACCCTCATGGTTAAGCCTATAGCCTATAGAGCTAGATTGTGTGTTCAAATTCTATTTCTGCTAGCTCCTGACTAGGATGCTACATTTCATCACACCCTGGTATTTCAATTTGTGATGTGTAAAGTAAATTCCTATAAAGATTAAAATTGTTGAGGCATGTAAAGACACAGAGTTAATAATGTATAAATGCATCTAGAATAACTATTGGCATTAAAACTATAATATTTTTTAGAAAATTGTTTCATGTATTAAACCTGTCTCCCAGTACCTTCCACTCATCAGTTCTAGCTCTGACTCTAAAGGTGCGCAGTGTGAAACCTGTCCCTCTTTTGCATTTCCAGGCTTGGTCTTCCAGACTTCTTTTCTTCAAGCAAAGAGTTACCAAGTCTCTAGTATACCTGAATACTGTCTTTAGGCCAGTGGAGGCCCAAGATAAGATGCATGCGTTTCTTGACTTCTTTGCTGATTCTCTGCACTCTACAATGGTTTTTAAAAAAAATTTTAAGTGAGATTATAGTTGACATATAACACTGAATTAGTGATTGGATATTTGTATGTATTGCAAAATGATCACCACAAAAAAGCATAGTTAAACCGCCATTGCCAGACATAGTTACAATTTTTTCTTGGGATGAGCACTTTAGAGATCTATTCTCTTAGCAATTTTAAGTACATGAAAGTGAAAGTGTTAGTCGCTCAGTCATGTCTGACTGTTTGTGACGACCTGATGAGCTGTAGCCCACCAGACTCCTCTATCCTTGGGGATTCTCCAGGCAAGAATACTGGAGTGGGTTGTCATTCCTTCTCCAGGGAATCTTCCCAATGTAGGGATTGAACCTGAGTCTCCCACATTGCAGGCAGATCCTTTACTTTCTGAGCTACTAGGGAATCATCATAGTACAGATTAAAGATAGTCACCATGCTGTACATTATATCCTCATATCTTATTTATTTTATAGATGGGAGTTTTTACTTTTTGAAGCCTTCACCCACTTTGCCCATCCACTGCTTCTGGAAGCCACCAATCTGTTTTCTGTTTGTAAATTCATTTTATTTTTATTTATATTCTGCATATAATTAAGATCATACTGTATTTATTTTCATCTGACTTATTTCAATTCCATAATGCCCTTAAGGTCCATCCATTTGTCACAAATGACAAGATATCCTTCCTTTTTTGATGCTGAATAATATCCATGTATATATTTTTTCTCTACCCATTGTCCACTGATGAACACTTAGGATGCCTCCATGTCTTGACTATTGTAAAGAATGGTGCAATTAAATGGGACAATTATTTTTAAAGACCTTCAGCATGCCTCATATTCCTTCACAAAATGTACATTCATTTTAGCAAAAAATGTAACCACTAAATTTAGAGTGAGGAAACTGTTGTTGTTATTCAGTTGCTAAGTAGTGGCCTAACCTTTGTGTCCCCGTGGGCATCAGCTTGCCAGGCTCCTCTGTTCCCCACTATCTCCCAGAGATTGCTCAAATTCATGTCTGTTGAGTTGGTGATGCTATCTAACCATCTCATCCTCTGCTGCCCCTTTCTTCTTTTGCCTTCAATCTTTCCCTACATCAGGGTCTTTTCCAGTGAATCAGCTCTTCAATCAGATGGCCAAAGTATTGGAATTTCAGTCAGCATCAGTCCTTCCAGTGACTATTCAGAGTTGATTTATTTTAGAATGGACTGGTTTGATCCCCTGCAGCCCAAGGGACTCTCAAGAGTCTTCTCCAACATCACAATTCAAAAACATCAGTTCTTTAGCACTCAGCTTTCTTTATGGTCCAACTCTCACATCCATATATTACTACTAGAAAAACCACAGCTTCCACTACACTGATGTTTGTCAGCAAAGTGATTTATCTGCTTTTTAATACACTGTCTAGGTTTGTCATAGCTTTTCTTCCAAGGGGCAATTGTCTTTTGATTTTGTGGCTGCAGTCACCATCTGCAGTGATTTTGGAGCCCAAGAAAATAAAATAGCTCACTGTTTCCATTGTTTCTCCATCTATTTGCCATAAAATGATGAGACCAGATGCCATCATCTTAGTTTTTTGACTGTTGAGTTTTAAGCCAGCTTTTTCACTCTCTTCTTTCACCTTCATCAAGAGGCTCTTTAGTTCCTCTTCACTTTCTGCCATAAGAGTAGTGTCATCTGCCTATCTGAGCTTATTAATATTTCTCCTAGCAATCTTGGATTGCTTGTGCTTCATCCAGCATGACATTTTGCATGATGTACTCTGCATATAAGTTAAATAGGCAGGATGACAATATACAGCTTTAATGTGCTCCTTGTCCAATTTTGAACCAGCCCATTGTTCCATGTAGTTGGCATGTGGAAGGTATGCCACACACCAAATACATGCAAACACTGTGTATTTTGTTGCTGGCGCTGCTGGGAATAGAGACAGAGCACACAATCTGGTCCACCATTTCCATCTGTGGAGCTTTCTAAGACTGAGGAAGAGTAGCTGGATCAAAATAGGAAATATTTAGTAAAATATTTCATCATCATTTCACTTTCAGAAATCAGAATCTTTTACATTTCCTCATGTACTTCTATCAAGCCTTGAAGAGGTCAAAGACACTCATCATGAAGAAAATTACACAGAAGAAAATAATATGTATTAGTCCTAAATAATATAGACCATAATAGCACATAGTGTAATGGATGGAGTGTGCTCTTATCATCTATGCACATCCTTCAGTCCACAGATGCAATGGTCCTTATATGATCCTTTGCCATTTGTTTACTCAGATTAGTTCATATAATTTTGCATAATTATAAATTGCACAGGAGCCTTGTTACTAGTCTTCTATTAACTGTAAGACTTGAAACAGGCCATTTAACTTCCTGCTGCCACTTCTGACAAATGATATTTAAAAGCAAGCTTGATTATTTTACAGATTTGGGTTACCATGAGATAGAGAAACTTTGAAATATTAAAATCCCTCTAAAAGTATAAAATTTAAAACTTATCAGGATTTATTCTATTAACAATCTGAGAAGATGCTGGGTCTGTTATCTGCTTTTTGTTATCCAGAACATTTGGGTATGCCTAGAAGTTTCTTTCCAGAGCATTCAAACATAGGATCTGGGTCAAGTTTGTTCAGTTTTTCTCTAACTGTGAGTGGCATTCATATGTTCTTTTCCCAAATTTCAGTCAAGTTCTCAGAGGGCAAGAACCAAGACTTCTCATCAGGGAACCTCCACAAAAGCAAGCATCTAATAAAAATAAATAAATGTGTGACCCAAAGCATTAAAACAAACACACACACAAAACAGTAAATTTTCAGCATATCAATTCTTTAGTGCTTCAAAAGCTAGTCTGAGAAAATCTGCCTTAAAATGTCAGTGTGAACACATACTAAGAAATTTTTAAAATTATAAAACTCTAATCTGAGCGCCGAAGAATTGATGCTTTTGAACTGTGGTGTTGGAGAAGACTCTTGAGAATCCCTTGGACTGCAAGGAGATCCAACCAGTCCATTCTGAAGATCAGCCCTGGGATTTCTTTGGAAGGAATGATGCTAAAACTGAAACTCCAGTACTTTAGCCACCCCATGCGAGAGTTGACTCATTGGAAAAGACTCTGATGCTGGGAGAGATTGGGGGCAGGAGGAAAAGGGGACAACAGAGGATGAGATGGCTGGATGGCATCACTGACTCAATGGACGTGAGTCTGAGTGAACTCCGGGAGTTGGTGATGGACAGGGAGGCCTGGCGTGCTGTGATTCATGGGGTCGCAAAGAGTCGGATATGACTGAGTGACTGAACTGAATATTAAACCAAAGCATTATTTTTAGACTGTAAGGGAATGCTAATATTGAGTAATTTCTTTGACAATAACTGGGACATTTATTGCCCATGATGATACATTTTACTTTTGGTTTCCTTCTCTTGCAGATGTGTGTGACTTAGTAATTTATTAATGAATATAACAGCCCTATATGGAGCATCTACTGGATGCCTAGCTCTGTTCTGAGCACTGGAAATCCAGTAATAAATGAGACAAATTCCCTGTGCTTAAGTTACAGTAGGAGAGATAGAAACTCGATAGTTAAACATGTATATACTGTCAGACTATGCTAAGTGTTGCCAAGACTTTAAAAGGAGCCTAGGAAATAAAGACTATTTTAGAATGGATATCAGGGTAAGTTTTTCTGAGGAGGTGCTATTTGAGCAGAAATCTGAAGCTATGTAGGGGACAAACTATGTAAAGATCTGATGAAACTGTTCAATAGAAAAGGAATATTGGGTGTAAAGTTCTCAAAGCAGAAATGAGCTTGGAGTGTTGTAAAAACCTTGAGGAAGCCAATGTGACTAAAGTGGAGGGTGTGAGGAGGAATAAAGGGAGGGAAGGCTGGAGTGGAGCAGAGATCAAGTTACACAGGCCAAGGGAGCCTTGAAGAAGGAGGGAGGCTGTTATTCTAAGAGTACTAAATCCGTCAGTTTCTTTTCTTCTATGAGAGAATCAATGAGGCAGGGGATGAGTACTGCAGGGGAAGTGATAAAATCTGGTCTGTGGTTTAAAGAGCTCTCTGATAACTGCCTTAAGAGAAGAGACTGGAATGTTGCAAGAGCAGACACAAGGAGACCAGTTGTGAGTCAGTTTCTACCATCCGTGAAAAAGATGGTTTCTTAGAGTGTGATGTTTGGAGAAGTGAACAGAGGTAATGGATTTAGATATTAATATAGTTTGAGAGTGAACCCAACAGAGCTTTCTGATGGATTAGATATGGGGGAATTAAGGTGAGAGAAAGATCTGAAATAATGGAGGCATTTATATTTGTGCAGGGCACAACCTTCATCTGTACACAGGTGAAGCTTTAGCAAGTAGATGAATGCTGGTAGCTACAATAAAGAAGATAGTTAAAAAGCAGACTTTAGAGGAGTTGAGGTAGAAGTACACAGTTTTGATTTGAACATATTATATTTTAGATATCTCTATGAGAAATCTGTATCCATGCAGGTCAAGAAGCAACAGTTAGAACTGGACATGGAACAACAGACTGGTTCCAAATTGAGAAAGGAGTGTCAAGGCTCTGTATTGTCACTCTGCTTATTTAACTTATATGCAGAGTACATCATGAGAAACACTGGACTGGATGAAGCAGAATCAAGTTTCCTGGGAGAAGAAATATCAATAACCTCAGATTTGCAGAGGACACCACCCTATGGCAGAAAGTGAAGAGGAACTGAAGAGCCTCTTGATGAAAGTGAAAGAGGAGAGTGAAAAAGCTGGCCTAAAACACAACATTCAAACAACTCAGATCATGGCATCCGGTGCCATCACTTCATGGCAAATAGATGGGAACACAATGGAAAGAGTGAGAGACTCTATTTTTGGGGGCCCCAAAATCACTGCAGATGGTGACTGTAGCCATGAAATTAAAAGATGCTTGCTCCTTGGAAGAAAAGCTATGACCAACCTAGACAGACTATTAAAAGGCTTTACTTTTAATATTACTTTCCCAAGACAGGTCTGTCTAATCAAAGCTATGGTTTTTCCAATAGTCATGTATGCATGTGAGAGTTGGACTATAAAGAATACTGAGCACCAAAGAATTGATGCTCTTGTGGTATTGGAGAAGACTCATGAGAGTCCCTTGGACTGCAAGGAGATCAAATCAGCCAGTCCTAAAGGAGATCAGTCCTGAATATTCATTGGAAGGACTGATGCTGAAGCTGAAACTTCAATACTTTGGCCACCTGATGCGAAGAACTGACTCATTTGAAAAGACCCTGATGCTGGGAAAGATTGAAGGCAGGAGAAGAAGGGGGCAACAGAAGAGAGATTGTTGGATGGCATCACTGACTTGATGGGCATGAGTCTGAGTAAACTCCACTAGTTGGTGATGGACAGGGAGGCCTGGTGTGCTATAGTCCATGGGGTTGCAAAGAGTCAGACACGACTGAACAACCAAACTGAACTCATACTATTACTGTTAGTACTAACTACTGAGTTAACGACAAGTCTGCAGTCAGAGAGATCTGGATGGAGAATGCATATTAGATGACATCAGCATGTCTGTGTAGCATGTAATGTAGCATGGTACTACATAAGATACTGGGGTTGGAAGATCACTGAGGGAAGTAGAGAGAGAACAGGGTGTCAAGGACAAAGAATGGAAGGACAATGTTCAGGAAAGAATAGAGGAAAAGTAACTGGCAACTAAAACTGAAGTGGTCTGTGAAATAAGGAAAAAAGCCTGCTATAAAGTTAAAAAGAAAATGGTCTTTAAATAAAAGTTTATATTAACCCCATTTCCATTTTTGATGTCTTAAGTTTAAGATACCAATAAATAATCAGAATGCCTTCTGCAATGAATCTGTAGATCAAAACAGGAAGTTACAGGGTGAAAGAAGGAATACTTGCAATTAATTTCACAAACAATAATGGTAGTAATTCTTTTTTAGAAAAGTATACTACTTTTGTCAGTGGATATTTCCTTTAGGATATTTTTAGGAGAGTGGAAGAGGATAGAGCTAATTTTTTAGTAACATAAGTACTTCTGTAATGCCAAAGTAGTATGTAATGCCATACTTATTCAAGGTATGCAGGGCTTCATCCAAATATCAATCATTTATAAATAAAAATATTTGTAATGATATAAAAAAAGAAAATGAAAGCTAAGAAAATGGAGACTGGAATGTAGATGATCCATTCAATGACTTTTCTCCCTAAAAATAGCAAAATAAGTTGACAGTTGCTGAAAGAGGATGTAGAATCAAGAATTTTTTTTTTTTTTTTTACAACAGTGTTTGTATGCTGTGTTAGTCAAGATACCCTAGATAATGCTGCAGTAAGAAGTTAGGCCCCAGATCACAGTGGTTTTCTGTAACAAAAGTTTATTTCTCTTGCATGCTACATGTTCTAGTAGAGTCAGTTGAAGGGTGTGCTACTCATAGTTTCAGGGTTACAGTCTGAATTAGATTCTTTTGCTTTATATGTGCATGGTCTCAAATATGCAAAGTCTCAGTAGCTACAGTAGAAGAGAAAGAATAGAAAAGAATGAATGATATTTTCATTCTCTAAGCCTGAACCAATGCATATGTAATAGGTGACAAGTAATCACACAACCTGTCTAACTGGAAAGGAGGTGGAAAATGTAGGAGAGCTAATGAAAGCTGTAGTGAGCCAGTAGGAATGATTTGATAGAGAAAGTACATTAAATTTAATAGTCAAATTCCTGAGCAGACTGGAGGACATGGGAAACAGTACACTTTCGGAGAGACTAGTGTTAGCAGCCCCATCTGAGTAAGGGTGTTTTACCTGCTGCATCAGGAAAGAAGTCGGCTATAGGGATACTGAGTCATGGAGGCTGGGAGATTTGATGATGGAAAGATGAGAGCATTGTCTTCTGAAAACTTTATTTTCCTGGGGAAATAAAAACAAACACACAAACAAACAAGACCATCAATTAAGAATGAAGAAAGGGAAGCAATTTCTATAGATTTTAAGAGACTGTCAGTGGTGGCCTCTAACAGTGGAAAAAACAAATTTACTAGGGAAACCAAGGGAAGATGGTAGAGGTAGCATGGTGTACTAGTTACTCTGTCTAGATTCTGGAGCCAGGCTGTCGGGAATTCAGTCTTGGCTGTGTCACTTTATGACTGTGGCCTTGGGTAACTTGCTTAGTAGTTAAGCGCCTCAGTTTCCAGATCTGTAAAATTGTGATAATAATAATACTTACATCTTAGGGTTGTTTGGGAGGTTAAAACATCCTGACCTTATGAAGTGTCAGCTATTATTGTGAGGATAGCCTGACAATGGGACAACTTTAGGTTTATGGTCTAAAAATGAAATAATGCCAGATAATACAGCTGTGTTTTTTTTCCTCCCTCCATGTTCAACTGCTGAGTTGCTAGAGAGCAGATGTGGAGTAGGCAGAAAATTATATTTAATCATGATTAGATTTGTATGAGACAGGGAATTTTGTCCAGTGCACTATTGCCAGATAGTCTTAATCTCCCAAGTATGAAGATGTCTACTTCCGTATTATTTTTTATTTGATGTCTTAAGCATTTAAAAAAAAAACTATGACCTACATCAGATTTCATAAGGTAAAGCTTTGCAGGAACCCTTCAGATTATTTAGAACGTTGGAATTCCATTTCTGAGTAAGTTAGTCCTTTTCTCTAAGAAATGCACCATCAATGATTCTGTAAAAGCGGCACAGTTGGCAACCACCAACCTACAAGTCTCTCTATGAAGAAATGTCAGTTAGAGCTACAGAAGTCAAGTAAATTATCTTCAAAGTTTCTCTCTTAGAAACAATGAAAATTATTCTTATACAAATGAAATTGCATGATTGGGATAAAATTCACATTATTTTTCCCATATATGACTCCTTTTTCCTCTATTTGAGAAGCCCCCAGTATTTGAACTTTGATCTTTACTGGGAAACAGCACACCAAGGATCTCTGCTTCAATTATCCTGCCAGCTTATACACTGCTTTTTCAGTTACTAATGATCTGAAGCAAATGTCATCAAGTAGAAAAGAGGAAGAATTCTAATGAGATTAAATGGGCATGCCAAATCTATCTTCTTTGCTCACTCAGGAATCTGCAATGAGGCCAACAAAGGAATCTGTTGTTGTGAAATAACAATAGGACAGTCTTCTCCATGTTTTTCTTTGCCTTCAGAAATCTTTTTACTTTGGCTTCTCTTTCCAAAACTCATCTCTAGTTTTCTTAGTAACTCAATCTTTACAGAAACATTTGTGATGTTTGATACTTGATAGTATTTGCTATCTAATTCAAGGGGCTTCCACATTCTATAGCTATTAGATTTCTGATTTCAAAGGGCAAGTGGGCAGTCTCCATGAAGGCCTCTTCCAGCTCTCATTTAAAATATGATTGCAAATATATGAAGTGAAAAATGTAGAAACAGCAAAAGGTGAAAACTCAGAACAAAGAAATGAAATTGGACAATAATACCAAAAATTAAAGAAAAATTATAATTATTTATCTTGCAGATGGAGCCAGATGGAAAGATGCTCCATACTCCATTCTTCTATTCCAAAACCTGGACGACCAAGGAAGCAAGCAGTTCTTCTATGATGTCAGGTATGATGCTCACATTATTTGCATGATGGAATTGTGAGTGATTCTGATATATTTGCCAATATTTATTCTTTACTTTCAAATTTAAAAATCTAAATAGCTTTAAGTAAAGAGTATCTATCGACAGAAGATAATCTCAAATGCAGAGTGGTTGTTTTGGGGATTGAAAGTTTGGGTGATGATTTTGTCCTATTTTATTATACTTTCAAACATTTTTACTATATTCATATGTTGCTATATAATTAGGGAATAGAGTATAGTTTTTAAAAGACTATATTGTACTATACTATACTATAGAGGACTCTGAGGACATTGGTTTTATTGCTTCTTAAATATTTTCTTCCCTAATTAGTATTTTTCATCTCCAAAGTGAGAAAGACTGTCTCTTCTATGAATAAAATTTGTATATATAAAAAATTAAAAATGGTTGCCTGGATTCTTACCCAAATGGACAGTGTATTTGGGTGGTATGCCTTAAAATATAGTCTAGGTAGAATGCAGAACTTACAGTGTTTATTCTAGAGCTATTGATAGATTGTCCAGAAGCTAAAACTGGGGATGACTTTTTAATAATAATCATTTTAAGAATGTGTAGATAATTATTGAGATAATCCATATCATTAACCAAATATCTTTAGGTACATAAGGCATATTTGTGCCTTATGTATAACTGTGGCATATCTTGAAAGATATAGGAGTCATCTTCAAACACAGCTAAAACTGAGGTGTGATAAGAGATTCTCATAAGCTGCTAATTTGGAAGCACCTGCTTTACACTATTATTTATTATTATTATTAAGACATAATTTACATATATTGAATGTACAAACCTTAAGTGTATAGTTCTATGACTTTTGACAAATACCTATAATCTGCATCTGTATCAAGATATAGAACATTTCTATCACTCCAGAAAATTGTCAGGCTTCTTTCCAGGCAATTTGGGCCCATTCCCAGTTTAGGGTTTTTATGAATAAAGATGCTATGAACAGTCTTGTACATTATAGTAGACATAAACACTTATTTCTGCTGGGTATATGTGCAGGATGAAGTTTCTAAGTTATGGGTATGTTGAGATTTATTAAGTACCTTAAAACATTTTTTTCTATGTGATTGGACCAATTTACAGTCACCCTGCTAACATAAATTCACAGTTGCTCCATAGACTTGCCAACACTTAATATTATTCATATTTCTAATTTTACTCCTTCTGATATTGACAATTTATGGATTTAATTTGCATTTTTCTGACAATTAATGATGTGAGCCCTTTTGCATAGTTTATTGGGTGTTTTGATGTCTTCTGTTATGAAGAACACTGCATATCACAGTGTATTGTAAATATCTATTTGTTTGTCTATAATTATGTTCTAACAACTGGTCTTTGAATTCCCTAAAGGTAGGAATATTTTTAATAGATCTTTCTTTTCCTGATACTTAGCACACCATACTAGCACACTGCAGATTCTAGTAAAGTATTGGTTTGAATGAAAAAAGGATAATTATTAAATAGCTTTGCCTATGTGTCAGATGCTTTTCATGTATTACCTTAATTAATCCCAAATTACTGATGAGGAAATTGAAGCTCAGAGAGCTTAAGTATTTGCAGTGATCACAGAGCTCTAGTGAGTGGCTTGCATTGCTATAGTCTGAAACCTAGACTTTCTCCTTTGAAAAGTGTTTCCTTTTTTTCTACAAGTCTATCACAATGGCTTTAGATTGGATTCATGTATTCATTTTGCACCCATTTTTACCATTCATGATGGCAGAGGATGCTATGCTAACATCCAAGTTTCTCTTTTTTCCACTGGTCACACAGCTAAATTACCTTTCCCAGGTTCCATGCAGTTAAGTAGGGTCTGTGACGAAGTTATGACAGTAGAATGCTGTTTAATATTGAGTATGCCACTTCTAGTTTCACCCATAAAAATCTTCCATGTGCAATCTTCTACTTACTGTTTCTTTAGCACACTAGGAATCCACACATTGAAGATGGTGGTAACATGAGTTATAAGGAGCCTGGGTCTCTGAGTGACTGTGTGGGACAGAAGCTCCTCCCCTCTCCCCATCATACCGGCCCATCTGAGTGAACACTGGGCTGTCATCATAATAGACCACAGAGATGTCAGGGTTTGTTATAGCAATCCAGTCTACTACAGTCTCTGTCCAGGTGTTGGCCATCCAGAGATGAATAGCTGTAGCCTTTGAGAACTTTAGTTTGGTAAATAAAGAATTCTAACACATGACAAATGGTTTGGTAAAGGTACAGAGTAAGTTCTGTGGCAAATGATAGAGACAGATCATTCTGCCTGGTAAACTTGACGAATATCTCACTGAGGAAATAGTATCTTTTTTACCTTGTCCTCGGAGGCTCAGATCAAAGTGATAGGCATTTCACTTTGTAGAAACAGTGGGAGGAAATGTGTGGAATGCTAAAAATCAAGCTGTACTCCTTCCTGGAGATTGTAAAGGTCAGTGTGACTAGATTACTCATATAAGGGGAATGGTAAGAGAAAAATTAAAAAAAAAAAGATTGGTGGCCAAAATTGAAGCATCTACTCTGCTGTGAAAAGGAATTAGAACTTGGTGTTATGGTCAATGAAGAGCCACTTTTTATGCATCGAAGGGAAAGAAACTGAACCAGGAAAATCATTTAAAGGCCTTGCAATTATCCAGATGAAAAATAATCAGGGTCAGAACCAAGACATTATCAATGAGAATTAAGAGTAAGTAGATTTTTAAAATTAATATGGCTGCGAAGGCAAAAAGAATATGGCATTTAGACAGTTTCTTTTGTTGAGTGTCACCCACTATTATGTAACACTAGAAAAGTGTTACATAAATCAAGTCCAAATGAATCTTTGGTATTTTCAGGTCTTATCTTTGAGTCTATGTTTCTTGATAAAATGTCAATTGTTGATTTCTTTTACTAACTTCTCAGAACTTTTGGAAGGTTTGTTTTACTTAAAATGTGCCCATCAATAATATTCTATCAATGAAAGAAACAAGTTAGGAATCTGTAATTGCTGGTTCCTTGCATTCCATTCCCCAATTTTTCAGTTTCTTTTTTTTCTGTTTTAGATGAAAGATAAACAGTTTTACTCCACAGATAGTTATTGAGCTTCTATTATGTTCACAGCATAGCAATAGGCAATAATGATAAAGAGAGTATAAACTTAATCTTCAGCCTTTAGGAAATTCCTGGTCTAGAGTGGGTAGGGAAAAGGATATCAAGAAGGATGACAACCCCAGATAACAATACAGTCTCTAATTACTACCACAAAGAAGTATTATGAGGGTTCAAAGTGCTGTGATGATTCAAAGGAATGATATTAGGTGTTGGGAGTGTTAAGTGTGGTTCTGGGCAGACCACACACAATGTGGTATAGGTTTCAATGATGAAGACAGTGATGCTCATAATGATGCTGGAGAACAAGTTCCTTTAGCATCTATAATTATGTTAGTTACTGCTGACATGCCTGTGGGCATATAACCAGGAAGACTATTCTGCCTGTGCGCCTGGTCTCCTTCCTTAATGATTCAAATCACTGATTATGTAATAATAATAATGAGACTTGGTAGCCAAAGAATCAGTTTTCACTATTTGATTTGCTTCTTCAGGTGAATAAAGGCCGTTTTAGAAAGGATCCCATGAGTTCACAGAATAAAGCAAATACACAGGAGAGAAAGTGTTACCAAGGATTAAGGAAGCTTGTGTCAGAGTCAGAGTAGGGGACACACAGAAGCTTAGCAAAGGAAATGAAAGAGCAATTTCTTTCCTTACACCCCTGAAAATATAAACTGAATCAGAAGCAAAGGAAGAAGAGGTAGGCTACTGTGTGATGAGGGGAGATATGAAAAAAAAAAAAAAAAAAAAACAAGGCAACAAGTAGGATTTTAGTTCAGTTTTTAGAGGATTAAATAAGGCTGATGCCAGGAACATGATGAAGTAAATTTCCCAAAGGGGTAAGATTCTGGCAGAAAATCAGAATCATGTGTTTAGAAATGAGCATTATTCTTTATACCAACAAAAACTCGAAATTATTCAGCCTGGAAATGAATTTTGGAAAGACTATAATAGATGTATTCATTCATTCATTTATTCTGCAAACATATATTGAATGCTTATTATAGACCAGACAGTATGCTAGGCATTGGTAGAAAAAGCTGCCAAGACTGTGAGGCCTCCCCCCAAGAAGTTCATGCAGGGTGACTCACAAGAAAACACAAAAACAACAATAAAGATGTTGATGTGTATTGTGAAGCTAGGTATGAACTGCAGAGGAAGTGTGGAGAAAGAAATTCTTCATCTGGCTGGGGTAGTCAAGAAAGGCTTTCCAGAGGAGAAACTATCTTGAGTTAGGATGTGCAAGATGAACAGAAATTGACTGAAAGGAAAATGTGGGTGCAGATGTTTAAGGCAAAGAGAAACAGATCATGCACCAGTGATAAGTTTTATTATGAAGCCATCTAATGATTACCTGAGCTCCATTTACAGGGAGGCACTCAAGTAGAGGGTGTAGGATGGAATAGAGGTTTGGCCCGTCTTTCTGTCCTACTTGAAGCCTTTCCCATTCTGGATCTTTTAAAATAGAAACTCTAGAATAAATTACAATGCAGAACTAATCAACCTCAAGTGGAAGCCCAGGTAGTGGATTTTGGAGGCAGGGGCTAAGCACTCTAAAGTGGTGACAAGACCCAAAGAACAGAAATGGTTTGTTTGCAGGGTGGGTGGTATTATTCTGTTTTGAGCTTTGAGAAATAGTCTCTCTGAAAATCTCACTTTTTTATTGCTTTTTTCTTTCTTCCTTTAACAAACAAGTAATGTGATTCTTGGCTAAGCACTTCTTTGACCTTAAATTCTAGTGGTCTTGATCACTTAGATGGATTGGTAACTTCAGCAGAAGGAGAGAGGAAGTGGCTTATCTCTGTTACTTGCTGCCTACATGGAGAGTGCTCTGGGAATGGAAAAGCTCCCTGCCAGGACTGACGGTCCACTGAATGTAGAAAATAGGCCATCCTGCTACAAGTCTTTACCATCTTTCTTTTGCATCTCCAGCTACTTTAACACTGTTGGATGCTAAAATTAGTGGCTAAAACCTTTCGAATAAACAAAATTTACACAGTCTCAAAATATGTCCCCCAAGGCATGTATTAAATACAAAGGCAAAGATAGTAATTTTTAGTAGAAAAATCCAGCAGAAACCACCTTCTAGTAGGTAGAGATCAATATCACCAGTAATAAGATTTCAGCATTATGAACCCAGCAATACAACACACTGAAAAGAATAGAGCATTTCTATATTTCTGCAATGTTCTTGTCCAAAATAATTTCACTTCAATCATGAGAAGACATCAGACAAAAGAAAACCAAGGAGCATTTAACAAAACTACTGATTGATACTCTTCAAAAGTGTCAGAGTCATGAAAGGTTAAGGGAAGGCAGAGGAACCGTTATAGACTGTAGCAGACTAAGAAGAAATAATAACAATGCAAGGTGGGATCCTGGATAAGATGTGGAATAGGAATAAAGTTAGTGAAAAAATTGGTGCAATTTGAATAAAGGTATTGGCTTAGTTAATAACAGTCCCAATGTGAATTTCTTTTACTCGCTAAATGGACTGCTGTTATGTAAGACATTAGGGGATGTGAAGGATATATAGTAACTCTCTGTACCAGTTTTCGTTTTTTCTGAAGTCTGTGGTTTGTAATTTATTTACTTACTTTAATGATTCAGAATTTAAAAGTTTAAAAAAGCCATTCAAGTTTAAGATAACAGAAGGTGGGTACACATGGGAGGAAGAGCACACTGATAATGTCTGCACGTTGGATATTTGTGGGAGGTGAGGTTGGCCGAGTCCCTCTGAAGGAGTTTGAGTGCAGTCCTGTAGGTGACAACAGGCCATTGAGGAAGTTAAGCAGCAGAACATCATGACCAGGTTTGTGTTTCATGCATCCTTCTGGTGACAGCATGGACAGGAAGGTAGGGATGCTGGAGCTGGGGGCAGTGTTAAAGTAGCTGGAGATGCAAAGAAAGATGGTAAAGACTTGTAGCAGGATGGTGGTACAGGTGATGGAATGGACTTACAGAGTTCCACAACCATCTTCTAAGAGATTCATCATTCCCTTGCTATAATCACCTATGAATGTTTCCTAGGCCTATTTTCTACATTCATCACCCATATACGTATGTATGTAGCCTACACTGTTGTCCATTTTATCCTGATGAGGGATTTACTCATCTTCTATCTCATATGTGCTTCTGCTTCCTGAATTCCAGTCTAAAGTGTGATGTCATTACCTGGAGGTCAGAGTTCTTTCAGTGGACCGTCCATCCTGGCAGGGAGCTCTTCCAGTCCCAGAGCACTCTCCATGTAGGCAGCAAGTAACAGAGATAAGCCACTTCCTCTCTTTCCTTCTGCTGAAGTTACCAATCCATCTAAGTGATCAAGACCACTAGAATTTAAGGTCAAAGAAGTGCTTAGCCAAGAATCACATTACTTGTTTGTTAAAGGAAGAAAGAAAAAAGCAATAAAAAAGTGAGATTTTCAGAGAGACTATTTCTCAAAGCTCAAAACAGAATAATACCACCCACCCTGCAAACAAACCATTTCTGTTCTTTGGGTCTTGTCACCACTTTAGAGTGCTTAGCCCCTGCCTCCAAAATCCACTACCTGGGCTTCCACTTGAGGTTGATTAGTTCTGCATTGTAATTTATTCTAGAGTTTCTATTTTAAAAGACCCAGAATGGGAAAGGCTTCAAGTAGGATAGAAAGACTGGCAAAACCTCTATTCCATCCTACAGCCTCTACTAGATTCTTGAGTGCCTCCCTGTAAATGGAGCTCAGGTAATCATTAGATGGCTTCATAGTAAAACAGATTTGAGTTAATAAGTAGAGGAAATAAGTTTCCTTCCCCAGTGATATTTTATCTGCATTGTTCTATTAAAGACTTACTCCTTTTTAATTAAGCATGGCTCCCAGTTCTTCCTAAATCTTTTTTTTTTTTTTGCTGTATTATTAAAAAAAAACTTTATTGAAGTACAGTTGATTTACAATGTTGTGTTAATTTCTGCTGTACAGCAAAGTGATTCAATTATACACATGTATGCATTATTTTTTAATATTCTTCTTTCCCATTATGGTTTATCATAGGATATTGAATATAGTTCCCTGTGCTATACAGCAGGACTTTGTTATTTACTCATCCCATATATCAGCTTGTATCTGCTAACCCCAATCTCCAACTTTGTCACTCTCCCAACCTTCTCCCCCTTGGCAGCCACTAGTCTGTATTCTGTGTCTATGAATCTGTTTCCATTTCATAGATAGGTTCAATTATGTCGTATTTTAGATTCCACCTCTAAGTGATATCATATGGTATTTGTCTTTCTCTTTTTGACTCATTTCACTTTGTATGATTATCTTCATATGATTATCATCCCTGTTGATACAGGTGGCAACGTTTCATTCTTTTTTATGGCTGAGTAGTATTCTACTGTACACATGAACCACACCTTTCTTTACGCATTCATCTATTGATAGTTACATGGGTTGTTTCCATGTCTTGACTATTGTGAATAGTGCTGCTGTGAACATAGGGGTGCATATATATTTTTGGTTTAAAGTTCCATCTGGATACATACCAAGGAGTGGGGTTGTTGGATCATATGGTAATTCTATTTTTGGTTTTTTGATGAACCTCCATACTGTTTTCCATAGTGGCTGCACCAACTTCCATTCCCACCAGCAGTATAGGAGGGTTCCCTTTTCTCCACACCCTCTCCAGGATTTGTTACTAAATCTTTTTCTAACAAAGCAAAGACCCCTGACTAGGAATGCTATGCCACTGCCATGTAGTGGGTTCAGTGTTATTGGATCTCTGTCTTTGAGTAAAGGTCCTAAAACAGGTCCTTTAGTAAAGCTTGAATATACCAGATATTTTAAGAGGAACAGTGTTAGAGGTCCAGAGTTAAAAAGATATAGTGGAGATTCTGACTTTCCAAGGATGACAGACCTCCAGGTATTAGCAGAGTACCTGATTATTCCCACATTTTCCCTGTTGTTTTGCATTATGCATGCAATTGCCTAGCACATATTATATAGAGCTACCCATTGCTTTGTACACTGGGGTTGGTAAGAAGTAGCTTGGTTTTAGGTGAGAGATAGTAGAAAAGGTTTTCTGAAAACATCTTGAAAGAAGTTTGGGAAGAGACTGTACTCATGAGAAGAACTGGAGTTAACATATAAAAAAATCAGCTAAATGCCCAAGTTGAGATTGGGAACAAAAAATAGCAGAACCAAAGTTTGTGACCAGGACAATGCAAAGCCTGGTGGCAGGGAAAGATGAATCAGAGAGAGAATGTAGACCCATACTAATTTGCCTATTTGTCTGAATACCTTGGGTCTAGTTACTTGGGATGTAGCTTTGCTCCCATCAACTAATGTAAAAGACATGATAAATGTTGTAAAGGCTAACAGGTTTAGTATTAAGGTTATTGAAATCCTTGGTCTATTTTGTGACTCTGTGACAGGGAGGAGGAAGTCACTGTAGATGAGATATTCAATAACAAAACCATCCCAAGGAGAAATTGTAGGTGTGTTTCTATTTTAGGGAATGTATTGGGAAATATTATGGGAGATTTCCAACTCGTTCTCGGGCTCCAAATTAATTGGTTTGTTTTATAAGGCAATAAGGACCATTTGGAAAATATAAGGGAAACTTTGCACAGAAAGGTTTTCGGCAAAGTCCTTTTATTTTCTCCTCAAAATGACATTAATAACTAAATATTGCCCATATTGATTTCTTAATTTGGTGTGAATGAGTTCTTTTGCTTCTAAGTTTTCAAATGCCAGAATATAGATCCAAGATCTCTTCTGTTTTACGGTGCTGCTGCTGCTGCTGCTGCTGCTGCTAAGTTGCTTCAGTCGTGTCCAACTCTGTGCGACCCCATAGACGGCAGCCCACCAGCCTCCCCCGTCCCTGGGATTCTCCAGGCAAGAACACTGGAATGGGTTGCCATTTCCTTCTCCAATGCATGAAAATGAAAAAATAAAGTGAAGTTGCTCAGTCATGTCCAACTCCTAGCGACCCCATGGACTGCAGCCCACCAGGCCCCTCTGTTCATGGGATTTTCCAGGCAAGAGTACTGGAGTGGGGTGCCATTGTTTTATGAGGAGGAAACAAAAAGAGATTCTTGTGCAGCCAAGCTTACTGACAATGCTCCTTCCTACCAAGACCATTAATAGACATAGTAACCTGATACATTATTCCCTTTTTTTATTTGAATGCAGGAAGTAGGCTGTTCTTTTCTGCTCCAAAAGTAACAAGCAGGCAGAATTCTCTGGACAAAATAAGATACAAAGCCCAAAGAACATGCTACATTCACTTCTCATTCTCTTGTTGTAAATTGTGCCCTGAAGAGTACCATGCTATTCTTAAGGACAGTACTTATCAGTTCCTTATACTCATGGATGAAAGAAGTACTGTCACATGGAAAATGGTTAAGAAGAGTTATTCATGGGACACGTGGTATGGTTCCAAAGATAAAACTTCACCTAGCTCATAATTTTATCCTGAGTGAGCCCTGATTTCAGGGAGTCCTAACAGCCATATGGACTGACCTCTCTCCATCACAACCCCACCACTCAGGACTCTGGGATTGTAGAGCTTCACCATTCCATGTACTGACTGTCCATCAGTACTATGAATGCTGCTGTTGGGTTGCAGAGGTTGTCTGTGTGGATTGGTGGGATTTTATAACAATTACCAAGAGCTAATTTTCATTCAACCTCCATTAAGCATGATGTGCTATATATTAAAAATATTACTTACCAGGGATAATTTATCTATGACCTTTTGCAACATGAGGAATTATCTTGTCATGCATCATTATAGTACATCTTCTCTCTCCTTTATCTAATGGCAAACATTTTTAATGGGTCTCTGAGGATCTATTTTAAATATTCAACCTAATGCAGAATGCTGTAAACACACATCTTTTGTAAGAAAAACAGAGCTGCTATTCTTTTTCCTTGGAGATCCTGGGCTTTAGATGGAGGGACTTCTGAGGGAGGTGAAATGTTGAAAACTATATATCTGATTCAACCCCTTCACTTTGAAGCAGAAAGCTAAGAGGTTAGCCTATTGTCCATGTTCATGGGTAAATCAGATGCAAAGCCTAGACTCGCAGCTGAGTTTCCTTCATTCTCTATCCAGAACTCTATCCTGCACACTGACCGAACAGGGTTTAGAGGAAGCTTCTGTCAAGCAAGCCAAGATAGGGAAACCCACGCAAGAGTGGAAGGAAGGGCTATATAACATATACAGTAAATTGTATTGCTATTACTCTGCTGCTAAGAGATGCTTTACAATTTTGGTGCTGGAGAAGACTCTTGAGAGTCCCTTGGACAACAAGGAGATCAAACCAGTCAATCCTAAAGGAAATCAACCCTGGATACTTATTGGAAGGACTGATGTTCAAGCTGAAGCTCTAATACTTTACACCTGATGTTAACAGCCAGTACACTGAAAAAGACACTGATGCTGGGAAAGATTAAAAGCAAAAGAAGAAAGAGGGTAGCAGAGGATGAGATGGTTGGAAAGCATCACTGACTCAATGGACATGAACTTGGGCAAACTCTGGGAGATAGTGAGGGACCGAGAGGCCTGGTGTGCTGCAGTCCACGGGGTTACAAAGAGTCAGACATGACTTAGTGACTGAACAACAGCAACATAAGAGATGAAGTATTCTGTTCTCTGGACAATAAAGAGGCCTCACTGGAATTCTAACATGGGCCACTGTACACGTGCAGGAGTCATGGATGTTTGCTCTTTAAACAAATATTTATTAAATACCTCTGCACAACAGACATCATAGTAATTGTTGTCTAGGGATCCTAGAGGCCAGGTTGGGCATCTCCATTTCCCAGCTTCAGGAGTCTATGAGAAGTGATGCTGCTTGTTGTCTCTAACCTCCTTGGCCACCTATCCCCCTCCCCCATCTTCTCCAGTTAGGGAGTAAAGGTGGGCAGTGACCTACTTTATTGAAGAGTTTTAAGAGGAATCTGGCATGACTCAGCCCCTTTTTCTTCTCTTTTTCTTTGCAATCTGCAGGTCAGTTCTTGGTCATGTGTTCAGCTTAACAGTAAGAGTTCTGTTCTAAGTGACCAGTCTGTGGTTTGCCCTCCATGCTTATGACAGGAATTGTCAATTTCTCTAATATAAAGGCTCAGTTTTATGAAACCAAACTTGCCTCACATTGATGTAAAGTTTTCCATCAGCTTCATTAGTATAAATTTGGCTGATGTCAGGCAAATGGTGCCAGGTCTGCAAACAGCTTTTGAGCCACCACAGTGCAGGGCTCAGGTCATGGGTATAAGGGCAGTGCAGTTGTACATGTTCCTCTCCTTGAAGAGCCATGTTAGGGTTAATATTTTGCTGTCATGGTCTTGAAATTTAAAAATTTTAAACAAAGGACTCACATTTTTCATTTTTTTACTTGGCCTTACAAGTTGTGGAGCCAGTCCTGCCAAGGTTCTCAGCTCAACGGGGGCGGGGGGTGGGGGGTGGGGGTCTTAGGACATGGGCTACATGGTTTAATCTCAAGTTACTCAAGATAAGCTTGGCCTGGTATTGCAAGATCATTTTAGGCATTAGTGGATAGAACATCTGCCACTGCTAAACAACAACAACCTCACAAACCTTAAGGTGGCTGCGATCTGCATACAGAGCACTGGTATGACTCAGGCAGTAAAATGTTAGCTTGACCTCGATTTGCTACTTCCAGATTCCATTCCATTTTCAGGACTATGGAAAGAATTCTGTGTTCCTGAGGCTTATTGAAAGCCTGGAATATCACTACCCCCACCTCCTCCCAGACACACAAACTGGCTTCAGATTGGTTCAGGACTAGTTAATCACTAAGCTATTGCTGCATTTTTCTGTGTTTGGAGAGCACATGTCAGAGATTTTCATCCACATACAAGTTTCAGAAGCAATCAAGGCTTTGCTCCAGAATACTGGTCCTACTAAGACCTAGGTAAAGAAAGGGGGAAACTTGGAGGTGATTTCATCTGATCAGATCAGATCAGTCGCTCAGTCGTGTCCGACTCTGCAACCCCATGAATCGCAGCATGCCAGGCCTCCCTGTCCATCACCAACTCCCGGAGTTCACTGAGACTCACGTCCATCGAGTCAGTGATGCCATCCAGCCATCTCATCTTCTGTTGTCCCCTTCTCCTCCTGCCCCCAATCCCTCCCAGCATCAGAGTCTTTTCCAATGAGTCAACTCTTCACATGAGGTGGCCAAAGTACTGGAGTTTCAGCTTTAGCATCATTCCTTCCAAAGAAATCCCATAGGCCTAATCAATCCCACAAGGGACTTGGTTAATAGACACTGAGGTATAGAGGTAAGAATGCCTACCTGCATTCTTACTTTAAAATCTGCTTCTAGAACAAGTTATGCTCAATAGGACTCAGGGATTAAAGGAGAAATGTGCATGTATGCTTAGTCACTCAATCATGTCCAACTCTTCTTGACCCTTTGGACTGTAGCCCACCAGGCTCCTCTGTCCATGGGATTTTTTTCAGGCAAGAATACTGGAGTGGGTTGCCATTTCCTACTCCAGGGGATCTTTCTAATCCAGGGATCGAACCTGGGTCTCCTATGTCTCCTGCATTGCAGGTAGATTCTTTATCCACTGAGCCACTAGGGAAGTCCAAAGGAGAAATGGAAGTTAGTAAAGTTTAAATACAGTGAATGGGGAAGAATGCTACCTCAAAAAGGACTTGATGATTGGACTGCTACATTGCAAATTTCTAAACCCCAGAGGATACATTATGTCAAATGGCACTTTCTGGGTGACAGAACCCATAAGTGGAGCTCCCTCTCAGATATGGTTAAAGCACCATGCCCAAATAAGCTTTCTTTAAAAAGACCTTCCAACTGAATTTAAATTTAAAGGTGATGGCCTTCTTAAATCAACCTATTTGACATCATTTGGAGCTAAAATTTCAAAGTTCCCAATAATCCCAATTCTTTCAAATACCATCAAATCTTTGCTATTTGCTATTCTCTTTTGAACTGTGGTGTTGGAGAAGACTCTTGAGAGTCCCTTGGACTGCAAGGAGATCCAACCAGTCCATTCTAAAGATCAGTCCTGGGTGTTCTTTGGAAGGAATGATGCTAAAGCTGAAACTCCAGTACTTTGGCCACCTCATGCGAAGAGTTGACTCATTGGAAAAGACTCTGAGGCTGGGAGGGATTGGGAGCAAGAGGAGAAGGGGATGACAGAGGATGAGATGGCTGGATGGCATCACCGACTCGATGGACGTGAGTTTGAGTGAACTCCAGGAGATGGTGATGGACAGGGAGGCCTGGCATGCTGCGATTCATGGGATTGCAAAGAGTCGGACATGGCTGAGTGACTGATCTGATCTGATCTCATCTGATTCTCTGGCAGCCCCAGGTTCCAAGATTCTTTGCCTGAGATGAGGACTTGAGGACTGAGAATTGCCATCGTTTCTATGTTTGAAGCACTTCTGAAATAATATGTTGTGTTCTAATAAATCTCTGAACTCTTTAAGGAGTGAGGTACATTAAAGATATTTTATGTGGGACTAATCCAACCAGTCCATCCTAAAGGAAATAAGTCCTAAATATTCATTGGAAGGACTGATGTTGAAGCTGAAACTCCAATACTTTGGCCACCTGATGTGAAGAACTGACTCATTAGGAAAGACCCTGATGCTAGGAAAGATTGAAAGCTGGAGGAGAAGGGGACAACAGAGGATGAGATGGTTGGATGGCACCACTGACTCAATGGACATGAGTTTGAGTAAACTCTGGGAGTTGGTGATGGACAGGGAGGCCTGGCCTGCTGCAGTCCATGGAGTCGCAAGGGGTCAGACACAACTGAGCGACTGAACTGAACTGAACTGAACTGAAGTCAACTCGTAAGGTCCAAAGGAAGTGCCTGTATTCTAGTGATGAACAGTCTAGGTTGTGGCTTCTGAAGGAACCCAATTCCTTTTGGTCATTGAGAGAACACCTTCAACTAAGACAAAGCAGAATACGAAAAAGACTTCACTTTCTTTGGTCTTTTCATACCCAAGAACAGTATCTAACTTTGGAATTTAATTACTTTCACCTTTGTTGTACTTGAACTTTCAAGATACTCTGTGAGCTTTATTTTCTCGCAAGGAATTTGATCCTGGGAGGGAGTTTATATTCAGGTATTGGGAATTTTATCATTGGTTGAAGTTTCCCAATGAGTATTATTAGGTAATGTACTTGAACATAATTCAAAACTGGTCAAAAATAAGGCAGAAATTTCACGTGGCTACCATGGTTTTTGAATTAGTTTAATTAATGACCTATTTCATGGGCAACAGTCTACACTGTCATCTGCAACCTGAGGAGGGTCCTTAATGCAGGAGTGATTTGATTGGTATAAGGGAGAGCTTTATGAAGGTAGAATCAAACCACCCTAATGGGTTGCCACTCTCTCCCCCAATGAGATAATCATGCCATTGTTGACTGTGTGTTTAGGATAGAGCCAAAGGAGAGAAGAGAACCAAAATCTTAGGAATGCTGATTAGAAAGCGTCATTTATCCTGGTTCATGTTTCTGAGAGAAGAGACATTAATCATAACCTCTTGGCTTTGCTCTTCTCATCTTATTTATTCCTCTCATAGGCAGCTGGAATGAATTATCAGATTGGTGTGATACGGAGAGGGACTGGGGATGCTCAGTCTCTTGCTCTCTTTTTGAACTCTCTCTCGGCCTTCAGAGAAAGTGTGCTCTTGTCTGCTCCTGGCCATGTGCTAAACTTAGTGCTTGAGGCTTTCTTTGGGGAGGCCTACAGTTTTCTTTTGCTGTTTGAGATGAGGGTACAGTATTATAAAGTTAACTGTTGCTTTTCACTTAAGCTGGAATCTTAATCAGCTGTATAATGGAAAAGTTAACATTTTAATCTTTCACTGCCTTGCTGTAGACACTGAAAAGACTTCCATTTGTAAGTTAGATGATCTTTGTCCAACTACTTAAACTCTTTCTCAGTTTTCTCATGTGTAAAATAGGAAAATACCTGTTCTAACTTACATAGGATTGTTATAGATGAGAACAGTTAGTAGCAAGTGCTTGGGAAAATGCTATATCAGTGTTTGCTGTTACTATTTTATGTACCAATTTGTACAGAATTTGAGGAGTAGGAATGAGAGTTGCTTTTAATTAGGTTTCCCATGCAGTTCAATGGTAACTAATAGGTACACACAAAAAAGAATGTCATGGGCCTGGCTTTAGACTGACTAGTGGGAAATGCAGATGAGTGAGCCAGTAATTGTAGTACAGCATGTGACGTGTTATAATAAAGATCTGTGCTCTGTTTATGGGAACTCAGAGATGGGGGGCAACTAAAAATTCAAATGTTACCATAGCTGGAACTCAAGGTTAATCCAAGATAGGATGTGAATTGGAGCCTATTTATTTTTCAGCCTTGAGCTTCCCTGGTGCTATTAAATTTTAACAAAATTACAAACTCATATAAATACACAAACAAAAGCTAGCTTAATGCATTCTTGAAGTAGTCAAAGAATTAATGTCATTAAAATAACCTAATCCAGTAAAGAATCTGCCTGCCAACGCAGGGGATGCAGGTTGAATCCCTTGGTTGGGAAGATTCCCTGGAAAAGATAATCACAACCCATTCCAGTGTTCTTGCCTGGGAAATCCCATGGACAGAGGAGCCTTACAGACTACAGTCCATGGGATCACAAAAGAGCTATACATGACTTAGTGACTAGACAACAGCAGTTTTTCAGATCCAGAGTGCTTCATTTTAGTGCTCTCTGTCCCTATTTTTATGCCATACCATGATCTATGCTTGCCTGCCACTTTCTGGCTTCCCTCCTGGAGTTGTTCTGTCCAACATTCAGTTTCAGATTCAGTAGCAGACCGTCACAACAGCTGTCTGAGGCACTCATCCATATCAGCTGCCAGACCATCAGTTGAGGAATGAACACATCACTGGATATGTAACAATATGGAGAAAATTGAGCTTATCAGAAAGGAAAAGAAATTGGGTAACAGATGAGGAGTATCATTCCAAGCAACAGAAGCTAACTCAGAAAGGATTGAGCAGACAAGGAATTTATTAAAAAGATATTGAGAAGATCACAGAACCATTGAAAGCAAGCTAGAGACTGTGTTCATGGCAATGCTTTAAAACTACATTGGGTAGGAAACTGTAGCTGAGGCCACTATAGACCAGATGACAAAATGTGCAGTACTATGACTGTACATCAGGACCTCTGTTTCTGCAACACTGACCCCAAATGATGGACACCTTCTTAAACCTTGCAAAAACAGCGTCAACAACAGGACAATGACTTCTGTACAGTTCTTGCTTTTGCTACTGCTTACTTTTTACCACAGTATTGCAAAGTTGCATCTAGTTAGTAGAGTCCAAGTCATATTTCTGAATTCCAGTGGCAAGGCAGCTGAAAGAGCCACTTCTCTGGCTTCTCCCTTGGGGTGGTGTTGGGAAAGTATTAGCCAGAAAATGTAACAAATGTCTAGGAGGAATGAGATCCTTTAAAGACTTGAATGGATAATGATTGACGCCAGTAAGTATCTTATAAGGTTTTTTCCTTTCTTTTTCAAATGAATGGAAAGGTTTTCTTTTTCTTTCTTTTACATGCAAGCGTGAACCAGAACTCAGAAAAACACGTGCAAGGCCACCTACCTCCTCTTTGGTTTCCTTTTATCCAACATTCTCCACACAGTGATTTGCCTCTCCTTTAAATGCTGAATATAATTACTGAATATAAATGTTTAAAAGCAAATTATTCTGAAGTTATATTCAATTAGTAGCCTACCTCAGACACCCACGTCTTAATATTTAATGGTGTTCCATGGTAAAATTCTTCCTCACCACCCCCTCCAAGATACACAGTCAAGGACTCTCTTATTCAATAGTGTAGTGTTGGTTATTGTCCGGTAGTCAGATCCTTCTGAAATCTGAACTAAATGATTTCTCCATCTTCCATATTCTTTCTGTCACAGATTCAGCAACCACACTGGACACAATGGACCTTGCTCAAACATCATCAGTATATTCAATATATATTTAGTTTGTACCTCCAAATATTATAAATTCAGGCCTTGAAACCAAAAATGCCTTCAAAGTTTACTCTGAAATGCTACAAATAGAATACTTTCATCAAGTTTTCTTCCCTAAAATGAGAAACATCAATACTATCAAGTAAATATTCAGAACATATTAGATATTATTATTAGTTTTACATTTACTTCTTTCTCTGTTGAAGTTCTACTCAGCCTCCAAGTCAAGATGAGATTTAAACATTCCTAAAGAACCCCACCGCCACCTCTTTCCCCTCAAACACAACTGTGCTTTGCTCTCCTTTTATAACTCATCACAGTTTCCAAGACAGGCCTTTTTTTGAGTCATTTATTTTTCCACTGATGTAACATCCTTTGTGACCTTTCTAGAAGCCAGAATTGGCTTCATTTTGGGATCTCCCACACATAGGTAAGTTGCCTACAGAGAGCAGAATTTCAGCAAATATTTGTTGTATTGAGCTAAATATTAATTCTTATTTTTCTCATACTGCAGTCTTTTGTTAATTAGGCATAAAGGATAAAGGATTTTAATAGGATATGGAGTTATCTCTTCAAGTAACTCATTTTTTATTTTTATTTTTTAAAATTTTAATTTATTGTGATTGAAGTTATAGTTGATTTACAATATTATGTTAGCTTCAGGTGTACAGCAAAGTGATTGTTTTATATATATATATTTTTTCATATTATTTCCACTATAAGTTATTACAAGATATTGAAGATTGTTCCCTGTGCTTATCTATTTTTATATATGGTAGTGTATTAATCCCATACTTCTCATATTTGCCTTCCCCCTCCCTTTCCCCTTTAGTAACCGTAAGTTTGTTTTCTAGGTCAGTGAGTCTGTTTCTGTTTTATAAATAGATCATCTGTATTATTTTTTAGATTGATATATTTGTCTTTCTCTGATTTACTTCACTTAGTATGATATTCTCTAGGTCCATCTATGTTATTGCAAATGGCAATATTTCATTCTTTTTTATAACTGAGTAGTATCCCATTGTGTGTGTGTGTATGTGTGTGTGTGTATACGTGTATGTATGTGTGTGTGTATATATATACACACATACCACATCTTCTCTATCCATTCATCTATCAATGGACTCTTCCTGCTTCCATGTGTTGGCTATTATAAATAGTGCTGCTGTGAACATTGGAATGCTCAATGTAGTGTTTTCATCTTTTCCGGACATATGCCCAGGATTGGGATGGCTAGATCATATGAACACGGGAAACCTCATCCAGCCTGGACACAGGATTGACAGATTGGTAACTCTTTCTCAGTTCCGTGGGTGGTGGTGCATGGCTGTTCTTAGAAGGTGGAGCAATTGTCTGCTTAATTCTGATAACAAATGAGACACTGGCATGCTAAATAGCTACGCGGCCCCCAAGCAGTCGGTGTCCCCCAACTTCTTAGTTTTTTAAAGTAACTCATTTATTTTTATAAGGGACTTCTGGAACCACATTGCAAACTTCTTAGGTGTAGGGGTTCCTTAAAAACAATATAGGTAACTATCTATGAAAGGAAGTCTAGTAAAGCCTCATGGCGCAGATGATAGGTATATCCAGAATCACCCCCTATGTTTCACAGGAGAAAAAAGGAAACTTTCCTGATTTTCAGAGAAAAAATGTCTGTAAACTGAAAGACCTGACTTGTAGAACCAATAAGGGTATTTCTGGGTTGAAGTCAGCACCAAAAAGTAAAGTCACTTCCAATCTCTTCTTCCCTTGAAAAATCATTAATAGAGTCTGGTCTAGTGAAAACTTAGTCATGTACAACTCTTTGCAACCCTATGGACCATCGTCTGTTAGGCTCCTCTGTCTAAGGGATTCTCCAGACAGGAATACTGGAGTATGTTGCCATTTCCTCCAGGGGATCTTCCTGACCCAGGGATTGAACCTGGGTCTCCTGCATTGCAGGCAGATTCTTTACCATATGAGCCACCTCGGGAAGCCTGCATTACTGGACATTGTTAGCCAAATTCTTCCATGACACTTTCTGGATATGAAAAACCATGAAGTCAGAAGCTACAACAGACTGATTGGAAAGTCAGCCTCTCCTTCGGACATGGAAGTCCAAAGAAGAGGGTTGGAAACTGTTTTCTAAACTTTCTCTGTGAGTTTGATCTCATTTTATTTTAATTAGAGAAATAAATTGTGTCATCAAACATTTGGAAGCTGTGACAGACTTTATTTTCTTGGGCTCCAAAATCATTATGGACAGTGACTGCAGCCATGAAATTAAAAGACGCTTGCTCCTTTGAAGAAAAGCAATGACAAACCTAGATAGCGTATTAAAAAGCAGAGACATCACTTTGCCAACAAAGGTCTGTATAGTCAAAGCTATGATTTCTCCAGTAGTCATGTAAGGCTGTGAGAGTTGGGCCATAAAGAAGGCTGAGCATTGAAGAATTGTTGCTTTTGAACTATGGTGCTGGAGAAGACTCTTGAGAGTCCCTTAGACTGCAGGCCAGTCCATCCTAAAGGAAATTTACCCTGAATAAAGGACTAATGCTGAAGCTGAAGCTCCAATACTTTAGCCACCAGATGCAAAGAGCCAACTTATTGAAAAGACCCTGATTCTGGGAAAGATTAAGGGCAGGAGGAGAAGGGGGCAACACAGGATGAGGTGGTTGGATAGTATCATTGACTCAATGGACGTGAGTTTGAACAAGCTCGGAGAGACAGTGAAGGACAGGGAAGCCTGGCATTCTGTAGTTTATGGGGTTGCAAAGAGTCAGACACAACTGAGCAACTACTCAACATTAAACTTATAGGCTGAATTATAGTATTTGAGAGTAACATTATATTTTCACTGCTATAGGTGGAAAGGACATGGGGAAGATTGTGAAGCTGGATGGGAAAAGTGTGACAGGATAAAATATAGGTAGAGGTGACTTAATGTGGTCACAGATAATAGCTTTTCTTCAGAGTAAGTTCTAGTTGCTATTTATTCTTCCATTGCCTTGTGAAGTCCTTTTGAGGGACAGATCACAGAGTGTTTGTAGAAGAAACTTGGAAATTGTCCAGTCTTTTCATTTGACAAAGAAGTACCTTGAAGGCCAGTGAGGAAGTAAAATGTAATAAAAGTCACACAGAGTAAATAGCAGAAGTGGAACTGGAATCAGATTTCTTTTGTACCACCTGGTCCTGATCAAAAAATTATCTAATACTCAAAGACTCCTAATCCTCTAATACTCCTTAACTTTTCTCCTAAGCATCAGGCAGAGTCTGTTTCAAGTTCTCATCTGTAAAATGATTACTTTTCAAAAATTAACAGCCATGTTGGAAAACAACAGAAGTCCAATGTTAATTTCTGTATGAAAGGGGAAGGGGACTTTGCACATATTTTACACCACCCATAAGGAAATTCAGCTTTGGGGCTAATATTTTCTTTGAGACCTTCCTTCCCAAACCCAGTCTAAAAATACTTGCTGATGAATAACTCTTCCAGCTTGTCCCTTTTCAGAATATCAGCATTTCTCTTTACCTCTCTTTAACGCTGGGCACCTGTGGGTCCTGTTTTGGCTTTGTTCCTAATTACTTCACTGTTAACTCACTCTTCATCTGTTCTTGTCCGTTTAGTCTGTGTGGACTTGCCTTCTCTGCCCTACTGATTATGATCTGGGCAGTGGGATAACTGAAACAATCCCACTCCAACCCAACAGATAACCTTGTCCAAGATTAATTGTCTCTTTTGACCAAATTATCACCAGCCAGACCCTGAAACATATCCTTTGAATTCTAATCCATTAGTTGATAAAGTTTCCAAATTACCAATCAGGAGTCCATATGGCTTAGGCAGACAAATTTTATGAGTTCGTCCTATTAATCCAGTTTGTTGGGGATGAGCACAGGTTAGACCCAGGGTGCTCCTTGAGAAGTTTTATCTAGTTTTAAGGTTGTATTTGGCACCTTTATTGTGGTGAAATTTACTATATAACCTGGTATATATTTTTCTCTGGGAACCTGTGTGTGTGTGAGTAGGTTCTGCACACATAACAAAGTGAAACTGGTTGATAACCCAGCTGTAGTCACCTAAATGAAAAGCATGCTCTAGGTGGTCTGTTCAGCAGAAAAACGTCTGGGCCTCTGACTCATTCAAATAGATCTGAAAAGTCCCAATTAATTCATTCTACTTAATGGACTCCATTTCTAACCATTCACTTTTTATTATGGAACAGTGAGAGCAGGGCCTCAGAAGAACCCCGCAGTTAGTGTTGTGTCTGCAATTGCTGTCTTGAAACGTGATTATTTAATCTTTGAATGTGTTTTGTAAGCGAAGTCTGATGGAACAATGGAGCATATACTTGAGCAAAGGATATATATCATATTATAAAAGAAAGGTAACTGCCTTTTATTTTAGTGCTTTGGCACTTTTCCCCCTGATTTTTGAGCAAAAAATCATTTTCATGTCTGTTCTGAGAGTGGCATATATCACACAGTCCACACTTCACCTTGGCCACTCATCTTTACGTAGGGTCCTATTGCTTTCTGTCCTGGCTTACATTCTACTGACACATCTCAAAGACTAAGATTCACTTTCTCTCATTTTTCCTAATAGTTAAAACTATTTTTTAAGACCTTACTCTGTGCCAGACATGCACTTAACCCACATTAGTCATGTAATCACCATGACAACTCTTCTGGAATCACTCTTCTCATTAGTCCCATTTTACAGATAAGGAAATGGAAATTTAGGCTAAGCAGCTAGCCCGAAGTCACAGAGTAAGTGTCAGTGTCAGAATTTGAAGTCTGGTAGATGAAAGCCAGACCCTATGCCCTAGATTCATGAATATAATTGAGAAATATCTTTAAAATGCTCGGTCCAAGAATATGATTGGAACATTACACTTTTTATTAATCCACTTCATTATTTAATCATTGTTTTTTTTAACCTTTTGTTAATTTATTTTGACTTATAAAAGTATTTTTAATATAGTACTCTCTCATGGTAAGGTTATGACCTACTAAAATCCATTGTAATGAAGCATTAATGAAGTGATGCGTGCATGCGTGTGTGCTCAGTTGTGTCTGGCTCTTTGTGACCCCATGGACTGTAGCCTGCTAGGCTCCCCTGTCCATAGGATCTTCCAGGCAAGAATACTGGAGTGAGTTGCCATTTCCTCCTCCAGGGCATCTTCCTGACCCAGGGATTGAACCCAGGTCTCTTGAGTCTCCTGCAGAGGCAGGCAGATTCTTTACCACTGAACCATCATAAGGTGATAGTAGACAGGTAACCCTCCACCTTCTCTCATTTTGTTTTCTTTACTGAAAGTGAGGAATATTTGAGTAAACTATATTGTTCTGCTTAAGGTTCTTGGGTCACTATTGCACTTTAAGTCAATTAATCATCACTATTTCCTGATCACTCCTTCTCTTTCTGAGACTCAGTTTGGAAAACTGTGTGCAGTACAGAAAGAACTCAAATTCTAGAACCCAGTTCCAAGAAAGTGTACCTGGCCTCTGTATCAATCCTGCAAATATAACCAGAAGTTTTCTTTCCTTTTTTTTTTTTTCTGCCCTATTCACCCTCTAACTCAAAGAACAATCCACAACCGCTGCTTTCAGGCCCTCACAGTCTCTCCCCTGACTGCCATACTCATCATTCCAAATTCAGAACTTAGAGCATATTTCTGTCTGTGAATGCAAGGAGTAGAAAAGTTCACTATTCATTTCTTTTCTCATCTGTCCCCACTGCTGTTAAGCCTAGATCTAAATGTTACATACTCTGTAGGGCTTCCATGGAATGAGCCCATGAGGAGCAGGCAACTGAGGGAGAGAATGTGTAGATCTTATGCTGAGTGTTTCCTGTCCTGCCCAGAGGCTGCTGTATTGCTGGCCCTTCACTGCAGGGTGGAGGGGGTGGGGGAGGTGCTTTCCCTCTTGCAACTATAGCAAATCCCCTACATACAAATGAATTCTGTTCTGAGAGTGCATTTGTAAGTCCAATTTGTTCATAAGTCCAGCAACGTTAGCCTAGGTATCCAACTAACACAATTGACTATATAGTACTGTGCTAAGTTTATAATACTTTTCACATAAATAATACATAAAAACAAACACAAAAAATAAAGCATTTTTAATCTTACAGTACCTTGAGAAGTACAGTAGTACATTATAACAGCTGGCACTTCTTAGCAGTACCAGCTACATCCCCAATGCTTTGGACATCCTAGGCTTGAAATAAAGATATTGCAGTATTGTACTCTATACAGTTCTATAGAGTATGGTACCCAAAAGCACAGCCACTTGTAGAGGATGCACAGATGTGACAGTGTATGCCAGACACATGTAACCTACATGATTAGACATGTGAACACATGCTTGCATCTTTGAACGTTGCAACTTGAAGGTTCGTATGTAGGGAACTTTCTGTACTGGAATGGGCAAACTTGGTTAAAATGTACACATTAGTCTGCCTCTCCCAGTGATTGACACAATTCATTTTTCTTATGATTTTGGACCTGAGAAGTGCAAAATACAACTATTTTCAGGGAAACATTTTCCTTTGAATCTGTGTTCAGTTTCATGTGAGTTTTCCTCAAGAAGGCAGATGCTCTTGACTTGCAAGGAGAGGGAACATGGCAGAAGCAGGAGACTGCAGAGGAGGATACTTGACGAGTTACCAGAATACCCATCATCACTGAGAGTGCCTTGGCTGTGACCTTTTTTGGCAGAAGTACTTCCAAAGAGCAGCAACTTTGCAACTTACACTGGCCTGTGCGCTGTCAGCCTGACAGTGTTTCTTGAACTTAGAGTGATTTAGTGGTAGTTTTTATCTGAGGGCCTCATTTTCCATGTTGTTGCTTCTGTTGTTCAGCGGCTCCGTCATGTCCACCTCTTTGCGACCCCATGGATGGCAGCACTCCAGGCTTCCCTGTCCTTCACTATCTCCCAGAGTTTGCTCCAACTCATGTCCATTGAGTCAATGATGCCATCCAACCATCTCATCCTCTGTCATCCGCTTTCCTTTTGCCCTCAGTCTTTCCCAGCATCAGGGTTTTTTCCAAAGAGTTGGCTCTTCAAATCAGGTGGCCAAAGTATCGGAGCTTCAGCTTCACCATCAGTCCTTCCAGCGAATATTCTGGGTTGATTTCCTTACACCAGCCCAATTGGACTAGGAAGAGGGAGCTGCAGCTCCTGCTGCGACCAACAGTCAACTGCCCCCCAGGAAAGAACACCTGTTTTGAGCTCTCTCATTGCTGCTGTCCATAATTGCACTCACCGAAGCTTCTAATACCAGCAGGCTGGGAAGTAAAGGAGGAGCTGTTTGGGCCTTATAGACAGATCCTTCTAGGCCTAATGAACACAATCCTCTGTCAGCAGGGTGCTCATGCCATTGTTTGTGGAAGCGTAAGCACTACCAGTCACCAGTCACACAGCTTTGACACCCACTCCACTCTCCAACGTGGACGCTTCCCTTCCACACCCTGCTGTTCCCAAACTCTTCCACCATGCCTCTGTAATCATGACCCCAGTGGGCAGATTCCCTCATCCTTACCTTATCTTGCAAAGGTACTCTGTCCATTTTTTCCCTTTTTTTAGTATTTATTTATTTGGCTGATCGGGTCTTTGTTGCAGCACACAGGATCTTTGTTACATTATGTGGCATCTTTCACTGTGGCACACAATCGTAGTTGGGATGCATGGGTTTAGCTGTCCCCTGGGATGTGGGATCCTAGTTCCCTGACCAGGCATAAAACCCTCATCTCCTGCATTGCAGGGTGGATTCCTAACCACTGGACTGCCAGGGAAGTCCCTATTCTTTTATTTTATTTGAACCCTGTTTCCTGTAGCCTACAGAAATGGAGAGTTTATCTAATAATACGGATGGGAGATGGAATTACCTCCCTTTCTCCTTGGGGCTAATTTCAGACCATTCCATACTCCTTTGAGAAGGAAGAATTCTTCTGTATCATCCTACCAATCCTTTACCAACATGGAGATGTTACATCACTCTCACTGAATATCATATGCCCTGTTCATTGTCTTAATATCCACCTCAACTTTGACACCCACCCCCACCCCCCCAGCTTCCAGAAAACTTCAAAGACAACGCCGATGACATCTTCAGCCCACTGGTCTCTCACTTCCCTGAATTATTTCTTCCCTGGAGAAGGGAAAGTCTACCCACTCCAGTATTCTGGCCTGGAGAATCCCATGGACTATACAGTACAGTCCATGGGTTGCAAAGAGTTGGACATGACTGAGTGACTTTCACACTTCACTTTGAAATGGCCTTCACCTTCATTTCAGTGTGACCACCCATTTCCACATACCTGTGTGAAAGTATGATTATAAATCTATGATCTATAAATTTCAACCAAGCTTTCAGAAATGCTTAGCATCCTAACTTGTCTATGCTACTAAGTAGATTCTTCTGCATGCTTTAAAATATAGTTTGTATACTTTCCACCTTTTTAATAAAACCTAACCTTCACCTCTACTCAGTTTCATCCTTGAATACCTTGCCCTATACCACGGAGATAAAACAGAAATGTTGAAATGGGACCCCCATTTCATCCAAATCAGTTTTCCTACATAAAAACCCATCCTCCTCTTTTTAAAGGAAAAAGTATGCTTTACAGATATCAAGGCTCCCTAATACCCAGGTCCTCTTTTGCCTTCCTAGAGAAAACCTCTCTATATCAGTTATATCTTCTTTGTCTAAAATTTGAAGTGTTCTCCCTTAGTGGAGTCTTCTCATTAGCATTCAGATGTGTTCTTGAGCTACCAACTTGATCCCCATCACCATTCAGCCACTGCCCAATATTTTCAACTGGTCTTCACCATTAACTTCTTAAATCATCTGCCTCAGCATCCTTAACTTCTCTCACTCATCCATAGCATTCAATTTAATGGCAAATTAAATCAATTGTAGCTTCAGAATATTTCCATAATTTTACCTTTTCTCATCCTGTCAACCACTAGCACCTGATGCAAGCTGCTCTCATCCCTCCCCTGTCCACTGCGATGGCCACCTGAGTGCCTTCCCTCCTTCCTCCACCCTGTCTCCTGAAGCAGCACCTGCTGAGAAATGGCTCAGCCCCTCAGTGGCTTCCCATCTCAGAAGAGAAACCTAAGTCACGAGAAAAGATTTTCAAAGCCAGACATGATCTGTCCCACCCCCATGCCATCACCATGCCAACCTCACCTCCAAGCCTTTTCCACTTCGTGCAGTTACTTCAGCTAACCTGGCTTCATTGTTATTTCTCCAAAATGCCCTGTTCGCAGTTATCTTTTGTCTGTGCTGCTCCTGCTGCCTGGACTGTGCTCCCAGAAAAATTCTCCGTCTCTCACTTTCTGTAGGTCTGGGCTCCAACATTAGAGACAGAACTTCCCTTTATAAAGCAACAACTGCCCCCCTACTCAGCAGTTCCTCTCCTCCTTAATACCACTTTATTCTCTCCATCTGACATATTGCATATTTAACTATTTGTGTGGTTTTTTTTTGTCTGTCTCTCCTCTATATCAGAAGTGTCTTCAGGCATGTTATGTTGTTTCTATTTTTGGTTTTCAATTTACTACTCTTGCCCCAGCATCTAGAACAGAGCCTGGCACGTAGTCAGTCTCAGTAACCATTTCCTGAAAATGTCTCCCTCTTATCATTCCCTCTTTATTCTCATGGTCATTCCAAACTGGTCTGCTTCTTTGACTTCTAAATTTGTTCTTATTAAGGTCTTCACTGACCTTGTTTGCTAAATCCTTGTCTAAGTTTGCCTCATAGCAGGTTTCATCAGAATAGGTAACTCCTTTCCCCTAGAGTCATTCCTCGTGGCTTTTGTGACTTTTCCTCTGGGTCCCTGGTCCTCAGTCTCACCCCTCTGGTTTTTACAGCACCCTTAAGCTGTGGAGTTCTTCAGAGCCCTCCATTCTCATGCTGCACTCCTTCCTGGTGATCTCATTTCCTTCTATGGATTTATAAATACCACCAATTACCACTGGCCTCAAACATATTCTCCTGCCTAGTATTATCTTCTGAGCTTCATGAGGAATCTCAATATGATGTGTGAACAACCAAATGCCAAACTTACTATCCTTGAGAGTTACTTCTCTCAGAAAATGGTGCAGTCTCTTCATTTCCTTTATTTCCTGCATTCTGTTCCCCATTGAGCCCTGTCCATGCTGCTGTCTCTCCATACTCTGTGTCTATGGCCTTCTCTTTGTCTCCTTTGTCATACCTAAACCACCATCATTTCCCACCCATAGTGTCATCTAAGTGGTCCTTCTACCTCTATTCTGTTCACCTTTTGATCTGTTCTCTACATAGTCTGTAGTATGAGCAGGCCACTTCCTAGCTAAAAACACTGCAAGCGGTCTTCAGCACAGTTCAGTTATTATAAAGTCCATCACGATCTGGTCTGTAGCTATTTCTTTTGCATGATATGTTACACCTTTCCTTCATCCTCACTACCTGCCTATACATAGCTGTGCTCATGAATGGCTTTGATTAGGGCACCTGTTATAGGTACTATGGTAGTAATAAGACCTATGTTATCATACCCCATCATATCTTTCATTCAAATGAACATTAATGTCCTAAATTTTTATATGAGAAAGGAATTTTTAGTTGAATTCCAAGGAAATGGATTCTGGCACTGAAATCATATTTATTGAATGAATGAATGATTGAATTTGCCTAAGACTACATACCTAAACATTGCAGAGCTTCTCCACCGTGCAGGGTTGTTAGAATGATATACAGGCTAATTTTTTGAAAGGCATAAAGTAATAAAATTTAAAGCTTTAAAAAGCATGGTAATTTTGGAAATGTGGGTTGCCCTGTATTACACAAGCATTCCTGATGAGTGGGAACTATATAACTAAAAGACTGAGTCCCCACCCTTAAGGAATTTATCTTCTCACTAGGAAAGCAAGGCTTACATATACTAGAACTCAAAGAGAACAGTATAATATGACATTAATAAATGCTGGTGAGAATAACTGGGGTCAGACTTTATTTTTTGGGGCTCTAAAATCACTGCAGATGGTGACTGCAGTCATGAAATTAAAAGATGCATACTCCTTGGAAGGAAAGTTATGATCAACCTAGATAGCATATTAAAAAGCAGAGATATTACCTTGCCAACAAAGGTCCATCTAGTCAAGGCTATGGTTTTTCCAGTGGTCATGTATGGATGTGAGAGTTGGACTGTGAAGAAAGCTGAGTGCCGAAGAATTGATGCTTTTGAACTGTGGTGTTGGAGAAGACTCCTGAGAGTCCCTTGGACTGCAAGGAGATCCAACCAGTCCATTCTGAAGTAGATCAGTCCTAGATGTTCATTGGAGGGACTGATGCTGAAGCTGAAACTCCAATACTTTGGCCACCTCATGTGAAGAGTTGACTCATTGGAAGAGACTCTGATTCTGGGAGAGATTGGGGGCAGGAGAATAAGGGGATGACAGAGGATGAGATGGCTGGATGGCATCACTGACTCGATGGACATGAGTTGGAGTGAACTCTGGGAGTTGGTGATGGACAGGGAGGCCTGGCGTGCTGTGATTCATGGGGTCGCAAAGAGTCGGACACAGCTGAACGACTGAACTGAACTGAGGAAGGATGCAAATAAAGGACCCTCATCCAGTCAATCTAATCTACCAAGTGAACCAAAGGAGTGTCATAAATTATAGCCAGATCTCCACTGTCCCAGAGAAAGCCCCCAGCTCTGGATTTAGCTCAGCATACCTAGGCCACAAGAATGTGTTAGAGGGGCTTCTCTGTTGGCTCAGTGGTGAAGAATTTGCCTGCAAGTGCAGGAGACATGGGTTCGATTCCTAGTCCAAGAAGATCCCACATGCTGCAGAGCAACTAAGCCTGTGTGCCACAAATACTTAGCTTTCTTCTGTAGAGTCTGAGAACCACAGCTACTGAGCCCACTTACCATAATTACTGAAGCCCATGAGCCTAGAGCATGTATTCTGCAACAAGAGAACACCAAAATGAGAAGCCCACAAATGCAACAGAGTAGCTCCTCTTCACTGCAATTAGAGAAAAGCCCACATAGTAATGAAGACCCAGCACAGCCAACAATAAATAAATAAATAAAATTATCAAAAGAACTATTTAAAAAAATATGTGTTCCATCTGATCCTGCAAACTAGTATCTAACAAAAGAGGTCCTCTCTGACCCTATGTCCTCCCCACCCCTTTAATCTGACTCCCCTTTGACATGATTTATTTTATTTCTTCTCACCACCTGACACCATATATTTATTTTCTTGTGGTCTGCTTGTTTTTGTTTATTCTGTCTCCCCCACCTAGAACCTACACTTGAAGAAAGCAAAGATTTTGGTTCGTTTGCAGTCGTGTCCCTGATCAGTAATAGGCTCGCAGTTGGCAGTCACTGGATAAATAACATGTTAAAAGCATGAATCATGATGTACTGGGTTGAATAGAGTCCGTTCTTTAACTGAGGGACTCAGTTAGGGATTGGGGTGATCATTTTGACAAAGCTCTAGTATTATCCTTTCTTGATGGGAAAATACCACCTACTTCTCTGTTCTCAATTTCCAGGACTGACTTTCCTGCCCTTTTACCAAACTCTGTAGTAAGAGAAAACTGCAGTTGCAGCCACCCTATGTCCCCAAGAATATGACCAGAGACCCAGGCCATGCCTGTGAGAGCCTCAGGCAGCTGCCTGACATCTCAGTGGGCCTTACTTTGGGCGTGGCTTCAGTCCCCAGGACCGCCAGCTCATCTCCAAATGCACTGTTGAGAGTTGATCCAGATACCGCCCTCCAAGAGGCCTCACGCTATCTCTATCCAGCTGCGACAATGTGCCCAAAAGCTACTGCAGCTTTCACTAAATTCTGGAGTGAATGTCAGGCTTCCTTTGCATTATCAGACACAGCTTACATGGCCTCTTTATTGGGTTTTTATACCTTGAGGGGGTCCTAATAGGATGAAAGGGAGGCTGGCTAGGTGCAAATGAGTGCCGTTTGACTATTTAAAGGCACATTTAATTAAACCGGATTCATTGCCTGCATGGGGCAAGTTAAATGAAAACTAAATAGATGGAGTATGATTACATATTATTAAGAAGAGAGACAGCTCTGGAGACCAAATTCTTTTAACACAACATTAAGCCGTGCTCATTTCATATGCACAGTTTAGCACTAGCCTATAAGGAGGACGTGTTTTGAGAAAATCAGCAGAATGGTTATGAGCACTAAACAGCTTTTAATAAAATGCAATGTTTCAGGCAAGGAGCAGCTTCTAAGCTTCACTTAAATATGCTAATTAAAGAAAATGAAGTTTCCTACTGCTTCCAGGTTCTCTTTGTTTTCCCTCTATTTTTTATGTTCATCTCAGCCAGGCTACTTTCCACCTTATTTTATAAACTCCTAGAAGTGCCCCAGATCTCTTATTTACAAGGTGTCAGGACTTTCTGAGAGTTGGAAAAAATAAATAACAAACACAAGTCTGTGAAATTGATGACTTTGTTCAAATAGGCAGTCTGGGTCTGATTGTCCATAGACTGAAATAACCCTAAGTTTCTAGCTGGTGAATAAACTATTTTAACCAAATGGGCCCACCAAATTTGTCATTGCCTTCTCCAGGGAGGCTCTAGGACCCCATGACTCACAATTCACAGAAAGATTGAAGAGATACTATGTTACATCCATGCCAGTTTTCATCACTTTAGGGTACTGACCTGGAGAAGGCAGTGGCACCCCACTCCAGTACTCTTGCCTGGAAAATCCCATGGACGGAGGAGCCTGGAAGGCTGCAGTCCATGGGGTCGCTGAGGGTCGGACACAACTGAGCAACTTCACTTTCACTTTTCACTTTCCTGCATTGGAGAAGGAAATGGCAACCCACTCCAGTGTTCTTGCCTGGAGAATCCCAGGGACGGGGGAGCCTGGTGGGCTGCCATCTATGGGTCGCACAGAGTCGGACACGACTGAAGCGACTTAGCAGCAGCAGGGTACTGTCCCATTACCATTTATGCTCAACTTTTCTGTAGTCTCTTACAGAATCAGAGGGGAAAGCTGCGATTGGGGAGTTCACAGTAACAGAGATCTGCCTCGGGAAGCCCCAGGTCCTGTCCCAGCTCACCCCAGCTCCAAAGGTGGATGTAGGAAGTGAAGAGGCAGCAGTTACTTTTTTCAGAGCTCAAGATCCAAATCCTTAGTGTTTGGAAATGGTGTAGGAAGTGATTTATATTGCCCTCAAATGTGTTGCTCTAAATCTTAGAAATTCAGTAGGGTTCCTCCTTGACAAATTTATGGAAAATGACAGTGTGTTACGGAACCTGGCACTTTCCTTGTTCTGTGCTTGCCCAGCCTTGCCCTTGGCAGACTTGGTCTCTTCCACAGAAAATTGTCTAATCATCCGTGTGTGCTGTGGCCTCAGATACCTGGTGGTTCACCTTCCCAGGGATGTTTGTAGGAGACAGGGCTGTGTTCAACAGAAAGGCAAACAGCTGCTGAAGAAATTTAGGGGACGGGGCAAGGAGATTTTACACTTCTCCCAGGAACACTGGTAACCACTTGTATAAGGTGACCTTCAACTCAGCCCATTTCCAAAACTTCTTATTTTATAATAAGTCCAACTATAGGAAGTTCAACTGCTGCCTCCCCTATAAAGCTATGCATGGCTCCCTGTCTCCCTTGTCTTCCCTGACCTCCTTTTTCAGGGTTCCCACTGATGCTTATACATGGCTCTGTTACAACATTCATCATATTATTTTAATACTAACAGTAATGTCTTTTGTAATAATAGACAACACATTTCATATTTATTAATGTCATTTTGGTGATACATCTCTTCATTATGTGGTAAGGTGTGGGACCCTGTAGTTTCATCTGTGTATCTCAAGTGCCATCTGTCATGTGACAGGTGCTCAAAAATTTCTGTGAAAAAAGAAGTTCTTGCTAGGCCTGTTCTCCCAAGGTTGTCTGTGGAGTTCACCAGATTGAGAACTTAATCATGGCCACTGTGAATCTAATGCTGGATATAGGCCAAGCCCAGTGCCTGGTTAGTTTCAGATGAGGAAACTTGTGAGCTTCTCCAAGATCAGGTACCTGGCGGGTGATGGAGCAGTGACTTAATCCCAGTATTGTCTGTTTCCAAAACCTTTGCTCTTATCATTGTATCTGTCTTTTCCTCTCATTCATCATTCATTCATTTAACCCACACTTAAGGAGAACCTGCTATGCTTCAATAGCATGATGTATGTATATTCTGAGAGTCCATCTTCATCCTCAAGGGCCCAGACTTCCCTGAGCTCACAGAATGGTGGAAAGAAAGTCCCTAAAACTGCTAAACAAGTAGATAAATACAATCCTGTCTGATAAGGGCTCTTGTCTGGGATCTACATAGTACTTTTCTTCTAAAGAATATAAAACTCTGACTACCTGAACAATGAGATCATAAAGAGATTGTTGTCATTTCATTTCTTTCCCCGTATGGAAATGAAGCCCATTCCTGTACAACATCCTGAGACCTGGAGGCAGATCAGATTAAGCAGGGTACCTTGGTACTGCTCATTATCCCAGACCTACCTGCCTGTCCCCTGCTTTAACTGCTAGCTTTCCTGGGCAGAAATATTTCTGAGCTGCACTCTGCACTTTTCCCTCCTTTTTAACATCATCAGATTTGAAGTAGACATACGCTGCAGTAGACTTGCTGGAAATATTATAGAATTCCAGTAGGAGATCGTTTACCTTCTGTTTGACAACAACACGTGTTCACAGTCTCAGCAGTTTGTTCACTTTGTCTGAGGAAGGAACCAGGAATATATTAGCAATTTGAGAAGAAGTTTTGGCGGGTGGGGTGGTTACAAATGATTTCATTTTCCTTAATGTTATTATTCCATGATGTTTCTGTTTTGGCATAATTTCCTGGTACAACCTTCTTCTGGCCTTGACAAACACAGAACCTTTTGGAATTCTCCCCAAAACACACCAAGCATTTAGATCAGACTTTGCCAAACTGATTCTAATGACACTCATTGTTCATCCTTGACAAAGATAATTTTGTCAATTTTTGTCAATCTTTTGGATAACTACTTAAGATGTATCTGTTTTGTGAATCACTTTCAACTGTCAAAAAACTTTTCTGAAGCCCTTAAGCAAAGGGGAATGCAAATCTGACTCACAGATAGCTAGTTTGTAGTCTCTTTCTAGGAAGAAAATGAAGATTATGGAAGAAATATTTTAATACAGAAAGATGAAAATTACAGTGCTTTTAGTGACACTGCATCTCTGGCAGACAGTGTTTGTATTAAATTATCTTCAGCCATCCCACCAGTTTACTCTAATTTTGAAATAGTTTAAAATAAACGAGTTCCCTAATGAACAGGCTGAATGACATATTGGAAAGATAATGGTTTTGATGTTAGACAGACCTAGACACAAATCCTCACTCTCCTACCTAATTGCAGGGGTCTTCTGGGAAAATCTTTAACCTTTTTGGGATCCAGTTTCATCAGCTGTAATATTGGGATGGTCTTGCCCACCTGCATGATTCTGTAAGTTTTAAATGACAAATATGGGAGAATTCTGAGTGCAAAATGCTCCAAAAATATAAGTAGGTGTTCAGTGACCATACTCTTGTTCAATGGCCATAATCTTGGAGTACATATTCCATTTTTTACTATATTTGTATTATAACTATTGTGTAGTTTTAGTGTCGTTACTAGTTGTTTTTGTTTTCTATGGCTCTGCTGTGCTGTGCTGTGCTATGCTAAGTCGCTTCAGTTGTGTCTGGCTCTTTGCAACTTTAGGGACCATAGCCCACCAGGCTCCTCTGCCCATGGGATTCTCCAGGCAACAATACTAGAGTTGGTTGCTGTGCACTCCTCCAGGGGATCTTTCCATCCCAGGGATCGAACCAGAGTCTCTGTGTCTCCTGCATTGGCAGGCAGTTTCCTTATCACTAGCACCACTTGGGAAGCCCTTCTGTGGCTACTGTGACAAATTATGCACACACTGGGTGGTTTTTAACAGGAAAAATTATTGTCTCACAGTTCTGGAGGCCAGAAGTATCAAATCAAGATGTTGACAGGGCTGTGCTCTTTCAAGGTTCAAGGGGTAAACCTGTCTTTGCCTCTTTCAAATTCTACTAGCTCCATGTGTTCCTCGGCCTGTTGCTGCTTAACTCCAGCCTTGGGCTGTCTTCATATGACCTTCTTTTTGTTTTCTCCTATTTTGACTATTATAAGGACACTTGTCATTGGATTTAAGGTGTACCCAGATAATCCAAGATAGCATCATCTTGAAATGCAAAGACTTTTTTCAAAATAAGATCTCATTCACAGGTTTTGGAAATAAGGCATGGATATATCTTTGTAGGGACATCATCCAGCCCACTACACTTGTGTCTTGTGAAACCACATTGAAGCAACTTCAAAGGTTAAATTCCCTTGTTTGCATGAGAGGATGGAGCAAAGTCTTTAAGTAAACTATAACCTCAGTGGACCCATGAAACGGGTGTTATGAGATGATAATAAGGAAAAATTAGGCAGGAAGCCAGAAAAGAATGTGTTTAGATGTGATGATCAGAGTTTATAAAAAGCCAAGTCTGTCTACTCTGAACTACTCTCCAGCTTATCTATAGTAAGCCCAGTCTTTCTAGAATTTCCCTGCCTCAAGTATTTCTGAAATCCCAGAATAGGAATAGGGGCATGGCAGTGAGTTAGCTGACACAGTGAATTAGTCTTCTATAGTTCAAAGAACTGCTGCTTAAGCAGGAGGGCTTCCCTGGTGGCTTAGCGATGAAGAAACCACTTGCAATGGCAGGAGATGTGGGTTTGATTCCTGGATAGGGAAGATCCCCTGGAGAAGGAAATGGCAGCCCACTCCAGTATTCTTGTCCGGGAAATCCAACGGGCAGAGGAGTCTAGTGGGTTATAATTCATGGGATTGTAAGAGTCAGACATGACTTAGCGGCTAAACCACCCCCAACCATCACTTAAGCAGGAAATCAGACCCTCTTGAGACTCATTTGAATAGAGATATTCCCAGATAAAAGTATATGTATGGTTGAGTCCTTTGGTTTCCCACCTGAAACTATCACAATATTGTTAATTGGCTATACTCCAATATAAAACAAAAAGTTTTTTGAAGTCTATTTTGTATTGCTAAAAAACAGATATTCAAACAACTAGCAGCTGAACTTCATAAATACTGACCTCTGTTTTAGTTCCTTGGGAACATCGCTACTGCATCTAATATTTGTGAATGTTACAGGATTTGAGAATGCTGCCTGTTTTGCCCTTGAGCCTTGGTCTAGGGTTTCTTAACATTGCCTCTTTGTAGTGAAAAGGAGTTGTGTTTGAATAAGGCAGAAGGATGACGCATTGTCTATATCATTCCTCACTTGGATCCTCAGTAAATAACCCAAGGTTCCAAGAGTTGCAGTTCTTCCATTCTTACCAGACCAGATGCCAGTATGAGGTCCTATTATCAACTAACATACTTGTTCGGATTCACTAATAGCATCCAACAGCTTAAGCCTTGGTATTGAGTCTCATGCACATTGTCCAAGTCTCAAAGGGTCTAGATTACCTTTTTTTACAATCTTGTCTTCCAACACAATTCCTATACCCATAGAATCTGTTTTATCTCTGGATGCAGAGCTCTGATGGTCTGAATTCCATTCCCTTTTGACCAAAGCTTTTTTGTCCCTTGTGCAAAAAGAGCATACAAATAGACATAACAAAGTTAAGTGCCCATGTTCCAGACATGGCCCAGCCATGTTATTTTAGGATTTTACACCTGAATTTTGCAACTGGAACTGTAAGTGAAGTTTGGTATCATTCCCCTACACACACACTTTTTAAATTCCTTAGAAAAATATGTCTAAGTAAGTGGGCTTCCCTGGTTGCTCAGATGGTATGGCTCAAATGTCTATATAAACTATGCTTAAAGACAAGAGAAGTGCAATCTTTACATTGTGGGGTCAAATGGAGTACAAGGACCAGTGGGTGAGGACCCAACTGAGGAGGTGCACTTGGGGAGAGAGTCAAAGACTGTGCATACATCCATCACTTCTCCCCTATATATTATCTTCTGAAAGTCTTTTCTGTTACCACAGTGAAGAACCTGGGTCTTTTTGATTGATGTTAGTATAGGGAAAATTACAAACCTTGGAATCAGAAGAACCTGGATAAGAGTCCTAATCTACCACTTACTAACTTTGCTTTCTCAAACAAGTTGTCTAGCTCTTTCAATCACTTGCACCATTATTAAGTTGAAGAAAATACCTGCTAACTTAAAGCATCGCAAACAAGGTTAAATGAGAATTCAAAGCTTTTAGCTTTGGCATCCAGAGAAGGCAATGGCACCCCACTCCAGTACTCTTGCCTCGAAAATCCCATGGACAGAGGAGCCTGGTAGGTTGCAATCCATGGGGTTGCACAGAGTCGGACACAACTGAAGTAACTTAGCAGCAGCAGCTTTAGCATCATAAGAATTCATTACCTTATAACTTGGCATAAGCTTTAGTAATTTACAGGTTAACTGTCCATGGCACCTTTAACTCAGAGCATCTTTTCTGCTGGTCCTACCTCTTTGACTTGTTATCTCCTCAGATTCTCAGGCCTGCCATAAACTTTGTTCCCCAGCAAGTTAATTGATGGGTGCTGAAGATTTATATGGAAGTACGGTCATTTTCAGAAATCTATCCTTAAATAAATTCACAATATTCATACCCTTATCTTTCATTTGCCTTTAAAAATAAACTAATACAGATAGAACTTTCTGACACACTTAAATGCTAGTTTGAGATCACTCAACTCATTTACATGGATGACCTCTGCTTGAACTCATTTCTCTGGAAATAAAAGTTTAGTGCACTACTAATTCAACTTAGAAAGTAATTGGAAGACTTCGGCAAATGAGGAAAATTCTAATTTTATAGGGACTGGGGACTTAATTCAAATGAAAAAAGCTTCATTGATGACATGAGTTAATTGTGCAGTTAACATGAAATAACCTTACCTAGCATTACAAAGATTCTAAAAGCACCAGCTTGCAGGTATCAATGATTAAAAGATTCTTTAAGGGGAAATCACATTTCTTGCATTTTCTCTGTGTTGTGTATTAAAAGAGACAGTCACCAGTCACTCAAGAGTCTAATACTCCATAATATTATATAGCAGAGCCCTATTATAACCCCAAGGTAGCATACCCTCTCTTTTGTGGAATCTTTGCCTTCTACCTCTAAATGCTGGAGATCTCAGGGTTCAGTTCCAGACCTTCTTACCTAATTACATAACTGCTTGAGATTTCATCCATTCCTGTGACTATTAATACCATTCATATGCTACTGATGCCCAAATGCTCCATCTCTCTGAGGCTGAGTCATCTATCAATCTGCCTACTTAACACCACCACTTGGATGCCTCATACTCATGTCAGACATAACACGTTCAAAATTAAAATCCTCTCTCAGGTTGGGTTCCTTAGAAGCAGAGCCTCAGACAGGAATTCTCCAGTGATTTATTATATTGTTACTGATTTAGTGATATTCAGTTGATTTATTTCATGAATGCTCTCAGGAGAAAGGGAAGGAAATAGAAGAGGGCTGGGGAAGAGACCTAAGTGAGACCAGCTTTGGTATCATCCCACAGGAACCTCTGGAGAGCAAACTGTGCACTAGGTTGGTGTCCTCTTGAGGCTAGGAGGCTGGCGTTTTATAACCACATGTCAGGTTTCTGGCTTCCTAGAAATGGGAGGTTGGAGGACAGAACTTCCCAAGAACTTTAGCTACTGTTTTACTGGGGAAAATTCTCCAGAAAATGTGGCAGCTGTGAACAATTAGCACCCAACATTTATGGCAGCTGGGGAATGGGTCTATCTGCCAACAAAAAGGGTAAAAACAGGGTACCCATATCATCCACTAAAGATTCTTTTTTTAAAAGAACTCTTTATTGAATTTGTTACAATATTGATTCCATTTTATGTTTTGGTTTTTTGAGGCATGTGGGATTTTAGATCCCTGACCAGGGATTGAACCCACATCCCCTGCATTGGAAGGCAAAGTCTCCATCATTGGACTGCCAGGGGAGTGTCTCACTAAAGATTCTTGATTGATCCCTCAATATGCAACTCAAGTTGTACCTACAACTTTTGTCTGAAATCTACCCATTTCGCTTCAACTCCACTTCTAATACCCAGGCCAAACCACTATCATTCAACTCCACTTCTAATACCCAGGCCAAACCACTATCATGTCTCATCTACACTAGTAAAACCCTCCCAACAGGTACCCTGGATCCACTGTTACTCACCAGCTGTACAGTGTCCTCACAGAAGCTAGAGTTGTTTTCTTTGTTTAAAAACACAGATCTGATCACCTTCAAATCCTCTGGCAGCTTCTTATGGCCTTTATAATTAATCTTGAACTCAAGGCCAAGGTCTAAATTCATCAGTTAGGCCTTTGCCTCCAATGCCAGCCTCATTAGAGGCCTCTCTCCCTCTGTTGCTGCCATTTGGTCCATTCCTTGATCATTAGAAGCTTCTGCCTTATGGTCTTTTGTTGTTTCTTCTGGTGAGAAGCTCTTTCCTCATCCCTTCATTTTCTGGCTTCCTCATTATTCAAGTCTCTCAAGTGTTTGATGCCACTTGCCTGAGGGAAGCCTCCCCTGACCTGTTAGCTCATTCATAGCACTAATCACAATCTTCAAGGTTATTTGTTCTCTAAAACTTGACTACTGAATGAGCTGGGTGATGTATGAATACAGAAAACAACTTTCTATTAGCCTTGATCTCTTAACTCATTATCCTCCACAATAGATAATCCCATAGCTTCTCCTATTCCTCTCAGTTATTAAATTCTAATTCAGTGAAACATTTACACTTCAATTTCTTAGACTTATACTACTTAAAGCTTTTTACATTGCCCAGCTTGGGCCTGCCTTAAGCTGGAGAGACTACATTGGGCAAAGAGAACAAGATCAGCTTCTTTACTATTTCCCTTAGTTTGCACCCCCTCCTCCCCCTACTGAAGGGTATAGGCTTCCTGTGTCTTCTTTAGGATTGAAGCAAGGGCAGAGCAAGATGGGGCATAAAAGGAACTTACTCTACTTGGGTAACTGTAACCTGGCATCAGGGCTGTCTATATGTTGTAGGCCTGACTGCTGACTTCCAGCTGGGATGCCCCCTCTTCAATTTTCTGATATAGTTAATGCCTAAGATGCTGGTTGATTATACCTACTTCAGCTCCTAGCTTCCTGTGGCCTCTTCCACCCAAACAGCTGTATTGGGGTCTCCTCATTCCTTTTTCCAATATACTTTTGAGATAATCCAAGTACAGTTCCCTTTTGCAAAGACTGTATCTGGAACAGAGAAAATAATTCAGCCTTACATTGCCGATCCCAGCACATGCAAGACTTTCAATCCATTCAGGCTGCTACAACAAAAATATTATAAACTGGGTACCTTATGAACAACAAACATTTATTTCTTACAGTTTTAGAAGCTGGGAAGTCCAAGGTCACAGAGCTGGCAGATGCAGTACCTGGTAAGAGCCCACTTCTTCACCCATGGTCATCTTCTCACTGTAACCTTACATGCTATAAGGGGCAAGGGAGTTCTCCAGAAACTCTTTTATGAGGGCACTAATCCCATTCATCAGGGCTTCACCCTCATGACCTAGTCACCTCCTAAGGGCTCCATTTCCAAATTTCACCACTTTGGGGATTAGATTTCAACACACAAATTTTGGGACGGCACATTCAGATCATAGCAGAGACGTTTAAATGAAACCCGCTACCAAAGGTTGTGCAGGGTTGGTTGGAGGCACTCAGCCATGAGTAGTAAGATATTAGAACCTACGTCTCCCAGACACCTGCTTTCTAACGATGAAGGATTTGGTTCCCCAACCCTGGGCTGCACTCTGCCAACACGCCGTCTATCACTCTGTACCCCCAGGCCTCTTTTGTTTCCTGTTCTTCATAGCCAGGAGGTGAGTGTTGAAACAGATGGCAGAACTGACTCTATCCGGTCTTTTTGCAGAGCCAGCATAGACAATCTAACACTAGATTTAGAATTTGGAGTACATTACACCTGCTATTCTCAGCTTTCAGGCCTCAGTTAAACTCTAAGACTGGGAAAGCCCCATTTAACACCCTGTTATTTTTTCCCTTTTGTCTGTAACTCTCACTAAAATATATACTATGAAAACTGGTATCCTGTCCATCTGGTGCTGGATGACTCCTCAGCTGGCTCAGCTACTGACACATATTTGTGACCAGTAAATATTTGGTGAATAAATATATAGTGCTGTGCATATAAACATTTTTTCTTAGTTCCTTTATCTGTAAAGTTTGTTTAAAACTTAACTCTCAAGAAAAAAAAAAGACTCAAAATTTTGCATACAAAGAAAAAGTAGGGGACTGATGTTTGGATTATAACCTTTATTTAAGATTTGAAGGGTCTCCGAAGTCAGTATCAGGGATTTATAACCTCCCATGGATTCCCCACAGATCTTTTGTTTAAAATGTAGTATTTAAACTCTTTAGTACTTTTTTCCTACCCAATTCCTGGTAAATTCTTCCCATCATTCATCTACACACCTGTTCTCCCTAGAAGAACTGTTCAACATAAAATGGTCTATGTACTGATAGTTCTGTAAGGCAAGAGACCTTTTCTCCCGTCAGGCAGGAGTCAGTTTCACCAACCCTGTCCTGCTTCAGCTGTTCCTGCCTCCCTCCCAGAAGTTCAGAGATCCACATCTGTAGCTCTCTGTCTTTACCTGCGGCAGGAAAAAGAGAGTTCCCTGGAAAGTTTCCTCTGTTATTGAGTGATCAACCAATCATAGTTATTATAATAATTATCTTCATCCATATTATCATGTAGTTGTTTTTGTTTAGTTTCTCAGTTGTGTCTGACTCTTTGTGATCCCATGGACGGCACCATGCCAAGCTCCTCTGTCCTTCACTATCTCTAAGAGTTTGCTCAAATTCATGTCCATTGAGTCGGTGATGCTATCTAACCATCTCATCCTCTGTTGCCCCCTTCTCCTCCTGCCCTCAATTGTTCCCAGCATCAGGGTCTTTTCTAATCAGTCAGCTCTTCATATCATGTGGCTAAGGTATTGGAGCTTCAGCATTAGTCCTTCCAATGAATATTTAGTATTATCATGATATGTTAGTAAGCCACCCTGCCAGAGTCTATTATGTCATGAAAGTAATGAACCTCCTTTCATCACCACCTTCCTTTGTCAACACATATTGTTTCTCCAGCTAAATAAGAAAACTAGTATGTATTTTCATTGTCAAAGTGAGCAATAAGTTCTTTAAAAAATGTTCAAAAGGATGGAGTGTCTGTCAGGAAGACCTGAGGATTCCACCCTGGAAGCTTAGTTATCTAAGGAGAGGGCCTCCAGCTTCCTAAGGGGCTCCCTATGTGTCAGGTAATGATTTTGCTGGATCAATGCAGGTGAAAATGCTGGGAAAGTGATTGATAAGTGTTGGGAGTTGTAATTTTAGACAGAAAGTCAGGGAAGGTCTCATTTAGGATGGAATTTAAGTAAAGACCTGAAGGAGGTAAAAGAGAGAGTCATGGGTCTTCTGAGTAAAGAGCATTCATGCAGATAATAATAATTATTATCACCAGTATTATAAATGTAGTTGTTGTTGTCCAGTTGCTCAGTGGTGTCTGAGCCCAGAAATGTAGAGGCATGAGTGAAATAGGGGACTCAGGAAAGAACATAAGGTTTGGTCATAGCTTTTGGAAGGATGGCATTCTTATTCATTGAGATGGAGCAAAGATGAGGGGTTGAATTTGGGGAGATTAGGAGTTTAATATTTATGCATATTAAATTTGTATAATGCCTATTACATATTTAAGAAGAGATTCCACAAAGGTAGTTGTGTCTGTAAATCTAGAATTGAGAGAGAGAGAGAGAGATCTCAGAGTTATCATCATATCAATAGTACTTAAATAAATCAAATGAAAAGCTCCAAGGTAGTAAGAGTGAGCATTAGTTCAGTTCAGTCACTCAGTTATGTCCAACTCTTTGTGACCCCATGGACTGCAGCATGCCAGGCTTCCTTATCCATCACCAACTCCCAGAGCTTACTGAAACTCATGTCCATCGAGTTCGTGATGCCATCCAACCATCTCATCCTTTGTTGTCCCCTTCTCCTCCCGCTTTCAATCTTTCCCAGCATCAGAGTCTTTTCAAATGAGTCAGGCCAAAGTATTGGAGTTTCAGCTTCAGCATCAGTCCCTCCAATGAATATTCAGGACTGATTTCCTTTAGGATGGACTGGTTGGATCTCTTTGCAGTCCAAGGGTCTCTCAAGAGTCTTCTCCAACACCAAAGTTCAAAAGCATCAGTTCTTCAGCACTCAGCTTTCTTTATAGTCCAACTCTCACATCCATACATGACTACTGGAAAAACCATGACTTTGACTAGACAGAGCTTTGTCGGAAAAGTAATCTCTCTACTTTTTAATATACGGTCTATGTTGGCCATAGCTTTTCTTCCAAGGAGCAAGCGTCTTTTAATTTCATAACTACAGTCATGATCTGTAGTGATTTTGGAGCCCACAAAAAATAAAGTCTGTCACTGTTTCCATTGTTTCCCCATCTATTTGCCATGAAATGATGGACCAGATGCCATGATTTTAGTTTTCTGAATGTTGAGTTTTAATTCAACTTTTTCACTCTCCTCTTTCACTTTCATCAAGAGGCTCTTTAGTTCTTCTTTGCTTTCTGCCACAAGGGGCATATCTGCAGATATGCTGATGACACCACACTCATGGCAGAAGAGTGAGCACAGACAGACAAATAAGACCATGATAGAATCTTTGGCACTCCAAAAGGAAGAGGTCAGGGAGATGAGGAGGAACTCAGAAAGAAGCTCTGTGAGTCAGGGTTCTCCAGAGAAACAAAGCCAACAGGACTCGTGTAGAGAGATACAGACATTCTTTGTTGCTGTTGTTGTTTAGTTGCTAAGTTGTGTCCGATTCTTTGTGACCTCTTTCCATGGGATTTCCCAGGTAAGAATACTGGAATAGGCTGCCATTTCCTTTTCCAGGGGATCTTCCTGACCCAGGGATTAAACCCATGTCTCTTGCAGTTACCACTGAGCCACCAGGGAAGCCCATAGACATATTTAGAAAGAGATATATTATGAGGAACTGGCTTACATAATTATGGCAAGTAAGAAGTCCCATGATGTTCTGCCCATAAACTGGAGTTCCAGAAAGGCTGATAGTGTAGTTTCAGGCCAAATCCAAGGGCCTTTGAACCGGGGGAGTCAGTGGTATAAGTCCTAGTCTGAATCTGAAGACCGAGAGCATTGATGTCTGAGGGCAGAGAGAAGTGGATGTCCCAGTTGAAGCAGAGAACAAATTTACATCCTCTGCCTTTTTATTGTACTCACGCACTCAATAGATTGGATGATGTCCACCTACATTGCCAAGGCAATGATCTTTACTCAGTCTACCAATTCAAATGTTAATCTCTTCCAAAAACACCCCCACAGACACACCTGGAAATAAAGATTTGCCATCTATCTGTGCATCTCTCAGCCAAGTCAGTTGACATGTAAAACTAACACAAAAGCTTAGAAGTAGCAGCAAATGAGGTTTAAGGCAAAAATGAAAAGAGGTGTCCTGAAAGTCACAGGAATGTGTTTCAAGATAGAAGGTAACAATGCTGCTAATAAATAGAATAAGTTGAGGACTACAGGCTTACTATTACATCTAGTCATTCAGAGATCACTGGTGATACTTAAAAGAGCAGAATCAGTGGAGTAGCATGAATTAAAGAGACTGGGCTTATGGAAGAATGAAATACTATGAAAATGAATGGCAGTGAGCATAGAGAAAACTTTTGAGAAAAGTTTCTGTAAAAGGAAAGAGAAATGTAGCTAGAGCGGGAGGTAGAATTAGTTAAGACATTTTAACATAGAATAAACAGTAAATTATGACGTTGATAAGAATGATCTAACAGAGAAAAGAAAATCATGATTCAGGAAAAAGAGGGGATAATTGCAGTGTCTTTTAACAGACAGGAGGGGTTGGTACCCAGGGCACAAGTAGAGGCATTGCTGTTAGTTAACAACATGGATTGTGCATCCAAAGTACCAAGAGAGAAGGTGAACAGGAATAGACAAAGATAGGTAAGAAATGTGGGGGGAGATTGAAGGAGTTCCCTTTGGATGACTTGTATTTTTCTCAGTAAAATATGAAGCTGAGAAGGATGAACCAAATCATCAACTAACAAAAGAGGATGGGGGAAGAGGTATTGGAGGTTTCAAGTATGGAATAGTCCACTGGTAGAGTGGGAGAGAAACGGATATGGAAATATAATTTCCAGTTAGCACTAAGAGCACATTTGAGATAAGTGGTCATGAATTGAAAGTGAAGCCATTTATCATAGTTTTATGCTTTTCTTCAATCATGTTGAGATGCATGGTTGCAGGCATGGATTCAACAGTTGTTTTTGATTAAGAGCTGTGTTTTTGCCTATAATGAAGCTGAAGAGGGGTCAAGAAGCCATGGATATATGCAATGGAGGGGTTATAATTACTGGTCATAAAACTAGGCTGAATGAGAAAGGGAGTGAATCCAAATGAATCAGGAGAAATGAATCATTGCTATCATTGATAGAGTTTAGGTCCGGAATGGACTTAAACGTAGGTTGGAGGGAAGATACTGGAAGGAGTGGAATGGAAAGATAGGTGGTTATCAGAGAGTGTGACGCTGGGAACATAGAATATGGAAGGGACACAGTTCAGATAATGACAAGGTCTATGGTATATTCATGAGAACAGAAGGCTGAGGAATACAGAGGAGTGGATCCTGGGAAGAGAAGAGCTCAGGGACTAAGAAGCTGGGGTACTAGAAGGATCATATTGGACTAGAAGAGCATTGATATCATCAAGAAGCAGAAGTGGTACAAAAGAAAGTGGTAAAGAGCCAGGATCAAAAATCTTCCAAAATTCAGAAGTGGCATGAGCATGAATTGATGATCACTACAAGGAGAAGTGGTGTGTGGAAACACCTGATCGTCTCAGATTCAAAGTGTTTTTGTGGAGAAGGAAGAGAAAATACAAAGGAAGGAGCAATGAGGGATAAAGGACGCTCATTCCTCCTATAAGCCCAGTGTAGTAGACTGCAAAAGAGCGAACAGTTATCATCTGAAAGGGATATGGGGAAAGAGGTATTCTCAAGAGAGAGTCAGGGATCTTCAGTTATAATAGACTGGGCATTCGATAAGTCTCAGTGGAAAAGTTTAGGAACTGGGGGGATTCCCCAGTGTCTCAGTAGTAAAGAATTCACCTGTAATGCAGGAGACCCAGGACATGCGGGTCTGATTCCTGGATTGGGAAGATCCCCTGTAGGAGGAAATGGCAACCCACTCCAGTATTTTTGCCTGGGAAATTCCATGGACTACAGTCCAAAGAGTTGGAAAGAGTTGGATACAACTGAGCACAAGCACAGTTAGAAAATATGCTCAGAAAATTATTTCATGGGATTTCACATATGAAATATAGAGAATGATGAACTCTATATGATCTGTGTAATGGTGGAGACCAGGATTTCTGAGGTGGCTTTATTTTGTTGAAACTTTGAATTTCTGTAACTACTGACTGATAGCTTTGTCTAATTATGGAGGAACTAATTTCTTCTCATGGGGCAAGATGCATAGGCCTGAATACATATGTACTGGGCTGTGTTTAAGCAATAATCTCTGCACTGTGATGTGCTGTGCCTAAGAAATAATGTATGGAAATTGTGTGGAAAGCAGAGTTTGGCTCAGGACAGCAAGATCTCTACAGATTAAAAGAAATTTGCATGAAAGTGGAAAGAAGGGCTTATTAGAGTGTAAAACAACATATCTGAAATCAAGCCTGTCTTATTGTTATGGGAATACTCCTTCCACTCTCCCATCAAGGATAACATGTCATGCCCTGGAATTGATAGATTGCAAGGGTTAGTTGAATTTTTCCATGAGTGACAGATATTTTGCAAGTTACAAAAGCAGAATTTTAACTTATTTTTTCACAAGGAAAATCCCATGGGCAGAGGAGCCTGGTGGGCTACAGTCCATGGGGTCACAAAGAGTCAGACCCGACTTAGTGACTAAACCACCACCACCACCACAAAAGCAGAATTTTAACTTATTTTTTCACAAATTGGACTTAGTTCCTGTCTCTTTAAATTTCATTTCCACCTAAGGATGGGAATGTGAAAAGGGCTTCTCTGGTGGCTCAGACAGTGAAGAATCTGTCTGCATTGCAGGAGGCTTGGGTTCGATCCCTAGGCCAGATAGATCCCTTGGAGAAGGGAATGGCAACCTACTACAGTATTCTTGCCTGGAGAATTCCATGGACAGAGGAGCCTGGTGGGCTACAGTCCAAAGGGTTGCAAAGAGTTGGATGCAACTGAGCGACTAACAAGGTTGGGACAAATAATTGATTTGTCCAAATTCAGACAACTAATGGATTACTTAGCCATGGGAGGAAAATTTCAAATTCAGAAAGTCTTTCTCTACCCATTCTTTGTAAGTTTGGAGGTCGGGAGAGTTTGGCTTTCCCTCTAAGGGAGAATCAGCACTGATATTTGATCTGCATAGTGAGAGTCAAGTAGATACAACAGTGCTGCAGCTTCTGTCAGCAATGTTTCCTGATCGCTGGCATCCACTGTGCTCTCAGTGCGTTCCAGCCCCTTTCCCCAAGCAACCCTTTCTGGGTGCCTCTTCTCAGTATCTATAAAATATCTGATGAAGACTACTGGCTATTTCTTGACCCTTGCACACCTTAAGTATTAGAGGGCAGACTGGATAGGGATCTTAGAAATGCTTTTCTGTGCCACTCTTGGGCTTTTAAGAACGTCCTGGAGTGTGGTGTCTTCCATTTCCTTCTCTTGCTCTTACAGGTTGAGCCATGCTGTGCTAGAAGCGACAGTTTTACTCTGCATAGCTGTCTATGGTTATAGAAAGATTGCTCTATGAGGACTGCAGTCTCCCCTGCTTTGACCCAGGATGGAAGACCCAGATACACTGTACTCTCAGATCTCCATATTTAAAAAGGATCTTTTGTGTTACTTTACATATTTGACATTGAGTCGGGCTTATGTGTTTCTTTTCCATCCCGCAATAACAAGAATTCTCTCAAGTCTAACATTCCTGTTTTTCCGATAACCATAGCTGCCATTCTGAATTCAAACCATCTTTAGCTCATGAAGACATGGGAATTTGTTTGGGCAGAGAGGAAATCATTATTTACTGAAGTCATATGCTTTATCCTTGGAGTAAGATATATGCTATCTTTATTCTTTGGTTCCCATGATGAGACAACTCTGGCGATATCATTGGATCTGATATATAGTAGGTTTTTACATTCTCCTGAAATATATATATATATTTTTATTTTAATAAGATGCTTGGGTTGATAAATGAAATAATGTACCTGGCAATTGGCAAATTTTTTGCAAGAAAGGTGCTATGGTAATGGGAATAATTGTTTTAAATCCTTGAGTATGGGAAAGAGAGAATGAACAGATGGTTCATCATGCTTTCATTGGCTTCCAGGTTGGTTCCAAATGGCAAACTATTGCCTGGGCAAATATTTGGAATCAAAATGACCCTACTCCATTTGTTCAGAATATTCCAGTACTCTGTGTTCTATGCAAGTCATATTTACCGTTATAAAGAGGACATAAAACTTGCTAGGAAAAAAATGTGATTTATTAGAGCACTAGGATGGCATTTGAAAGAACAGAGATCTATCACCAGATGGCAAAGAGGCTAACAGAGGAAAGTAAGAGTCTGAGCACATTGTGAAATTTGAAGTTAAGATGGCAGAATATTTTATCTAGGTATGGGCAAACTCTACGTGCTTCATTGTTACAGAGATCAAAAGCATTGTCAAGTGAAAAGTATGTCTGGAACCATGGATTTTGTTCTAAATAAGTCAAATAGAAGTGAAGTGAAGTGAAATGAAGTGAAGTGAAATGAAAGTCGCTTAGTCATGTCCGACTCTTTGCGACCCCATGGACTATACAGTCCATGGAATTCACCAGGCCAGGATACTGAAGTGAGTAGCCTTTGCCTTTTCTAGGGGATCGTCCCAACCTAGCGATCAAACCCAAGCCTCCCACATTGCAGGTGGATTCTTTACCAGCTGAGCCACAAGGGAAGCTCAAGAATACTGGAGTGGGTAGCCTCTCCCTTCTCCAGCGGATCTTCCTGACCCAGGAATCGAACTGGGGTCTCCTGCATTGCAGAACAATTCTTTACCAGCTGAGCCACAAGGGAAGCCCAAGTCAAACAGAATATTGTGTAAATTTGATAGAACCAATAATGTTTGAGTAAACAACATTTATTTAATTTTTTGCCTGTAGTTAAACATGAAATCACTGTATTTTTGGAAGAGCTCTTGAGAATAAAGAGGGCAGAATGATACATGAATGAAAGCATCAGTCAAATTACTTGGAGAAAGAAAGAGGGAGAAAAAGAGGGAGGGAGAAAAGAAAGAAATAGGGGAAGGAAGGGAGGGAAGAGGGAGGAAAAATAAAGCACAGTACTTAATAACATAAACTAAATTTTGGCTGGTGGAAGCTGGCTCTCTCAATGCTCAACTTTATTTATTGAGATTAATTTTAAAATAGCAATTGGGGAGAATAGAGTGTGGCACAGCCTGTATATAGTGTGATATAGATGCAGTGTGCCACTTAATAGCTGTATGATAGTAGGCAAATCTTAACCTACTTTAGGTTCTACAGCTTGCCTAAGTATCAGTTTTTCCCTCTATAAAGTGGAAATATTAAAACCTTCATGATTTACAGGAACACAGTGAGATACATAAATTGCCTAGCATACTATCTGAGACATGAGCTTAGGATTTTTGCATCCAGTCCTTCACAGTGAAGATGCTATGCAGAGATTGCCCTGATATCCCCTGAACTATCTGGCTTTTCTTTCAAAGACATTTGGGAATAAATTCAATAAAAGAGTCCATTTGCTCTGCTTTTTTCCACTTAATGATTGAATAAAACTGAAGGCTCAATGTGCCATTGAAAGAGACTGGAAGGACCTAATATTAGAGTTTCCCTGAAATAAAAAGCAGATTTTTTTCCTCTGGCTACAGTTTAGTTGCTCCTCGCTCCCTCTAAGCAATTGGTACATTCTGACTACAAGTTGGGCAAGCAGAAATTAGTCCATCCAACCCTAAGTTAATGGTCATTCTTGAAACAGGGTTCTATTATTCTCCTCTTTTTTATGACTTATCCCAGAAAAGGGGTTTGTGCTAGGTGATGGGGTGGGAGCAGAGTCGCTATTGAAGAGTGCTGGAACCAGTGAAAAATGGGGGTTGGGGAGTTCTGGACCACCAGGTACCTCTTTGTGGCCACAGCCCTGGGATGCTGGCCTTATCTCTCCGTCTCTTCGCCTCTCCCTTGCCTTGACCCTGACCCTGACCCTAACCCACACCGTTTTATAAAGCTCCTTCTGCTGCCCACGGCCCACACCCTCCCTAACGTGCTGCTAGCCCCTACTCAAAGCTCATGCAGGACTAATGCTTTTAAAATGAGGTCTAAAAAATAATTACTAATCAAGAGTATTATTTTTTACACAGAACTGCCTTTTTCTATTCTTTATATAAACTCTATTGTATTGGTCTAACAAGGCAATATTTTAAAATGTTTTTTTAAAAAAATATTTCTCCCGTAGCACTTAAAAGATATTTTGTAAAGACTTTTGCTGTAAAGATTTTGTAATAAAGTTGTCTAAGGGCTCCTTCTCCAACATTACCATTTTTTAAAAATGTTTTAAAGACTAGAAAACAACTTATGTATATTCTGTATATGTATAGCAGCACATTTCATTTATGGAAATATGTTCTCAGAATATTTATTTACTAATATATTTATCTTAAGCCATGTCTTATGTTGAGAGTGTGACATTGTTGGAATAATCATTGAAAATGACTAACATGAAGCCCTGTAAATACATGATAATTGCACACAGCTTTTACATATTTGCCGACCAAAAATGATTTAAAACAAGTTGTAGTCTTCTATGGTTTTGTAATAAATTGTACAAATGACTGTAAAAAAAAAAATACAATTTTATCAAGTAAAAAAAAAAAAAAAGAAAGAAAAAAAAGGCAATGTAATTCTTCAAGATCCTGCACAAAACGGTCCTGTCTCTGAAATTTGTTTCTTTCATTCTCTAGTAAGAGTTAATTGTGTAACATTCCCCCAAGTAGTTTCTACAGCTCAGTTTTGCATTTCTGGCTCACTTTATCTTGTGTTATATTTTTCTTAATTGTCAGTTCACCTGAGCAGTTAGTAACTGCTGTCATAGACAGATTGAGCTTCTTCACCAGCACTTTACCATCAAATCTAATTTTTGGTCTTGTGTACAAGTGTCCAGAGTCAGTCCCTGTCAATCATTCCCTCTGTGCAGAACCCCAAGACTTGAGTTTCTTGGTTACAGTGGTCACAGTCATAGAAATGCATGTTCAGGTAACTGTAGTTATCTAATTCCCCAGTTTAAAGTAAGAAAGATCGAAGTTTATGGAACCAGTTGCCCTTGTAATGCAGAAAGCCCCTTTTGGCCCTGCAGGCTTCCAGCTCCTTGGCTGAGAAATACTACAGACTGATCAATCTCGCCTCTAAGCCAAAGGCATATCTATTTACACAGTTGTAGCTATTTCTGTTTCAATATTACATTTGCTTTCTCCATGATCCTTTCCCTTCTCAGTAATGTTTTCTCACTACACCATGTAAATTCTTTTACTTTTCAGGTTATTTTATGAAAGGGGTAGAAATGGGGGGCTCTTTGCACAGAAGGAGAAATCACTTGGCATATGTCATTACCCTGAATGCCTGACATTTGAGTTTAGGCATTTGAGTTTAGGCAAAAATTAAATAATGTCTTTTTAAGGCACAAAATTGTGATGGTTATAAACTCTGATTTTAAATACTTAGGTATCTGGGCCAGATCTAAACGTATTTTTTTTTGGTGGAAAATGATTATGTCTCACAGGTCCCTTCAAAACTGTTGTGCACATGCCAGCAGACTTCTGTTCTTTTTGATTGGAAAATGTAAATCACACTTAAGAATTGTTCCAAAAAGAGTCTTGAGCTGAGTCCTTGGACGCAGAGTTGCAGCTCACCGCAGATTCTGATAGTTGAGTTACAACTCACTGAAAATCAGGGTTTTAAAATGGAAGCACAGACAAACCTTCAAGCCAGGGCAGCACAAATGGCGCCTTGATAATTTATAATCTACAGGCAGCTCTTGGGTTTATTATCACAATGACAAATGCACTGTCATTGTTAATAGGATATTTCCCGGCAAGGACTTCTTGTTATGCAAGCCAGGTTCGGTATGTCATGCAGCACGATAGCAATAAAGTCTACAAGAATTTGTAATGAACTTCAATTACTAATAGATTATGGTTAATGGGAAATATGTGCAGTAAAGATATGGGTTTTTATATGCGCCTTCTGGTATTCTACAAGGCAATGATTTATGCAACAATTTATGTTAACATTTTCTACTATGAAAAGGCCCCATTTGGTAGAAAGCCTCTTCATCCATAACAAATATTTAAGATAATTTTGCACATAATATAAATGAAGGTATAAAATTAGATATTAATCTATTTAATTTTAGCATTTTTTTTATTGAAAATGGAGACTTTTTCTCTCCTGAGTAGCACTGTTGGTTAAAAATTCTTGCTGTGAAACAGAAGCATGAGATATATTGATGTCTTTGAGTTAAATGTAACATTTTGCATGTTAATTTCTTTTTTAACTTCCTGCTGTAATTAGGGACCCACTTAAGATTTGATTTATTTCTGGTGTCTTGCTTATGTAAGTATTATTTTAAATTAAGAAAATCCACAAGTATACATGTGAAATTAACATGAATTTGTAATCCACATCATGATTCTACTTTCCACAGAGATTGATAGCTGTAATATGTGGAAGTGTACATATAAATGATTTATGTTTGTGTGTAAATGGGCAGGTTGGAGGCTGGCATACACACACACACAGACACACACACACATATGGTTTATATACATATATACACTTAGACAAAAACTGACAAAATTGAATAATGCTTACCACAGCTTAGTCAAGTATAGACCAAAAAAAAAATCAATACAATTAAATTACAAAAAATGAAACAATTCACTAAAGGATTTTGAGCTAAATGATAGTATATTTAAAACTATGAAACAGAGCAGATACAATCTTGGGGAATTACTGAAAGCATTTTTCCATATATCAAATGTGTGTATGAACATGTTAACGGCAAACATGTTTTATAGAAAGCTGGAGTTTTAAACTTAGAAAATATATTTTTAATGCTCTTTCTTTTAATTCCTGGATTCATTTTTTTTTTCCTGAGACTGATATGGTATCTTGCAAATAGCAGGTGTAGAATAATGAACACACATGTACTCACTACTGTCCTTACTTGAATAACCTTTGAAACATGGCTTTTCTCCCTGATCAACGATAGTGCTAAGAGTGTGGAGAGGCCTTAGTATCTCAGAGTTATGGTCTTGGACTTTGGAGCAGAGACCCAGATTTGCCATGTCTTCGATTGTATTCAAGTCCATTTCAACTTATCAAACCTCATTATCTTCCTCTATAAAATGAGAACAGTTTGTTTTTTTCTTCTTTTCTTTTTTTTTTAATTTTATTTTTTGTTTACTTTACAATATTGTATTGGTTTTGCTATATATCAAAATGAATCTGCCACAGGTATACATGTGTTCCCCATCCTGAACCCTCCTCCCTCCTCCCTCCCCATACCATCCCTCTGGGTCGTCCCAGTGCACCAGCCCCAAGCATCCAGTATCGTGCATCGAACCTGGACTGGCAACTCGTTTCATATATGATATTATACATATTTCAATACCATTCTCCCAAATCATCCCACCCTCTCTCTCTCCCACAGAGTGCAATAGACTGTTTTGATCAGAAATAAAACTAGATATATATAATATTAAGAACTGAAAACAATCTTTAGGTCCATCAGCAGGATAAATTATAATACCTACAACCAATGACATATTAATGCCATCATTAAAAATTGTGTTAAAAACGTTAAAAAAAAATTAAAATGCCTTTTTATTTTGAAAATTAAATGAAACTACATGTCAAAAAATTTATATAGTGCCTGATACATAATCAGTGCTCACTTCATTTTATATGTTGTTGTTTGCAACTTTTAGAGGATACTGGTCCAGATATATCAGTGAATGATGTAATATTTCTATAATTATTACTATTGTGCTAAGTTGCTTCAGTCATGTCTGACTCCTTGCAACCCTACAGACCATAGCCTGCCAGGCTCCTCTGTTCATGGGATTCTACAGGTAAGAATACTGGAGTGGGTTGCCATACCCTCCTCCAGAGGATCTTCCCAACGCAGGGATCAAACCTGTGTCTCTTAAGTCTCCTGCATTGGCAGGTTCTTTACACTAGTGCCACCTGGGGAGTCCAATGACTACAATTGGACTAATTACAATAGTCCAATTACTATTACATATTTTTATTACCAATGTTCCACACAAACTTCCATATCTTGTAGGTTTTGAGGCTCTGGTGGGTCAGACAGTCACCTGGCTGGTTCATAAAAAGACAGATTCCTGGGCCTCACACATGGTTCAGATCGAGCGTGGAACCAAGAGTTTTGCACGTCTAAAAAGCCTCCCAGGTGATTCTTCGGCCCACTGAAATTTTTAAAAGTAGGGAGCGAGTATGATTGACAGAATTTATTGATGTTGATGTCTCTGTAACTTGTTGAAATGAACTAAATATCAATACTGTGATGAATAACTAAGTAATCTGCTAGTGAATATTTGATATCATGAAGATTAAGCACCTAGAATTCAGGTAATTGATAAAATAGATACACTTATCTTGATATTTTGGCTCTACTTGGGGAAAAATGATTTTTTTTTTTTTTTTTTTTGCAAAAATAGTCTCCTAGACCTAATCTGTGTTGTATTTTTCAAAGTTTTTTTTTCTTATATCCTCTATATGTCTTTGGAGTGCCTTATAGATTAAAAAAGATTCTGAAAAGGATGGGAAGGACTTGGTTATGATAGGGCATGGAGTCAATCACTGTTATTTCAAATAAGTTAGCCTTGTATGTAGGAGGCAGAGAGTTATTTCCGTCTCATAAGAGTCTGACGGTAAACAGTCTACTCCCTAATGTGGTAACTCTGCTCCATCAGGTCCAGGGACCCAGCTCCTGTTGCTCTGCATTTCCTAGGGCATTGCTACTCTTGTCTGCATAGTCTGAAGGAGCTCACTATCACATCCACATTCCAGTCATCCAGAAGCAAAAAAAAAAAAAAAAAAAAAAAAGGTAGATGAAGATAACATGTATCTTCCTTTGTCTGCATATACCACAATGTTACTTCTCACATCCCATTGGCTTTAACTCAGTCATGTGACTATATGTGGCACAAAGGGAGTATGGGAAATGTAGTCTTCCTCTAAGAAGCCATGTACCTCATTTAATATTAGATACTATATTACCACAGAAGAAGGAAGAATTGTTGTTAGGAAATAATATCTGCCATATTACATTCAACTCTCTGCCAACTGGAACTGGACAGGCCTTATGATTTGCCATTGCAAAGTTTCTTGTGTTATGGATACTAAGTGAAAATATGTGTATACAAGATTAAATAATAAATCAGCCCTCTGGGATTGTCCTCTGCCCAAGAAGGCAGGCACAGCCACATAGGAGCTGCTTTTGAAAATAATAAAATGTTGGATCAAAGTTGATCAAGTCAAAAAAGTGATCTCTTTGTACCAGAGCCACCAGATGAGATCAGTTCCCAGGAGACAGAATGAAAATTCAAAGCTAGGAGATAATTCCTATAAGGAAGCTTAGAGAGTCAGGAGAGAAAGGAATCAAGGAAGAATCAAAGAAGATCACCATTAGAGGCAGCCAAGCTATGAAGACTAAGAAAATGATCTCTGGGGTTTTATCTGACTGGCTTGGCATTAGCTGTGAGAATGTGGGGTAAATTATATAAGCAACTTTATAAAATTTCATTATTTGTGAAATGGCGATAAAAATAACTATTCCATAAGCTCATTACAAGGATTAGATTAAATAATGTAACACAATACCTAACACATAATCTTTCAGTAAATATTAACTATTATTAATGTGAAATCCTCAAAATTCTTTAAGGTCTGTTTTATTTAGCAAAGACTCTTTCTCCACGATCAACTCTTTCAAGCTGGAAATCTATAAACTAGAGAAACCAAAGGAAACACAGTGAAGCAGCTAAGCCCGGGAGCCAATATTTACTCCACCATTCCTAGGACACACAGATGGCAAACCCATGGGTTGCTAACCTTGTCCAGACAAATCATTCCCATGAGGTGTCTTCTGAAGCAGCAAGCCCTAGCTAATTTCCTTGTGCCATTTTCTCATTATCTTTTATAAACTGAGAAAGAAGTCCAAACTCTTCTCCCAATCACACCTGGAGAAATAAAAGAAAAACCTAATAAGAATAATAATAAACAAACCACAAAGACTGTTACACTTCTCCCATTAAAAACTATTGTAGGGTAGATGAAGTCTGCACTTGGAAAATGTACAGAATGGTAGCAGTCTCTTGAAAAATAAGCCAAGGTTGCCATGTGCTTGTGCTGATAATAAGTAGCATGGCGCAACTGCCTCTTCTACAAAACCCTAGGATTTATGTCCAGTCTGCCTGCATCAGAGACTAGAGAATTAACTCATGAAACCCATCCATCAACACGTAGAAAAAGGAATCACAGTATCGAAATGAAATTAGCATAAAATTAGTTAGCTGTAGGATATAAATAGAGGTGCTGACATTTTCTGGCATCTTCTGTATTAAGTGTCTTTGGAGAACTCACCAAGCCTGGACTGTGGTTGATAGCCTCTGTGATTTATTTCAACATTTTCTACCATAGGCAGATTGTTTGCAAAGTCCTTCAGGTATCATTAAGACAAATCAGGAAACATGGATAATTCTACAGGAGAAGAATATGATCATGGGAAGAAGACACTGCTCATATCAAATATCCACAACATGTCTTTGCAGCCTTTAGAACAGTGCATCACTGTGTTTATTAAACCATTGCTACAGAGAGTGCAGCAATCTGACATGGAGCCCTAATGAATTTTTGGCACATTTGGAAATTGTGGCTCTTGTTGCCCAGGGAGCCTCTTAAATCAACCTCCCTTTTACTGCAGTTGCCTTTTCACAGTGTATATCACATTAAGAAATGGATCACGCAATCCACAGCTTTAACCCCCCTGTATCAGTTGATCGCATACTATGAGTGCATACTGTAGTGAATGAATCACAGGGAATCTAGGATATAGATGACAGGTTATTTAAACACGAAACAAATGGGTGATGCCTGGGACCTGGGGAATTCTGTTTTTGTTGTTTAGTTGTTAAGCTGTGTCTGACTCTTTTGCAATCCAATGGACTGTAGCCTGTTAGGCCCCTCTGTCCACTGGATTCTCCAAGCAAGAATACTGGAGTGGGGGTTAGTTAGCATTTCCTTCTCCAGGGTATCTTCCCTATCCAGGGATCAAACCCATGTCTCCTGAATTGGCAGGCAGATTCTTTACCACTGAGCCACCAGGGAAGCCCCCTGGTAAGAATGGAGAAAAAAATGAAAAGTTGAAGCAAATGGATGAGAGAACCCAGGCATTTGGGAATGGATTAAAACTAACTTATTAGTGAAGCATAGTGTTTAGGAAAAGTGCTAATTCACCATTCAAGGAAGTGATTTTTTCTTATACTACCCTTTCACCATCCTGTTTCTTCTTCTTTTCTGCAATGAGATCCCATTCAATTTGCAGATGGACATGTGGGCAAAGGCAATGTAGTCTGATGGCCTTACTCTGTACAATAATCTGCATCTATGATGACCAGGGCTTCCCTGGTGGCTCAGTCAGTAAAAAAATCTGGCTGCAATGCAGGAGATGCAGGTTCGATCCCTGGTTTGGGAAGATCTCCTGGAGAAGGAAATGGCAATCCACTCTAGTATTCTTGCCTGGGAAAGCCCACAGACAGAGGAGACTGGCAGGCTGCAGTCCATGGGGTGGCAAGAGAGTCAGCACAACTTAGCAACTAACCCACCACTGCTATGATGACAGAGGGTCATCAACTTATTTTTCGCAGTGTATAGATGGACAGTGTGAATACAGACGAGCTTACATTCTTTTACAAACTGATTCTGAGAGCTGGGCAATTCATTTAATTTAGTATCCCAGCTTCCTCACATCAAAAATATGTGTGTGTGTGTGTGTGTGTGTTAGTCGCTCAGTCATGTCTGACTCTGAGACCCATGGACTGTAGCCTGCCAAACTCCTCAGTCCATGGGATTCTCCAGGCAAGAATACTAGAGTGGGTAGCCATTCCTTTCTCCTGGAGAACTTCTCGACCCAGGTATCTAACCCAGGTTTCCTGCATTTCAGGCAGATTCTTTACCATATGAGCCAACAGGGAAGTCTCACTTCAAAAACGGGATAATAATAATAATCAATTTTTCAAATTCATTAAGTAAAGAATTAAATGAGATTTTTCCTAAGTGATCAATGCAAAGAAAAAGAGGAAAACAATAGAATGGTAAAGACTAGAGATCTCTTCAAGAAAATTAGAGATACCAAGGGAATATCTCATGCAAAGATGGGCACAATAAAGGACAGAAATGGTATGGACCGAACAGAAGCAGAAGATATTAAGAAGAGGTGGCAAGAATACACAGAAGAATTGTACAAAAAAGATCTTCACGACCCAGATAATCATGATGGTGTGATCACTCACCTGGAGCCAGACATCCTGGAATGTGAAGTCAAGTGGGCCTTAGGAAGCATCACTATGAACAAAGCTAGTGGAGGTGATGGAATTCCAGTTGAGCTATTTTAAATCCTAAAAGATGATGATGTGAAAGTGCTGCACTCAGTATGCCAGCAAATTTGCAAAGCTCAGCAGTGGCCACAGGACTGGAAAAAGTCAGTTTTTAATCCCAAAAAAAGGCAATGCCAGAGAATGTTCAAACTACCAAATAATTGTACTCATCTCACACACAAGCAAAGTAATGCTCAAAATTCTCCAAGCTAGGCTTCAATACCACTTGAACCAAGAGATTCCAGATGTACAAACTGTGTTCAGAAAAGGCAGAGGAACCAGAGAACAAATCATACAGAGAACAAACTGACATCCACTGGATCATAGGAAAAACAAGAGAGTTCCAGAAAAACATCTACTTATGCTTCTTTGACTATGCTAAAGCCTTCAACTATATGGATCACAACAAACTGTGGAAAATTTTTTCAAGAGATGGGAATACCAGACCATCTTGCCTACCTCCTGAGAAACCTGTGTGCAGGTTAAAAGCAACAGTTAGAAATGGACATGGAACAACAGACTGGTTCCAAATTGGGAAAGGAGTAGGTTAAGGTTGTATATTGTCACCCTGCTTATTTAACTTATATGCAGAGTACATCAGGCGAAATGCTGGACTGGATGAAGCACAAGCTGGAATCAAGATTGCAGAGAGAAATATCAATCACCTCAGATATGCGGATATGCACACCACCCTTATGGCAAAAAGCAAAGAGAAACTAAAGAGCTTCTTGATGAAGGTGAAAGAGGAGAGTGAAAAAGCTGGCTTAAAACTCAACATTCAAACAACTAAGATCATGGCATCCGGTTCCATCACTTCATGGCAAATAGATGGGGAATCAATGGAAAAAGTGACAGACTTTATTTCCTCAGTTGCAGATAGTGACTTGCAGATAGTGACTGCAGCCATGAAATTGAAAGACACTTGCTTCTTGGAAGAAAAACTATGACAAACCTAGATAGTGGGTTAAAAAGCAGAGACATTACTTTGCTGACAAAGGTCCATTTAGTGAAACCTGTGGTTTTTTCAGTAGTCATGTATGGATGAGAGAGTTGCACCATAAAGAAAGCTGAGCACTGAAGAACTGATGCTTTTAAACTTTTGCTTTGGAGAAGACTTTTGAGAGTCCTTTGGACTGGAAGGAGATCAAACAAGTCAATCCTAAAGGAAATCAGTGCTGAATATCCACTGGAAGGACTGATGCTAAAGCTGAAGCTTCAATACTTTGGCAACCTGATGGGAAGAACTGACTCATTGGAAAAGACCCTGATGCTGGGAAAGATTGAAGGCAGAACGAGAAGGGGATGACAGAGGACAAAATGTTTGCATGACATCACCGACTCAAGGGACTTGAGTTTGAGCAAGCTCTTGGAGTTGGTGATGGACAGGGAAGCCTGGCATTCTGCAGTCCATCCAGTTGTAAAGAGTCGGACATGACTGAGTGACTGAACTGAAGTGAGATCTTACATGCTCTTCTAACTAGGACATTTGGTGGGCAAGAGTCAGACACCCATATGGATACCTTGGAGAAAGGGGTGCTTGTTTTCAGGCTGAACTCAGACAGGAATTGGAAATGGTAAGGAGCATGACTCAAAACAGCCAATGTGCATCTCCTGTTCAAAGGCTATGGGGTCTTCTTAACTCTGTGGGTCTGCTCTGTTTCTCCCTCTCTAACTGTGGCATCCTAGTGAGGTCCTCCCACATATGGCCACACCAGTGGCTACTCTGGACTTGAATCGATCTCATGACTTTTCAGCTCACTTATTGTAGAAACTCACCTAGCCTTCTGACTGTCTTTAAGATGTGTCAAGCTCATTTCCACATCAGGGACTCTGTACTTTACATCCTTCTTCCTGAAATGCTCATCTCTGAAGTCTGCATAGCCGCTCCTTCAATTCATTTAAATCTCTGTTCAAATCTTACCTTTAAAAACAAATAAGCCTTCCTTGACCATTCCAAGTAGTATTATCCCCACCAGTATGCTTTTCTGTTTATCTAGTTTTGTTTTCTTAATAGTGACTGTCATTATCTGACGAATATTTACATTTCAGTTCATCCTCCTGCTAGAAATCAGTTCACTGACGTTGGGAACTTTCTTTACTGCATTAACACCTTTGCCTAGAACAGAGTCTCATACAATTAGTATTGGTGGAATGTATATTTCATGAATGAGTGAAAGAAGGAATGCTTAATTTCCCTAGATTTGGAATTCTAAAGTTCTAAGAGAATTAGAAGGATCACTTTTGTGTTTTTCAAGAGAAGCTACTGCAGTCAATTTCTGGCCAGCCTGTGAAGCGCCATCCTTGGGGCAGCTGGCCACCCTTGGTCTTCTCAGGATTGAGATGGGCCCCTTTTCATAGTACAGAGCACTGGTGCTTATAGCATCAGGAGGGCAGATGCCCTCAGGTGGGGCTTGAGTGGCCCAGCTCTGGTGGCACTTGGGCTTTGTGAAGCACCAGCTCAGCTCTAACAGAGAGGCCATCTACCTTTGGCTAGAAATGTCATGGTCAGGGACTAGATTGATTCTGCCAGGTCCTTGCTCTCTCTCTGGCCTCAGTCATAATTTTCCTTATTTTTAATTTTAAAAAATTCATTCTTCATTTTATGTTGAATTTTTATGAGCTGTTAATAATAATCATAGTCAATACTTTTGAATTCCCTATAAGCCTGCCACTTTAGGAACATATTTATGCAGCTTAACTCCTGGATCCTCATGACTGCCCTCTGAGGTGGCTATTAGGATTATGATCTTCATTTTGAAGATGAAGAAATGTAAGAATACAGAGAAAATGAATTGCCTGAGATCTCTCAGTGCATAATTAACAGAGCCAGGAGTTAAACCCAGGAAATCTGGTTCTACCTTACCATCTAACAAGACTGTTTTATTCAATCCCCTGTGGGGCTTAGCAAGAAGTCCTTATTTTCTTAGAAATAACATTCTGATGGGTTAAATACATGCAAATGTGCTTTTAAAATGAAAAAAAATATTATATGTAAGCTATTTTTATTAAAGAAATATTATAAAGACATTAAATATTCACTTGGGACTGCCCTATTTCACAGATGTAAGATCGAGTGTTTTCTATGACCTTTGCATCTGTTTTTATAGATACACACCAGAAATTTAAAGGTTTTCTTTTGTCCAAATAGGCAGTTTTCTTCTTTTGTTTTGTTTTTTGGGCTTTAAAAAAATATTTTATTCAAGTATAGTTGATTTACAGTGCTATAGTTATTTCCAGTATACAGGAAAGTGATTCAATTATATATATTATTTTTCTTTTTCATAGTCATCTCCATTATGGTTATGACAGGGTATTGAATATAGTTCCCTGTGATATACAGTAGGACCTTGTTGTTTCTCTATTATGTGTGTGTGTGTGTATATATATATATAGTAATTTGTATCTGCTACTTCCAAACACCCAACCTATCTCTCCCCCACCTCTCTCTCCCTTGGCAACCACAAGTCTGTTGTTTATGTCTGTGAGTCTATTTCATAGATAAACTCATTTGTGTCATACTATGGTCCCACATGTAAGTGATGCGTGGTATTTGTCTTTCTTTTCCTGATTACTTCACTTAGTGTGATCATCTCTAAGTCCATCTGTGTTGCTGCAAATATCAAATGGCATTATTTCATTCTCTTTTATGGCTGAGCAACATTCCATTGTATATGTATCACATCTTTATCCATTCACCTGGCAATGGACATTGAGATTGTTCCCTGTATTGGCTATTGTAAATACTGCTGCTATGAACATTGGGGTTCATATATCTTTTCAAATTAGTTTTCTCCAGATATATGCTAGGAGTGGGATTGCTAGTCCACATGGTAACTCTATTTTTCATTTTTTAAGGAACCTCCATGCTGTATTCCATAGTGGCTGCACCAATTAACATTCCCACTAACAGTATAGGAGGGTTCCTTTTTCTCCACACCTTCTTCAGCACTTGATATTTGTAGAGCTTTTAATGATGACCATTTTGATTGGTGCGAGGTGATGCCTCATTGTATTTTTGATTTGCATCTCTAAAAATTAGTGATGTTGAGCATCTTTTCATGTAATTGTTGGGCATCTGTTTGTCATCTTGGGAGAAATGTCTCTTTAGGTACTGGACCAATTTTTTATTGTCTTGTTCAGTTGTATCAGTTGTATATTTTGGAAGTTAAACCTTTGTTGGTTGCAGAATTTGTAAATATTTTCTACTAGTCTGTAGGTTGTCCTCTCATTTTGTTTATGGTTTCTTTCGCTATACAAAGCTTATAAGCTGTATTAGGTAATTCAACATTCAAAAAACTAACATCATGGCGTCTGATTCCATTACTTCATGGCAAATGGAGAAATGATCAAAACAGTGACAGACTTTATTTTCTTGGGCTCCAAAATTACTGCATATGGTGACTGCAGCCATGAAATTAAAAGATGCATGCTCCTTGGTGATAAACCTAGACAGCGTATTAAAAAGCTGAGGCATTACTTTGCTGAAAAAGGTCCATCTAGTTAAAGCTATGGTTTTTCCAGTAGTCAGGCATGGATGTGAGAGTTGCACCATAAAGAAGACTGAATGCCAAAGAACTAATGCCTTTGAACTGTGATGTTGGAGAAGACTCTCGAGAGTCCCTTGGACTGAAAGGAGATCAAACCAGTCAATCCTAAAGGAAATCAATAGAATATTCATTGAAAGGACTGATGCTAAAGCTGAAGCTCCAATACTTTGGCCACCTGATGCAAAGAACTGACTCATTGGAAAATACCATGATTCTGGGAAAGATTGAAGGCAAGAGGAGAAGAGGATGACAGAGGACAAGATGGTTGAATGGCATCACTGACTAAAGGGACATGTGTTTGAGCAAGCTCTGGGAGGTGGTGAAGGACAGGGAAGCCTGGCATGTTGCAGTCCATGCGTTGCAAAGAGGTGGACATGACTGAGTGACTAAAGAACATTTGTTTTTGACTTTTTTTATATTGCCTTGGGAGACTGACATAAGAAAACTTTGGTATCTATTACTTATGTCAGAAAATGTTTTGCCTATGTTCTCTTCTAAGAGTTTTATAGTGCTGTGTTTTAAATTTAAGTCTTCAAGCCATTTTGAGTTTATTTTTGTGTAGGGTGTGAGATAATGTTCTAACTTCGATGATTTACATGTGGCTCCCCAGTTTTACCAAAATGACTTGCTGAAGAGACTATCTTTTCTCCATTGTATATTTTTGGCAGAGTTTTCAATTAGGAAATGTGCCAATTTTCATAGTAAACAAAGTCAAGGTCCTAAAACATTTTTCTCCATTTAATATCTCCTCTTTGGATTTGGCAGTACTCTCTAGCAAATACAGAAAGGTTTCAGAAATGCTATAAAAAAGTTAAGGTTTATACTGAGACAGACAACTTTGTTGGTTTTCTCAAGCTCTGGTTATAATAAAAGTATAAACATATAGGTATAAGATAAATGCTTGAAAAAGAATTCACTGAGTGTTCTTTTACTTAGCATTTTCCATATGCATGACTGTGAAAGTCCCTTAGTCGTGTCTGACTCTTTGCAACCCCATGGACTCTAGCTCACCAGGCTCCTCTGTCCGTGGGATTTTCCAGGCAAGAATACTGGAGTAGGTAGCCATTCCCTTCTTCAGGGGATCTTTCCAACCCAGGGATTGAACCTGGGTCTCCTGCATTGCAGGCAGAGTCTTTACCATCTGAGCCACGAGGTAAGTCCCCATATTAAACACTGGGAGATGTACAGTGATATATAAAACAACATTCCAAATTCATCTTGTAGGCTTCTTTTTCTGAAGCCCAACAACAGACTAGAAAATTAAATATGTGACTGTCTCGAGCCCTTTGTAATATGCAATAGAAGCAGAAGCCAAGAGTTCCATCCCTTTGCCTCTCTTGTACCCTTGTATCTTTCCATCACTGACTGGCACTGAACTCTTGAGGATTTTCTCTTTATAAAAAGACTTGGTTATTCCCATTGCATTAGATTGAAGCAGATGAGAATGTATTTTTCCTTGTATTTTATAGTAAGGACTATATGAGGAAAAAAGACTATATTTGCAAACATCCATCTATATACTGCTATTGTTTTTCATCTTGAAACAGCATATTAGTTCTATTCTTGCTTTGCACTTGTGCTTTTTAGAAAAAGCCATCATTTGCTCTGCAGTTTTGATTTCTATCTTTTTGGTGAAGTTGTTCAAGGTCGTCATGGTCTATATCCATCAATCATGCCCGCTTCACAGATTTCCTTTGTCAGTAGTACATATCAGTATGATTAATGGTTCAGGGTTCATATTCAGGAATGTGATTGGATAACTGTCGTTTCATCTGTTGGAACTGGCAATTCAAAAAACATTGATGAAGTTGTCCAAGAATAGAGCCTGTAAGTCAATTTTACTTATTATGAATAATAAAGCTTGGTACTTTGCTGGTGTAAATAGACTCTGAACTCCAGTGTACTCTCTGGGCCTGAAGGAAGGGCATTAACTCTTTTAAGTGGCTATACTGCAGCATTAAATGGTAGCTCTGTGATGTGAAAGAGTGACTATCATACCATGTTGAAGGCTTCATCACTGGAGAATTAGGGTCTATGAGCTCTTTAGTAAAACCTTACTTTTATTCTGTTTTTAACAGAGATAATTATTTCAGTTCAGTTCAGTTCAGTTCAGTCGCTCAGTTGTGTCCAACTCTTCGCAACCCCATGAATCGCAGCACACCAGGCCTCCCTGTCCATCACCAACTCCTGGAGTTCACTCAGACTCAGGTCCATCGAGTCAGTGATGCCATCCAGCCATCTCATCCTTTGTCGTCCCCTTCTCCTCCTGCCCCCAAGCCCTCCCAGCATCAGAGTCTTTTCCAATGAGTCAACTCTTCTCATGAGGTGGCCAAAGTACTGGAGTTTCAGCTTTAGCATCATTCCTTCCAAAGAAATCCCAGGGCTGATCTCCTTCAGAATGGACTGGTTGGATCTCCTTGCAGTCCAAGGGACTCTCAAGAGTCTTCTCCAACACCACAGTTCAAAGGCATCAATTCTTCGGTGCTCAGCCTTCTTCACAGTCCAACTCTCACATCCATACATGATCACAGGAAAAACCATAGCCTTGACTAGATGGACCTTTGTTGGCAAAGTAATGTCTCTGCTTTTGAATATGCTATCTAGTTTGGTCATAACTTTCCTTCCAAGGAGTAAGCATCTTTTAATTTCATGGCTGCAGTCACCATCTGCAGTGATTTTGGAGCCCCCTAAAATAAAATCTGACACTGTTTCTACTGTTTCCCCATCTATTTCCCATGAAGTGATGGGACCGGATGCCATGATCTTTGTTTTCTGAATGTTGAGCTTTAAGCCAACTTTTTCACTCTCCACTTTCACTTTCATCAAGAGGATTTTTAGTTCCTCTTCACTTTCTGCCATAAGGGTGGTGTCATCTGCATATCTGAGGTTATTGATATTTCTCCTGGCAATCTTGATTCCAGCTTGTGTTTCTTCCAGTCCAGTGTTTCTCATGATGTACTCTGCATATAAGTTAGATAAGCAGGGTGATAATATACAGCCTTGACATACTCCTTTTCCTATTTGGAACCAGTCTGTTGTTCCATGTCCAGTTCTAACTGTTGCTTCCTGACCTGCATACAGATTTCTCAAGAGGCAGGTCAGGTGGTCTGGTATTCCCATCTCTTTCAGAATTTTCCACAGTTTATTGTGATCCACACAGTCAAAGGCTTTGGCATAGTCAATAAAGCAGAAATAGATGTTTTTCTGGAACTCTCTTGCTTTTTCCATGATCCAGCGGATGTTGGCAATTTGGTCTCTGCTTCCTCTGCCTTTTCTAAAACCAGCTTGAACATCAGGAAGTTCAGGGTTCACATATTGCTGAAGCCTGGCTTGGAGAATTTTGAGCATTACTTTACTAGCATGTGAGATGAGTGCAATTGTGTGGTAGTTTGAGCATTCTTTGAAACTTACTTTAAAAATGTAAGTATTTATTAATTATAAAATTACTCAATTACTTAAGAGGTATGCTTTTTTAAAAAATAATGACAGATGTTTATTATTAAATATGTTGTTGCTGTTCAGTCACTAAGTTGTATCCAAATCTTTTGCAATCCCATGGACTATAGCCTGCCAGGCTCTTCTGTCCATGGGATTCTCCCATCAAGAATACTGATGTGGGTTGCCATTCCCTTCTCCAGGGAATCTTCCTGACCCAAGGATCAGGTGTCTCCTACATTTCAGGCAGATTCTTTACCACTGAGCCACGATATGCAATATTCAGGCTACTGCTGATCTTCAATAATATAATTAATCTTTAGACTAAATTTTCATATAAAAGTAAAGAATCTATTTTATACCATGAAACCACATCGAACTACCAAGGTTTTAATTTTCTCTGGGAGCTGGTAACATTCAGCTACTTTAGGAATCCTTTCAAAGTTAAATTCTGATAGCACTGGATTAACCAACTAAAGGTTATCAAAAACTTTTCAAAAATTCTCTGAAATCTTACTGTTAAAGATGATTCTTGCTCTTAGAGGAGATCTTTGTCATAGAAGGAACTATGGAGTATTGAAATAGACTCAAATATTTTCTAGGAATTTAGTAAATGATAAAAGATTTATTTTAAGTAAGTGGGTTATTTTTTGTCAACCGTGTTGATATAGATGGTTTTATTTTTGTGAAAAATCACTTTGTTCTCAGCTCTTTATGTAAATTTCAAACAGATCAAAGACTTTTATACAGTGAAATTATACAATCATTTTGATAAAATATGTTACTATATTAAAACCTTGGATTTAGAAGGCCTTTTAAAATGTTTCAGAAATCCAGAAATTAAAAAAAAAACAACTAAATTTGAATGAATAAAGAAAACTTCAGTATATCTAAAAACAAAATACTACAACACCATAAACAAAGTTAAAAGAGAAACCAAAATCGAAGGAAATGACAGCACATGACAGAGTTAGTTTTGTAACATCCTAAGCGCTTACTTTTAGTAATCACTAAAGATAAGGATAGAAACTATAGCAAAGAAATGTATATAGACAAATACTTCTTTACAAAAGGGGAAAGTCAATAAACATATGCTTTTTTAATGTCTAATGTATCAGTAGGCATATACTTTACTGCTGCTGCTAAGTCACTTCAGTTGAATAGCACATATTTTATTAGTATTCTAGAAAATTCTATCACAGTTAATAAATGGAGTCAATTTTATTGTCAGTAAGCCCCCTGAAACTTAGTTGTCTCATTTTTCAGATTACGTGGTATGTAGCCCATGTCATCTCTTTACTTATAGGAGAGATAAGACCAGGAGTGTCATATATGATTCTATATGGAAATCCAAGAATGTCTTAAAACTTTCTAGGTTTTACGTATAAGAGAAGATGCTTCTGTTTATGTTATGAGATATATTTATAATTTTAATACATGAATGATCAACATTGTTCAAATTATAGTTTTTTAACATTCTCATGATGTGTATTTATGCCTCAACCACTATGAAACTCAAACTGTTATTGAAAAGAACCTTTCCCTCTTTCTTTATACTGAATTCAGGCTTTTGCAGATCTTTCATAATTTCTGCTTTGAGATCAGGTGGTGCTGTTGTATTAAAGTTGCAGGTTTCTGTCAAAAAATCCCAAAGCAGGTCTCCATTTTCATTGCCATCAATAAAACAGTCAGATATGTCCATGGTGGACAGAAGGTCATAATACTCATACTTAATCCCCAACTTGTCCAGCATCTGAGTGAGGTCAGACGATGTGACATACTGGCAGAGGTCATTCCGGGGTAAGCGAGATCCATACTTTTCCCATAGCTTTTGCCAGCTGCTGGCTCCTGTGCAACGGAAAAACATTCATGCTTTCAGTTATTCTTCTTTTCACTTACCTACTCTGCAAGCAGTACATTAGATGCTTGGAATAGAGCAGTCCATTTAAAAAGTAGGAATGTTTGACTTTTGTAGCTCAGTTCAAGAGGTTGGAGAGAAAGTTAAATAAATAAGTTATTATACATCAGATGGTGCAAAGTGCTAATGAAAAACAAATCTAAGCAAGAGATAAGGGAGATCAAAGAGCTGGGTGGATTGCTGCTTTATACAGGATTGTCACAGACATTCTCTCTAATAATGTAACATTTGAGCAGGGACATGACAGCAAGGCACATAGATATGTAGTAATCTATCAGGGGGAAGGTTACTCCAGGTAGAGAGAAGAGCAACTGCAGAGGACCTGAAGCAGCAACATGCTTGGCACGTTAAGAACTAGCCAGGAAGCCCGTGAGATTGGAATTGAACCAAGGGGAGAATGGAAAGAGATGAGGTTGGGTGATGGTGAGGAGTGGATTGGGTGCTTAATCATATAGGAAAAGATAAGAAGTCATTGTAGTGCTGTCTAATAGACTGTTATGGACTCTTGGACATGTTCCAAATTGGTAGCATTGTTCAATATGGTAGCCACTAACCATCACTTCATGGGAAATAGATGGGGAAACAGTGGAAACAGTGTCAGATTTTATTTTGGGGGGCTCCAAAATCACTGCAGATGGTGACTGCAGCCATGAAATTAAAAGACACTTACTCCTTGGAAGGAAAGTTATGACCAACCTAGATAGCATATTCAAAAGCAGAGACATTACTTTGCCAACAAAGGTCCGTCTAGTCAAGGCTATGGTTTTTCAGTGGTCATGTATGGATGTGAGAGTTGGACTGTGAAGAAGGCTAAGCACCGAAGAATTGATGCCTTTGAACTGTGGTGTTGGAGAAGACTCTTGAGAGTCCCTTGGACTGCAAGGAGATCCAACCAGTCCATTCTGAAGGAGATCAGCCCTGGGATTTCTTTGGAAGGAATGATGCTAAAGCTGAAACTCCAGTATTTTGGCCACCTCATGAGAAGAGTTGACTCATTGGAAAAGACTCTGATACTGGGAGGGCTTGGGGGCAGGAGGAGAAGGGGACGACAGAGGATGAGATGGCTGGATGGCATCACCGACTCGATGGACGTGAGTTTGAGTGAACTCCAGGAGTTGCTGATGGACATGGAGGCCTAGCGTGCTGCGATTCATGGGGTCGCAAAGAGTTGGACAGGACTGAGAGACTGAACTGAACTGAACTGAACCACTTTATGGTTCTGGAACATGTGAACTATGGCTAGTCTGACTAAGGAAATGAATTTTAAGTGCTATTTCATTTTAATTCACTTCACTTTCAATAGCCAACTGTGACTTACATATCAGATGACACAGCATTAGAGTGACTTGACCTGATTTACATTTTCTTAAGGTCACTCTGGCCACACAAATGAGAACAGGGGCATAAGGACAGAAGCAGGAAGAACAGTAAAAAAGCCACTGCAAAAATTGGGGTGATAGATGATGGTAAGTTCAAACAGCAAGATTGGAAATAATGAGAAATGGTTGCTATATATATATACACACACACACACACACACACACACACACACACACACTATATATTACACTCCTAGAGCCAATGCCATTTGCTAGTGACTTGTATATTGTTAGCAATAACAATTTGGATAGTGAAAGAAAGAAAAGAATCAGTGATGACCCCAGTGATTTTGGCCCAAGCATCTGAAAAGAGAGAACTGCCATTAGAAATGGGAAGAATGAGGGAGGAACATTTTTCAATGTGTTAGCAGGCATGTTGTTTTGGAAGTATAAGAGTTGAGCTATCTCTTGGACATTCAGGTTGTGATAAGAGGAAGGCAATTGTTTACGTTCGTCTGGTTCAGAGGAGAGGGTCTGAGTAAAAACTGAAATGGAAGAAAGAGCATAGCAAATGCAGTGATAGTTGACTCAAACCAAAGATGAGATATCCTCTCAGGTCTGTACACTTACAAGATGCTGCCTTGGACTGCAACACTTCAGTTGAGTTTAAAAATTTTGTCCCCAGCTTTAGAAGGTATATTAGCAGTGTATGATGTATTTAATTGAAAACCTGGGCCAGTGTAGCAGCTAAAAGATACAGAATCTGAGGGAGAGAGAGGTTGGATTGTTCCTCTGACTCTTCATGAATGACATGAGGTTTGTTATTCAGTCTTTCAGAACCTCTGGTTTCTTATCTATAAGACAGAGATAACTATACTTGTTGCAACTGCAAATATTAAATAATATAATTGAAGTAAATCATTGCACAATGGTAAGCGCATAGCAGATGTGTAATATGTACTTAGAAAATAAATGAACATTAAATGGAATTAATTTGATATTTCCACTGGTTGTATTCTTGAGACTGTGAAAAAAACAAACTTGCTATTCAAAAATCTATAATAATAATAATTAAAACAAAAGAGAATTTTATGGACCTTCTAATATAAGCATGTAATACTGGGATGTTACATATACAGTGGATACAGGGCATTAAGAGTGGTCTGATGTTCCACTAATATTCCAGAAGAGAGTGATAACTTCAGGGTAAGCTTTAGGAGAAGGTAGAATTGGAATGAAGCAGAAAAATTAAAAAATAAGAAACCTCAGTTCAATGAAAAAAAATCAGGGTCATGAGTATGTATTAAAAAAATTTTTCATTCCAAAGACAGTGATTGTCTGCCCAAATAAGAATTTGCCTACAAATAAGACTTTATAAGAAAATAAATATTTCAGTGGTTGAGGAGAGGCTCTGTTAGCATTATCATTATTATTTTTTAAACCTGGTAGAGAGAAAAGAACCAAACACTAATTGCAGAGCATTTGTTGGTGTCAGTGTTTGGTGACTCAGTGCCATTTCTAAGCTGAGCAATTAGACACTTTCTGACTGATAAATTATCATAATGGCTCTCAGTGGGCACAACATATGGTGTTACTTTTGTATTCAACATGATATAAACCAGGTCCTTCCCCCCCACACACACTGTATTAAAAATAACACACTACGATTTGCCTCCTTCCTTAGTCAAATAAGGAGAGGTCAGGAAAGAAAACGTTACTGATCTCCCTTAACCAGATAAGTTGCATTTTAATTATTAATAACAACTCTCTCAACTAATATCTGGCTACTATATTTGCAGAAAAACGTGCCACTGACTTTATTTTAGTGTGGGATACTCATTTTAAAAGTCTACCTCTTCTTATTTCTCTTCTTTTTCATCCCTAAATCAGATCTTTAGTCTCTATAATCAGAAACTTCTGTTATAAATAAATGACTGTTTTCTCATATGGGCTAATTCTTCAATGGATTCTTTGGAACCAGAGGAAAGCTTCTATTCCCTTAAGCACCATATATTCAAATAGGCTGACCAGTAAAACACTGTCATTTAATTCTGAATATAATTTCTCTTCCTTTTCCTAATTAGTTTCACTTGCCTACTCTTCTGTGCTTTTGTATGCCTGTTTCATCATGCACTGTTTGTGTGTGAATATGTGTATCTTCTTTATTGAGCCTTTTATTCCTTTTTATTAAGTCCATCTTCAAATCTCCAGCACTCTCTATATTCCCTGATTCCATGTCTATCATAATAGTAAATTTTAGCTAAAAACATGGTCTCTCTCTCTCTCTTTTTTTTTTTGGATGGACATTCAGAATCAGTTGTAGTTAGGATATTATAAAGAAGAAATAATAAATAATTATTCATTTTGACCGCTCGGTTGAGAAGATCCCCTGGAGAAGGGAATGGCTACCCACTCCAGTATTCTTGCCTGGAAAATCCCATGGACAGAGGAGCCTGGTGGGCTACAGTCCATGGAGTCACAAATGAGTCAGACACTACTTAGCTACTAACACTTTCGTTTTTCAATTTAAATACATTTACTGGGTGTGTTCTTCTAGGTGCCAAGGGTTTTGCAAAAATCTGGGACTAGAGAGCTGAGAAGGCAATGGCACCCCACTCCAGTACTCTTGCCTGGAGAATCCCATGGACGGAGGAGCCTGGTAGGCTGCAGTCCATGGGGTCGCTAAGAGTCGGACTCGACTGAGCGACTTCACTTTCACTTTTCACTTTCATGCATTGGAGAAGGAAATGGCAACCCACTCCAGTGTTCTTGCCTGGAGAATCCCAGGGACTGGGGAGCCTGGTGGGCTTCCGCCTATGGGGTCGCACAGAGTCGGACATGACTGAAGCGACTTAGCAGCAGCAGCAGAGAGCAGAACTCCTGCTCTTCAGGAACTCTCCTTAAAAACTCCCCATTTGCCTCTGGTAGGAAATTAGCACACTGCTGAAAGTGTTTACCCCTTTCAGTCCTCCATTGGATTAGGGGTCTATCAAAGGCAGAGGAGGAGTAATAGTCATCTTTGCAACCTCAGAGCCTAGCAGTGATGAACTGTTATTGTTCAGTCATTAAGTCATGGACAACTCTTATGTGACCTCATGGACTGTAGCATGCCAGGCTCCTCTGTCCTCCACTATCTCCTGGAGTTTGCTCAAATTTATGTCTATCTAATGATGGATTAGAGGAGCTCAATAAAAGCTGAATGAACCAAATCTCCACAATAGCTATGACAGCCTGAGACCAAGACTACAAGCTATATTTTGAATATGCTGAATGCACCTATCACCTTAACCAAGCTAGGTGCCCTGCATAATTAAATCTCGAAACAGATTCCATATTTCATTATCTTACAATCGAATAAATTGCAAAAATGGGTTTCCATATGGTACTCAAATAACTGAGTAATTCAGTTTACTCAGAGAGACAACACAGTTCAGTCACAGGTCACTGTCTAACTGGGATGGACAGGCAGAAACCTTAGCTATGGAGCATGTTTAAGATGACCTTTAGAGCAACATGTTAATCCAGACATACCATTATGTGCCTTGCTGAGATACTAGCTCGCTGAGCACTCGTGGAAATTTAATTGAGTAACTAGGGCTAGGCTTCTCTGAGTCTGTTTGCAAGGAGCACGCAGTTGCTATATTGCCATGAGGCTATGGATGACAATATTGCTGAAACAAAGGAAATATGCAAACAAGCTTCTTCACTTCTAGGCTGTTGTTGTTTAGTCACTAAGCCATGTATGACTCTTTTGCCACCCCATGAACTGTAGCCCTCAGGCTCCTCTTGTCCATAGGATTTCCCTGGCAAGAATACTGGAGTGGGTTGTCATTTCCTTTTCCAAGGGATCTCCTCAACCCAGTATTGAACCTGGGTCTCCTGCATTGGCAGGCAGATTCTTTAGCACCAAGCCAGAGCCACTTCTAGGTAATAATGACCAAATTCCATTTATAAAGTGACCTCAACAACCTGAGTAAAAACAGAGCCTTGTGTGAACCATTTTGGTGTAGGCCTTCCAAGTTTTAAGGTAATAGTCAAGTTTAAGGCATGTTTTCATTGGGCAAGTATGGAGAATGGGGTTTCAAGATTTATAGTTTGGGCTGAGAAGGCAGTTTAGGATAATGGGTTTTATTAAATAGGAGTGAGATAGGAAGCTGACCAGGCACCTCAGATGACCTGGGGAGTTTCATTACACCTGTCTACTATCCACAGGTTAGCAGACTGGTCTGGCTCATAGGGATTTGTAGTGATACTGTGAAATGAAAAAGTTACTAATGACAATGTGGATCAATTCTATACATGTTAATTGACAATGATATAAGACAAATCTTGTGACCAAATTTGTTTTCACTGTTGGAAATTGACCATAATTTATTTTTCTAAAAGCTGACCCATACATACCTGTATCAGCTTTTTTAATGCAACAAGGCAATTACTGCTCTTTTTTAAAAGGGAAACTTCAGCTACTTCCTTACACCAAGGGGCTGATACAATTTTTCTCAGAGAAATACATTATTGTTAAGATAGGTTTATAGGTGAACAGGTTTATTTAGGTCAGAGAGGAAGAGCAAAGTGGAGTTAATCTGCTCTATGTAACGAGTAAGAAGGGGTGAAAGGGGAAAGTGAAGAGTTGGTATCTTAGGAAAAGCACTGAGCTAAAAGGATTATCTGTTAACAATGTTTTCCTCTCTACGACACCTGCCTCCCACACTGTGTGCAGTCATGAAGAACTGTAAACTCTATACTGAAAAAGTTAGTAAAATATTTCTACCATCAAATACAGAGTGAATAATTTTTGACTCAGAATACTTTTTTGATGAAAGCTAAATGGTCTAGTCAAGGCTATGGTTTTTCCTGTGGTCATGTATGGATGTGAGAGTTGGGCTGTGAAGAAGTCTGAGCGCCGAAGAATTACTCTTGAGAGTCCCTTGGACTGCAAGGAGATCCAACCAGTCCATTCTGAAGGAGATCAGCCCTGGGATTTCTTTGGAAGGAATGATGCTAAAGCTGAAACTCCAGTACTTTGGCCACCTCATGAGAAGAGTTGACTCATTGGAAAAGACTCTGATACTGGGAGGGATTGGGGGCAGGAGGAGAAGGGGACAACAGAAGATGAGATGGCTGGATGGCATCACTGACTCGATGGACCTGAGTCTGAGTGAACTCCGGGAGTTGGTGATGGACAGGGAGGCCTGGCGTGCTGCGATTCATGGGGTCGCAAAGAGTCGGACAGGACTGAGCAACTGAACTGAACTGAAATGGTTTTCGTTTCTAGTAACTGTATTCATGATGTAGCCAGCAAAATACTGTATCCATTAGAGCACTAAGTCAATTCTCAGTTGCTTGTAGACTACTCGTGCTACTTTGTAAACCTTAAGCTGGTTTTTTCTTATTGGTAGGTATATATTCACAAGAGAGCTGCCTTCTGACACTCAAATACATAACTTCTGAAAATATTTAAGGATAAACTAAATATAAATAAAGTGGATCTTCATTTGATGTGGAATATATTCTAAAATCAGACATATATGACTGCTGGATGAACTCTTATTTCTGTCTGCAACACTTTCTGTATTATTGATACAGATTATCAAGAATAGACTGAGTTATCAACTCAGTGTTGATAACTAAATTTACTTTTGTATTCCTAAATGTTCAAAGTGCTTTATCCAAGTGTCCTCATTTGGAGAGAGGTTAGTGGGAAAAATCCAGTTTACATAAGCCCTCCTAAATGGGAAGATAGAACTTTCTCACATAAATGAGTATTTTTAACAAACCTGAGATAAAAATAGTATATCAAATGTTCCCTTGCAGAAGAGGTTGTGTACAGGAACTTTCATTTGCCAAAATCCCACATAAATTCAAAGCTAGGATTATAGGCAACAACTGTGTTTGCGATCCTTAAAGCCATTCCTCATATTTAGGAATAAATGAATTTTATGACGTGGTTTTTGATTATAGGGTCTGATATAAATTTAGGAAGATAGAAGCTGCTGTATGTCTAGAGTCAACCTGAACAGCACTGTGTGAACAATCCATAAAGACTGCTGAATGAAGGAGTGAATTAATGAATTCAACAGTGTCAGTGTTTTATTTGCCAATCTGTTTATTTAGGTTCTCTGTGTGATAATTGTATCACTGGAAACAAAGTGTGATCAAATGCCGTCTTTGGAAAATAACACAACAACACAAAACCAAACAAGAGAATCACTAGCTATTTTTGATAGTTATTTGAGAAAACCTATAATGAACAACATGGACAGTGGCTCTAGAAATGCAAATTAATCAAATATGACAGTGTCACAAATATTTCAACCTTTATTTAAACATCACAGAAGGGAAAGAGGCATTTAAGGGACAAAAAGGAGGTAAATAGAAATATTTTCTATTTTTAGCCTCCTCAAAAGAATTCCTATCAGTTGTATTTGCTGTATGTTATATAAAAAATAATTTATATATGGACAACAAAGATATACTTTCTCAAGAGGAAGAAGAAACAGATATTTATTTCCACTGGAAATCCTAAATTGAAAGTTTGAAGGACTTTCCTAATACTGTGTTAATTAATTGACTATGACCATAATAAGCCAGGTCAAGAATTTCATAATGAAGATGAAATATACCATCAGCCTTCACACACATGAACTATTGGTTTTTTAAAATTTAGGTGGAAGGAAAATAACTTACCTGACACAATAATAATGAGAATCTTAGCATTGGTAGCTAAGAGACTATGGAAGAATTTCAGGGTAGCTGGGATGTCTTTAACATAATACAGCATCTAGAAATGAAGGAAAAGAGAAATGAGGCACTTTTCTCTTGTCAATGTCTTTGTTGCTCAGACTAGATACTCACTAGAAGATTTGATTTTCAAGTTGAGTGGGTTTTTACTCAACAAAACACATAAGAAATTTAGAAGTTAAAGATATTATATGGAGAGATAGAATTATAATGAGAGAAAATATTTGGGGATAGGGGAAACTATGGTATTTACTCAACAAGAATCAAATAGTTTGAAATTTGCTCTTTCTGGCTTCAGTAACACAAACATTTATAGCTTCAGACAGTCTCTACTCCACATGGGGGCATTGATTCTGTGCTTTCTCTATATTTTGTGAATTGTAGTTCTTCTGGGAGAAAATGGTGCTGGCACCATAAAAACATTCCATTTCATGGAACGTTGCTTCAAAATTAAGCCCTTTGCACTAGCTTTACCATATGCTCACCAATGCTTTTTTTAAATCACAGAAAATGCAACAAGCTTTGATGTTGACAGATTCTCTAGGAAACTGGACTGGATAAAGCCTAAGGTTGCAGCATCATCACAAGGGGATAGGTGTCAGTCCACTCATTTTAAATAACTCTGAACGATCTCTGGTGAATTGCAGGGAGAGGTCTTTCCACCTAACACAGATAGAGCCGGAATTAGACATGGGCAATGGAAATTTTCCCCTGAGGGCTTATAGCCCTGGAATCTACCCCACATAGACACTTACTTTTTATGTCTCATCTTCTACTCTTTTAGACAAGAATTCAATATTTTATTGTTTTTTTTTATGGGCTTCCCAGGTGGCACAGTGGTAAAGAATCCACCTGCCAGTGCAAGAGATGCAAGAGACATGGGTTCAATCCTTGGGTTGGGAAGATACCCTAGAGTAGGAAATGACAACCCTCTCCAGTATTTTTGCCTGGAAAATTCCATGGACAGAGGAGCATGGCAGGCTCTATGGGATCACAAATAGTTGAGCATGACTGAGCATGTACACACGCATGATAGAATTTATTGCATAAAGCAAAAATAACCTGAGCTATGCCTCCCTCACATGAATTAATGAAATACAAGGGACCTGCACATGGTCTGTGTGGTCTCAGAGGCCATATTTAGTATCATGTCACGCCATGCTGTTCACCACAGGGACCACATAGACAGGCACCCAGATGCAGCTAGTCCACAAGATCGCTAATAATCCTTGACATGACCTAGCTCAAAAAGAGGAGGCCGATCATAGCAGATGCTCTGAAAATTGATCTAATAGACACAGATTCTCTGCAGTTGACTATGAATATTAAGTTGAAAGATGCCATGAGAATGTTAGGACTGTAAGGAAAAATGAGGAGACAGAGACATAACAAAAATGCAGAGTAGACTGAGAGGAAGACAGTAGTAGTGCAGAGGAAGCAGAGATAAGAAAGAAAGAACAAATGTGGAGGTTTGGAGAGACACTGGAGAATGATCTCTGAAGCTGCAACATTTTATAACAAGTGAGGAATGGGATTCAGCGCATATGTGAAGGGATTGGCTTTTGATAAAGGGAGGCTTTTGTTGTTTTTTAAATTAACTTTTTTGGAGTATAGCTGCTTTACAGTGTTGTGTTAGTTTCTACTGTACAGCAAAATCAATCAGACATACATATACATATATGCCCTCCCTTTCAGATTTCCTTCCTATTCAGGTCACCACAGTGTATTAAGTAGAGTTCCCTGTGCTATACAGTAGGTTTTCATTAGTTAGTTTTTATACATAGTATCAGTAGTGTGTCTGTGTCAATCCCAGTCTCTAATTCATCCCACCCATCCCTTTTTCCCTTGGTGTCCATATATTTGTTCTCAACACCTCTGTCTCTATAGTGGTGCTATGAACCCTGGGGTGCATGTATCTTTTTGAATTATGGTTTTTCTCTGGGTATATGCTTAGTAGTGCGATTGCTGAGTCATATGGTAGTTCTGGGCTTCCCTGGTAGCTCAGTTGGTAAAGAATTCACATGCAATGCAGGAAATCCCAGTTTGATTCTTGGGTTGGGGAGATCCCCTAGAGAAGGGATAGGCTACCCATCCCAGTATTCTCAGTCTTCCCTGGTGTCTCAGATGGTAAAGAATCCATCTGTAACACGGGAGACCTGAGTTCAATCCCTGGGTTGGGAAGATCCCCTGCAGGAGGGCATGGCAACCTGCCCCAGTATTCTTGCCTGGAGAACACTGGAGTGGGTTGAGTATTCTCAACCCACATGGGGAGAATACTTGGAGTATTCTCCCCATGGACAGAGGAGCCTGGCTGGCTACAGTCTACAGGGTTGCAGAGTTGGATGTGACTGGGCAACTAAGCACAGCATGGTAGTTCTATTTTTAGTTGTTTTGATGAACCTCCATACTGTTCTCCATAGTGGCTATATCAGTTTACATTCCCACCGACAGTACAAGAGGATTCCTGGGAGGCTTTTGTAAGAAGAAAAAAAGAAATGGTGGGTACAGGTGCATCTCTATAAATGTGGTGGGTAAAAGATGATTTTCCACCTGATCATTTCTCTTTTCACTGTAGAGTAGAAAGGGAGATCATCAGTTGGAAACCAGTGGCAAAGAAGGGATTACAGGGGTTGTAAGGAGAGAGATGAAGGTATGAAATAGTTATACAGTTGAGCCTTCGACAAGGCGGGGATTAGGGTACCAACTTTCTGTGTAGTCAAAAATTCACATATAACACATGTATTTTCTCTGTTTCTGGAGTTCCACATCCAGTCATGCAGCATTTACTGCTGGAAAAATCCAGGGAATTCCCTGGAGGTCCAGTGGTTTGGACTTGGTGCTTCCATTACAGGGAGCATGGATTCAATCCCTGGTTGGGCAACTAAGCTCTCACAAGCCCTGTGATGTGGTCAAAAGAAAAAAAAAAAGATTTAAAAAGAAAAAATTAGCATACAAATGCACCCACATAATTCAAATCTGTGTTGTGCAAGGGCCAACCATATGAGAAGATAGAAAAGTAAGTCTAGTAGAGAAATGTCTTAGGTTTGCTGGGCAATGTTAAAAGCACTCCCTTATATTTAAAGGATTTTTGTCTGCTAAGAAAACAAAGATGTAGAATTGCCTAGATATGCCAACCCTGAAGTCATTTCTTCCTGTAATTTTTAGAAGTCTATTCCTTTTGGCTTAACCTCTAAAATATACAAACAATTCATACAACTCAAAAACAGAAAACACAACCCAATCAAAAACTGGACAGAATATTTTAACAGATATTTCTCCAAAGAAGACATACAGATGACCACTAGGTACATGAAAAGATGCTCAGCATCACTAATTATTCAGATCAGATCAGTCGCTCGGTCGTGTCCGACTCTTTGCGACCCCATGAATCCCAGCATGCCAGGCCTCCCTGTCCATCACCAACTCCCGGAGTTCACTCAAACTCACGTCCATCGAGTCAGTGATGCCATCCAGCCATCTAATCCTCTGTCGTTCCCTTCTCCTCTTGCCCCCAATCCCTCCCAGCATCAGAGTCTTTTCCAATGAGTCAACTCTTCGCATGAGGTGGCCAAAGTACTGGAGTTTCAGCTTTAGCATCATTCCTTCCAAAGAAATCCCAGGGCTGATCTCCTTCAGAATGGGCTGGTTGGATCTCCTTGCAGTCCAAGGACCCTCAAGAGTCTTCTCCAACACCACAGTTCAAAAGCATCAATTCTTCAGCTCTCAGCCTTCTTCATGGTCCAACCCTCAAATCCATACATGACCACAGGAAAAACCATAGCCTTGACTAGATGAACCTTTGTTGGCAAAGTAATGTCTCTGCTTTTGAATATGCTATCTAGGTTGGTCATAACTTTCCTTCCAAAGAGTAAGCGTCTCTTAATTTCATGGCTGCAGTCACCATCTGCAGTGATTTTGGAGCCCAGAAAAATAAAGTCTGACACTGTTTCCACTGTTTCCCCATCTATTTCCCATGAAGTGATGGGACCAGATGCCATGATCTTCGTTTTCTGAATGTTGAGCTTTAGAGGGCAAACACACTGAAACCATACTCACAGAAAACTAGTCAATCTAATCACACTAGGACCACAGCCTTGTCTAACTCAATGAAACTAAGCCATGCCCATGGGGCAACCCAAGATGGGCGGGTCATGGTGGAGAGATCTGACAGAATGTGGTCCACTGGAGAAGGGAATGGCAAACCACTTCAGTATTCTTGCCTTGAGAATCCCATGAACAGTATGAAAAGGCAAAATGATAGGATACTGAAAGAGAAACTCCCCAGGTCAGTAGGTGCCCAATATGCTACTGGAGATCAGTGGAGAAATAACTCCAGAAAGAATGAAGGGATGGAGCCAAAGCAAAAAGAATACCCAGCTGTGGATGTGACTGGTGATAGAAGCAAGGTCCGATGCTGTAAAGAGCAATATTGCATAGGAACGTGGAATGTCAGGTCCATGAATCAAGGCAAATTGGAAGTGGTCAAACAGCAGATGGCAAGGGTGAATGTCGACATTCTAGGAATCAGCGAACTGAAATGGACTGGAATGGGTGAATTTAACTCAGATGACCATTATATCTACTACTGCGGGCAGGAATCCCTCAGAAGAAATGGAGTAGCCATCATGGTCAACAAAAGAGTCCGAAATGCAGTATTTGGATGCAATCTCAAAAATGACAGAATGATCTCTGTTCGTTTCCAAGGCAAACCATTCAATATCACAGTAATCCAAGCCTATGCTCCAACCAGTAATGCTGAAGAAGCTGAAGTTAAACGGTTCTAAGAAGACCTACAAGACCTTTTAGAACTAACACCCAAAAAAGACGTCCTTTTCATCATAGGGGACTGGAATGCAAAAGTAGGAAGTCAAGAAACACTAATTATTAGAGAAATGCAAATCAAAACTACAATGAGTTACCACTTCACACTAGTCAAAATGACCATCATTAAAAATTCTACAAAAAGAAGTATGGAGAGGGTGTGGAGAAAAGGGATCCCCCTACACTGTTGATACAACCACTATGGAAAATATTGAGGTTCCTTAGAAAACTAAAAATAGAGTTACCATATGATCCAACAGTCCCATTCCTGGGAATATACCTGGACAAAACTATAATTCAAAAAGATACATGCACCCCTACATTCACAGTAGCACTTTTTACAACAGCAAAAACATGGAAATAACCTAAATGTCTATCAACAAACAAATGGATAAAGAAGATGTGGTACATATATACAATGGAATGCTGCTCAGCCATACAAAGGAATGAAATAATGCCATTTACTAGCAACATGGATGGACCTAGAGATTATCATACTAACTGAAGTAGGTCAGAAAGAGAAAGACAAATACCATATAACATCACTTACATGTGGAATCTAAAATATGGCACAAATAAACCTGTTTACAAAACAGAAAGAAACTCATAGACATAGACACCATACTTGTGGTTGCCAAGGGGGAGGTGGGGAGGGACAGGGATGGACTGGGAGTTTGGGGTTGGTAGATACAGGCTATTATTAATACATTTAGAACTGATAATCAACAAGGTCCAAATATATAGCACAGAGCTATATTCAATATCCTGTGATAAACCACAGTGGAAAAGAATATAAAAATAAGAATGTCTATAGGTGTATAATACAGCAGAGATTGGCACAGCACTGTAAATCAGTTATATTTCAATTTTTAAAACATCTACAAAAAAGTTTATTCCTTTGGGATGACTGTATTTGTAGACTATAGAAAGCAAAAAGTGTCTTGTTCATCACGTTTTTTCTAAAACATGTGCATCTTCTAATGGTAGCCAACACCCAAAGCCTATACACCTATATGCTATTCAGATACATCAGTGACCTCTGGAAATATGTCCCCATATCATCTACTGAAGAGGCACTCCCTTTACAAGAAATACACTATTGTATTTCTAAGAAATACACTATTAGTGCTGGACCACGGAAATAAATTCTGGCAGAAAGACTGATGTCAGTAATACTTTGTTGACCTGAGGAATCATCCAGCCTGCCCCTTTGTCACATAAACACTAGCCAGGTCATGAACAGAAGGCAAAAGCAAGTGGATTCAGAAAAACTCTGGGATGTTGGTCCATTCTCAGTTGGACAGATAATGTTCACTTATAAAATCAGAAATCAGATTTTCATTTTTCTTTTAAAAGTTAGAATATTAAGTACTCTGAAATATTTCTGAAGAATCATTTTTTCTGAGAGTATATAACAATAAATATTTCTTACCTGAATCATATGAATAAAGTCCCACCTCTGAAGTTCTTTTTTCTCCATCATTCTGTTTTGATATTCAGATGATGTCTCCTTATGCCAAGCAAACTTTATGTTCTCAAGGTTTGATGTCTTGGCTACAAGCTCTAAAATATGGAGAAAAGGTAGCTCACCATCAATTTTAATTGCAAATTTGGAACCCATTTCCATTTAGAATTTTAATGCAATCAATATTATATATACAACAGATATAAAGCACATTTTTCTTTTTTATGCAGCTCCAGAAGACCAGAGAGTTCATCCTAGTTTTTCCTCTAGCATTAAATGAAATTAGAGATAACTAAAGAGCCAATAAAAAATAATTATGAGAATACTGATCAGACACAGGCAATATTGTTGTTTAGTTGCTAAGTCACATCCGACTCTTATGCGATACCATGGACTGTAGCCCACCAGGCTCCTCTGTCCATGGGGTTTCCCAGGCAAGAATACTGGAGCAGGTTGCCATTCCCTTCTCCAGGGGATCTTCCTGACCCAGGGATTGAATCTGCTTCTCCTGCACTGCAGGAGGATACTTTACCACTGAGTCACCAGGGAAGCTGTGTATAGGCACATTATCTCAAGTGTTAATGGAAAAAAAACTGGTGGATTTTATCAATGGAGAATTTACATAAAACAGGTGATATGATTCTATAACTCAGAAATCAGTAAACTGTGGCATGGACCATATCTGTCTTACTACCTATTTTTAAATAGACTGCAAGCTAAAAATATACATTACTCTTCTTCCCGACTTCATGCTCCTATCCTTCATATTTTGTGCCATTAAATTGTTAAATGGTTGAACAAAATCAAAAGAAGAATAATACTTCATGATAGGTAAAAATGATATAAAATTCAAATTGAATGTTTACAAGTAAAATTTTATTGTGACATAGCCACACATGTTAGTTTATGGATTGTCTCTGGCTGCCTTTGGTGTTCAGTGGCAGAGCTAATTAGTTGTGACAGGGATCGTGTGGATTAGATGGTTAGATAGCATCACCAACTCAGTGGACATGAATTTGAGCAAACTCGGGGAGACAGTGGAGGACAGAGGAGCCTGGTGTGCTGCAGTCCATGGGATCACAGAGTCAGACACGACTTAGTGACTGAATAGGTGGCCTAAGTCTAAAATACTTACTATTTGGCCCTTTTCAGAGAAAAGTTTGCTGATTCTTGCTGTTACCAATTACACATAGCTTTTAGGGTAAGGTTTCTGTTTAAATACCTCTGAATGAATTAATGACTGTCTCTAAAATAAACATCAAAAATAATGGTTGATGACCAGGGGATGGATGGAGAGACAGTATTCTAGTTACTATTTATATTCTGAGGTGTTTAAGTCATGCCTGCCAAGAAAGTAATTAGGTTCTTCTCTCAATAAGCTTACAAAGAATGTATCACAGTAACCATGTTGTTAGTGACTGAAGGGATGCATGTGGGATGACAAGCCTTTCAGAATAGGATTTGATATACAGCACCATAAGCAACTGAACGCGCACACACACACATCGTGGGTTACAAGTACCTTTGTACTTGGTGATTTGTTCAGCACTTGGCTCAACAACTTCATTGATGATATGAACTCCTGGGTACTGAGCTTGCACTTTGGAGAGAATTTGAAGATCAATTTCACCTAGAAGAAAAGCATATAGAACAGTTCACCTTGGGCCAGAAAGAAAAGAATTCATTTTGATATTTGGCAAAACTAATACAGTTATGTAAAGTTTAAAAATAAAATAAAATTAAAAAAAAAAAGTGAACAGCAAAGTGAAAAAAAAAAAAAAAAGAATAGAATAGAATAGAAAAGAACAATTTCAACTACTTTACTATCTCTAGGAAAGTCCAGCATAAATAAAGAAGAATACTCAGCTGTTGCCCTGACACAGTGTCTATGATGAAGAACAACTAGGTTAAAAATGTGTTTTGAGGAGGGTTATGATTGCCTTTCATTCATTCATGTTGTTGTTGTTCAGTCACTCAGTCATGTCCAACTCTTGGTGAACCCATGGTCGGCAGCACACCAGGCTTCCCTGTCCTTCACCATCTCCTGGAGCTTGATCAAACTCATATCCATTGAGTCCGTGATGCCATCCAACCATCTCATCCTCTGTTGTCCCCTTCTCCTCCCACCGTCAATCTTTCTCAGCATCAGGGTCTTTTTAAATGAGTCAGGGCAAAGTACTGGAATTTCACCTTCAGCATCAGTCCTTCCAAAGAATATTCAGGGCTGATTTCCTTCAGTAATGGACTGGTTGGATCTCCTTGCAGTGCAAAGGACTCTCAAGAGCCTTCTCCAACACCACAGTTCAAAACCATCAATTCTTCAGCACTCAGCTTTCTTTATGGTGCAACTCTCACATCCATACATGACTACTGGAGGGGAAAAAAAAATAGCTTTAACTATATGGACATTTTCTGGCAAAGTAATGTCTCTGTTTTTAATATGCTGTCTAGGTTGGTCATAGCTTTTCTTCCAAGGAGCAAGTGTCTTTTAATTTCATGACTGCAATCACCATCTGCAGTGATTTTGGAGCCCAGAAAAATAAAGTCTGACACTGTTTCATTGTTTCTCCATCTATTTGCCATGAAGTGATGGGACCAGATGTCATGATCTTAGTCTTTTGAATGTCATGTTTTAAGCCAGCTTGTTCACTCTCCTCTTTCATTTTCATCAAGAGGCTCTTTAGTTCCTCTTTGTTTCTGCCATTAGGGTTGTGTCATCTGCATATCTGAGGTGACTGATATTTCTCTTCACAATCTTGATTCCAGCTTGTGCTTCATCCAGTCCTGCATTTTACATGATGTACTCTGCATATAAGTTAAATAAGCAGGATGACAATATACAGCCTTGATGTACTCCTTTTCCTATTTGAAACCAGTCTGTTGTTCCATGTCCAGTTCTAACTGTTGCTTCCTGACCTGCATACAGATTTCTCAAGAGGCAGATCAGGGGGTCTGGTATTCCCATATCCTTAAGACTTTTCCACAGTTTGTTGTGATCCACACAGTCAAAGGCTTTAGTGTCGTCATTGAAATGGAAGTGGTAAACTGTATTTAATACCTTTTATTGTACTACACAATTGCACTCATCTCACACACTAGTAAAGTAGTGCTCAAAATTCTCCAAGTCAGGCTTCAGCAATAGATGAACCATGAACTTCCAGATACTTAAGCTGGTTTTAGAAAAGGCAGAGGAACCAGAGATCAAATTGCCAACATCTGCTGGATCATGGAAAAAGCAAGAGAGTTCCAGAAAAACATCTATTTCTGCTTTATTGACTATGCCAAAGCCTTTGACTGTGTGGATTGCAATAAACTGTGGAAAATTCTGAAAGAGATGGGAATCCCAGACCACCTGACCTGCCTCTTGAGAAACCTATATGCAGGTCAGGAAGCAACAGTTAGAACTGGACATGGAACAACAGACTGGTTCCAAATAGGAAAAGGAGTACATCAAGGCTGTATATTGTCACCCTGCTAATTTAATTTATATGCAGAGTACATCATGAAAAACGCTGGGCTGGAGGAAGCACAAGCTGGAATCAAGATTGCCAGGAGAAATATCAATAACCTCAGATATGCAGATGATGCCACCCTTATGGCAGAAAGCAAAGAAGAACTAAAGGGCCTCTTGATGAAGGTGAAAGAGGAGAGTGAAAAAATTGGCTTAAAATTCAACATTCAGAAAACTAAGATGATGGCATCTGGTCCCATCAGTTCATTGCAAATAGATGGGGAAATAATGGAAACAGTCAGAGACTTTATTTTTTTGGGCTTCAAAATCACTGCAGATGGTGATTGCAGGCATGAAATTAAAAGACGCTTACTCCTTGGAAGGAAAGTTATGACCAACCTAGAGAGCATATTAAAATGCAGATACATTACTTTGTCAATAAATGTCCATCTAGTCAAGGCTATGGTTTTTCCAGTAGTCATGTATGGATGTGAGAGTTGGACTATAAAGAAAGCTAAGCACCAAAGAATTGATGCTTTTGAACTGTGGTGTTGGAGAAGACTCTTGAGAGTCCCTTGGACAGCAAGGAGATCCAACCAGTCCTTGCTAAAGGAGATCAGTCCTGGGTGTTCATTGGAAGGACTGATGCTGAAGCTGAAACTCCAATACTTTGGCCACCTGATGCAAAGAGCTGACTCATTTGAAAAGACGCTGATGCTGGGAAAGATTGAGGGCAGGAGGAGAAGGGATGACAGAGGATGAGATGGTTGGATGGCATCACCAAATCAATGGACATGGGTTTGGATGGACTTGGGAGCTGGTGATGGACAGGGAGGCCTGGCAAGCTGCGGTTCATGGGGTCCCAAGGAGACAGACACGATTGAGTGACTGGACTGACTGACTGTATTACAGTAAAATCTAAGATGCTATTGATTATAGGATAAAAATAACCCTTCTTTTATATCACTAAGTCATAAAGTAAAAACAACTCTGTCAATTATAATTGTAAGAGTTCACCAACTGGAAGATATATACCAATCTGTGATATTAAAATATGAAAAAATATGCTGTAGAATTGATAAATTAGGCTAGATCAGAATTATATAAAATATATCAGGTATAAAAGAAGGATAAAAAGTTGTATGAGACATGTGCCCTCAAAAACAACATGTTCTCGTAGAAGAGACAGACACGGAAAGAACCCTGGCTTGGTTTGGGCCATGGAGGGAAGAAGGAAGGAAATGGTGATGGAGAGGATAAGACAAGAGGCCAGAGAGATGGAAAGCTGTATGGCAGACCACTCTTGAGCTCTGTGTTACAGGGTAAGTAACACAGTTAGCCTGGGGACTTTTGGGGAAATGGGAATTACAGGCAGAGGACAGGAAGTGGAATTGTATATGGGGGACTTCTGGCAATTTAGTGTTTTAGAATGTGTAGGTAAGGCAGGGCCTCCAAGAAAGAGGTGATTCCAGAGAAGTAAATGGAAAGGAGGTTATGGCAAAATAGGTATTTATTTATTCATTCACTCATGTACCAGTGATTCATTGATTATTTTACTATGTGCCAGGCACTACACTAGGCAAATGATAAGAGGAGCAAATAAACACCTGCCCTGATGAAAGTTTAGCCTATAGGTGACGATGTGAGAGAGACTGTGGTAAATTGGATAGACTTGAATTCCTCCTCTGTCTGATCCACTGACTTGATATTACGACCTTCAGCCATTTACTTTCTCTCTCCAAACTGTATTTTCCTCATCGGAAAAACAGCAATAATGATAGTACATAATTTATTGGGTGTGAGGATTAAATGAGGCAATGCACATAAAGCACACTGCGAAAGAGAGTTGGCACCTAATAAATGTTAGCTGTTCATTATTTTTATTGTTATCATTGAGTCCCTCTCTTTAAAAATCTCTCTTCTTTCCCTATTACTAATGCCTCCAAATTAAGTTTTGCACTTTTATTCTCTTAGTTATGATGTTGACCTTCACTAAAATACTTATGTGCTGGCAAGACTAGCATATGAAAATGACACTGGTCTTTAACATTTTGGCATAAATGGCATTAACAGAACCTTTCCAAGGTTAGATATGGCAGGTGAAAAAAAAGCATAGGTCATAAGACTGAGCAGGCTGGAAGAAGGAGATGAGGAAGATAAATCAGGAACAAAAGATGCCTGACTAGGAAAAGAGAGTTGTCTAATGGTATAATGAATGTCCCAGGTACTGGTGATGGGAGTGGGTGGGGATGAGGGTAGGGAGGAAGTAGGGGAAGGAAACTAAAGTGGAGAATGAAGAAATCTATGTGACAATTTTCTCCAAAGCTGGCTCGATCGATCTGAAACCTTTTAATTCTTCCTTAAATTCCACTGCCAGAGGTTTCAATTATATGTCCCTCTTCAAATATAGGTATGATGTGTTTAAAATATGGCCCATATGAAAGCAAGATATAATCACAAAAAATATCTTACTGTAAAATTAAGTAAAACAAGCAAAGGCTTGATTCCAATGAGTTTGCTAAAGGGTATCAAGGACTCAAATGCTAGTTTGAGCAACCGAGCAACTTTGATCATCAATCACTGAAAAGCATGTGAAGGGTTAACAGACTATAGTACCATGAAAGTGAAAGTGAAAATCACTCAGCTGTGTCTGATTGTTTGTGACCCCATGGACTATACCGTCCATGGGATTCTCCAGGCCAGAATACTGGAGTAGGTAGCCTTTCCTTTCTCCAGGGGATCTTCCCAACTCGGGAATTGAACCCAGGTCTCCCTGATTGCAGGCAGATTTTTACCAGCTGAGCCACAAGGGAAGCCCAAGAATACTGAGTGGGTAGCCTATTCCTCCTCAAGCAGATCTTCCCAACAGGGATCAAACCGGGATCTCCTGCATTGCAGGCGGATTATTTTACCAACTGAGCTATCAGGGAAGTACCATTAGCCAGCAGTAAGAGATTCAAACAATGGGGGAAAAAAAGGAAGAAGATCATTTGTTCTTTCTCAACTGAATCCTTCTGAGTAGGGGCCATAATAATATGAATGTGTTCCAATATTAGATATTAAGCACCCTATAAATGCTTTTAAAGAGCACACAACACACTGGACTTGCCTGGTGGTCCAGTGGTTACAAATATGTCTTCCAATGCAGGGGACATGGGTTTGATCCCTGGTTCAAGAACTAAGATTCCACATGTCCTGGGGCAGCTGAGCCCTCATGCTGTAACTACAGAAACCTATATGCTCTGGAGCCCAAGTTCCGCAACAAGAGAAGCCACCATAATGAAAAGCCCATACACCACAACTAGAGGGAAACCTCCACACAATGCAGTTAGAGAAAGCCCGTGTACCACAATGAAGACCCAGTGCAGCAAAAATAAATTTTTAAAAAAGAGCACACAGCTAGAACAAATAATTTCACAATTTGTATGGAAATACAAAAAACCTCGAATAGCCAAAGCTATCTTGAGAAAGAAGAATGGAACTGGAGGAATCAACCTGCCTGACTTCAGGCTCTACTACAAAGCCACAGTCATCAAGACAGTATGGTACTGGCACAAAGACAGAAATATAGATCAATGGAACAAAATAGAAAGCCCAGAGATAAATCCACGCACATATGGACACCTTATCTTTGACAAAGGAGGCAAGAATATACAATGGATTAAAGACAATCTCTTTAACAAGTGGTGCTGGGAAAACTGGTCAACCACTTGTAAAAGAATGAAACTAGAGCACTTTCTAACACCATACACAAAAATAAACTCAAAATGGATTAAAGATCTAAATGTAAGACCAGAAACTATAAAACTCCTAGAGGAGAACATAGGCAAAACACTCTCTGACATACATCACAGCAGGATCCTCTATGACCCACCTCCCAGTACATTGGAAATAAAAGCAAAAATAAACAAATGGGACCTAATTAAACTTAAAAGCTTCTGCACATCAAAGGAAACTATTAGCAAGGTGAAAAGGCAGCCTTCAGAATGGGAGAAAATAGCAAATGAAGCAACTGACAAACAACTAATCTCGAGAATATACAAGCAACTCCTACAGCTCAACTCCAGAAAAATAAATGACCCAATCAAAAAATGGGCCAAAGAACTAAATAGACATTTCTCCAAAGAAGACATACAGATGGCTAACAAACACATGAAAAGATGCTCAACATCACTCATTATCAGAGAAATGCAAATCAAAACCACTATGAGGTACCATCTCACGCCAGTCAGAATGGCTGCAATCCAAAAGTCTACAAGCAATAAATGCTGGAGAGGGTGTGGAGAAAAGGGAACCCTCTTACACTGTTGGTGGGAATGCAAACTAGTACAGCCACTATGGAGAACAGTGTGGAGATTCCTTAAAAAACTGGAAATAGAACTGCCTGATGATCCAGCAATCCCACTGCTGGGCATACACACTGAGGAAACCAGAAGGGAAAGAGACACGTGTACCCCAATGTTCATCGCAGCACTGTTTATAATAGCCAGGACATGGAAGCAACCTAGATGTCCATCAGCAGATGAATGGATAAGAAAGCAGTGGTACATATACACAATGGAGTATTACTCAGCCATTAAAAAGAATACATTTGAATCCGTTCTAATGAGGTGGATGAAACTGGAGCCTATTATACAGAGTGAAGTAAGCCAGAAAGAAAAACACCAATACAGTATACTAACGCATATATATGGAATTTAGAAAGATGGTAACAATAACCCTGTATACAAGACAGCAAAAGAGACACTGATGTATAGATCAGTCTTTTGGATTCTGTGGGAAAGGGAGAGAGTGGGATGATTTGGGAGAATGGCATTGAAATATGTATAATATCATATATGAAACGAGTCGCCAGTCCAGGTTTGATGCACGATACTGGATGCTTGGGGCTGGTGCACTGGGATGACCCAGAGGGACGGTATGGGGAGGGAGGAGGGAAGAGGGTTCAGGATGGGGAACACATGTATACCTGTGGCAGATTCATTTTGATATATGGCAAAACCAATACAATATTGTAAAGTTAAATAAAATAAAATTTAAAATAATAATAATAAATAAATAAAACTCACACACACACAAAAAATAAATAAAAAGGGGCACACAAGCCAAATTAACATGCTGAAAGATTGGGGGAAGGTAACTAGAAGTGACTCAATCAAATAATTCAGAAATTCTCAGCAAATTCAGGGCTAAACAGAAGAAATGTAGACGCCAGCCGCCTGCGGCTTTTATTGTGTATAACAAAGCCTTCTGGGAATCTTAACTGTCAGGTCCAGAAGACCACGTTTAAGGGGGATAAAGCAATACTTTATTCATTTTATTGTTGATGAACAATAAAATAATGAACATTTAATTGTTCATTTTATGGTCAGTCTCTGTTCTAATATGATCTCTTATTGCTTAATGATGATTCTGACAATTGTAGACTACTTATTGTTGACGTCCTAAGCTTTTAGGCCAGTAGCTGTTTCAGTTAGTTAGCTAAAACCTTACTGTGTGTTTCTAGTTTTGGAACAAAACCTGCAAAGTTTCCTGTGACAAATGGAAAATTATAGTTATTAAGCAACTTTATTCCCATATTCAATCTTCCTTTGTTTTCTTTTTCTTTCTCCATCACCCTCACCTCCTTTTGTGTCTACCAAAACAAATCAATGGTTTTGGAGTCTCGGCATTTTATGATGATGTAACTGATTTTCTCAGTTTATCAATAAGTGAAGCTTGAGCAAAGTTAGGAAATCCTAACATGTGTTAGCATGAATCAAAAATTATTTTCTATTAGCCTGGTTTGTGGTTTTTGTTTCTCGTTTTTTCTCTTCTGTTCACTCCTGTGTTACTTTCTATCAAATAGAATACGCTTTTTGATTTGGAAAGTTAAATGAAAACTAAAATTTTTAAATTGTCTTTTGCAAATCTCTTTCCTTTGTATTACCCTGTCCATCAAATCAGCCACAACTTTAGAATGACTTCACATGTCTCCTTTCTGACCTACGTTGAGTGTTTCACTTAATTTTACAGTCAGATATTTTTGTGATTATACCTTGCTTTCATATGGGCTATATTTTAAACACATCATGCCTATATTTGAAGAGGGATATATACTTGAAACCTCTGATAGTGGAACTAAAAGAAAAAGTTCAAAAATACTGAGGCAGAAATTGTTAGACAGTCTAGGACTTTGAGACCTCAGTTCCCTTTCTTTAATTTCAATTTTTGTCTTCTCAAGTAAGCATCTCACTTCTTTAACCTAAAGCTAAACTCTTTTTTCCAGTTTCTGGGCATTCAGAAGAATGCTTCCCTGGTCTGGAGGGTCATAATACATTCAGACCCAGGACAAGACAATCATTAACTGCTGTTCAGTTTATCAAGGAAAAAAAACCTCCAGGTGGACCACTAACTCATAAACATACATCTGGTCCCTAAATGATGGTCTGGAGTCTTGAGAACAGGTCGAGGGATGGCAACACAATGTCTGGGGAAACTGAGAAACTGAAACCAAAAGAAAGCCATAAAAATGACAAACTAGATACTGCGACATTTAAACTGACTGGTCAGAAATTACATGCATCTGGCCCCGAACCAACCAAAAACAAACAGGTCAATTCTGCTGCTGCTGCTAAGTCACTTCAGTTGTGTCCGACTCTGTGCGACCCCATAGATGGAAGCCCACCAGGCTCCCCCGTCCCTGGGATTCTCCAGGCAAGAACACTGGAGTGGGTTGCCATTTCCTTCTCCAATGCATGAAAGTGAAAAGTGAAAGTGAAGTCGCTCAGTGGTGTCCGACTCTTAGCGACCCCATGGACTGCAGCCTACCAGGCTCCCCCATCCCTGGGATTCTCCAGGCAAGAACACTGGAGTGGGTTGCCATTTCCTTCTCCAATGCATGAAAGTGAAAAGTGAAAGTGAAGTCGCTCAGTGGTGTCTGACTCTTAGCGACCCCATGTACTGCAGCCTACCAGGCTCCCCCATCCCTGGGATTCTCCAGGCAAGAGTACTGGAGTGGGGTGCCATTGCCTTCTCCAGGGTCAATTCTAATAGGTATAAACTACTATTATCTGCACCTTTTGGGGTGCTTCACCCCTTCTCAGTGTCTGTGCTTAGAGTTTTGTATCTCTATCCTTTAAAATTAACTTTGCCTATATGTTTGCAAGTTTTTAGAATTCATTCTTCAGCTCCAGGTCCATGAACAGAACTTGGTTTCCCATTTCAATAGGGAAAGGGTGGAGTCCATATTGTCCAGACAACTTTTCTTCATTTCCTGAATTTCAAGGATATACTTAATGAGATAGCAGAGGAATGTTGCCTTTTTGCTTAAAATCCAAGGTCATTGGATTAAAAAGAAAAAAAAAAGGAAAAGTTAGAGGCTATAAAGAGACAAAATTGGACTCAAATTTAGTATTCAATGGAAATATGCAAATTTGTTAATATCTCTGCCCTTTACGTATCTCTAAATTAGGGATAATATGGTCTATGCTGCAGGGTTATTGTAAATGTTAAAGGCATTATATGGGTATAATTTACCACAGTTCATGATATATAGTAATAATTCAATTAGTTGAAGCTACCATACATTAATTCAACAAATACTTTTAAGCACCTACTAAATGCTAGGTTCTAATCACTGGAGATACAGCAATGAATAAAATAGACCAAAACATTCAACATTTACGGATGGCGGTAAGTCCTAAAACCAAGGGAAAAAAGAGCAAGGTGAAGCCATGATGGGAGGGTTCGTGATTTTCAATTGGGTGGTCATGTAAGCTTCCTGGAAAAGTTGATATTTAAGAGAAGTCTGAAGGAGGCTGGGAAAGAAGGAAATGAAGATGTGCCTTTATAAATGGGCAGCTCCATAATAAAAAGACAGTTTGAAAGAGCACTCATCATGTATTCGTGATGGCTTGTCTTTCTGACTGAGCTACATTAAATGAAACACAAAGCCCAGCTGGAGAACCCTGAGGCTATGCCCCAAATAAAAACATCCCCCAGGTCAAGAAAATGGAGGATTAAAGGCTAGTCACAGTATCTCCAGCCATTTGAGTTCCATCTGCTCTAGCTTCATTTCTCACATCAAAATATATACGAGTTCTTTAGATTATCAGCAGGAAAAAATTTATTCTATTACATGTTGCATTAAGATTACGATCTTCCTTGTTCCCTCTACCAGAATATCAGGCACACACACACACACAAAATTGTCTCTAGGGAGAAAAATTGCCCAGATAACTCTCTGCTTAGTGATGAAAAATAATTTCAGCTATGAGTTTGCAACCAGAGCAAAATCAGACTTGATTTTGAGCTGCAGTGCAAAAGATAAAAGATTATTGATGAGATCCTTTTTCTTGTCTTTTTCTTTTCCCTCTTCCTTTCTGTGTCTCTCTCTCTGGTGCACTGCCCCCCCACACAACTCTCTCCCTCCCCCATACTCTCTCTCTCTCTCTTTCCTCCACCCACCTCTACACTGGGAGCCTCAGTATGGAGGCAGTTCTGTTCATATGGAAAGATGAGAGTAGAATATTAAAATAGCTGGAGAGTCTCAGGAAGGGGATTATAAATATAAATTCTGAGCGGAAAAGGGCATTGCCATTTGCTTTCGTGTCTTCTGGCTGTTGGCCCAGGAAGAATACCACCTGAATGCTTTGCAACTGCAGAAGAAAAGCCTTATTACCAAAATATTCTCTGAGACACAAACTTAAAGAAAATGTCCCAAAGTGTTCTGAATATTGAGGTGTAGTTATATTCAACAAACACCTCAAAAAAAGACTAAGTTTTGCCTTACCTTTCAATTTACACTTTTTAAATACAAAGATATTTGCTACTTCAGAACATTACATAGAGAGGTAAACTCTATACTTAGAATATTGTGATGTTTAAAAGGTATAGAGTAAGTTACACTTAGTTGCAAACTTTTTGCTATTATGAGGCATCTGACAATGAACCATGAATTATTGTGCAAAATCTTTTTGCATATTCATACCAAGAACCAGAATTAATGGTTAAAAGGAGAACCTTGATCTTTGGTGATATTAAAACAAAACCCAAAACAACAGGTCTCAGATGCCAGCTCTTTCAAAGGATACAGGCTGAAGAACTACAGCAGATTCTCAGAAGACCCCTGGGCAGGCAAGACCAGTCCCATTGCTGGGTACCTTAGAGGTCGGGGGCTGAGATACATAGAATGGGGAGGATGTACAGACTCTACAAGGAGGGACTGAAGAGCAGCAGGGCCTTGCTGGGACCGCAGGGATTGGCTGTTTACGAAGTATGAGAACTGTTCTACTGTTCTTGATACATAATGCCCTGCTACTTTCAGGAAAATTTCATTTCCTACTCTTAGCTTTTGTACATGAAAGCTTTCATGCCACTGTAACCTCATTATGGCATATTTGCTTTTTAAATCTTGTCAACTTGTTCTCAGTAAAAATTTTCTTCAAAATAGGTTTCTTATATTTTGTATGTTAGTAGCTTACTCATCCAATATTTTTCCCCATTTCTATCAGTTTGCTATTGTTAATAGAGACAAAGCCTCAGAAGACCCTGGGGTTTTGACCCCCAGTCTCTAGGACTGCTCTGCACCACCCCCTCCTTGTGGCATATATGATTAGGATGGAAATGAGGGTGGAAATAACCACCTATACCAGGGTTATATGACTGTGTGTATTAAATCACAAAATTTTATTCAATAGTGCATGTCAGGTAGAAGCACATTCACCCACTAAGAGAATGGGTCCTAAACTGGCGTAAGAACTGGGAAGATACAAATCTGTCCCTCAGCAAAATTACAGATAGCCACATGCCATGAACTTTCTAAGTACATTGTAAATAGCCAACCTGTAAATGAAAAACATTAAAATGCTGGCAGAAAGAAATGCGGATCTGCCATATTGCTTTCTTCCTATTTTACCTGTATCAGGCCATTACTACATTCTTATTGTGCATTCTTATTAATTGTAAGGCTGCACAACTGAGTTTATTTGCTTTTCCAAGTATACAGTCATTTAATCTGCAGATAATGATACTTTTATCTTCACTCTGCTCATTAATCCCTGTTTTCCTGCTTTAGGCCTTATTGAATTAGCCAAACAATCTTGTTTGCTTTGGTTTTAATGACAGTGGTACCAATACTATAGTATTATGCTCAGGCCTCTCAATTCTGCAGTATACCTGTCTTTAACAATACTTCACTCAAAGTTTTAAATACAATACAATGAGGTAGACCTTTTTGGTAAATTTACATATGGAGAATAGTTTATTTTAAAATAGCACAGTTATGAATACCTTTAAGAATACTTTACATCTGAGGCCCCAAATTATCTGAAGTAGATAGCCCTAAATCCTGCATGTTAATGATTAACTCGAGCCCAGGTCCATATCCTTCTGTTTGTGAAGGAAGTGCTGTACATAAGTGAACCAGTTTTACTCAGGTCAAGTTATAAAGCAGTTCAAATCCAGACTAAAAATAATCTGCATGTCTAGAAGTTCTATTTGAATTTCACTTCTTTAGAAGGCAATGGCACCCCACTCAAGTACTCTTGCCTGGAAAATCCCATGGATGGAGGAGCCTGGTAGGCTGCAGTCCATGGGGTCACGAAGAGTCGGACATCACTGAACAACTTCACTTTCACTTTTCACTTTCATGCATTGGAGAAGGAAATGGCAACCCACTCCAGTGTTCTTGCCTGAAGAAACCCAGGGACAGTGGTGCCACACCACTCTTTCTAGAAGGTTACTCATAAGATCATGGGTTTACTGGACTGAAAGCCCAAATACCCAAGATGTCAGTGCCTGAGTCCCTTGAATAGCATATGTGAAAAGTATTTTTCCAGTCTAAACTAATACTCCTAACATGACAGGTAGCTCTTTATGTCCAAAGATACATGCTTTCAGAAGTGAAAGCACATATCTTGATCATTTATAAACTCTAATACTGAACAACAACAAAAGACTTTCTCTTTCAACCCCTGGCTGTTTAGGGCCAAATATTCTGTGGTTTGCTTAATAGGAAATATCTGAAGATGGCAATAAGCATATTCAAATTCTTTTTTTTTTTTCAGGCAAAAAAAATCCTCCATTTCCTTGTATTTCCTCAGTCATTCCTTAGTTGCTGATGTAGACTGGCGGCTTACCTGAGGACACTGGAAACATTAACCTTTGCTTCCTACCAGCTTCTGCTTCTAAACTGGATAGACCGACTTTCCCAGTTCTTGCCTTAATTACATTCATTTCTACTTCTATTCACCTCACTTAGAAAATTAAACTTCAGGGTCACCTTAACATGTCATTTATGAAAGAAAACAAGATAAAAAATCTGATAACATTAGATTTCCAAAAGGCTGGTCCTTACTAAATACCCAGTCTCCCTTTTGCCAAGTCAATAATTAACTTTTATATCTGTTTAGTACAGTTTGTTGGACTGTTTTTTTAGTTAAGAGACCTAGGTTTTATTCTTTCTTGATTGTTCTCAGGTTTTTAGTTTGTAGAATGAGGGTGTTGATGATCTCTAAATTCTCCTCTATATTTTAATCTCTGTCTTAATGTTGATGTTTATATGTCATAGAAGAAAACCATCTAACCCCTCTCAACATGTCAGCATAATTATTATCGGAAAAATTATATAAGAGGGTCCATACCAGCTATATTTCATATGTGAGTTGCTTCAGTGGATTGAACAATTTTGTATAAATATAAACACTATTATATAAGGTATGACAGCTGATTTGGTACATAATAGGTTAATAAAAAGAAGTAGAAAGCTGGATACAATGAGATTATTTAAGTTATAGTCCTGTTTAAACCTAATAAAATTTTCTGGCATTTGAACATAAGAATGGAACAATGAAACAGATAAAATGATTCTCCTTTTAGCAGAGCCCAGAGCAAGGAGAACACATTGCCCATTACTGCTTTCTGGAACATTTTTCCAGGCATAAGTGTGTGTACTGCAAATTAATAGCACTCTCCCTTACCACAAAGAATACGGGTTTCTTTTTCTCTATGTACCATCAAACGTAAAGACAATACTCATTAAAAGTTGAATAGTAGAGAAGCTCCATCGGGTAGTTTGATTTTAGGAAGCATCAATGTTGACAATGGACCAAAAAGCATATTCTGTAAGGTTTAGAATACAATGTGGTTGCTCTCAATATCTAAAAACAGTTGCTGAAATCAGCATGATATAAATGCTCTGATACCTCAAATAAAGCATTCCCATTGCTCACTTTATTTCATTAAAGCACACAAATTCATGCACATATACAACTTTACACTTCCTTATTTTGCCTCTGGGCTTCCCTCATAGCTCAATTAGTAAGAATATGCCTGCAATGCGGGAGACCCAGGTTCTATTCCTGGGTTGGGAAGATCCCCTTGAACAGAAAATGGCAACCGACTCCAGTATTCTTGCCTGGAGAATCCCATGGACAGAGGAGCCTGGCAGGCTACAGTCCATGGGATCACCAGAGTCAGGCACGACTTAGTGACTAAACCACCACCCCCACCATTTGACCTCTGTAAAAACTACATGGTCTGTATTTCTGTACATGATTTTTTTCTCCTGATTTCCTCTCTTTCTTTCTTTGAATACCCATTTATTTATTTCAAACATTCTCCTAACAGTAAACATGTAATCTATGAATAATAATCTTGCTTATTAATTGTATTTTATTGATGTGGTAGATCAGTTAAGGGCACCATCGGAATATTTTCCATCAATTTCCTTTCTTTTGAACTGCACAAAGCCTTAATAGTTGGTTGGTTTCTGAACTGAATTGCCAAATACCATTTTCAAAATTCTTACATTCTCCCTCAGATTATGAAATCCCTCTCCACCCAAATACCAATCGAGTTAGTGGTAAAGAATTTGCTTGCCAATGCAGAAGATGTAAGAGACGTGAGTTTAATCCCTGAGTCAGGAAGATACCCTGCAGAAGGGCATGGCAACCCAATCCAGTATTCTTGCCTGGAGAATCCTATGGACAGAGGAGCCTGGTGGGCTACAGTCCATAGGGTCACAAAGAATCAGACACAACTGAAGCAACTCAGCAACAACAAATAGAAGAGACAGAAGACAGAAAGGGTGCATAGCAGCCCTACTCATGGTTCTGAGAAGAAAATCAAATAGGTCCCCAAAGAGCATGAACATTAAGCAATATAAATGCCGAATCTGATTTAGGGAAGTTTTTAGTTTGTTTCTTTTGGTAGATTTTTTTTCATTGTGATGGTAAGAAGTGGTAGCACCATTATGAATGCAGAGAGAATATTTGCATTAAATATATGCAGAATATGACCTAGAGGTGCCTAGGCATCCAAGAAGAAAACATCTAGGAAGTGAAAACAGAGAGGCTCATAAGCTAAGACTGGAGCAGAACCCTGTAAGATGCATTATGGAAGCAGAACACAAGGTATAAGACAGGGCCAATGACCTTATCTACTGGGGATTATAGTTCAGCAGTGGATTTTTAAGGATACATAAGCCACAGGATAATGCAAAATCTCAGGAACACTGTAGATCGTGAAACATGCAGGGAGACCATTTCTCTAAGGCAAGGATAGCGTGTTCTTCACTATATAATAAAGTGTGTTTCTTCTGCGCACCCAGTACTTGCATTTAGTCAATGACAAACTATTAGGTAAGTATCTCCCAGTTGGTATATAAACACTCAAACTAACTGAGTGGGATGTCCTTTCCCTTCAAACACCTTTCTGCTCTTTCATGCCAAGGGCTTTTAGACCTAGGAATTTTAAGTGTATTCCTTTTGATTTCATATCTAACTTGAGCAGTGAGGGCTAAGTATTTACAGCTTGAATTTCTCTTGCAGTTCTTATGTTTTTGATCAGTGTCTTATGAAGAGTGACCTTAAAGGGCACCCATATTCCCCTCAGGAAGAGCTTGTTATTAATACAATGTTAAGGTTCAATCAGAAGAACACCAAGCATTACTCCCTCTGTTCTGAAAAATTCTCTATATTAGCCCCTATTTGCACCTTTATGTAAGGAATCAGTGTTTAGGGCAAATGTTCCTTTCTCTAGATAGCTTATAAGCATCTGGATAAATTTACATTAGAAATTCAATTAACTTTATATTAAAAGGTCAATTAACTTGGCCATGGTAGAGACTGTTTTTAATTACTTTTCTTTGTAGGGCTTCTCTTCTTGTCCAAGCACAAGTGACACTATCAAATGATAAGTCTCATTGCCTGTGGTTGCCTTAAATTCATATGCAAAACACACTGGAAATGACTGTTTTGGTTAAATGAATTAATAGGACACTCTTTGAGCAATTCATCAATCTTATAATCCTTAGGACATAAAATATCACAAGCAATAATAGAGTATTTTAGTTTAAACACAATGTATTAGATCATTCATGACAGTATCTTTCATTACCTGTCCTTGTTGGTTTCTGTTTTCTTGCTGAAAGATGATAATAAAGTAAAACTACTTTAACAGTCAGTCCTTATTACATTATATCACAGTGGTATTTTATGAAAAATGAGCACTAGATGACATAAAAAACTATCCTATTCCATTAGAGGGCTCTTGGTTATCTTTGTGTTAAGATGTGTTGTGTTGCCACAACTGAACTCATTCATGTAGGATTAGAACAATTACACTTAAGAGACTCAAGAAATCACTATTTAACACTGTGTGACAAGTGGTAATGTAGTGATCACTTGTTACCAAGTGGTAACCTTTACTAACCATCACTTCATGGTTGTTTTAAAAGAAAACAATAATAAGGATATCCACACATAAATAATATATATGACTCTATATTATTATATATTAATACATTATATAACATATGACTATATATTATTATATATACGATATATATTATCATTATATTAACTCAGACTTTCAGACAACTAACAACTTTAAATCAAACACTACTCAGGAGTTTGATATGTGGCAAAGTCTGGAGATAAATTTTCTTATTTTATTTTGTGGAAAGGACCTACCTGCACCTTATAAAAGCAGTTTATAAACTTATCTGTATAAATCTCACTACAACCTATGAGACATAATTCATTGCCCCCATTTTACTGATGAGCAAACTGAAGCTTATGTTTTAGCCAGGTTCACACAGTTCATTAGTGGCAGAGTTAGAAACTACACCCTCATTAATCTGCCTATCCAGACTTCACATTTCCCCTTGGGTAAAAGTACTGGTTCTAAGTAGTGAAACAATGAACTGCTTATGAAAGGGAGTTGGGGAGTGTGCTGAATGCTTAGAGGGCAGCTGTGAACCTGAGTCAGAGGAAAGGAATGGCTTAGGCCACGGCAACTCAAAGAGTAGGGCCACGAGAGGGTAAATTCACTATGTCATTAAGCATACTTGTCTGCATAGTGATGCTTTCTCAATGAAAGAAGCTGTGCATTGATTTACATTCCAGGGCATGCTTATCTCCTCATGCACCAGCAATAGTTCGCAAACCACCAACCAGTCTATGGATAACGTTTAAGTGGCACAAGCTTAAGGAATGTCTTTTGAAATTTTCCTTTACTTCGAACAGTTAAATCATCTGGTTCAATGTCATCTTCAAAATTATTCTATGTTTTCCCATGCTTTTTATATGTTTAAAAAAATAAAATCATACTTATCCCTATTACAGATAATAATGAAATCTGATGTCCTAGACCCCATAAATATATGGGGACATTAATCTTAGTTGAAGTGATATGGCTCTTACTAGTTTTAATAGACAATGGCACCCCACTCCAGTACTCTTGCATGGAAAACCCCATGGACGGAGGAGCCTGGTAGGCTGTAGTCCATGGGGTCGCTAAGAGTCGGACTCGACTGGGTGACTTCACTTTCGCTTTTCAGTTCCATGCATTGGAGATGGAAATGGCAACCCACTCCAGTGTTCTTGCCTGGAGAATCCCAGGGATGGGGGAACCTGGTGGGCGGCCGTCTATGGGGTCACACAGAGTCGGACACGACTGAAGTGACTTAGCAGCAGCAGCAGCAATTTTAATAAACTAATCTCTTCCAAAAGTGAAGGAAAATGGCTTTTCTAAAGAACGGACAAAATTGCCATCAAGCAGCATGAAGTCTGGTGGTTTAGTCGCTAAGTCATGTCCGAGTCTTGTGAATCCATGGACTGTAACCTGCTACCCAGGCAAGAATACTGGAGTGGATTGCCATTTACTTCTCCAGGGGATCTTCCCAACCTGGGAATCGAACTCAGGTCTCCTGCATTTGTAGGCAGATTCTTTACCAACTAAGCTATGAGGGAAGCTCATGATGTCTGGAGTGAAATACAAATTTTAAAATGCATTGTTCATACCTGCACCACCGCCAATGCTTAGAATCTTAATTTCAGATTTTATGTCTCCAATCCTGAAAAAAAAATTATGTAGTTTAAGAAAAATGTGCCAGGCAGTTTATAAAATCTGATTATCAAGTCTAGTTAAAGAGAACAGATGAAAATTACAGTGAACAAAAATTAGGCCAATATGAAAGGTGTTGATCATTTCAGTGGTTATATTGGTGTCTTTACAAATCTTTGGAAGTAAAGATTCTACTCATTAACAGTCTTAAACTGGGATACTTTTAGAAATAGCACTATAAATATCTCAGAGGTAGGAAATGGCATTTGTTTAAAGACTGTTTGGAGAATAAAAGCAGAAAAAGTAACTTTTGAGTCTGGTCATTATAATAAGCCATTCATTGTAAATGGGCTTCCCTGGTGGCTCCGATGATAAAGACTCCGCCTGCAATGCAAGAGGCCTGGGTTCAATCCCTGGGTTGGGAAGATCTTCTGGAGAAGGGATTGGCTACCCACTCCAATATTCTTGCCTGAAGAACTCCATGGACAGAGGAGCCTGGTGGTTTACAATCCATGGGGTCACAAAGAGTTAGACATGACTGAGTGACACACACTTCTTTCATTGTAGATGGGAGAAAAGCTAAGGTGATTCATACTATCTCTATGATAGTTGCCTTCTTTCCTTCCTCTTGCTAACTTCCTTTCAATAAACAGATGTTAATTAAACATTTATTATGTGCCTGTCCTAGGCACTGATATATAAAGATGAGTAAGAGACTACTTTTCTCTCAAGTTGAATTGTGAGATAAGAAAAGCCAAGTTTATGACTCTGTATAGGAATAGAGTGGACTTGATGGACTGGGATGTGAGAGTAGGACTTTCTTTAGACTGATGTAAAATATTTATTTAAAAAAAAAAAATAATGGGTCAGAAAAAAGTAGGAGATGCATAGTGACTGCCACATGTTTCCAGTTTGGATGACCAGGTGAAGTATGGTATCGAAAAAGAAGCTGGGGGATGTAATTTTATGACAAGTTTATGTTTTGTCAGTTTTTTGTTTGTTTTGTGTTTTTAGGGTTTTGATAAATCTGAATTCAGCAGATATTTGAATATGCAATATTGAAGCTGGGTAGAAGAGAGATTGGGATCAACGATGTATTCTGGAGAATTATCATAGAGTAAAAACTAAGAGAATAGATTCTATCACCCAAGAATATTGCAAAGAGAAGAGTAGTGGGATCATGACACAGTGCCAGGTTTTAAAAGTAATGGGATAATGGGGGAACACACAAAGAAGACACAGAGGGAAACAGCAAAGCTCAGAGAGGTGATTGGAGAATTAGAGAAGGAAAAAAGCCAATGATAGTGTCAGAGGCATAAGAGTGTACAACTAAATAATAAAAAGACAACTCTTCATTGAATTTGACAATATGAATATCTGATAACAGCAGCTTTAAAGGAGGTTGAGAGCTGGAGTCAGATGGCAGTGGGATTAAAAGTGAAATTGATAAAGAGAAAGAAGATACAGAGATTTTTGAAAAAGGATGAAAGTGAAAAGGAAAAAGAGACTGGAGGGGAAACATGAACTGAAAGAATGGTTCTTGTTTGTGTTTTAGGATGCTAAACAAGCTTGGTTTTTGGCTAAAGTGAGGAGCCTGCCCAGAGAGATAAGAAGAACACAGATTCAACCAGGGTTCTTAAAAATACTAGAAAGCATAGAGTCAAGGATATCTGTGAATGAGTTGCCTTCCTCTAATTATCTTCCAGCTCATGATCATGAGTCTTAATATATCCATCGCTGTCTGTGCACTTGATTAATTCTTGAAGATGCTTCTATCTGTGGATAGAATAGTGAGGTTACAGAGCAGAGCACCTAGGCACATAGGTTGGAATCGTAGCTTACGATTATGTTACCATGAATGAATTATTCTCTGTACCTTTATTACTAAGAAGTAGGATAATAATACCTCCTACCATATAGGGCTATAATTATAGTATCTGCTTTTTGAAAGAGTTCTGAGGATTAAGTGACATAATTTATGTGAATCCTTTAGAAATGTGTCTGCGCATGACAAGTACCCAACTTATTATTGTTCTAAGCACAGCTAAGTAATTTATATGAATCATTCTTCTGAATCATTTATATGAATCATTTTCATATATGAAAATTTTTTATTATTGAAATACAGTTGATTTACAGTGTTGTGTTAATTACCATTATAGAGCAAAGTGATTCAATTATATGTTGATATATACATTCTTTTTTATATTCTTTTCCATTATTGTTTATCACAGGATATCAAATATAGTTCTCTGTGCTATATGACCTTGTTGTTTATGAATTCTATTTATAAAAGCTTACATCTGCTAACCTCAACCTTCTGCTCCATCCCTCCCCAAATCTCTTCCCCCTTGGCATCCAGCAGTCTGTTCTCTATGGCCACGATTCGGTTTCTGTTTCATAGATAGATTCATTTGTGCCATTTTTAAAATTCCACATATAAGAAATCTCATATGGTATTTGTCTTTCTCTTCTGATTCACTTCACTTAATTTAATCTCTAGTTGTACCCATGTTACTACAAATGGCATTATTTTGTTCATTTTTATGACTGAGTAGTATTCCATTGTGTATATACATCGCATCTTCTTTAGCCATTCATCTGTTGATGGACATTTAGGTTGTTTCAATGTCTTAACTATTGTGACTAGTGCTTCTCTGAACATAGAAGTGCACACATCATTTAGAATTACAGTTTCGTCTGGATATATGCCCAGGGGTGGGATTGCTGGAATCATATGATAATTCTGTTTCTAGCTTTCTGAGGAACCTCCATTCTATTTTCTATAGTGGGGGCACAAGCTTACATTCCTACCAACAGTGTAGCAGGATTCTCTTTTCTCCACATCTTATCCAGCAATTGTTATTTGTTGACTTTTTAGTGATAGTCATTCTGATCAGTGTGAGGTGGTACGTTATTTTAGTTTTGATTTGTATTTCTCTAAGAATTAGTAATGTTGGGCATCTTAACATGTGCCTATTGGCCATCTCTTGTGGGGTCACTGCTTCTTTCTCCTGGGTCCTAGCGCACACAAGGTTCTGTTTGTGCCCTTGCAGAGTCTGTTTCCCCAGTCCTGTGTAAGTTCTGGTGGCTCTATGATGGGTTAATGGTGACCTCCTCCAAGAAGGCTTATGCCATAACCAGGTCTACTGCACCCAAAGCCCCTGCCCCCACAGCAGTCCTCTGCTGACCCATACCTGCTCAGAAGACACCCAAACAAGGTTCTGCCTCAGCCTTTGTGGGGAAATATGTATGCAGGTCAAGAAGCAAGTTAGAAGTGAATATGGAACAACAGACTGGCTCCAAATTGGGAAAGGAGAATGTCAAGGCTGTATATTCTCACCCTGCTTATTTAACTTATATGCAGAGTACATCATGAGAATGCTGGACTGCATGAAGCACAAGCTGGAATCAAGATTGCTGGGGAAAATATCAATAACAGATATGCAGATGACACCACCCTTATGGCAGAGAGCAAAGAACCAAAGAGCCTCTTGATGGAAGTAAAAGAGGAGAGTGAAAAAGTTGGCTTAAAATTCAGCATTCAGAAAACTAAACTCATGGCATCTGGTCCTATCACTTCATGGCAAATACATGGGGAAGCAATGGAAACAGTGACAGACTTTATATTTTGGGGCTCCAAAATCACTGCAGATGGTGACTGCAGCCATGAAATTAAAAGACACTTGCTCCTTGGAAGAAAAGCTATGACAAACCTGGACAGCTTATTAAAAAGCAGAGACATTACTTTGCCAACAGAGGTCCATCTAGTCAAAGTTATGGTTTTCCCAGCAGTTATATATGGATGTGAGAGTTGGACTATAAAGAAAGCTGAGCATGGAAGAATTTATGCTTTTGAACTGTGGTGTTGGAGAAGACTCTTGAGAGTCCCTTGGACTGCAAGGAGATCCAACCAGTCTATCCTAAAGGAAATCAATCCTGGATATTCATTGGAAGGATTGATGCTGAAGCTGAAACTCCAACACTTTGGCCACCTGATGTGAAGAACTGAGTTATTTGAAAAGACACTGATGCTGGGAAAGATTGAAGGTGGGAGGAGAAGGGAATGACAGAGGATGAGCTGGTTGGATGGCATCACTGACTCAATGGACATGAGTTTGAGTAGGCTCTGGGAGTTAGTGATGGACAGAGAGGCCTGGCATTCATGCTGCAGTCTATGGGGTTGCAAAGAGTCAGACATGACTGAGCAACTGAACTGAACTGAACTGATTGGCCATCTCTAGTAACTCAGAAGGTTAAGAATCTGCCTGCAGTGTGGGAGACCAGGTTCGATCCCTGGGTTGGAGGATCCTCTGGAAAAGGAAATGGCAATACACCTCAGTTTTCTTGCCTGGAGAATCCCATAGACAGAGGAGCCTGGTGGGCTACAGTCCATGGGGGTGCAAAGAGTCAGACAAGACTGAGCAACTAACACTGTCACACTTTTCATCGGCCATCTAAAATGAATTAACCCTTTGAATTCTTACAACACCTCTGTGAGTTAGATACTATTATTATTCCATTTCATATAGTATGATGATACCTAAGAATTATTTAAAAGTTGCTATTTTCCAGGCAAGGATCTAAATGCATTACATGTGACAACAATCAGTTCAGTTCAGTTCAGTCGCTCAGTCGTGTCCAACTTTTTGCGACCCCATGAATCGCAGCGCGCCAGGCCTCCCTGTCTATCACCAACTCCCGGAGTTCACGCAAACTCACGTCCATCGAGTCAGTGATGCCATCCAGCCATCTCATCCTCTGTCGTCCCCTTCTCCTCCTGCCCCCAATCCCTCCCAGCATCAGAGTTTTTTTCCAATGAGTCAACTCTTCGCATGAGGTGGCCAAAGTACTGGAGTTTCAGCTTTAGCATCATTCCTTCCAAAGAAATCCCAGGGCTGATCTCCTTCAGAATGGACTGGTTGGATCTCCTTGCAGTCCAAGGGACTCTCAAGAGTCTTCTCCAACACCACAATTCCAAAGCATCAATTCTTCGGTGCTCAGCTTTCTTCACAGTCCAACTCTCACATCCATACATGACCACAGGAAAAACCATAGCCTTGACTAGACGAACCTTTGTTGGCAAAGTAATGTCTCTGCTTTTGAATATGCTATCTAGGTTGGTCATAACTTTCCTTCCAAGGAGTAAGCGTCTTTTAATTTCATGGCTGCAGTCACCATCTGCAGTGATTTTGGAGCCCAGAAAAATAAAGTCTGACACTGTTTCCACTGTTTCCCCATCTATTTCCCATGAAGTGATGGGACCAGATGCCATGATCTTTGCTTTCTGAATGTTGAGCTTTAAGCCAACTTTTTCACTCTCCTCTTTCACTTTCATCAAGAGGCTTCTTAGCTCCTCATCACTTTCTACCATAAGGGTGGTGTCATCTGCATATCTGAGGTTTTTGATATTTCTCCCGGCAATCTTGATTCCAGCATGTGCTTCTTCCAGCCCAGCGTTTCTCATGATGTGCTCATGACGACAACAACAATAAGCACTATTTATAGCTATATACTATGGCCCTCCCCAATCTGCTCTACCTCCAGACAGGTGATTGAATAATTCCTCCCCGAGGAAATAACCCATCTCACTGATAAACTTATCTATATTGGTACCTGAGAATCCTCCATCAAGAGCTAAGTCCACATCTAATTACTACGAGTCAGCTGCTCAACAGACTATTTCAGTATGTACACAAAGAGGTTCTGAACCAATTTTTAGTGCCTCATATTTAACTGGATGGACAACCAAGGCTTATCAGGTAGTTGGGGAGCTCCCCTAATTAGTCATTAAGTCATGTCTAACTCATTACAACCCCATGGACTGTAGTCCACCAGACTCCTCTGTCCATGGCGTTTCCCAACCAAGAATACTGGAGTGAGTTGCCATTTCCTTCTCCATAGGATCTTCCCAACAGAGGAATTGAACCAGCGTCTCCTGCTTTGCAGGCGGTCTCAAGCATTGCAGACTGATCCTTTACTGACTGAGCTACCAGGAAAGCAATGACAGAGAGACCAAAAGAAGCAGAAAAGGCAAATTCAGAAGAAACATTCAGAAAGCCGAGGAAAATTTTATAATAGATAAAGGAAGGTAGACTATCTATGAAAGATGAACAGGATGCTATAAAAAAGGAATATTCTTGGAAATTAAAAACACAATACTGAACAACAGAGGGCTGAAAGATAAAATTGGGAGAAACTGGAAACATAAGGAAATTACAGAATTGATTTAGGAGGTCCTCTGTTTGATGAATAAAAGTCCCAGAAAGACAAAAAAAGAGGGGAGGAATGATTAAATAATACCAAAGCTTCCCTGAACTGAAGGATCTGAATCTTAATTGAAATGGCCCAGGGACTACCCACAAAAATGGGTGAAAAACACCCACACCATAAATTATTATCTTAAAATTTCTGAATACTAGATATGAGAAGATACTAGAAAGGAACCAAAAACAAAACACAGTAGCAAAAGGTCACAAGCTAAAGATGAAGAATTTGAATGGCATTAGGTTTCTCAGTAGTAACCCTAGTGGCTATGGTGGTGGTTTAGTTGCTAAGTTGTGTCTGATTCTTGCAATCCCATGGACTGTAGCCTGCCAGGCTCCTTTGTCCATGGGATTTTCCAGGCTAGAATACTGAAGTGGATTGCCATTTCTTTCTCCAGAGGATCTTCCCAACCCAGGAATTGAACCTGGGTCTCCTGCATTGCAGGCAGATTCTTTACCGACTAAGCTATGAGAGAAGCCCTCTAGTGGTTATAGGACCATGGAAAAATATCTTTAAATTTCTGGTATAAAATCATTTTCAGTGCAGAGTTTTATACCCTAACTAACTCTAACAAAGATGAGCAGAGAGAAGGCATTACTTCCCATGCACTCTTTCTTAGAAAGCCCTTAAAGGATTAGCAGGGGGGAAAAAGATTAAAGAAACCAAGAAAAACACAGCATGGAATTCAGAATCAGAGAATTTAGTACTAGAGAGAGAAGAGAATTTCTATAAGGTGAAATAAATTCCCTTATCAGGCCAAAACCAAATCAAGCCAAACTGGAAAAAAAAGAACAGAGAAGTCCAGAAACAGTGTTCCCATGAAAAAAAATTTACAGATTACTTGATCTGTTGGAATATATTGAGAGATTAATATTTCTGTTTGGGGTATAAATAGTGATAGGTACATAGAAAACTAAGAATATAAACTAAAATCAATAGGTAACTCTAGGAAAAACAAAAAGTTATACTTGAAATGAAATGTAATGATAGTATAAATGCATTGTTCAGTTATGAATAATATGTACAGACAAAATGATATGATATAAACTAATAAAAATTTAGACATATGTAAGGTATATATGCATGTATAAACATACACATATATATATACATGCTATATATGTACATATATATATTGTATTGACATGGTGGGGAGAGAGATGTGCATGTTTATTTAGCACTTTTAATACATTAAAATTAAGGAAGAGAATAACATGTTATTTAGAATTAGGAAAGAAAATTCCATAAGAAATAACTAAATGATTTCAAAATGTTGAAAGTAATTGTCTCTATAGAGAGCATGAATCAGGAATGAGAGTGGTGAAGGCAGGAAACCACTATTTTTGTTGTTGTTACTGTAAACTTTTCAGAATCATTTGACTTTTAAAAATATGAGCACATCTTGCTTTAATAAAAATGAAAAATTAAGCAGACATGTTGCCTATTGATAACTGATAAACAACTTTAAGTAGCAGTTTTGAAAGTCCTTTAGCTAACTCTCATTTCACATCACCTTCAGAAAAAAATTGCTTAAAAAAATATGATTCAGATGAGTTCTAATTGGATATTACCACTATAAGGCAAACTTAGTTACGCCTTTGAAAATTCTTCAGTAGTTCACAGATTTCACATTCGGTATTTCCAGTTAGATTGTATACGCTTGAAGACAGGACAGGGGGTCATCATTCATTATGTTCTATGCATCCATCATATGTCTTCAAACCAAACTGATGGCTGAAGTAAACTAAGGATTTGCATAACCACAGACTAGAACACAGATGCTTAGTACTGCAAAAGAACTCAGAAATCAACTCATTACCTTTAATTTTGGAAATGAGCAAAAAGACCCAAAGAAACTATAATTTGTTTTTGGATAGAAAATTGTTTGTTTGCTGTCTGCTTTGATTTTTGCTTTATTTTCCTATTGTATGTGTGCTCAGTCACTCAATCATGTCCAACATTTTACAATTCTGTGGACTGTAGCCTACCAGGCTCCTCTGTCCATGGAATTTTTCCAGAATACTGGAGTCGGTAGCCATTGCCTCTTCTAGGGGATCTTCCCCACACAGGGATCAAACCTGTGTCTTCTGCATCTCCTGAATTGGCAGGTGGATTTTTTTACCACTGCGCCACCTGGGAAGTCCTATTATCCTATTATTTATAAATATATAACACTCAGTTAAAAAAAAATTGAAAACCGAACCATGACAAATAAAAGATAGAAAAGGAAACAAAATTCCATAAATTATACATCCCACAATGCCTTCTCTAGTCAGGCAGATTTAACTGCCCTGGTTAAAGAATTTCAGGCCTATAACAGAAAAATCCAACAGAAAGACTAAAATATCAGTTGTTTTTGTTTTTGTTTTTGCTATTGCAAATTGGATCCACAGTCATTTTTCCCAGTTTTCCATCATTATTTCCTGAAGCAGAGTCAGGTTACAGCAATCCGCCCCCAGATAGATAATTTGATTATCTTTACCATGTGGAATCTGTTACTCTCATAATGCTTATCAGCTCTGGCACAAATTGAACACATTAATCACCAAACAAAAAACAAAAGCAGTCTGCCAGAAGGATAAGAACTAGTGAGTTTCATTGATAATGGAAAAATGCTTAGGTAGGGCCACATTGTTAATATTAACTTGAAAGCAAAAAGACAATTTTTCTTTTGGAGAGTGGTAACTATGATAATGGACATGGAAAATGAATTTAAATGGGTGTTAGAAGAATTGAGAGGCATCCACTCAATCCCCAGGGGTAAACAGTATTTCGTAATTATTTGATTCTAATTCAAAGAACACTAGACTCTGGGATTTTTTGAAACATAAAATTTGGAGGAGAGCCGAAAAAATCTCATCTCAAAGATTTGGATCTTATCTTTTCCCATAAGAACGTGAATTTGTGCCTTCAAAGGGTTAACGCTTATCTCGGAGCAGCTTGAAATCCGCACAAATCAGAGCTTTTGAATGTTTCTAGTGATCGGCTCACTGAAACGCGGCAGCAGGGGCGCAGGGCCGCTCGGGGACAAGCCGAGCTGCTATCAGTTCCCCTTATGCCGCAGCCCAGCCTGCCGGCCGGGCATGACCCATCTATCACTGCACAGAGCGCGCCCAGGCTTGTCCCTTGCACAAAAGACGGCCTGTGTTTTCTGCTGCTGTTACCTTGCTATTATGCCCGGCAGCTTCTTGTCCATGAATTCCTGCATACACTGGTGCTCCGTGGAATTGCTGAGAAACCTCCGGAAAGACTCAACGTATCTGCTGTGGTCAGTAAACAGGCTCCTCATGGAAGATGCCATTTTTGGTTTTCTGAGAGACAGGGAGGGAAGGGACGTTTAACTTCCTTCCTTTCCCTTCCTAGTTCCTTCTTTCTCTCCTCACCCCCCTACCGGGTTCTATCCAAACAAAACAAAACAAAACAAAACAAAACAAACCAAACCCCACAACAGGCCTGCTTTGAATTGAAAGCGCTGCCAAGGCTGGGTGTGCAAAAGCTGATACTAAATCAGTATTTGCACAGGACTTAGCCCCTGAGACTTCACCCGGCCACATTTATCTTTTTTTTTTTTTTAATTTTTTAAAATATAAATTTATTTATTTTAGGCCACAGTTATCTTAGAAGAAAAGGAGGTGGTGACACAGAGCAGTAAATCCACTGCTGAAACTTGCTTTAAAACTCAAATTCAGAATGTTGTAAAAGCAGACAACATTCAAATCACTTCCTGCTCTGGCAGCAGTTCCCAGTGGGAAAGTGGCCACCAAAGCGGTAACAACAGTGACAGAAGAAACAGGCCAGTTCAAGGCTTTCCTTCTTTTCTAGAGACAGCTGGGGAATCTTTGACAAAAGATTGTCATCTGCCTCCAGGCTTTCTGTAGGAGAGTTTCCTGCCTTCACAGCCCAGCACATTTAAACTTTAAACTCTGCCCCATTTCTTCAGGTGCTGCTTAGTTTGCTATGATTCAGGAACAGAGCTTTTGGGTTGGCCATAAAGGTCATTTGGGTTTTTCCATGAAATGTTATACCAAAACCCTAAGTGAATGTTTCAGCCAACCTCAAATTAACTGAAAGTTCTGAGAAGCCTGTTTGGGGGATGAGGGTGGAGTTGGGAATGAGGAGTATGAGAGCCCAGTCGCAGGGGAAGAATGCAGGACACTGGAACACTTCAATCCATTGGAAGCCTTCCCTAAGTACTTCTAAACAAGGGATTCTAGGCTTTCAGGATTGGATGAGTCTTTGGAGGCCATGTGGTGTCCCCTGTCAAAAGACTCAAAGTGTTTGAGCCTTTTATCTAGGAAATGATCTTTAAGAAGGCCACCCCTATACCAGCATGGGATATTAATTATAATAGAATCCAAATCACGGAGCAGTTATGAGAATTAAATGAATTCATACACCAGTCTTAGAAATGTGTCTGCCTAAACCATTCTCCTCTTCTGATTCTCTTCCAAAGCTGCCCTGTAAGCATTCAGCACGCTCCTCAACCCTCTTTTATAAGCACCTCATGGTCTCAATACTTAGAGACATGGCTTTTATCCAAGGGGATTGGGAAGTCTGGAATGAACTGTGGGAACTTTACTGAAATACAAGCTTCAGTTTGCTCATCAGTAAAATGGGAATGAGTTATGTTTCATAGGTTGTAGTGAGATTTATATAGATAATATTTATAAAGTCCTTTTAGCATGTTAGTACTGCTTAAGGGGCAGGCTGGTCCTTTCTGCAATAATAAAACAACCAAAAAGCAGTTATTTACGGACACTGAAAATTGAGTTTAATATTTATTTTCCCTTGTCACCAAATATTACTTTTCTTCAGATGTTTTTCTGATCAGTTAACAATGCAAAAGTTATTCTTAGCTCGTGGGCTGCACAAAATCAGGTGCTGGCCTGGATTTGATCCTTGGGCTCTGGTTGTCCTTGTGTGCTTGTGCTCAGTCATGTCTGACTCTTTATGACACCGTGAACTGTACCCTCCAGGCTGCTCTGCCCATGGAATTTTCCAGGCAAAAATACAGGAGTATTAGACAACCCAGGAGTGGGTTGTCATTACCTCCTCCAGGGGCTCTTCCCCACCCAGGGAATGAACCCCTGTCTCCTGCATCTCCTGCATTGGTAAGCAGACCCTTAATCTAGCTCCTAGGCCTCCCTCCATACACGTAACTGCTTAATTCCCATCTCTGTGCAGCCAGCCTCACCCTCTTCATATTGACTCCCACAAGCTTTAATTCATCTATTACCATTTTCCACTCTTCTATTTAGACCTCAATCTAGATCATTCAGTAATTTATCTACTGAACAAATATTTAATAAGGGTTTACTGTGTGCTATTCTGCTGAGAAAAATTAACCTTAATCTTGATCTTCCTACTGAAAACTACCTTTAACTAAAACTTCACTTGAGGCCATCACTGTCTAACTTACTGTCACATCTTCCCCAACAACCTGCTTTACAGATGTGACTCATTAAGGATTTCCTCTCCATTCTCATTGCTTCCATGATGTTTGAGATTTCCCCCCTACCCTTTTCTTTAACCTGTTGTGCTATTTTTCTTACTGGCTTTCCTGCACTAGGAGTCACACAGATCCTAGCCAAGTTTATTGTCACTGCCAGATTCAGTTTTTGAAAGCACAGTTTTGATAAAGTCACTCCTCTCCCCCCAGATATCTACTGTCTGTCTCCTCACTGATCTCCAAGTCCAAGACTCATTCTGTGACCCACCCCCACCTCCAAATAATTTAGATTTATGTTTCAGTTTTCTTGAGACTTGCATTGGATCTCTGCAAACTCTGCTGCTTATCTGACTATGTCCCTGTGTTTGCCTGCCTGGACCTCTCTTCATAATAGATCCTCCCTGTATATAAAGTGCTGCTGCTTCTGTTGCCCCACCCACGAAAATTTTTCCCATTCTCCTGAAGCTACCACTTTCATGAAGCCTTCCATATTTCCCTCCAAAGGATTAGCACTCATGTACTTAATTTCTGAGCCTCTTGTAACTTTGATAGCATTTGTCTTTGTGTCATGGTTTATTAATGTATTTGCCTCGTTTCCCTGGCTGCTCCCCATGTGATTGCTAGTTCAGAGAGGTAGAAACTGTGTCACAACTACTCTGTCTGACACGTGCTGCTCACAGTAGGCTTTCAGTTATTTTAAATGATTAAAAATGTGCTTGATCATTTTCACTCTGAAGATGCTTTCCATAATCAGAGGTTCCTCAACCTTTTTTTTGTTGGACAACACTAACTGTTATTAACACAATCAGAGTTCCATTTATTGACTGCTAATGTGCCTAAACTTTAATTCAGTATAAGATTTTTACTTTGTAGTCCTTCTGTGAATGTTCCTACATGGCAGATAAGAAAACAGATTCTGAGGGGCTGGGCCCTTTACTCGGTGTATCTAGGGTGTTGTAGGCTAGGCTTGTAACTCCAGTCTGTCAAATCCCAAGACCAATGCTCTTAAAAGTCTTTATATTCAGCCAAAATCTGCACACATTGCCTCCATATAATTTCTACATAACACTCTTATCTCTGGTTATTTAAACAGAATGATTCTAATTCCTTGTCCGTATAACTAACCCATTAAAAAATTTGAAATTGACTTATGGAATAAGTCTCTTCCATAGTAATTCTTAGTCCATTTGGACTGCTCTAACAAAAATACTACAGAATGAGTGACTTAAACAACAGCATTTATTTCTCATAATTCATTTTTAAAATATTTATTTTTGGCTATGTTGAGTCTTAGTTGGCTCCTGGGATCTTTCGTTGTAGCTCATAGTCTTCTCTCTGTTGTAGCTCTTGGGCTCAGTGGTTGTGGTTCGAAGGCTTAGTTGCCCCACAGCACATGGAATCTTAGTCCCCCAACCAGGGATCAAACCTTTGCAAGGCAGATTCATAACCACTAGACTGCCAAGGAAGCCCCTGTTTCTCGTGAAATAGGGACTGGAAAGTCCAAGATCAAGACCTAGCAGATACATGTAAGGTGAGGACTCATTTCCTAGTTCTTAGACAGCCATCTTCTTGTTACATCTTTACCCATAAGAAGGAATAAGCAAGCTGTCTGAAATTTCTCTAAGAGTATGAATCCCATTTGTGAGGGTTCTACCCTCATGACCTAACACCTTTCAAAGAACCCCCCACATCCAAGTACAATCATTTAAAGAATCAAGATTTCAGTGTATGGTTTGGGTGGGGAAGGTACACAAATATTGAGTCCATCAGTTCAGTTCAGTCTCTCAGTCGTGTCCAACTCTTTGTGACCCCATGAATCGCAGCACGCCAGGCCTCCCTGTCTATCACCAACTCCCGGAGTTCACTCAAACTCACGTCCATGGAGTTGGTGATGCTATCCAGCCATCTCATCCTCTGTCGTCCCCTTCTTCTCCTGCCCCCAATCCCTCCCAGCATCAGAGTCTTTTCCAATAAGTCAACTCTTCACATGAGGTGGCCAAAGTACTGGAGTTTCAGCTTTAGCATCATTCCTTCCAAAGAAATCCCAGGGCTGATCTCCTTCAGAATGGACTGGTTGGATCTCCTTACAGTCCAAGGGACTCTCAAGAGTCTTCTCCAACACCACAATTCAAAAAGCATCAATTCTTTGGCCCTCAGCCTTCTTCACAGTCCAACTCTCACATCCATACATGACCATAGGAAAAACCATAGCCTTGACTAGACAGACCTTTGTTGGCAAAGTAATGTCTCTGCTTTTGAATATGCTATCTAGGTTGGTCATAACTTTCCTTCCAAGGAGTAAGCGTCTTTTAATTTCATGGCTGCAATCACCATCTGCAGTGATTTTGGAGCCCCCCCAAATAAAGTCTGACACTGTTTCCACTGTTTCCCCATCTATTTGCCATGAAGTGATGGGATCAGATGCCATGATCTTAGTTTTCTGAATGTTGAGCTTTAATAAGTGTTATTGAGTCCATAACACATCCTAATTATTTTCTTTATAATATATTGCATTTTTAAAAGTATATAGCTTTATATAATGCATTATGCTGGTCTCCTCTTTGGACATATTCTAGTTTATCAGAGTTTCTTTTAAAAATGATGTTTGGAGATAAACAGTATCTCAAAGACTACCTGACCAGTGCAAGTATTACTGTCCAGGCTTAGATAGACTAGACTTGTGTTTCTCTACAATGTTATGCCTAACCTAATTTCTTTCAGCTGCTCTACAGATTGGGGGAGGGGGGGGAAGTGGGGAAAGGCACTATGACAAATAATCTAGAAAGTACTGTATTTTAATAGCTCCCTCTGGATATTAATAAGTGCATATTAAAGGTTTCTGAAATCTTTCTTACATACCCTGTTGAAATGCAGATACATTGTGGCATTTCTCTGATTAGGCATTTAGCCCCTCCAAGAAAAAAAGAGGAAAACTTGTTGCTTTCAACATGACTTGCCCTTGACTAAATGCTGGTTTTAGCAATCACAACTTCCTTTTAAAACTGCATTTAGAATATCCATTTCATAATCTGTAACTCATTTGGAATGTCGTGGAGAATAAAACATCTAGTTGCTGGTTAGAATTACTAAGTTTTGAGAACCCTCTTTTCCCCTCTTTTTTGAAAATTTGGGCAAGCAGTTTAGTAATCTGTCATTTGCCATGACATCTCAAAGATTGGTGGCAATAGCATCATTATTGCTGTTAGAAATTATTTTAGTACATTGGGATCTGATTCTTCAAGGCCTTGAAAGATTGTTAAATTTAGAATTCTTAGATATTTTTTAACCTACTTTGGGCTTCTGTCCCCTATTACCTACCACTCCTTGGACTGTTACTGTGTCAAAGTGCCTTCCATGCATTATCTTACTTAATACTCCGAACCCTCTGGGGATGGAACTATTGATATCATCAAGCAAAACTCAGAGCAAATAAGTTGTATGAGATCATATAATTCATGAAAGAAGAGTCTTGATCCAAATTTATGTTGTTGAACTCCATGTATCATTTTTTAAAAATTACGCCATATTACTTCTCACTGTTTTTGTACCTTTCCAACATGAAGATTATGTTCCATGGTAGAGACAGTTAGAACAAAGAAAAAGTGGAGTAATTCTGTATTGTTCCAGTTATCTCTTAATATAATACTCTCTGTGCTAGGTCAAAAAGCAAAGGGTTTCCCTTGTTTATTCTTATCAGTCTGTATTTTCTATACCAAAAAAAACAGAAAAAGGAACAAAAGGGAAGAATAAACATTAGCAAAATTCTAATTTTGATCCATTTTTATTGTACATAGAATTCTTTGGTTCTCCATTCACCCTGATATATAGTCTTCTGAACACTATTATTATTGGACTGGCTTCTTATCCTATCCTTAGTAATATGCTGCACAGCCTAGCATATATGTATATGACAATGGTAATATTGTTAAATTATCATAATCAAACAGTTAGAAGAGTTCCATTTTGTTTTCTCTTGGCAAGAAAGGAGGAGGAAGGTGTTTTATACAGATTGATTGGCTCACTTGATGTGTTTGTTTCTTTGAAGTTCAGCAAGTAAGTTGCCAACAGTGGCCTTGAATGGAGGTTTGAAATCAGGAAATCATAGTACATAAAAATTTAGAGTTCAAATAGATTGGCATTTTCAGGCAAAAATAATGGGTATCAGGAATCTTAGTTTCAGCAGGACAGTTGGCTAAATTTCTCATGAGTATAGAAACAAGCCAAAAAGCAAGAGACTCAGTGCTATACAAGCTTAACCCCTTACTAACTAAACAACACTGGATAAATGATGTAAGCTTCCTCCCCTACTTTCTGTGTTATATGTAAATGTGGAGAAAGAAGGTGAACTAGATGAACTTTAATATTCCTTGAAGTCCTGATTAGTCTTCATCTTAAAAAAAAAAAATATTGTGGGCTCGTGAAATTAAAAGTAGATTCATAGCTAGTACAGCCACTGTATCAAAAGACTGTCAATAATTGATAACCTAAAGATAGTCTCTGGATAGGCAGCCCTTGACTTTATATAAGATGTCATTGTGAAACAGGTAAGCACAAAATCGGACTCCCTGTTAGATCTGTTTCTTTTACTTTAACCTTTGCTTTCCATTACCTGTTGCTCAGCTGGTTAAGAATCTACCTGCAATATGGGAGACCTGGGTTCAATCCCTGGGTTGGGAAGATCTCCAGGAGAAGGAACTGGTACCCACTCCAGTATTCTGGCCTGGAGAATTCCGTGGACTGCATAGTCCATGGGGTCGCAAAGAGTCGGACACTGAGGACTTTCACTTTTTGTTACTTTTGTTGCTATAATCAGTAAAAAGATGCTGTCTAGGGTGCGGGCAATTCGAACAGCACCCAGCCAGGGCATGCGGCCGGGAAGCCCCGGCCCTCCCAGCCTCTGCCCCAGTACCCAGAAGATCTAGAAGGAGCTGCGGGGCCGCAGCCGTGCGCGCCCACCATGGGCCTGCGCCGCCGGAGACGAAAGCCCAAAACACCAAGGAGGCACCCCGCGAGCCCGGCTCCCGCCGCCCGCCGGCCCCCTGTCCTTAGGCCCGTCCTCCCGTCCACTTGCTCGCCAGAGACAGAGATCCGAACTCTTCAGAAGACCACACACCTGCTATTAAGAAAGACCCCCTTCTCCCGCCTGGCAGGAGAAATATGTGTTCAATTCACTCGTTGTGTGGACTTCAGTTGGCAAGCCCAGGCCCTGTTGGCCCTACAAGAGGCGGCAGAAGCGTTTCTAGTTCATCTCTTCGAGGATGCCTATCTCCTCTCCTTACAGGCCGGCCGCGTCATGCTCTTCCCGAAGGATGTGCAGCTGGACCGGAGGATCCGAGGCATTCAGGAAGGGCTTGGCTGAGCTCTGGCCACCCGCCGGAGTCTCTGGTTGATACCAGAGCTTCTGCCTGTAGCCAGGACCAGATCCGCGGAATACAAGGTGTTGCCTGGACTTGCTCTCTCGAAGCAGAGCGTGCGAGTTGCTTTCGTAGTTAGTTGTTTTTTAGAAGAAGACTGCATGGCTTTCCTCCGTAACAGAGGTAATATATGAAAGAATCAACACATTCCAGAAATCCTGAGAATAATTTTCAGATGAAGAGACTCTAAGGTTGACTTCACTTTGCAAATTATTCATGTGACTGATGATTTGGAAGACATCAGATTTTCTAGGTTATGGGAAAAAAGGATATTTACTGATTATTTTAAATCTTCTTGTACCATTTAAATTTTTTTACCATATATATATATGTAATATATATATGTAATATATATGTAATATATATATGTAATATGTTATATATATGTAATATGTAATATATATATATATATATATATATATTTACTTTTATTTAAAACATGATGGAAAAAAAATAAGAGAAAACCAGTCAGTTGCATGGAAGGGCCTGGTGCATCCAGCGTACAAATCTCTGTTCTTCAGATTGACTTCATCATTACCGGCAGAAGCAAGTTTGTATGTGGACTGTACCTGTCAACAGATTATACAGCTTTTCAAAAACTCAGTTGGGATGAAAATAGAAAATTGTTAAGGTTTGATATTCTGGCTCCTTCTGGTAAATTCCTGCCAAAATCATTCAGAAATTCCAACTTGTAGAATTTATTTTATTCTTTATTTGCAAATCATAGACAATGCATCATAATTTATACTTCAGAATTTTTCATTCCAGGATTTTAAAGAGCCTTTTCAATGGTTTTACAGGTATTTTTATAACTTTCTTGTGGAGAGATAATAAAAATAATTCTTAATGAAAAAAATTTGAAGCAAAGTTACTGTTATACATAGATTATACTGTGTTCTTTGTGTGTTAGCATTAAACTCTTCATTTGGACACTTTGCCAACAACCACAATTTAAACAAGAGAATTGAGGGATGTATCTTTGCCTCTAGTGAGTAGAGTATGAGCTGATAAAATCCTTGCCCTTCTCTTGTAACTGAAAGCAGTTTAAGAGACTTCCAGGGAAATAGGAAGTGCCACCCGAAGACGTTTAGATACTGTGTGTGATGAGAATGATTAGTGAGGGCGGATACTAAAAACGATGCGTCAGCCAACTGAATTCAGACTAAAGGGAAGGACCAAGTTCTGTTGTTTGATAAATTTTAACCCTTTGTAAAAACCTTTTCCTGTTCGACATCAACTCATTTTTATGTAAGCATTGGAATAAAGCTTATCTATGAATACAAAAAAAAAAAAAAAAGATGCTGTCTATAGCTATAAGCCTACATGATGACCTTGGGGAACCCTGCTCCTCTACCTGAATGTTAAAGTCCCTTTGTTCAGCTCACAGGGAGACTTTCTGACCTTGCCTGTCTGTGAAAGGCTACAGGAAAGAAGAAATTAACACGTCCCCTCCCCCAGGCTTTTACTTTACTTCCTCACCTCCTCTTTGCTCTATAAAAGAAACTAGCACCCAGACTCTGATAAGATGACACTCTAGGACCCTACGCTGCCATCTTCTCAGATGCTTGACTTTCTGAAAAAAGCAACTTATTCCTTGCCTAAACACCTCCCAGTTATTGACCGAACTTGGACTAGGTAACAATTGGCCATATTTTATGAATGTAAATTGCTGAAGCTCACAGAAGCGATGATATGTCATATGTCTTATTTTTAATGGCACAGTTGTTTCAATCACACTTTGTTAACATGGTTTTGTTTTAATTAAATTATAACAGGAAAAAAAAAAAAAAGGTCCACAATACCTAGAGATGAAACAAACCAAACAAAATAATGCAGAAGAAATATTTGGGGAATTATTACTTAATAGCAAGAGGGTTTTTTTGTGCAGACAAATAATGTTAAAATCTGTGGATGAGTAAAGAGTGATGTTCTAGAGACATAAAGCTTGTACAAAATGTTTAAGGGTGATAATCAGATAAGACAAAGAAGAAATAGTCTAATAACTTAGTTCCTATTTAATAAACCAACAATTTTAAAAGTCACCTGTAAAAGTCTAGATCTCCTTGCAAAGACAGAGGTTGGTAAGTATTTAGAACCTGGTAAATTATGAAGAACTGGATAATTGACCAAAAAAGAAAGAAATAAAAACATAAAATAATACAACTCATCCAACATGCTTTCCCTGAGTCTGTAATACAGATCATTTCAGTTACTGACTCAGTGACCCTAAGCTTTAGGTCTCATGTTGAATTAGGGATCTAGTGAAGGTTAAGGTTCATCTAAGAGATATTTTTATAAAGAGAGCAGTCGTGGTAAGCAAACTTCTCTGGCATTTGAGGCAGGGACACGTGCTCAAGAATATTCTGAGCTAAAACATCCCTCCACCTGGGACCTTGGCTGTGAATGATTCGAAGACTAAAAGGATGCACTTGCCCAAGGGGTCCCAAAATTACTTTTATTAAAAAATCAAAGTTATCATTTACATGCAATGAAATACTTAAATCTCAAGTGTACAGGTTGAAGAAATCTTATGGATGTATACATCCTAGAAGATTGAAAGTGAAAGTTGCTCAGTCATGTCCGACTCTTTGCAAGCCCATGGACTGTATAGTCCATGGAATTCTCCAGGCCAGAATACTGAAATGGGTAGCCTTTCCATTCTCCAGGGGATCTTCCCAACCCAGGGATCAAACCCAGGTCTCTAACTACTGCCTATAATCAATAATACTGCCTATCCCCCTACTCTAGATAACCACCATTCTGACTTTTATCCCCATAGATTAGTTTTTTCTGTTCTTGAACTTCATTTGAAAGCTCCACACAGAATGTATTCTTTTATGTCTGGCATCTTTGGCCCATCATCATATTTTTAAAATTCACCCATATTTTTGTGGGGGTGGGGCTTCAGCTGTTCATTCTTTTTTTAATGCTAGACATTATAGTGTATAACTATTTCATAATTTTTAAACCTTTTTTCTCTTAATAGATATATAGGCTATTCTGGCTTGGGCTATTATGAATAAAGCTGATAGAAACATTCTTGTACATGTCTTTGATGGAGATAGGCATGTTTTTTTGTTACCATGACTAAAATGTCATAGGGTAAGCACGTCTTTAGTTGTAGGAGGCATTGCAACAAGGTTTTGCAAATGTCCACAATCACTGCCAAAATATGAGGATATTAGTTTCTCCACATCCTCATCCTGGTATTCTCATCTCCACATCCTGGTATTACCCGTCACTATTGCTTTGACCCTCTGGGAATATATCATAGCAATATTGCATAGTGGTTTAATTGGCATTTCCCTCAGAGTAATGATTCTGAGTGTTTTCAAATACTTGTGAACCATAAGAGTTGGATATAGTCTTTAATGAAGAGCCTGTTAAAGTCTTTTGTTCATTTTTTAAAACTGTGTTATTTTCCCCTTTTCTTATTGATTTATGCAATATTTGTTTTTATATTCTAGGCATCTTATCATATGTTTATAAATGTATGTGTATACATGAACTATCTTCTCCCAGTCTGTGGTGTGCTGTTCATTTTTTGATGATGTCTTTTGAAGAATAGAAATTCATCAATTTATCCTTTTAGTTCCTGACTTAATCTGAAAATACATGTGCTTAATAGAACGAAGTCAACAAAAACTAGCCATATACCTTTTATTCCTTTAGCCATTGGAGTGGTGGAGTTTATTGTTGGAGTTTCAGGAATCTCAAGAGCTGATTGATATCACATTTGTTACTTAAAATCAGCCGTATTAGGAATATTTACACTATGAAAACTGGCAAACAAAAGGAATCAATACTTTTTATCCTGGAGGGTGGATTGTGAAACAATTAGCAGCACATAGCTGCTTTTAGACCTGTGATATGGACAGCCTTTTGGTAAACTGGCTGATTTGGCTAATGCAGCAAAGACCTCCCTTTCCAGCCTGCAGCATGAACTTACTGAAGAGTTTGATCAATCAGACTCTGGAAAAAGTAGTACCATCTTCAGGCGTATCTTAATTAATTGGCTGTATGCTCACCATGATCTAGAGGCTGATCTTAGTATGTTATCAAATATAAGTCCATGTGCCCGATGCACAGTGAGGTCAAATAAACTGAAACATCAGAGTTTGGAGCAAAGCCAGGTGAGGAAACTGGTGCCTCAGGCTCCCCAAACCCCAGATTCCTTGAAGTGTTTCTGCAAAGCCTTTTCAAAGGCCAGGTGTCGGTGGGAGGGGGGGTCCCCAGGGTACATGACCAGCTTGTGCACAGTTCTCTGATTGGTTGATGAGGTAACAAGGTGGTGTCATAGGGTTAGCATTATCAGTCTCTAGGTGAGTGCCAGTAGATCTGGGAGCTATATGTTTATGATCATCAAGTAGTTGATTTCTTCCTTTCGGTTTTTAGCATCTGAAAAACTCAGTAACTATGCATGAGATACTATTATCTGGGTATTTCAGAGAGGAGCTAAGACAGAGGATATGGGGGAGGGGTCTGCCCTGGGCAGACCTTGTAGGATCCTGCTCTGTTACAAGCATAGCTTCAGGTCTGCTTATAAATAGTAAGATGTTAGTTAGATTATTTATATTCTCTGAGCCTTATTTTCTTGTCTGTAAAATAGAAATAATATCTACCTCACTGTATTTTGTGAAAATGAGATATACTGTGTAAAAGTGCTTGGCACAGTGTCTAACACATGGTACAATCTCTGGTGTGAGACAGGCTTCTCCATCCTTCATGGCCTTCATTTATAGGATGAAGACAATCATGAGATTGAAGTCCAAATAACAGAATCCATGTCAAGAGGTCCAGTGAAGTGAAGTGAAAGTCGCAACTTTTTTGCGACCCCATTGACTGTAGCCCACCAGGCTCCTCTGTCCATGGGATTCTCTAGGCAAGAACACTGGAGTGGGTTGCCATTACTTTCTCCAGGGGATCTTCCCAACCCTGGGATCAACCCCCCATCTCCTGCATTGCAGGCAGATTCATTACCATCTGAGCCACAAGGAAAGAGGAAATTTTCAATATTGGGAGCTAATTGTAAAGGTACTAAGAGAGCTGAAATGGTCAACTGAGATGCTGAGATACCCCACCATGAGCTCCTACCACCTGTAGGGTTGGAGGGATGAAGGGAGAACGCATGTTACCAAAGCCCTGGAGCCCAGCCTATGTAGTAAAAGCCAGAACAATGGAGGGGACACAGGTGCTCTTAAAGATGCTGCCTGAAGCTGAAACAAATGGGCAGAAATGCCCAGCATCTCTCCTCTTTCTACTTTCTCATCTTTATCACTTTCCTTCTTTACTAAAACTAACTGAAAACCAGTTGGTAGGAAAGCTTAGGTGATGTAACTTGTAGGACTCAGCCCCTTTCAGTATTGCACAGAGCAGGGGAAAAACCAGAAGTAAATCTGACAGCAAACAGGCAATAATAATTAGCACAAGTGTCTACTGGATCAATTTATTGTGAGAGTTAAAATTTTTTTAAATGGTATAAAACCTAGAACATGTTAAATGTTCAATTAAAATCAAGGATACTTCAAGAAAATATTTTTTAAAATGCTCAATGAATGCCAGATAATCACAGTAAAATCTTGAAAATTGCTGCTGGGCAGCTCGCTGCAGGAGCTTTTGCTGCTCCTCTTTGGCATCGGCCGAAAATAAAACCTATTTTCATTGTATTATGTAGTATTGTAACTGTTATGGTATTATTACATATGTTATATATCATATGAAACTATTATAGTTCTTATAGCTTACAGGGTCAAAAGAAGACTGGTAATTATAAAATTTTAAAACTAAGGAGCTGAGATGTGATTATTAATTCCCTCCAGTCATAAGGAAGATTGTCGTTGTTTTAGGAGGGGGATATTTGGTTGGTATTTCTTGGAAATCTGTCAGGGTTCAGTAAGTTCATCAGAAAGAGCCGTCAGTGGGCTGGGACCCCTGGTACTGCTCTGTTCTCTGAACTTTTCAGAGCCAGCCAGGTTCCAGAGAAGAAAGAAAAGAAGTCCCTTTCTTCTCTGGCACCCAGAGTTAGTAAGTAGAGCAGCATGTGACTTCTGGTTCTACTTCTTGCAACTCTGCTTACTAACTGCATGTGTGACTTTGTGCAAGTACTTAAATCATTTGGGCTTGACCCATCTTCCACTTCTGGTTATAAAATTCTTAAGATCACTTGGGTTTTAAACCTGTCATTCAGAGATGTGGCTAAGATTTCAGGTTGTGGCTAAGATTTCAGGTGGGAAAGCAGAGTGCCACTTCTCAGAAATTTAGCCCTCTGTATGCCTCCTTCTCTGACTCTTTGGTGCTCCTCTTTCACTAAATTCAAGCTATTTTCCATTTTTAAGCATAAATGATACCATCATAATGCACTAATTATTTGGAAAACATAAGGAGATTATAGTAATTACCCATATGCTCTCAGGCAGTAGAAAATAATTAAGATCTGTTTATCAAGATGGCTGCTTAAAACCAAAAAGCATCAAAGTCTATTTTTATTATTTCTTATATAGGCCTCTAAGAGTTGTCATTACCTACAGGACCTGAGGAACTAGCTCTTTTCCCAGGAAGTTTTGTAATCAGACTTTATACACAGAGTTTCAGCCAGTTTCAGTAGCTAGAAGACAGCCTCCCATAAACACAACTGCTGTTACATTTCCGAGTTACCAGTTCTGAATGCATTTTGTGCAGTGAAGTGAAATTTGCAATCAGTAAACACATGATTTACGGAGGAGGCATCGTGTATACAAAGTACATAAGAAATCTCTCTGTTCTGTTAGTCCAAAGAAATACTTCGAATTGGGACAGTTCTAGCAGCAGCAAAATGTAGACTGGATCAAAGATGGTTAAAGTATATGGTATTAATTTAGTTCCTTTGGAAATTCGCTTTGGAGAATTCTGAATACATGTGTGGGCTATATTGCCTCTGAAACATCATACCACTCCCCCCCACCCCACGCCCCTAAAAAATGATCACAGAGTGATATTTACCTTCCACAAATGCCTGCTCCGTTTCATAGTCTGCCCTTAATTTTTTGGATGCCAAAGGAAACACTGGTTGGAATTCCAAAGTTGATTAAAACTTTTCACAGTATTTAGCCTTTCTCTAGTCAGATAAACACTGAAAAGTTCATCGGTTTTTCATAATATTACTGCTAGAATCATTCTCTTAAGTCTCATGTTATCAGCTTTTTATCTCCAGTCAGGAAAAGAAATGAATGCATGTTGAAATTTCATTTGTGTAGGGAATTCATTTTGTTTAATTTGGTTTTAAAATACTAACTGTAATCCAGTATTGAGAAGAGAGAGCTCACACTCCTTAATAGCCTTATCCAGAATGATTTTCATAGAGAAAATGGAGGGAGAAGGAGAGATAAATATTGATGATAGTCAAGCAAATAATTTTAGAAAACCCATGGAATGAACCAAAATTATGTATAAAAACTCAAATTGGAATTAGAATTCAAAGCAAGGTCTCAGTGAAAACGGGGCTCTCTCACTGCAGTTAGATGGCAGACAGAGGGAAGAATAAATGAGCTCCAGCTTTTGAGAAACTTAATTAAAAGTTATATCAAACCTAGGGTTCTCCTGAAAGAATTTGTTAACAAAGGCTGTTTCTCATTGAGAAGCAATTCTAATTTTATACCAGGTTTGCAATTCTGTGCTGAAAATGGCCTTTCTATGAGATCATGTTCATTTTTGCCAAAAACAATGTATCACCACCCCTAGGACCTTCCTCTGGCACCCAGACAGAAGAGCATTTGCCAAAACAATGATAGGGATGCTTTAGAAGGCAATCCTTCTTCTTTGAACTTTATTACTTTGAGCTAGAGTACAACCTAAAATCCAGACCAAAGGTAATGCAATGTGGAGAAAAGAAGGAAACCACATTTACCATCCAGGTAGGAAATTTTCATTTCTGCATTTAAAAATCCGGTAGAGTCAGAGAACACATCAGTGGTATTCAGCTCAGTTCAGTCATTCAGTCAATTTTGCTCAGTATGCCTTTTGCTTAAAAAAAAAATGTAATAATAATTAAAACAGATGTACTTTGTATGTTTGATAGGCTAAAAACAGGCTGTTTTCTTAGCATAAAATTCAAGTTCAGTTCAGTCACTCAGTTGTGTCTGACTCTTTGCGACCCCATGAATTGCAGCACACCAGGCCTCCCTGTCCATCACCAACTCCCGGAGTTTACCCAAACTCATGTCCATCAAGTCGGTGATGCCATCCAGCATCTCATCCTCTGTCGTCCCCTTCTCCTCCTGCCCTCAATCCCTCCCAGCATCAGGGTATTTTCCAATGAGTCAGCTCTTTGCATGAGTTGGCCAAAGTATTGGAGTTTCAGTCTCAGCATCAGTCCTTCCAATGAACACCCAGGCCTGGTCTCCTTTAGGATGGACTGGTTGGATCTCCTTGCAGTCCAAGGGACTCTCAAGAGTCTTCTCCAACACCACAGTTCAAAAGCAGCATCAATTCTTTGGCACTCAGCTTTGTTCACAGTCCAACTCTCACATCCACACATGACCACTGGAAAAACAATAGCCTTGACTAGACGGACCTTTGTTGGCAAAGAAATGTCTCTGCTTTTTAATATGCTATCTAGGTTTGTCAGAACTTTTCTTCCAAGAAGCAAGCATCTTTTAATTTCATGGCTGCAGTCACCATCTGCAGTGATTTTGGAGCCCCCCCCCCAAAATCAGTGGTGGCCAGGGGTTAAAAGTTGAGGGGAGGGTTAGACTATAAATGAGCAACAAGAGGGAGTATTTTGAGGGTAATGAGACTGAAACCGTGCACCTCAGATTGGGACTTGAATCCCTGGGCTGGGACTCCAACTCAGTCAGGAGCCAGACTGGGACTTGAACCCACAGTCTGTTAATTGATATCACATACCTGGTCTCAGGACTTAATGAAGCTCAAGTTCTTGTCTTTTTGGAGAAAGGATTCTGTGAGACAAAGTGATAAGAAAGAAGTAGACTTATTTAGAGAGAAATATACTCCACAGACAATAGTTTGTCCTTCTCAGAAGGTTAGAGACCCCAAAATATGCCATGGTTCATTTTTATAGGCTGGGTGATTTCATAGACTAATGAGGGGGAGGATTATTCAAACTATTTCAAGGAAAAGGTGGACATTTCCAGGAGTTGGGTCACCACCCACGTTTTGGCCTTTTATGGTTAGCCTCAGAACTCTCATGGCATTGGTAGGTGTGTTATTTAGCTTGCTGATGTGTTACAGTGTGTGTTTAATGAGCCTCAAGGTCTAGTGGAAGTCAACTCATCTGCCATCTTGGACCTAGCTGGTTCTACTCAGTTTTTGTCATGTCCTATGACTATGTCATTCTTTTAAAGGTAGTGCTCTTTTTTTTATTTCTTCTGTGATTTGTTGGTTATTCAGCAGCGTGTTGTTCAGCCTCCATATGTTGGAGTTTTTAATAGTTTTTCTCTTGTAATTGAGATCTAATCTTACTGCATTGTAGTCAGAAAAGATGCTTGGAATGATTTCTATTTTTTTGAATTTACCAAGGCTAGCTTTATGGCCCAGGATGTGATCTATCCTGGAGAAGGTTCCATGTGCGCTTGAGAAAAAGGTGAAATTCATTGTTTGGGGATGAAATGTCCTATAGATATCAATTAGGTCTAACTGGTCTATTGTATCGTTTAAAGTTTGTGTTTCCTTGTTAATTTTCTGTTTAGTTGATCTATCCATAGGTGTGAGTGGGGTATTAAAGTCTCCCACTATTATTGTGTTATTGTTAATTTCTCCTTTCATACTTGTTAGCATTTGTCTTACATACTGTGGTGCTCCCATGTTGGGTGCATATATATTTATAATTGTTATATCTTCTTCTTGGATTGATGCTTTGATCATTATGTAGTAACCATCTTTGTCTCTTTTCACAGCCTTTGTTTTAAAGTCTATTTTATCTGATATGAGTATTGCTACTCCTGCTTTCTTTTGGTCCCTATTTGCATGGAAAATCTTTTTCCAGCCCTTCACTTTCAGTCTGTATGTGTCCCCTGTTTTGAGGTGGGTCTCTTGTAGACAACATATGTAGGGGTCTTGTTTTTGTATCCATTCAGCCAGTCTTTGTCTTTTGGTTGGGGCATTCAACCCATTTACGTTTAAGGTAATTACTGATAAGTATGATCCCGTTGCCATTTACTTTATTGTTTTGGGTTCGAATTTATACACCGTTTTTGTGTTTCCTGTCTAGGGAATATCCTTTAGTATTTGTTGGAGAGCTGGTTTGGTGGTGCAGAATTCTCTCAGCTTTTGCTTGTCTGAAAAGCTTTTGATTTCTCCTTCATACTTGAATGAGATCCTTGCTGGGTACAATAATCTGGGCTGTAGGTTATTTTCTTTCATCACTTTAAGTATGTCTTGCCATTCCCTCCTGGCTTGAAGAGTTTCTATTGAAAGATCAGCTGTTATCCTTATGGGTATTCCCTTGTGTGTTATTTGTTTTTTTTCCCTTGCTGCTTTTAATATTTGCCCTTTGTGTTTGATCTTTGTTAATTTGATTAATATGTGTCTTGGGGTGTTTCGCCTTGGGTTTATCCTGTTTGGGACTCTCTGGGTTTCTTGGACTTGGGTGATTATTTCCTTCCCCATTTTAGGGAAGTTTTCAACTATTATCTCCTCAAGCATTTTCTCATGGTCTTTCTTTTTGTCTTCTTCTTCTGGGACCCCTATGATTCGAATGTTGTAGCATTTAATATTGTCCTGGAGGTCTCTGAGATTGTTCTCATTTCTTTTAATTCGTTTTTCTTTTATCCTCGCTGATTCATTTATTTCTACCATTCTATCTTCTAATTCACTAATCCTATCTTCTGCCTCTGTTATTCTACTATTTGTTGCCTCCAGAGTGTTTTTTATTTCACTTATTGCATTATTCATTATATATTGACTCTTTTTTATTTCTTCTAAGTCCTTGTTAAACCTTTCTTGCATCTTCTCAATCCTTGCCTCCAGGCTATTTATCTGTGATTCCATTTTAATTTCAAGATTTTGGATCAATTTCACTATCATTATTCGGAATTCTTTATCAGGTAGATTCCCTATCTCTTCCTCTTTTGTTTGGTTTGGTGGGCATTTATCCTGTTCCTTTATCTGCTGGGTATTCCTCTATCTCTTCATCTTGTTTAAATTGCTGAGTTTGGGGTGTCCTTTCTGTATTCTGGCAGTTTGTGGAGTTCGCTTTATTGTGGCATTTCCTCGCTGTGTGTGGTTTGTACAGAAAATAATGAAAATGAAAACACAACAACCCAAAACCTGTGGGACACGGTAAAAGCAGTCCTAAGGGGAAAGTTCATAGCAATACAGGCACACCTCAAGAAACAAGAAAAAAGTCAAATAAATAACCTAACTCTACACCTAAAGCAACTAGAAAAGGAAGAAATGAAGAACCCCAGGGTTAGTAGAAGGAAATAAATCTTAAAACTTAGAGAAGAAATAAATGCAAAAGAAGCAAAAGAGATCATAGCAAAAATCAACAAAACCAAAAGCTGGTTTTTTGAAAGGATAAATAAAATTGACAAACCATTAGCCAGACTCATCAAGAAACAAAGGGAGAAAAATCAAATCAATAAAATTAGAAATGAAAATTGAGAGATCACAACAGACAACACAGAAATACAAAGGATCATAAGAGAGTACTATCAACAATTATATGCCAATAAAATGGACAACGTGGAAGAAATGGACAAATTCTTAGAAAAGTACAACTTTCCAAAACTCAACCAGGAAGAAATAGAAAATCTTAACAGACCCATCACAAACAAACATGGAAATTGAAACTGTAATCAAAAATCTTCCAGCAAACAAAAGCCCAGGTCCAGACGGCTTCACAGCTGAATTCTACCAAAAATTTAGAGAAGAGCTAACACCTATCCTGCTCAAACTCTTCCAGAAAATTGCAGAGGATGGTAAACTTCCAAACTCATTCTATGAGGCCACCATCACCCTAATACCAAAACCTGACAAAGATGCCACAAAAAAAGAAAACTACAGGCCAATATCACTGATGAACATAGATGCAAAAATCCTTAACAAAATTCTAGCAATCAGAATCCAACAACACATTAAAAAGATCATACACCATGACCAAGTGGGCTTTATCCCAGGGATGCAAGGATTCTTCAATATCCGCAAATCAATCAATGTAATACACCACATTAACAAATTGAAAAATAAAAACCATATGATTATCTCAACAGATGCAGAGAAAGCCTTTGACAAAATTCAACATCCATTTATGATCAAAACTCTCCAGAAAGCAGGAATAGAAGGAACATACCTCAACATAATAAAAGCTATATATGACAAACCCACAGCAAACATTATCCTCAATGGCGAAAAATTGAAAGCATTTCCTCTAAAGTCAGGAACAAGACAAGGGTGCCCACTTTCACCATTACTATTCAACATAGTTTTGGAAGTTTTGGCCACAGCAATCAGAACAGAAAAAGAAATAAAAGGAATCCAAATTGGAAAAGAAGAAGTAAAGCTCTCACTGTTTGCAGATGACATGATCCTCTACATAGAAAACCCTAAAGACTCCACCAGAAAATTACTAGAACTAATCCATGACTATAGTAAAGTTGCAGGATATAAAATCAACACCCAGAAATCCCTTGCATTCCTATACACTAATAATGAGAAAACAGAAAGAGAAATTAAGGAAACAATTCCATTCACCATTGCAACGGAAAGAATAAAATACTTAGGAATATATCTACCTAAAGAATCTAAAGACCTATATATAGAAAACTATAAAACACTGGTGAAAGAAATCAAAGAGGACACTAACAGATGGAGAAATATACCATGTTCATGGATTGGAAGAATCAATGTAGTGAAAATGAGTATACTACCCAAAGCAATCTATAGATTCAATGCAATCCCTATCAAGCTACCAACAGTATTCTTCACAGAGCTAGAACAAATAATTTCACAATTTGTATGGAAATACAAAAAACCTCGAATAGCCAAAGCGATCTTGAGAAAGAAGAATGGAACTGGAGGAATCAACCTACCTGACTTCAGGCTCTACTACAAAGCCACAGTTATCAAGACAGTATGGTACTGGCACAAAGACAGAAATATAGATCAATGGAACAAAATAGAAAGCCCAGAGATAAATCCACGCACATATGGACACCTTATCTTTGACAAAGGAGGCAAGAATATACAATGGATTAAAGACAATCTCTTTAACAAGTGGTGCTGGGAACTCTGGTCAACCACTTGTAAAAGAATGAAACTAGAACACTTTCTAACACCATACACAAAAATAAACTCAAAATGGATTAAAGATCTCAACGTAAGACCAGAAACTATAAAACTCCTAGAGGAAAACATAGGCAAAACACTCTTCGACATACATCACAGCAGGATCCTCTATGACCCACCTCCCAGAATATTAGAAATAAAAGCAAAAATAAACAAATGGGACCTAATTAACCTTAAAAGCTTCTGCACATCAAAGGAAACTATTAGCAAGGTGAAAAGACAGCCTTCAGAATGGGAGAAGATAGTAGCAAATGAAGCAACTGACAAACAACTAATCTCGAGAATATACAAGCAACTCCTACAGCTCAACTCCAGAAAAATAAATGACCCAATCAAAAAATGGGCCAAAGAACTAAATAGACATTTCTCCAAAGAAGACATACAGATGGCTAACAAACACATGAAAAGATGCTCAACATCACTCATTATCAGAGAAATGCAAATCAAAACCACTATGAGGTACCATTTCACACCAGTCAGAATGGCTGCGATCCAAAAGTCTACAAGCAATAATTAATGCTGGAGAGGGTGTGGAGAAAAGCGAACCCTCTTACACTGTTGGTGGGAATGCAAACTAGTACAGCCACTATGGAGAACAGTGTGGAGATTCCTTAAAAAACTGGACATAGAACTGCCTGATGATCCAGCAATCCCACTGCTGGGCATACACACTGAGGAAACCAGAAGGGAAAGAGACACGTGTACCCCAATGTTCATCGCATCACTGTTTATAATAGCCAGGACATGGAAGCAACCTAGATGTCCATCGGCAGATGAATGGATAAGAAAGCAGTGGTACATATACACAATGGAGTATTACTCAGCCATTAAAAAGAATACATTTGAATCAGTTCTAATGAGGTGGATGAAACTGGAGCCTATTATACAGAGTGAAGTAAGCCAGAAAGAAAAACACCAATACAGTATACTAACACATATATATGGAATTTAGAAAGATGGTAACAATAACCCTGTGTACGAGACAGCAAAAGAGACACTGATGTATAGAACAGTCTTATGGACTCTGTAGGAGAGGGAGAGGGTGGGAAGATTTGGGAGAATGGCATTGACACATGTAAAATATCATGTATGAAATGAGTTGCCAGTCCAGGTTCGATGCACGATACTGGATGCTTGGGGCTGGTGCACTGGGATGACCCAGAGGGATGGTATGGGGAGGGAGGAGGGAGGAGGGTTCAGGATGGGGAACACATGTATACCTGTGGCAGATTCATTTTGATATTTGGCAAAACTAATACAATTATGTAAAGTTTAAAAATAAAATAAAATTAAAAAAAAAAGATATAATGCATTCTTTTCTTTCTTTGATTATTGATAAACTCTGAATTTGTTGTCTGCAGATTACATAATTGACTATAAATGAATGTTTGGAAAAAAAAAAAATAAAGGTAGTGCTCTCCCCACTTCCCTGCTGTTACAGGAACATTCTGTAGTCTAAGCATAGTTGTGGTATTTGTCAGGACTTCTAAAACTGTATGAAAAAATGAGTGCTCTTTACTGTATGTAAATTTTAAAATAAATGAACAAGCAAACATTTTTACTTTGACTTTTAAAAAAAGTGCATCAGTTTAGCATTTTGTTAAATGAGTCCATCAATAGACTTGACATCTTGCTGGTACTCCTCCACCTCCCTAATTATGATTTCAAAGGCCCCCTCTCTCCTTCCTCTCCTCAGTTTCCCCTCTTCCTCAGGGCTTGCTAAGATTTCCTGATTTCTCTTCTTTTGTAAAAAACAAAAGCCTTTGCTAACCAAGGCCTCAAATAAATGATGAAAAAAATTCAGACCTGGGATAGAGCATCAGGTGGAGAAATTGTGCTGATGGAAAAGCTTCACACAGAAGGGTGGTGGGGAGGGGGCTCCTTTTCCTGGAAGACCCCTGAAAGAGGGGAAGCAGGGAAGAAATGAAGAGAAGGATTTAATAATCCTGCCTTATATTTTTAAAGTGTGTTATGTTTTATTAATATACTAATCTCAAACTAACTCCTTTAATGTTCCATCCATCTGCTCATGTAGGTAGGGACCATTGCCCCCATTTTATAGATAAAGAAACTGTGGCCCCAAATAGTGGTTTTCTTGTGGTCATAGGGCTAGTATGTGAAAAAGCTTGTATGTGAACTAGGATTCTTGTGTTGAATGAAATGAAAACATATAACATGAGACTTGTGAACTTCAGTTTTATTTGAAGACTGTACTCCCAGGAGACAACTTCTCAGGTCATTCTGAGGAACCCCTCTGAAGAGATGGGGGAAGAGACTAACATATATGTGATGCTGAAGAAGGCGTGTATGCAATCAAGGAAACAACTAGTTAGATTACTGCTAGTCACAAGGAACAGATATCTCAGTAAGGGATTTTAGTGCTTTTCTAAGTATGAAAAGATGGAAGAATCCAGGTTCATAAGAATCTTTTCCTAAAAGATTTCTAACTATCTAGGGGCCCGTTTTGCCTGCTCTCCCAGAGCACAGAATGCCTAATCCTGACTTTCACTCTGAATTCCTTTCAGGGTGTTTTGTAGGTCAGCAACTGAGTGGTGAATGACTTGATTCATGTAGGACGGGACACTGGGCACCATTTTCTGTTTTACACCTGGTTCTTAGCAATGAGTCCTGAACCCCAGGTAGCCTCTGCCAACATGCTGTGAGTCCAGAGCTACTGACAGTGATGTACCCCCAGTGAAACCCTCGTGGGCGGTGGCCCAGGGGGTGTGGGTGGCAACGAGTCAGCAGTTTCCACTCTGGGTGTGTCTTTTAGCAATGACATTTCAGCCAATGCTGTATTGATGGGTTTGTTCTTACTATTTTAATTTGGTCTAGAAAAGCCATCAATATAGGTAGCTTGGGTTAGGACAGCATTCTCTCAGTCAGAGTCTACCTCCACAATAGGCAGCATCAATTTGAAAATCCAAAAAAAGTGCCTGAGATCTTTTCTCCTATGTGGTGAAGAAGGATTTGACCAACTTAAAGATGAATATGTCAGGCAGGTTTTCCCTCAGGAGGCAGGAAGTAATTAAATAGAGATAAATATATGTGTTTATTCTGTTCCTTGTTACACAAATAATTTGAGAAGGCTAGCTAGGCGAACCCAGATCTAGTCCTATTAAGCAAACATAGTTCACAGAAGATGGGCCCCAGCACTTATTGAGAAATTTCCTCAAGAGCCTTGGCCAAATGTGGTGTGTTTTGCTGTCTGTAATGGATTCAGTATTTCTCAATATGTTTCAAAGTATAAATAGCAAACCAGTTGAGCAAATGCCCATCTGGTTGTCTGATCTCCTCTTTTTAAATAGAGAAAAAGAAATTGCCTTTGACTTAAAAACTTGGAAGAGAATTAGTGGCTCTGTTTCAAATCTGATCTGGTCACATTCACTAATACCCGAAAGTCATTTTATCAGAGGGAAAATCCCTTACCCTGCCCCACCCTGCCCCTTCTAATCCAGTCCTTTTCTTGGCATCCTCCAACCTGTTATTCTCCAATATAACAGAGCTTTCCCTTCAAAGCATCTATAAAAATCTTCATTAGCTTGAAATACCACAAGGGCCAGGAACTGTGTGTTTGAGCTGCGTGTAGATCTCTATGTATTCCTAGTGTCTCTCACAGTCCCTGGCACATGAGATAGATTAATCAGTCGAATGGACTGCCGGACTGCCTTCCCTTTATAAGCAGAAGAAGACTTTTCTTCCTTCACTTTCATTCCTCCCTTTATATGATCAGAAAAATGTGTCTCATGTCAGACAATTATGGGTACATAGGTAGCCCCCCAGGGGTGTATGCAACCATGGGAGAATATAAAGCCACTCTTCTATCTTCAATGTCTTCTCTTAAGGAGGTTGAATCAGCTCGAAGGCAGAAATTAGGATGATTATTCCTGTGTGTTTTTTTTTTTTCTTAACTTTTTATTTTGTATTGGGGTAAGGCAATGGCACCCCACTCCAGTCCTCTTGCCTGGAAAATCCCCTGGGTGGAGGAGCCTGGTAGGCTGTAGTCCATGGGGTCGCTAAGAGTCAGACTCGACTGAGCGACTTCACTTTCACTTTTCACTTTCATGCATTGGAGAAGGAAATGGCAACCCACTCCAGTGTTCTTGCCTGGAGAATCCCAGGGACGGGGGAGCCTGGTGGGCTGCCGTTTATGGGGTCGCACAGAGTCGGACACGACTGAAGCGACTTAGCAGCAGCAGCAGCATAGCTAATTAACCAGTGTACTAACATTGTTGTGAAAGTTTCAGGTGGACAGCAAAAGGACTCAGCCATATGTACACATGTATCCATTCTCCCCCAAACTCCTCTCCCATCCGAGCTGCCACATAACATTGAACAGAGTTCCCTGTGCTATACAGTAGGTCCTTGTTGGTTATCCATTTCAAATATAACATGTCCATCCCAAACTCGCTAACTATCCCATCTCCCCAGATTATTCCTGATTTTGTTCCATTTTTGTTGCAAGAAACTCAGTTTCTTAAGAAGTAAAATGCAAAAAGTTGTGGAAGGAGCACTGGATTTATAATGGAATCCTAAAAATAGAGCCAGAACTACTTTAGAATCCATCTCAGCTGTTGGCTTTCAACCCTCTCTCTGTGTTAGATTTCCCAGTAGAGACAGAAATAAATGTATGGAAGCCTGGGTCCCATGTGCAGGGATTCAGATTCAGTTGGTTTCCTTGGTATGTTGTCATTTAATTTGCTTTCAGAGCAATCTCATGTGATTTGTCTGTGCAGCCATTTCAGAATGATGCCTGTGAACCAAATTTATAACAAACTTTGGTCACCTGCTTTGCCTGCCCAGTAGCATCAGATCTTGGGCTCTGTGTTCAGGGAATTCCCCACCTTGTGAATTGTGGTGGAGGCAGCACCTTTTCCCAGGTTCCGCAGCCTCCCTTGTAGCTAGAAGGTCATGAGGACCTGTAGTGAAGCTCTTCCAATCGGACACACCAGCCTTGGATTTTGAATGGAAACTGGAGACCCCAGGACTCTAAGGTCTCAGCAGGTCTCTCTGCTGACAATAGCTTTGACACCAAGAATAATCTTCTGGTGCAGCAGTGGAAGTAAGTCCATCACAGCATCAGTTTTAACAGTAGCAATGGTATCCTTATCGCATTAGTCATGGCTTGTTTCTGGCAAGCTGCACTCAAATCCACTTTTCCAGGCCTCCTGTGAGAGAATCAAATTCCTTCAGAAGGTTCAAGTGAATAATACATGCCTTTTCTGCCTAGATCAGCTAGAATCAGGTTCTTTTGCTTGTAAAGGGAGGGAGATCTTGAATGCTGCAAGTGCTTTTTTGTTTAGTGACTGTATTTCTTGGAATCTTGTGGTTCTGTGGGTACCCCAGGAGCCATGTAGAGAAGACAAAGTACTGCAAGCCTGCATTTCTCTGGATTCTCTACCCACTTCAATCAGAGCAGTTCCAGTTAATGTTTTCTTATGAAAAAGGGTTTCTGCTGCCAAGGAAAAAGTATGCAAACCTCATTTGGGTTTAAGGGAAGAAGTTCTTTGGTTTCTACCAAATTCCATTAATTTTCCCCTACATTTTCCCCAGATACCAAGACAAAGCTATTCTTCCAGACCTGGGTAAAATATTCTAGTAGTGAAGCGAGCCAAGGTGACCACCTATTCTTTTCTGACATTCAAAGTTCATCCAGCTTATATTTTAACCAGGAATCTGGAGATCCAGTGTAGGTTATATTTCTGCCATTTCTTAGCCATATCACCACAGGCAAATTCCTTATTCCCACTAAAATTATATTCACCTTTCTGTAAAACAGAACAACTAATACTCTTCCGTTAACCTCATATGAGACCTGCAGGCTCCAATGACATAATAACTTTAAATGATATACTAAGTAAATGTGTCTTATGCACTTATAAACTATTATATGCATGCAAGATGAAATTATTATTACAGTTACTGTCAGCATGAAATCTCGGATCAGTTGGTGAATTTATTTCCTGGAAGTGAATGAACTAAACTAGTTAACCCAATGGAAGATAAAGCTGGTTAGTATCACAGGCAGAGAAGGCAATGGCAACCCACTCCAGTACTCTTGCTTGGAAAATCCCATGGATGGAGGAGCCTGGTAGGCTGCAGTCCCTGAGGTCGCTAGGAATTGGACATGACTGAGCGATTTCACTTTGACTTTTCACTTCCATGTATTGGAGAAGGAAATGGCAACCCACTCCAGTGTTCTTGCCTGGAGAATCCCAGGGACGGGGGAGCCTGGTGGGCTGCCGTCTATGGGGTCGCACAGAGTCGGACACGACTGAAGCGACTTAGCAGCAGCAGCAGCAGCAGTAGCAGTATCACAGGAAGATGTATAGTGTTCCTGGGTCTGTGGTTAAATTCTGAGGTGATACTGAAATTTTACAATATATAATCTTTATACTTAAAGGGCCTATAGGCTCTGAATGACATTTGCTTTTGGTGTATTATTTACAGAGAGATCCAACAGTAATAAAATGGTTGAAAGATACTATCCTTTACATTTTCATTTATATAAATTTCTTTATTTGTAATTATATATGAGTATCACCGAAAGGACAGATTTTATTAAGCACCTTCAAAGTGCAACACTGTGTTTTTCTATAGTTATATATAAAGGCCAGGGTTGTTAGAGCACTGGTTATTAGTCTGAAGTGCTTTAATGCTCAGCGGTAGTTAAGTCGTTAGAAGTATTTGAGAAGATTCATATAACAGCACTGTTTTAGTAAGAAGTAAAGATTAACTGGATAATAATAAAATAATTAGAAGGGTGAAATATCATTCAGATTTCCTTACCTGAGAAATTGAGACAATGGCATATAGAAAACAAAGATCTGGCTAGGTTTTCAGATGAAGCTTTAAAACATGTAAGAGTCTTCAAATGTGACCAAACTGAAAAGAGGTACAATGAGTACAGAATATTCTTGACTTTAATCCACTTTAAACAACCACTGCCACCTAGTAGCTTGTGACATTGTTTACGTTGAAGGAAGAAATCTTATTGATTCTGGATCCTGTAAACCTAAGCAGGGTTGAAACAGAATAGAAAGAATGCTGAGCTGATATACAAAGAGATCTAAGTTTTTGGAGCACAAGGATTAAGGGTCAGGTCACCTTGTGCAACATTATAACATACTTAGTATTTTTCCAGTGGTCATGCATGGATGTGAGAGTTGGACTATAAAGAAAGCTGAGCACTGAAGAGCTGATGCTTTTGAACTGTGGTGTTGGAGAAGACTCTTGAGAGTCCCTTGGACTGCAAGGAGATCCAGCCAGTCCATCCTAAAGGAGATCAGTCCTGGGTGTTCATTGGAATGACTGATGTTGAAGCTGAAACTCCAATACTTTGGCTACCTGATGCGGAGAGCTGACTCATTTGAAAAGACCCTGATGCTGGGAAAGATTGAGGGCAGGAGGAGAAGGGGATGACAGAGGATGAGATGGTTGGATGGCATCACCAACACAATGGACATGGGTTTGGGTGAACCCTGGGAGTTGGTGATGGACAGGGAGGCCTGGCATGCTGCGGTTCATGGGGTCACAAAGAGTCGGACATGACTGAGTGACTGAACTGAACTGAGTCTGTAAAGACTGTCTAGCCATAAATGTTGTCATTGTTCAGTCGCCTAGTCATATCTGACTCTTGGCGACCCCATGGACTGCAGGGTACCTGGCCTCCCCATCCCTCACTGTCTCCGAGTTCACCCAAGTTCATGTTCATTGAGTCGGTGATGCCATCCATAATGGCAAAAATTTATGCTAGCCATAAATATCTATACTTTAATGATTTCTTATGAAATTCATAGCCAAAGCTGGAATCCAACAAGATTTCTGATAGCAGTAGACGTGAATTAAATCCACAGATCCCATCACATATATTTGAATTACTCATTTCTGTTTCCTTTTTTTTTTTTTTTTTGGTCTTAATTGAATTTCTTCCAATATTGCTTCTGCTTCATGTTTTGGTTTCTTGGCTATGAGGCATGTAGGATCCCAGTTCCTTGACCAGGAATTGAACCTGCACCCCCAACATTGGAAGGCAAAGTCCCAACCACCCGACCACCAGGGAAATCCCCTTTCTCTTTCCTTTTGATTCAATAAGCTTCATATCTATCCTGAATTATTGAGTAGTGGAAGACATTAAGAACCAGAGTAGTTAAGGAAAGAAATAATAAGTGGGCAGACAGAGGCACAGAGAGAGATAAAATGAAAATGAGCAGCCCAAAATCTTTCAAGGAATAAGTTCACAATTGATTTTTTCTGAAATATAATAACATTATGATATAAGTACATAACTGCTGATGATCTTGATTCTGAGAGTGACTGTTTACCTTCAGGGCCCATATTCCATCACCCATAACTTCTTATCATTTTCCAAGAATAACAGGCCATTTTCAGATTTCTTGGTACCTTTTTTAATGGTACCTGCTGCTTGAAAAGTTCACCCTACTATCTACACTGTTCTTTCAGAAACTCCTTGTTCCAAGGTTCCTCATGCAGAAAGCCTTCTGAAATTTTCCCCAAACAGAGATGACATTTCTTCCCTCTGTGACACCACTGATTGCGTTTTGTTTTCATCTTGCTAGGTTCTTATCAACTCCTCATTATACTTCTATCAAAACAATGTATATTATACCAGTTTATTTTTTTTTCATTTCATACATGATATTTTACATGTTTCAATGCCATTCTCCCAAATCTTCCCACCCTCTCCCTCTCCCACAGAGTCCATAAGACTGTTCTATACATCAGTGTCTCTTTTGCTGTCTCGTACACGGGGTTATTGTTACCATCTTTCTAAATTCCATATATATGCGTTAGTATACTGTATTGGTGTTTTTCTTTCTGGCTTACTTCACTCTGTATAATAGGCTCCAGTTTCATCCACCTCATTAGAACTGATTCAAATGTATTCTTTTTAATGGCTGAGTAATACTCCATTGTGTATATGTACCACTGCTTTCTTATCCATTCATCAAATGCATATCAGTGTCACTGTAGTTTGGGCTTCTTCAGATCAAACACTTTGTCTTTCAGTTCTGTGTTTTAGATATTCTTTTAGTTGATAGCTGCTTGAATAGATAGCAGCTATCACATCTCAGAAGGATAATTCTGGGAAGAAATTGAATAAGTGTATGATAGACCTAGACATTACTTTCTTATGAGGTCAGAGAATGAAGACAGAGTTTATGTAGTTATCAACATGCCTATACCCATAAATCCTGAGCTTCTAAATATTGTCTTAGAGTCTCACTCAGGGTGCATAGGGAGAGTTTGCCTGCTAGTAGATTTTATCAGGGAGGTTTACCAAATTTTTACTTTCTTTTTTAATCAAGGATCCCTGTACAGATGATATGCAGAAATAATTTCTGGGGTTCTTCTATTTCTCTAGAGAGTACCCCTCCACCTTTACCCAGGGTTATAGCTCCTGACTGCCAGTCACTGCTCTGGAAGCAAGGCAAGAAAGGATGCCCAGGAATCTAAGGTTAAATATGTAGAACATGGAGGAAATAGAGATCATCCAAAAAAGGAAGAAAGATTACAAAGCAAAATAATACAATTATTAGCAATCTCCAATGGATAAGAGAAGTTATTATATCCATAGGACTAGGGTGCTACGACAAAGGAAATTAAAAATATGATAGCCAACATAAATGCAATAGAAATGTCTGTGGTACATTATTTGAAGACAATATTACTTCATGTTGTTACAAACTGTATGTATAGTGTGTATGTGTTGTGGGTGTATATAAATAATATATATTATATATATGGGAGATGTAGTGACTTTTGATACAGGTTTGGTGCAGGTGAATTTATTACTGAGCCAAATGAGGCACATACTGAGTCAGCAGTTCGAGTGCAGGGCATTCACTACTTTTTCTGATTTCTGCACATGTGTACTGCCTATCCCATGAGGTATCGTTGATGTCATGTCAAATCCAGAACTCATAAAGCAACGCCAGTGGTATTTTATTTGTAGACAATCAACTCAAATCTATAAATTATTACTGGCAGATGATTATAATTCTGAATCTCTTAACACTAACAAAAGGAAACCCAGAGCATCTTGATAAGAAGTTTTTTGTTTTTGTTTTGTTCCTGGAAGTCAGAAGAACAGCAGTTGTATGTGGTTATGTTAGTTTCAAGGTACTTAATTTGCTGACACTATTTCAGAAAAAAAATCTGTATGTATTATATTTGTGGGAAGCTAAAATAATGGTTTGAGATTTTTATCAAATATGGAGAGTAGTTATTTATGAAAAACAAAAAAAGTCTATTTTTGTTTCTTTGTTCCCAATTAATGTAGATAAATTTTAAAGTGCATTAAAGCAATGGTAAAGTAAATAAAAAGATGCTATACAAGTAAAAAATAAAATAAAATAAAATAAAATGAAGGAGGTGTCCTCAAAAGCAGAGCAAAAAGGTAAAAAACCAAAAAGTGGAAGAGGTAGAAACAGAGAAATGACATCATGAGAAGAATTTGATGGAGGGGGGCATGCACCAAGGCATGCAGACACCTCTAGAAGCTGGAAAAGGCAAGAAGATGGACTCTCTCCTACATCCTCCAGAAAGGAAGGCAGCCTGGTCAACACCTGATTTTAGCCCAGTGAGATGCATTTTGAACTTCTGGATGACTCAGCTGTAATATCAAAAATCCATGTTGTTTAAGCCAAGCGTGTAGTAATTTGTTACGGCAGCAAGAGAAAACTAAAAAAGGCCATATTGTATTTGTTATTTATTCCCTCCCTTGATTGCTTTAGGGCATTTACCCTACCCCTGCTGTCCTTGTCCATAACCCTTGATCCCCAGAAATCTCTCCTTCCCGCAGGATATGGTCTCTGCTTTGCAAGAATACCCAGCCTTCTCTACTAACTGAACTTGGACCAGTCTTATCTCCTCTTTGGCTTTGTGTCAGTACTGCGGAGGGTCACTGAGTTAACTCAGACTCTGGCTGACCTCCCTCATGTCCACCCTAAGCCCCTGGTGAAAACAGCATTGACAAGGATAGCAAACCCCTTGAGGTTCTTTAGCCTCATCACATGGACAAAGAGGGTTCCATCCTGTGTCATCTTTTCCCCTCAGGGCTCAAATGCACTTACATGACTGCTTTCAGCATACAGATGCATCTCAATTATCTTGATTGAACTCTCCATGCATGGTGTTTAAATAAACAAACAAACAAAAAAATGCCTTTAATTTCCCAGTCTATCTCTGACTGAATCCTTGTTGTGGGTCAGCAAAACTATCCCACTATGGTTCAGTTCTTGCCAATCCACAGATAACTATTAACTTAAGAGCATTTCTTTTAGAGTTGCAAAATCTTGCAAAGACTGCTGGAAACCAGAATCCTTAGTCAGAGATCTAAAGGGAAAAGAGTCAGTGGGTCTACCAAGAACATAGTGACTAGCAATCCCAAAGAAGACTGCTGAGTGCAAAGGGTCATTAGTAGTGGGGGAACCAGTGGGAGGGGCAGGCGAGATTCTGCAGAGGCAGGACTCTGCAAGAGAGGCTGAGTTCATTTGAGTTAAGAATCTGAGTCATATGCCAAAGTGGCTGGCTTGGTCATATTTTGCCCCAGTTTCCCATTTCCCTCTGATCTCAGACTAAAATCTAATTATACATAGTGTGGAAAGAGGCCTGGTGGGAGTACCCACAGCCTCTCTCCCATCACTTAGAGGGCTAAGAAGGTACCTGCAAATGTAAACAAAACTGGCAACCAGGATTTTGCATCAAGGTGGCAGAACCTCATTTTAAGAGACAACCAAACTGTCGGGGATAAAGAACATTTTGATATTTGGCAAAACTAATACAATTATGTAAAGTTTAAAAATAAAATAAAATTAAAAAAAAAACAAACAAACAGATTCTTCTGTTCTCTTTGATTCTCCAAGGTTGTTTTTATTAAAATGGAAATAACCAAGACTAAATGCAGGGCTTACATGTTGATGAAAGCACTGCCTCATCAGCAGCTGAGGAATAATTGTCTTCTCTTGTTCCTGAACTCAGCATTTGGCTGTTCATTAATTAATGGCACACCCATGAGTATAGCATTTCCAAACGGTGGGCTCCTAAGCAATTCCTCAGCAAACACCATGTTGCCTGCCTTAGTATCGCTGTTTCTTGCTGTTATGGACTTCTAATTATAATTTTATTCATTTTTCACTTGGCACATCTGTAGAGAACTGCATAAGTCACTTTATGAGCTGTTGTGGAGGGCATAGAAATAAATAGAATGGAATCAATGTGTCAAGGTGCTGAAAGCTGATGGCTGGGGTGACCTCCAGAGGAAACATAGAATGTGTGGCCACTGCCTTGAGGTTAAGAATACAAAGCTCAGATTACTTCCCTATACCCTAAGCCTTCTTTTTTACTATCAACAAAAAGTTTTCTGTAAAGATTTTAATAAAATAGATTCAGGAAATATTTGGGCACTGCACATTTTAAACATGTATACCTTATTGTTAATTGTATCTCAATAAATCTGCAAAGAGTGAAAAAAAAAAAAAGAAATGCTTGGGCAATCAATGAGATTCTATTGGATGCTCATAATATTTACCTTATGGGGAAAATGATATATTTTCCCATTATATGTAACCTATGTTTCCCAAGTTTCCATGAAACTGACCTAAATGAAGTCAAATCATTGGCTATAACCTGTATTTTACTTGATTTTGTCAACATTTACCAGTGAAGGACTTAACACATGTGTTTTCAGTCAAACTGGTGTTCATACAGTATGAACTCAAGGCTGTCCACTCACACCACTGGCCTGGCAAAGCCTACACTATTTTTGGGATCCCTGTTCTACAAAGATGAGGAAATCTGGACTCCCTGAGTCAGTGAGTTACCCAAGGGCATGCACTCCCAAGAGACTGACCCAGATAGTACTTTGCACTTCTGTACTTTGACAGTACTTTGATAGTACTTTGACTCCAAGCGTGGCATCTTCTTTCTGTATTAGATCTAATCAGTCTCCTGTCTAAACATACAATCATCGCTCATGATCCCAGTCTTATCTATTAGTATAGACTTTCACAATCACACAGATTAGTTTCCTTTGGTGGGTAAACTGGAATAGCAGCAATGGGCTGCCAGACTAAGGGAGCAGGATGGAGCCAAGGGGTCAGGTTCTAAAATAGGCCTCATGAGACCAAAGGGCAGAGGTCCCTGAAGACAGTGAACCACAGGGACTCCGTGTGCAGATCTAAGGAGGAGGCAGTGCCAAACACAGGCCTCACCCTTTGCTGGACTGAGCAAAATGCAGGTGATACTCTGTACTTAACATCTAGTAATATCTAGCAGTTAGACTTTATTGTTTATCACTAAGCAGAAATCCATGTAAGTATTAACCTGAGTCTTATCTATTAACCCATTCTATGCCAAGCATATGCACCATGGTTTGTTCAGTTCTGTTCAGTTCAGTTGCTCAGTCGTGTCTGACTCTTTGCGACCCCATGAACTGCAGCACGCCAGGCCTCCCTGTCCATCACCAACTCCCGGAGTTCACTCAGTTCCATCTAGTTAGTGTTGCCATCCAGCCATCTCATCCTCTGTCATTCCCTTCTCCTCCTGCCCCCAATCCCTCCCAGCATCAGAGTCTTCCAATGAGTCAACTCTTCGCACGAGGTGGCCAAAGTACTGGAGTTTCAGCTTTAGCATCATTCCTTCCAAAGAAATCCCAGGGCTGATCTCCTTCAGAATGGACTGGTTGGATCTCCTTGCAGTCCAAGGGACTCTCAAGAGTCTTCTCCAATACCACAGTTCAAAAGCGCTCAGCTTTCCTCACAGTCCAACTCTCACATCCATAGATAGTTTTCATCTATTTATATAATCTTCACAAAAGTCCTTAAGGTCCTTTAGGACAGAGAATGTCTCTCGCTTCTTGTAATCCCTAACTACCTTGCTTAAAATGCATGATTAATATTGGGTTGGCCAAAAAGTTCATTCAGGGTTTTCTATAATAGCTTATGGAAAAACCCAAATGAACATTTTGGTCAACCCAATAGCTTTTGTTGTTTCAAATGCTGAAGGGAGTGGAAATTCACCCAGTATTACCCAAATTAATCTTCCCTGAATAGCGTCAGTGCCTTTCCTCAGGGTACATATCCCACATACACATGCACATCCCAGGAACAGCTCTGCAAGTCACCGATGTGGTCATTTCTGGCTTTCCTTCTCTTTGAATATCAGTGGCTACGCTTCCTTTTTCTTTTTCAAGATTCAGGAAGCCAAACCCTCAGCTTCTTGGAGAAAGAAGTTGTTCATCTAGTGCAGCTCAATTATTTCTTCTTGGAAGGCCAGGTCCTCAGAAAGTAAGCACTTGACTTTTTCAAAAGCAATGAACATTTCATCTCCCTTCCTTGAGACAAGCACCATGTCACATACCATTGCTGCTTGATGCCCCAGCCTATTCACTCTTAACTGCTGCTTCCTCTCTCGGCTTCAAGCGAGAGCTCCAGGTTGTGCAGGGATCCTATCTGCACTATCTTTCTTACTCCTGACATTTCTCTGAACTTCAAGTACTCAGGGAAGATGCTATTTCTCTGTGTTTACCAACTGCATTGATGTGGACAGAAGGGCACATCCCACACACCATTTACAGCAACGATTTCTTAGGATCCGTCATTTTTAAGCCATACACCTCCTGAGGCTCTTAAATATGTCATGGCAGGAACTGCTGCTCCCTTTCTCCATCTTCTCCATCATGCATGTGTCAGACATGCCTTAGGCCTTCTGGGCATCTGCTCTTCACCAGTGGGTCCCTCCCTGCCCCCCACCTCTTGGTAAAGTTCTCTGAGGAGTGAGTTATGGAAAAACGCAGCAGCCCGCTGGGAAACATCATCCACAGTGTTTTAGTTCCCAGCTTGGCAAAAATAGGTAGGCAGTTAACTGAAGGTTTGCCCAGTGCAGGTTCTGTTCATAAGCATAATTTTTCAAAGTTAAAAATAAACAACTCCTTCTGCTCCTCTTGTTTCTAAAGTGCTCTGGAGAGCTCACAATGGTGATTTTGTACATTTCATTTCACTAGTCAGTTTTCAGAGAGACAACTGTGGACTGGGCATTTTATATAATTCTTGTAATATTTTAATGTAAGGGATGGACAAGGCCATTGACTTACCGGGAGTGGCAAACAGATAACAAGATCCTGAGAACAGCATGTGGTTAGAACAATGGCAATGCTGTTTACTGGCAGAAACACAGAGGAGGGTCACTGAATGTGACCCTAATGCAAGGCAGAAAATGCAAACTGGAAAGTTCTTTGGAAAGCAGACATGTAAACTGAGAGTTAAAGATTGAGAAGTTAGTATGTTTTAGAAAGAGATTGGTAGAAAGGAGGGGAAAAAAGAATCCTTAATGCTGTTGTCCTCTACCTCATGTGTATAATTAGCACACCCTGGGAAATCTATAGCTACTGCTTCTTAAGAATTCATTACACCTGGTGAATGCCATGGGCCTCTGGCCCCATGTAATTTCTGTGCTTTTGCTTAATTAAGACACTGTGATAGACTGGGCAGGCATTTCCTGGCAATTAATAATCAGTGGAGGAGCTTAAGTCTTGAAGCAAAGCTGTGAAAATATGCACTTATATAGAAAAGTTGTCAAATTATTATCTTTTCATGTCTTGATCAGCCCGAAGTTGAAAAGGCACATTGTGTGGTCGGCAAGCTGCATGCACAGCTTCGTTCTTTTCCTAATCATTAAAAGCTAAGTACACAGGAAGAGAGAAGCACACACTCTTTTGCATGAGGTGTTTGGAATCCAAGTTAACTTGGAGAACTTTCCTAAAAGTAATTGCTGATTGATACCGCATTCCGTTACTTAGAACAATTTGTGGTACAACCATCATAAAGTCATTTATCAGGTTGGCCAACAAGTTCATTTGGATTTTTCCATCAGATGTTATAAAAACCTGAATGACTATTTGGCCAACCCAATATAAATGTTTCTATTTAATCAAGATAGGTTTAGCAGAGTTCTGCCTAGAGATGGTAGAGTGGACAAAATGAGTCTGGTGATTGGCTTATAAAACGTTTTGGGTTTATCAGTTCAAAGTATAAAACTTAAATTATGCACAGAAATGACATATGAGACAGCAAAAGAGACACTGATGTATAGAACAGTCTTTTGGACTCCGTGGGAGAGGGAGAGAGTGGGATGATTTGGGAGAATGGCATTGACACATGTATAATATCATATATGAAATGAGTCGCCAGTCCAGGTTCGATGCACGATACTGGATGCTTGGGGCTGGTGCACTGGGATGACCCAGAGGGATGGTATGGGGAGGGAGGAGGGAGGAGGGTTCAGGATGGGGAACACATGTATACCTGTGGCAGATTCATTTTGATATATGGCAAAACCAATACAATATTGTAAATTTAGAAAATAAAATTAAATTAAAAAAAAGAAATGACATATAGTATGGGTTATTTCCCCATAATGAATTCATAGGAAATTGGGCAATGCAGCAGACATTTATTAAGCTCCTACTATACTATAGTATAGCTCCTACTGTACTATACTATACATGGCAGAGCCCCTAGGTGGCACTAGTGGTAAAGAACCCACCTGCCAATGCAGGAGACATGAGAGATGCTGGTCTGATCCCTGGGTCAAGAAGATCCTGAGGAGCAGGGCATGGAAATCCACTCCTGTGAATCCTATGGACAGAGGAGCCTAGAGGGCTATGGTCCATAGGGTCGCAAAGAGTCAGACATGACTGAAGCGACTTAGCACGCACTCATGCATGCAAATACATGGCATCATGTGTGAATAAAATGCTGCATGGACCATAATGGGGTACATCAGGATATACTACAAGCAAGTTCACTGAAAATGATGTTTTCCATCTGTTTTAAAGCAGCTTCTTTCTTGCTCTAATCTTTGTAAAACTAAAGGCAAAATCTGCACCTGTGTGAAGGAGATAGGGCAGAGAGCTCTCAGTAAGGATTGAGTCACTTAATAAATTTAATAAATTTGCAGCCTCTTGTTTCACCTTGTCACAACCTCGCTCTCCTGCAGTATCTGTGGCCTCTATCGCATTTTATGCTTCTCTCATTTTCCTTACACTATTATCCAGTTCAGCTTTGTCTGTCAGCTCTTAAGCAACCTACACAAGTGGAATTCTCCTTGGACTCTTCTGGCTCAAACATAAATCGAAAAACAGCAACTTTGGCAATGTTTCTGTTGCCAATAGAACAAAAGAAATATTGCCAATATTTCTTTGGCAATACATTTCAGTACACTCATATCTCAACGAACTGAGTCAAAGAGGCCAGCTTGTTTTTACTGACAGCCTAAAGACGGAATCACTTCAGAGTGATGAAAAAGGCTTATTTTGAAAGTACAGTTAAAGGGGATTGTGTGGTGGGGGGAAGAAACCTCATGGTCATAGAATTTTACTGTATTCAGGAAACCAAAAATTGAAATGTTTAGACTATTGTACAACACTATTGTAGAGTGTTGGGGAAAAAAATTGGGCCTTCATTAATGTACCCTTTCAGTTCAGTCAGTCGCTCAGTTGTGTCCAACTCTTTGCAACCCCGTGAATCGCAGCACGCCAGGCCTCCCTGTCCATCACCAACTTCTGGAGTTTACTCAAACTCCAATGTACCCTTTAGAGAAGAGCAAAAAACACTGAGTATAATTCAATCAGGAGAATTAACTAGAACGGGGAGTCTGTTCTTTTGAATTTCTCACCATGGAATGAATGGCACACCTAGCCCTTGCTGCCTCAGATGGACCAGTGAGGCTGGGAGACCAGGATTATCACAGTATCTTAGTGACACTAGACCATCCCCTGCATACTTGACCCACCCAGTAGCTTATGCTGAGAGTGGTGCCCTGAAAGGAGCCCAGTGGCATTGGAGAATGGCTTGGGGCTTTGATACTGAAGAGATAAAGGTGTCTAAGCCAGGACTTTGTAGGGTTCTTAAGCTTTCATGGAATTTCTTGGAAAAATAGTAGAGGGGATGACAGAAGTTATCTCTGGTTTTTCACTGCCCCTTTCCATGGTCTTATTCTAGCTCTCTCTCACCCCTTCCCACCATGACAGAAAATGTGGAGCACACACATGGGCTTGCTTCACTTTTCTTGTGTGCACAGAGATACTGTACACAAATCTGGTGACTCTGCATATGCAGTATGAGGGTTTCATGACTTGGATGAAAGTAGATGAAGCACAACAGGTCCTACTGTGTAGTACAGGGAACTGTATTCAATATCCTGTGATAAACTATATTGGAAAAGAATATAAAAAATGTATATATATACACACATATATATGTATACACACACATATGTATGTGTGTGAATCACTTTGCTGTACATCAGAAATGAACAGAGCATTATAAATTAACTATACTTCAATTTAATAAAAAAAAGGAGCTACATGTTCTTTTCCAGAATTGTACATACATCCTCAAGCTGACATCTGTCATTCTCTAGATCTGAAACATAAAATCTATGTGGTCTTACACACCCTTTCCCCTATATGAACACATTGCTAATGCGTATCCTGAGTCACAAAGCTCTGTAGACAAAAGCAGGTGGAAATTTTTTGGGAAAAGAACTTGAAAGCAACATGAGCTAGAGCTCTGCTGCTGCTACTAAGTCACTTCAGTTGTGTCCGACTGTGTGCAACCCCATAGACAGCAGCCCACCAGGCTCTCCCGTCCCTGGGATCCTCCAGGCAAGAACACTGGAGTGGGTTGCCATTTCCTTCTCCAGTGCATGAAAGTGAAAAGTGAAAGTGAAGTCGCTCAGTCGTGTCCGACTCTTAGTGACCCCATAGACTGCAGCCTACCAGGCTCCTCTGTCCATGGGATTTTCCAGGTAAGAGTATTGGAGTGGGGTGCCATTGCCTTCTCTGCCCTGTCCAATATGTCCGATAGCTATATGTGCTATTTAAATTTATTTTAAAGTAACTTTTACTGTTCTTTTTTCTTTCTGCAATAAACAGGCTTTTTTTGGGGGGGGCATAGCCTATTATTTGCTGATTTTTAATATATATATATAATTTTATTGATTTATATATTGTGCTGAGTCTTTGTTGCTGCATGAGCTTTTTTCCAGTTGGGGTGAGTAGGGGTACTCTCTGTTACAGTTGTGGTGCCTGGGCTTCTCATTGCAGTGATTTCTCCTGTTATGAAGCGCAGGCTCTAAGGTGCAGGCTCAGGAGTTGCGGGACATGGGCTTAGTTGCTCTGCGGCATGTGGGATCTTCCTGGACCTGTGTCCCCTGCACTTGCAGGCAGATTATTTACCAATGAGCCACTAGGGAAGGCCGCTGATTTTTTTTTTTAATTGGCATATAATTGCTTTACACCATTGTGTTAGTCTCTGCTATACAACAGTGTGAATCGGCTATATGTATACATACATTCCCTCCCTCTCAAGCCTCCCTCCCCTCCCCATCCCACCCTTGTAGGTCATCACTGAGCACCAAGCTGAGCTCCCTGTGCTATACAGCAGCTTGCAAGTAGTATATATGGAAGTATATCTATTTTATACATGGTACGGTATATGCTAGAGCTCTGGAAGAGCTAATAAAAAGTACTCTCTTTATTATTTTTTTAAACCGTGTCTAAGAGTACCTAAGGGCTGTACTAGAGATTTCTTTTATCCTAGGCACATTCTAGACATTTCTCAACCTCCCCTGCAGTTAGGTGACATATGACTGCATCTGGCTTGTAGGATATGAGCAAAAGTGATGACTGTCCTCCTGTGCTCAGTCCTTTTTTGTCTGTTATTACTATTGGTATTGACACTCAGGGAGACCATGGAAGCTCCACAGGGAAGATGTTGGATTCTCTTTCACTCTGCATTTCTGAAAGACTGTGTACATTGTTGTTATGGACTGAGTTGTGGCCTTTTCCCACCAAAAAAATTATCCTTTGACGGCTTAACCCTCAATGTGACTTTATTTTGATGTAGGGCCTTTAAGGGAGTAATTAAGGTCAAATGAAGTCTTATGGTAGGGCTCTAATTCAGTAGGACTGATCCTAATAAGAAGAGGGACATTGGAGCTGGTCTATATGTCTGATTTATGCTAGTATTGTACAGTTTTGATTATTATAGTTTTATAATGTAATATAGAAACAGAAAGTCAACAAAGTAAGTGTATAATGATAAAGGGGTCAATTCATCAAGAGGATATAAAATAGAAAATATATATGCCAACATTGCATCACCTAAATATACAAAGAAAATATTAACAGAATTGTAGGGAGTCATAGATAGCTGTAAAATAATAGTAAAGGGTTTTAATACCACACTTTCAACAATGGATAACTCATCCTGACAAAAAGAATAAGGAAATGGTGGTATTTGATGACATTATATACCACATAGGTCTAACAGACATATACAGAGGTTCCATTCAACAGAAGCAAAATACATATTCTTCTCAAGTGCACGTGGAACATTCTCTAGGATAGGTCATTTGATAGGTCACAAAACAAGTCTTATCACATCTAAGAAGACTGAAATCATATCAAGTATTCTTTACCACCAAATGGCATAAAACTAGAAATCAATAACAGAAGGAAAATTAGAAAATTAAAAAAGAAGTCAAAATTAAACAACATACTCCTGAACAACCATCTTATTTAAAGGCCTAATGTTAACTTGGCTTAGTCTGAAGAGACAGGGCTGAATTAGGGACATATATAACTGAAGAACCAAAAAGTGAAACTAGAGTATTTAAAAGTTCACATGTGTTTGTAACAGTCATCAGCAGTTGTCTATATAAGTTGGACCCATCACCTCAACATTTATAAATAAAAAATATGCTGTAAGTATAACTAAAGAACTTTGTAATTAAAATGGTACCATTCTTAACTGTTTTTTTTTTTTTAAGATTTTTAAAGAGAGAAGAGTTAAACTTTTAGAAAGTTAATTAGTTATTATTTATTTACTTTTAGCTGTGCTGGGTCTTCATTGCTGTGTGTGGGCATCCTCTAGTTATGGCAAGTGGGGGTGACTCTTCCTTGGGGTGATGGGCTTCTCATTGTGGTGACTTCTGTTGCTGCAAAGCACGGGCTCTAGGTGCATGGGCTTAGGTAGTTGCAGTGCTCGAGCTTCAGTAGTTGTGGTTCATGGGGTTAGTTGCTCCACAGCATGTGGGATCTTCCTGGATCAGGGATTGAAGGTGGATTCTTAATTACTGGACCTCCAGGGAAGCCCCATTAAGTGGTATTTTGAGGGTAATGGAGGAAGGATCAGGGTAGAATATATAAATTTTAAAATAAATCTATTTCTCAGCCCCAGAAAATAAAAGCTCAGTCTGACTAATGTACAGAGAAAATAAGCCATCTTCTAAGTATACCAGTGATTTTTAAAGGAGCTGAACTATGGGGGAAGTGAGAGGATTTGTTTATAAGAAACTCCATGCAAATTCACAAAGCATTTATGTTTATCAGAAGGGAATATTTGTTTAAAAAGCTTGAGAAACAAGAGCTCAAGGTATTCTGTTAAGCTGTCATTGATGCTAAAGGCATTAATGTATGCCTTTATAGCCTTGGGTAAGTCCCATAACCCACCTGAGCTTCAGTTTGCTCTTCTGTTAAATGAAGCTATATTGAAATAGTTATGTGTAAGACATGTGTATGTGGGTTTATGAGTAATGTGAACATGTATTTACAAATGTTAAGGTTTCTCAGTTGTGGTGTAAATATGATAAAACTAAGAAACTAATATTTTATTTTCATGATAACTAACACATCTCATCAGGTCATGCAGGCCTTAGGGCAATTTTGTCTCCAGTTTCCAAAGCCCAGATCTTATATCTTAAAAATAACAGTACTTAACTAGAAACACTTTTTGTATTTACCTTGTAATTAAAAAGAAAAGAATCAGCTCTTAACTGTAGTTGACAGCCATGTCCCTTGAAAGACCACATTTTCTGAACATTAAATTTATCTCCTGGAGAAGTAAGACACAACACACATATCTAGACCTCCCAACCTAAAGCCTCCATCACCACTGTGGGAATTAGATCATCAAATCATCCCCAAGAAGGGCAGTCATCCTAAAGTCATTACAGTTCAACAAGAGCAAAGGGAAGACTTAATCAGAAAATTGGATTCCTGAGACATAATAAAGCAGCTTAATCTAGAAATAAGAAATGACACCATGAGGAATATGTAGCATCATCACTCTTGAGAAGCATGTGAGAAAAATCCAGAATGATATTCTCTGGGTGATACATATCTGGAAGTGTACATTTACTTCAGGTCTCTTTTCCCTGTCTGAGAGACTGATACTGCCTAGAACATAACTCAATTCAAAGCAGCAACATACTCTGGAGTTTCATCTCATACTTCTGAAGGATTGAATAGTCTGAATGAACATTGAAAGGTCTTGGTGGAAGTAGGGGAGGATGATGGAGAGTTTCTGGGGTAAGAGGTGTTTTGTTTTGTCATTGTTTTTAGGCTCTAAGTTGTGCCCGACTGTGTTTGTGACCCCATGGACTCTAGCCTGCCACGCTCCTCTGTCCATAGGATTCTCCAAGCAAGTATATTGCAGTGGTTGTCATTTCCTCCTCCAAGGGATCTTCCCAACCCAGGGATCAAATCCATGTCTCTTGCATTGGCAGGTGGATTCTTTACCACTGAGCCATGAGGGAAGCCCCAGAAGGTATTTATATAGAGATAAACCTAGTCTCTACCTTCTCTCCTGTGTCTCTGTGCCATTCCCTCATTTTTTTAAGGAAACCTGTCTTAGATTTAGGATTAATTTGGGGTGATTTCATCTCAAGATTCTTTGTTACTTCCTAATTTCATCCATCTACAAAGACTAGTTTTAAATAAGGTCATATTCTGATGTTCAGGATGCACATACATTTTGGGAAGACACTATTTATCCCACTACACCTTTTTCTTTTCTTAACTGATTTATATTTGATTAACGATGCCCAAGTTTTATTTAGTGATAAGAGCATCTATGGTTAATTGCTGAATTTCTGATTAGAAAAGGAAATATGGTCCTCAGCAGCCAACAGAAAATATGCTGTCTAGGTTGGTCATAACTTTCCTTCCAAGGAGTAAGCCTCTTTTAATTTCATGGCTGCAATAACCATCTGCAGTGATTTTGGAGCCCCCAAAAATAAAGTCTGACACTGTTTCCACTGTTTCCCCATCTATTTCCCATGAAGTGACGGGACCGGATGCCATGATCTGAATGTTTTCTGAATGTTGAACTTTAAGCCAACTTTTCCACTCTCCTCTTTCACTTTCTTCAAGAGGCTCTTTAGTTCTTCTTCGCTCCCTGCCATAAGGGTGACATCATCTGCATATCTGAGGTTATTGATATTTCTCCCGGCAATCTTGATTCCAGCTCGTGCTTCTTCCAGCCCAGCGTTTCTCATGATGTACTCTGCATATAAGTTAAATAAGCAGAGTGACAACATACAGCCTTGATGTACTCCTTTTCCTATATGGAACCAGTCTGTTGTTCCATGTCCAGTTCTAACTGTTGCTTCCTGACCTGCATATAGGTTTTTTTTTTTTTTTTTTTTTTTTATACATTTTTTTTTTATTTTTTTTTTAATTTTATTTTATTTTTAAACTTAACATAACTGTATTAGATTTGCCAAATATCAAAATGAATCCGCCACAGGTACACATGTGTTCCCCATCCTGAACCCTCCTCCCTCCTCCCTCCCCATTCCATCCCTCTGGGTCATCCCAGTGCACCAGCCCCAAGCATCCAGTATCGTGCATCGAACCTGGACTGGCAACTCATTTCATACATGATATTTTACATGTTTCAATGCCATTCTCCCAAATCTTCCCACCCTCTCCCTCTCCCACAGAGTCCATAAGACTCTTCTATACATCAGTGTCTCTTTTGCTAAAATGGGCCAAAGAACTAAATAGGCATATAGGTTTTTCAAGAGGAAGGTCAGGTGGTCTGGTATTCCCATCTCTTTCAGAATTTTCCTTTTTGTTACCTTATCATTATATAAACTCTGTCTTCCTTGGCCTTTCCAAGTCAGTGCTTAGCCTGCTTGCAAGTGCTGGATTGTGTTAGATTCTTCCCACAAACCACACTGCTCGTTTCTCCTGCATATCAGGTCTTCTGTGATTCTTCACAGAAAAGGACAGTGCAGAACTGAGAACTGCTCTCTCTCTCAGCAGCACTTGGCTAGTCCTCTTGCTTTGCTCAGATTGGTCATTGCTTTTCTTCCAAGAGCAATCATCTTTTAATTTCATGGCTGCAGTCACCATCTGCAGTGATTTTGGAGCCCCCCAAAATAAAGTTTCTCCAAAGTTATGACCAACTAAGACAGGATATTAAAAAGCAGAAACATTACTTTGCTGGCAAAGGTCTGTTTAGTCAAAGCTATGGTTTTTCCAGTAGTCATGTAGGGATGTGAGAGTTGGACTATAAAGAAAGTTGAGAGCCAAAGAATTGATGGCTTTTGAACTTTGCTGTTGGAGAAGACTCTTGAGAGTCCCTTAGACTGCTAGGAGATCAAACCAGTCAATCTTCAAGGAAATCAGTCCTGAATATTCATTGGAAGGACTGATTCTGACGCTGAAATTCCAATACTTTGGCCACCTGATATGAAGAACTGACTCCTTGGGAAAGACCCTGATGCTGGGAAAGATTGAAGGCAGAAGGAGATGGGACAACAGAGGATGAGATGGTTAGATGACATCACTGACTTAATAGACTTGAGTTTGAGCAAGCTCCAGGAGCTAGTGATGGACAGGGAAGCCTGCTGCAGTCCATGGGATCACAAAGAGTCAGACATGACTGAATGAATTGAACTGAACTTGCTCAGATGGATCCCAGGGTGTCAAATCTCAGAAGCATCAGAGCATTTGTCTTTCCTGCCTATCCCTTTAACTGTTCCTTGCTCTTACTATGATTTTCCATTTAATTTCTTGTTTTTGTTGTATGTGTGCTCAGTCATATCTGACTCTTTGAGACCTCATGAAGTGTGACCCACCAAGCTCCTCTGTCTGTGTAGTTTTCCAGGGAAGAACACTGGAGTGGGTTGCCATTTCCTTCTCCAGGGGATCTTCCCGAACCAAGGATCAAAACCCTTGTTTCTTGCATCACCTGAATTGGCAGGCAGATTCTTTACCACACCCCCTGGGAAGTCCTTTAATTTCTTAGGTTTCTTAATTTCATAATGCATTTTTGTACATCATGTGGGTAAAGAGATACCATGGAATTGAAGTGAAAAGGGAATGAGCTTTAGCATCCTGCATCAGGTGAGTTTGTTTACCCTAATACATTTGTTTTTGTGCCTTCCAAACATTATATGTCTGTGAGCCCTGGACAACAAACCAGGGCTTGTGCACTTATATTGCTGAATTATGCTTGATGAATCTGGTGCTGGAGGAAGTTTTATGGTAGAATTAAAAGTAATCATGTCACTTAAAAACAGCTGTTTACAGTAGTAATCATGTCACTTAAAAACAGCTGTTATAGTTGAGGATCCCTGAGGGTGCCTCTCACAATTCCTGTTCCTGTGGCTGACATTCCTCCAAAGACTAAAGTTCACTGAGACCAAGTTTCTACTGGACCCTTATTTTCCTCCACTCAACACTACATATTTCCCCAAAAATAGGACCAAGAATTTTACTCTTTCATGCATTAATTAGTAATTTACTCTAAGAAATGTACAAGGAGGAGGAGGGGAAATTACAACTGCAAAACATAACTCATTTTTAAAAGTATTTACTTATTTTTTTGGTTGTGCCAGATTTTAGTTGTGACACATAGGATCTTTAATTGTGGCATGTGAATGTTTAGTTTCAGCACGTGGGATCTAGTTTCCTGACCAGGGATGGAAACAGCCCCCCTGCATTGGGAGTGCAGAGTCTTAGCCACTGGATCACTACAGAAGTCTCACAAAACTTACTCTTTCTACAGACTTATAAAGGCCCCATTTCTTCACAGACTATGAGAAATTGAGCAAATATAACAGCCAAACTGGATTCATCAACCAACATAAGTGATAGGTGGGGTGAAAGTCCCCATCTTACTCCCTTTGCCCTTTGACATAAGAGCCATTTTGACTGTAGGAGCCAAAAGCACTGTCTGCCTGGCCCACTGTATCGCAGCACTGTTTATAATGGCCAGGACATGGAAGCAACCTAGATGTCCATCAGCAGATGAATGGATAGGAAAGCTGTGGTACATATACACAGTTCAGTTCAGTTCAGATCAGTCGCTCAGTTGTGTCCGACTCTCTGCGACCCCATGAATTGCAGCACGCCAGGCCTCCCTGTCCATCACCAACTCCCGGAGTTCACCCAGACTCACATCCATCGAGTCAGTGATGCCATCCAGCCATCTCATCCTCTATCATCCCCTTCTCCTCCTGCCCCCAGTCCCTCCCAGCGTCAGAGTCTTTTCCAATGAGTCAACTTTTCGCATGGAGTATTACTCAGCCATTAAAAGAATACATTTGAATCAGTTCTAATGAGGTGGATGAAACTGGAGCCTATTATACAGAGTGCAGAAAGCCAGAAAGAAAAACACCAATTCAGTATACTAAGGCATATATATGGAATTTAGAAACAGGGTAACGATAACCCTGTATGTGAGACAGCAAAAGAGACACAGATGTATAGAATAGTCTTTTGGACTCTGTGGGAGAGGGAGAGGGTGGGATGATTTGGGAGAATGGCATTGATTCATGTTGATGTATGGCAAAACCAATACAATATTGTAAAGTAAAAATAAATAAATAAAAATTTAAAAATAAAAGAAAAGAGAAATGGCAATGTGATACATACCCTAGGGTTTATGTGTCTACCAAAAAGAGATAAATTGTTACTTTAGAATCCAGACTTTGAAGATAGACAAAATGGAATTTCAATTTTTAATCTCTGCCCCTCCTATCTGTGTGATCTTCAGCAAGTTTCTGAAAATATTGGAGTTTCGCCTTCTGCAGCTGTGAAGTAGGAATAATAATTTCACCAGCAAGTACCAGATCCCTGTTGGGGACAGTTGGCATGCTAGAAAGAGTAACTGATTACCTTTCAACAGTAAGAAAACAAAGCCTGATTAAAATATAGGTCAAAGACCTTAACAGACATCTCACCAAAGAAAACATGTATTTAGTTGCTCAGTCGTGTCTGACTCTTTGTGACCCCATGGACTGTATCCCACCAGGCTCCTCTGTCCTTGGGATTTTTCAGACAAGAATACTGGAGTGTGTTGAAAAAGAGTTTCTTCTCCAGAAAGAAGATATACAGATAGCATATAAGCATATGAAATGATATTCTACCTCATATGTTATCAGGGAGATGCAAATTAATACAATAAGAAGGTATAACTATTAATATACACTTATTAGACACTAGAATACTGGCAACACCAAATGCTGATGAGAATGCAGAGTGACAGAACTCTCATCCATTGCTGGTGGAAATGAAAAATGGTACAGCCACTTTGGAAAACATTTTGGCAGTTTCTTAAAAAACTAGACACATGCTTACCATATGATCCGTGAAAATCACATTTCCTGGTATTAACTCAATGGAGCTGAAAATGTATGTCTGCATAAAACCCTACAATGGATGTTTATAGAAACTTATTCGTAGTTACCCAAAGTTGGAAGCAACCAAGATGTTCTTCAGTAGGTGAACGGATAAATAGACTGTGGTATATCACAAAAAAGGAGTACTGTTCAGTGCTAAAAAGAAATGAACTATCAAGCTATGAAAAGACATGGAATAAACTTAAATGCCTATTATTTAGTTAAATAAGCTAATATGAATAGGCTACATATTGTATGATTCTATTATATGACATTGTAGAAAAGGCAGACTATTTAGATAGTAAACAGATCAGCTATTTCCAGGGGTGGGAGATGGAGAGAAGGATGAATAGAGAAAGCACTGAGAATTCCCATAGTGCCACCTGGGAAGACCCTTTAGAGTAGTGAAAATACTCTGTATCATAATATAATGGTAGGTACATGTTCCAGCAGAGATGGCACAAAAACTGAAACCAGAGGGGAGACGTGACCACTACCGAGCTTCTGCCTTAGTTGTTCAGTCACTCAGTCATGTCCGACTTTCCATGACCCTATGGACTGCAGAACTCCATGCTTCCCTGTTCTTCACCATCTCCAGGAGCAAATGAATGACCAACACAAGTGGTTGTGGCACATCTGTTCTCTTTTCCTGTTTCCTTTCCGAGTGCATTATAAGTTTTTGATAAAGCATGCACACCTTGTTTTTGTTCTCCAAGTCCAGAGGATGGTGATCAGGTTATTTTCAGCTTAGAGACTTTGATAAGTTACTGTTTAAGACAAGGATCTTTAGTCTAATATTTAAGCTCCTTGAAAATATTGCCTTAATTTGGGAATTCCTGGCAGTCCAGTGATTAAGGACTCGATGCTTCCACTGCCAAGGGCATGGGTTCAATTCTTGGTGGGGGAACTAAGATCCTGCAAGCCACGCAGCATGCCCTCCCCAAATGGCCATAAATTATGAGCATGAAGTAAACTAATAGGAAAATGTAAAGGTAAGTGATAATCCAGTCATAGTAGGTGACTTTCTCTTCTTTATCACTGTGTGCTTTCCCATCCAAGCTAATGATGATCCATCTGCCAGGCTCACCACCCTCTTCCCCATCTCTCTCCCATCTCTCTCTTAGATTCCTTAAAAAACTGGAAATAGAACTGCCTTATGATCCAGCAATCCCACTGCTGGGCATACACACTGAGGAAACCAGAAGGGAAAGAGACACGTGTACCCCAATGTTCATCGCAGCACTGTTTATAATAGCCAGGACATGGAAGCAACCTAGATGTCCATCAGCAGATGAATGGCTAAGAAAGCAGTGGTACATATACACAATGGAGTATTACTCAGCCATTAAAAAGAATACATTTGAATCCGTTCTAATGAGGTGGATGAAACTGGAGCCTATTATACAGAGTGAAGTAAGCCAGAAAGAAAAACACCAATACAGTATACTAATGCATATATATGGAATTTAGAAAGATGGTAACAATAACCCTGTGTACGAGACAGCAAAAGAGACACTGATGTATAGAACAGTCTTATGGACTCTGTGGGAGAGGGAGAGCGTGGGAAGATTTGGGAGAATGGCATTGAAACATGTAAAATATCATGTATGAAATGAGTTGCCAGTCCAGGTTCAATGCACGATACTGGATGCTTGGGGCTGGTGCACTGGGACGACCCAGAGGGATGGAATGGGGTGGGAGGAGGGTTCAGGATGGGGAACACATGTATACCTGTGGTGGATTCATTTTGATATTTGGCAAAACTAATACAATTATGTAAAGTTTAAAAATAAAATAAAATTTAAAAAAAATAAATAAAAGAAAAAAGAAAAAAAAAAGAAAAAAAATTATGTGGACCATTTTAAAAGTCTTTATTGAATTTGTTACAATATTGCTTCTGTTTCATATTTTGGTTTCTTAGCTGCGAGGCATCTGGGATCTTAGCTCCCTGACCAGGGATTGAACCCACACCCCTTATGTTGGAAGGCAAAGTCTTAACCACTGGACCACGAGGAAAGTACCCCCCCCATCTTTCTTTAATGAAAACTTACCTTCACATCATAAGTTAAGTGCTGTTCCTTGAAGGAACTTACACTGGTTTTCCCAAACTTCATTTTATCTTTCCATTTTAAAACCATTATATCACTTCCATAGTACTTAACAAAATGAATCTTGTGTTTTTGATACTGAAATTTCTATCTTCTCCTTTGATAATGGACGTTTTCCAAAGGGCAAAGAGTATTTTTCCTCAAGTATGTACCCTTCAGAGAGGGATTGAATGACTCTTGTACCTACTAGGTACTTGATAAATGTATGTGGTAGTAGATGGACGTGCAGAACAGTTGTCGGATGGATCATATCCATCCGAATGGGCATTGGAACAGTATCAGAAACCTGGATTCCATTATTTTTTAGGTCACCTGACGGTGATCTGCAGAATAACTGTGCTCAACTTTCTCATCTGCACAACGAGATCAGATAAGATGAATTCAGAGATCACTCCTGGTTCTTCCATAATTCCCTCATTCAATAAGAAGGTAGATGATTAAATTTGTAAGTAGCAATTTCATAATTCTGTTCCAGAATTTTTACTTGACTAAAACTGACTTTCCATGATCTTGCTCTTTCTAGATTCTTTCTCAGGAGTTTCCATGGGGCTATAATTTACCTACACTTTAAATAAAAATACTACATAATCCTCACTCTCCTTTCTTTTCTCTTATGCCTCGACCCTGGTGATAGCCCATTTTGCAGCACAAAGAACCTCATTTTATAACTGCTTTGTAAAGCACTGCAAAAAATAAAGGAATAAAATTATAAAATGTTACATTCTATAAAGGAATATTTCTCCTAATGCATCCACAAAGAACCAAGTTTATAACTGCTGGTATGTCAATTATGATGGTAAAATATGTATCTATATAATACATGTGATATGATAGATGCAATTGGAGTGGCTTTGGCGTATTTATTGCAGTTTATTTTTTATGGAATTGATAGCAAACGAAACGTCTGCTGTAAGCAGTCATATGAAAATGGATAAATACAAAAGCAAGCATAAGAGTATTCAGCAGAGAATTCTGAGCCTGAACAATCAACTTTCAGGCAAATCTTATGTGATTCATAATTTTAGCCCTTTATTATGCAAAGCTGCTGATTCAATTTTACAATGCAAAGAAATGTTTGGCATGATTATCAAGTTATATTTACCATTCTGTGGATCTACTGAAAGATGCACTATCTTCATAGAGTCTGTTCAAAGTACCTCTGAACACACTTTTAGATCCTCAGTCATAAGCAGAAGTTGGCAGGGTAAAATGTATTGGTCTTAACTAGCATCAGCATGTGAGACTGTAAAAAAAAAATGGTAAATGATGATTCAGTTGCAGAGCCAGACAAATGATTGCCAAATCAAACAAATTCAGAGAAAAAGTTGCTGATCCTTGTTGAATTGCCACATGTTACCACTTGCTGTTACACATGTCCTGGTGGAAAAACTCTCTTGTAGAAGTTTTCTCACCCATTAGAATAATGTGTTTTTAATTTCAAATCCCTACCTGCTGAAAACTCAGGATTTCAGAGGACCCATTGCAAAACCTGGACTTGAGAGATTGGAAAGCTGGAGAAACTGCTGCTGCTGCTGCTGCTGCTGCTGCTAAGTCGCTTCAGTCGTGTCCGACTCTGTGCCACCCCATAGACGGCAGCCCACCAGGCTCCCCAGTCCCTGGGATTCTCCAGGGTTGCCATTTCCTTCTCCAATGCATGAAAGTGAAAAGTGAAAGTGAAGTCGCTCAGTCATGTCCGACTCTTCGCGACCCCATGGACTGCAGCTTACCAGGCTCCTCCGTCCATGGGATTTTCCAGGCAAGAGTACTGGAGTGAGTTGCCATTGCCTTCTCCAACTACGTTCTCTTCCTTCTCCAGACTCTCCGTGTCTCTCTTCATTCAAAGAGTTGTCAATACTTGCTAATTTGAACTCCCCTTCTCCGTCTTCTCTCTCTGATCAATGTCCTCTGTTCATGCTTTTGTTCCCAGCTCTGACTGTTTTTAGTCAGCATCATCAATGACCTCCATGTTAGGGATGCCAGTGTTCTAGCCTCAATCCTCATCTAACTTGATATAGCAACATGAAACACGATTGATTATTCCCTACTCCTCAAAGCATTTTCTTCACTTGTCTCTAGGACTCTGTGCTCCTGGTTTTCCTTCTCTCACTGACTCCTCTTTTTCTAGGTCCTTTGGTGGATCCTCTTCTCTCTTAGAACAAGTGAAAGTATTTCCTGGATCACTCCTTGAACCTCTTATCCATCTGTCTATACTCATTGCTTTCATGCATTTATCTAACCCTATAATACCTTCCTGATGTATAGCTTTAGTCTAGACCTCTCTCCTGAGATACAGAATCAGTGATCGCACTGTCCATTTGCTACCTCCCGTTGGATTTTCAAGAGCCATCTCACAGTCAACATGTCTAGAACCAGAATTCTTCTATTTACTGCACTCTCACAAAACCTGCTTCTTCACAGCGTACCCCAACTCAGTTCTTGGTGATACCATTCTACTGGGGCCAGGACTGGAGCAGGGTGAAGCAAGTGAGTTGCTTAGATATGAAATTGAAGACTTTCGGAGTATTGTGCAAGTGCCAGCAGTGCTTTTGCATGACCCTGAAAATGAGTGCCTCCTTAAAATTTATGTCTTCAGCACCTCACTCCCCTCACCCTAGTCCCACCCCATTTTTACCTACTGAAGCCCAAACCCTTGGCGTCATCCTTTATACCTCTGTTTCTCTGACATCCTCATCCCAACTGTGAGGAAATCCTGTTGGTTTTACCATCAGAAAGAGACAGCAATGCCCTAAGTCTGCACTTCAGGGGAAAGGCTTAAGGAATAAGCAGTGTTGGTCTCCCAGAATGAATTTTAGACATCTTGCAGTTGCTTGCCCCAAGAGTGTGCAGTGGAACAGTGTGTTCAGGTTGCTGTGGCCTCAGGCCTTGGCAGATGGAGGATTGGGCCCCAGGTTTCTGCACTAGAAGTCTGTGTGCCACCTGCAGGTCCTATGGGGTCCTGAAAGGTACAGATTTACACCCACACGTGTGCAGTTCCTTCCCCTCTTCTGGTTTTGGGCAGTCTCTTCCCTGTACAGTCCTTGAGTCACATCTCCAGCCCTCCTTGCAGCTGGCTGAGCCTCTGAGACAAGTAGAGGGTGGGTGAGGTATCCACCAGTATTGGGGTTTGCATGATAGGTGGTATGAGCCAGACTCCTTACCCACAAGTCTGAAATGAAGGGCTCTAGAACCAGGGCAACCCAGGTCAACCCCAGGCTTCCCCTGAAAGTCCTGAAATCCCTAGAAATCAAACTTTCTCTGATAAGAATGGTCTCAGCTGCAGTTCCTCAGGGCTGATTCCACCATTCTCTGAACCACCCCCTGTCCCCATGTTCAGTACATCCCATCCCATCCTCTCCCTACCCCTCCGTCAGGACCTGCACTGACTTCCCCATACACCCAGAGTCACACAGAGTATGCTATGCGCTCCAACTGCACCATTTGATTTCCTTGGAAACTCCACACTTCACCCAGTTAGATCAGGCCCTGGTCACAGGCCATGAGCACCTCACCTGCTCCCGAGAAAACTATTTCTGACACACTTTCTTCGAGGCATTTGCTTCTCCTTCCCCTTGAAATTAGGCATGGCTGTGCAACTAATTCTAGACAATGGATTACGGCTAGATGTGATGTATGCCATTTCTGGCCACACAATTGTCAGCTGAGATGATCTAGAACCTTCTTCCCCTACTGCCACAATTGGAAATGTTCCAGATGGTAGAACCTCCATTAGCCTTAGCCCTTCAATAAGGATAATACAGAGCAAAGCCCCTACAGACATGCAATTTCCCTGCAGTGTGATCTACAAACAAATCTTCGGACTTTAAAGCCACTGAGATTTGAGGATTTGTTACCATAGCATAATCTGTCCAGATTAATATAACCAGGTTACCTCTAGTATGAAGGCAGTATGATTAAATAACAAATTACATAAAATTGAATCAGTAAAAAATGATATCTAAACTTCTTGTGAAATACCCAAAGTTTGAGAAACACACTTTCAGTTCCTTAGAAGGAAATGCACACACACTCATGCACACACACTCATGCACACAAACTGAAGATAGGTCTCAGAAGCTTCATTCTAGAGGTAGGATATAGTCTGGTGATTTTGCTTAGCAATTCTAAGTATGCTTGTAGCTACACATCTACCTGTATGAGCCTCCCCATGTTCCTTCTTGGCAACATGATTGGCACCTATCTATTCACCATGTATTGACCTTTGGGAATAAGTCAGAATGAAGAACAGTGTGTATAAAAGGGGAATATGCAAGCATTTGGTCTAATTTATGAAGAAATACTTAAAAATGTCAAAAATGATGGAGTAAAAATTTTTATATATTTAAATATTATGCTTCTAAAGAGAGGAAATCAAGATTCTGAGATTATTTTCACAAAGACAGGAAACTAACAGAAGCTAGATGCATTGTTTCTTTTTGTAAAACTTATTTTATTGAAGTGTAGTTGGTTTACAATATTATGTTAAAGTCTGCTATATAGCAAAGTGATTCAGTTATATATGTACACACATATATGTACTTTTATATATTTTTTCTTTTTTATATTCTTTTCCATTATTGTTTATTAGAGAACATTGATATAGTTGCCTGTGATACACAGCAGGACCTTGTTGTTTATCCATTCTATATATGGATATGTATATCCATTCTGTATAGTTTGCATCTGCTAATCCCAATCTCCCAATCCATCCCTCCCCTACACCTCTCCCCCTTGGCATCCACAAGTCTCTTCTCTATGACTGTGAGCCTGTTTCTGTTTTGTTGGTAAGTTCATTTGTGTCTTATTTTAGATTCTACATGTAAATGATACCGTATGGTATTCATCTTTCTCTGTCTGACTTACTTCACTTAACATAACAATCTCTAGGTCCATCCATGTTGCTATGCATGGCATTGCTTCATTCTTTTTTTTCCAAGGTTGTCTTAAAAAAATTATTTATTTTTAATTGATTTAATGATTGGTTTACAATATCGGTTTGATTTCTGTCATACACCAACATGAATTAACCATAGGTGTACATATATCCCCTTCCTCTTGAGTCTCCCTCCCACCCATGCCCACTCCTCTAGGTTATTACAGAGTCTCAGTTTGAGTTCCCTGAGTTTTATAGCAAATTCCCATTGGCTATCTATTTACATAGTATAATACACTATGGGGCATAGTGTATATGCATCCATGCTACTGTCTCCACTTATCTCACCCTCTTCCTCTTCTTTTACTTCATTTTTCAAAATTCCATTGTTTCAGGAGCATTTTCCCCCTCAGGTAGCAGTGACATACTCAGGTACAAGAAAAACTTCTGTATTACAATTTGATTACTACTGTCTGTGTTAAGTGGGTTAGAGACTGAGGGCAGAATGACATCACCTGCCCTCCAGGTTGCAGCCTATGTTTGATGAAGTCATGAGCCTAGGGCCCATCTGTCCATGTGCCCTAATAGCCCTCTCCCATGCTTGAAAGGAGTGACCTTCCAGACACATCAGAAGTACTGTCTCCTCTATAGGGCTGTCTTGATTCCTCCTAGCTAAATTAGTTACTCAGTTTTCTTTATCTTGCTAATGATATTAGATACATAATTATAGCACTCATCAGGCTGTCTAATTCTTTATTTATGTGTCTGTCTCCCTGACTAAACCATGGGCTTTTCAAGGGCAAGAGCTCCATCTTAGTCACTTGTGTCTTCTTCAATACCCATACTTGTCATTTTATTGGTAAATATTTGATGATTTAGGAAAAAGCTGGGGGTTGAATAAAAGTGGAAGGAAGGAGGAATACATAAAGGGAAAAGAAAGGAAGCAAATTAGCAAGGCTGAAATAAAGGAACAAAGGGATGGAGTTTCAGCCTGTGTGCCTTTTACGCATGTCTTGATGGACTGGAACAGACTCAGGCACCAGGGCAACAGGAAGATGAACGTGTGGGTATCTCTGAGTCACAGCCAGCACATGCTTCACACCCAACAGTGCAGCCACGCTGCACTGATTCCAGCTAACTGATTCCAGAACATTCTACTTCTTCCTACCATCCCTCCTAGTTTGACAAGGAAGACTAACTGACTTCACAGAGTCATAAAAGCTAAGGATTCATGAATTTTATGGTTACATGGAGCAGCTTAGTTTGAGAGGTTATTGTAGTTTTATATATAAAGAAACCTAGCAATCTTTGAAATTTTGTGGACTTAAAGAATGAAACTCTTAAGTTTAAAATAGAAATATTATTAAAAGGAAAAAGTTGTAGTTTGTGAGTTATTTATTTGAAGATTTCAAATTAACACTTGAGAATATTGAGACGTGAAAAGAAAGTGAAGTTGCTCAGTCCTGTCTGACTCTGTGACTCCATAGACTGTAGCCCACCAGTCTCCTCCATCCATGGGATTTTCCAGGCAAGAGTACTGGATGAATATTAATTATAATTTAGGCTTTTAGTCTAATAATACCATTTCCAAAAATTTATCCCACAGAAATACTAAGATGTGCATGAAGCTATGGCAAAAAATTATGCATGGCAAAATTATTTGTAGTCATGCAAAATTTGAAACAATGCAAATGTTTTTAATAGAGGATTAAATAACTATATTTAATGGAGAGTAAGTAGTAGGTTAAAATGGATTATCTTGAATAACTAAAAAATAAAGATTCTAAGATTCATATTCATTGAATAAAGTTTTAGGACCACATGTATACTATCATTCCAACTTTGCAAAGAAACAAAAAAGAACAAAAACCAAAGCTTTATGCACACATGCATGCACACGTGCATCCGCACACACACACACACACACACACACACACCAAGACACCGTTCACTTTTGTGAACTAAGGGGGAACTTAATATTTACACCTGAGCCACCAGCATGATACAGGAGTATCTAGAGGAGACAGGGTGTTTAACCACCTTAATTTCGGGGATTGATATTCTTGATTATACATCTTTGGGAAAGTGAAAGTCCCTCAGTTGTGTCCGACTCTTTGTAACCCTTTGTACTCTTTGTAACTGTACAGTCCATGGAATTCTCCAGGCCAGGATACTGGAGTGGATGGCTTTCTCCTTCTCCAGGGGATCTTCCCAATCCAGGGACTGAACCCAGGTCTCCCACATTGCAGGTGGATTCTTTACCAGCTGAGCCACATTTGTTTAAATTTGTAAACATACACTACTACTACGAATAAAATTTTCATACCTAAAAAGTATGTGTGAGAAGAACATTGAATTAATCTTAAACTTGGATTTCAAGTCCAGTACCTCCAGTTTGCTCAGAAAGACCTCCCTTTGTTCTAATCCTGTAGTTTCATCTGTTTTCTTCAGAATACTCCATGGTATTCTAAGTTCTTGTGTCACCAGGACATTCTTTTCTCCTATTCTTTTATTGCCTGAACACATTGTTAATTCTTCCCGACCATTGCAAAGCCCCCAGCCTGTTGACTTTATCTTTTGTCATTCAAGTATCCAGAGCAGCAGACTTATGGTAGCACATAGTCTTTATTTTTGTCCTTTGCATTTTTCTGAAAATAAAGTATCTATTTAATGGGTGATGGATGAACCACTGCCTTTTGCCAGTTCTGTAGTTAGTGAGGCCAAAGGCCCTTTGCTGAATTCTCACATTAGCTTGTTTGATCAGTCCTATGTTTGGTATAAGTTTCAAGCCACACTTGTATTGTGCAGGTGGTACTATTGGTCACATGATAACTTAAATTGTGGTGATAGGGATAGATACAAACTACTCCTCTAGCAAAACACAATAACTCAAGGCATATATCCATTATGAATGCTGCATCAGAGGTATTATCTTCACATTCAAAGTCTAGCATATAATTATTAAGAACAGACATTTAAAGAACATGAACAATTTGATGATAAAATTATTCACATTTATTATTAGAAATCTTTTTTGAAATCTGGAGAACAACTGAGTGGATAAAAACATGTCAGACAGTGGGTGACAAAGAATATAAGAAAATTACAACTCTTTTTCCCCACTAAATTTAACAATGTTTTGCACCAGTTTCTTCACTTGCTGACTGAGTACTTGGCTCTGCAAGGATATTGACTCAGGAAGATATTTTTTTCTGCCATTATTTTAATCTGTGATGTAGCTGGTCTGGGATTGGCACACTGTTCTTGTCAGGGTGACCCCAGAAATGCTCATTAGAACACCGGCACACATTCTCTCTTTTAACAAATATCAACTGAACATGAAAACAGAGTTCTCTTGTGTAATGAGAGTATAATTCGAATAAGACAGTGATTATGAAGTTTTCATTTCAGTCTAAAAAATAAAAGCAATATGTGTAAAAATTGCCACCTTGATGATCACATGAGATAATGTCATTGTGAAATCTGATTCAAAACCATCAGCTTCTGGAGCATGTTTAAAAGCTAACAAACAGGAAGATGGCAGAATGAGAAACACCAGGAATCTATCTCTCTACCTAGACAGAAGTTTACTGACAGAATCTGTCTAACTATTTTGGAACTCTGGAGTCTGTTGAAGACAACTTCTAGGGGAGTACCTAGATGGTAAATTGCAGTTAATTATAGTTATCAGCACATAGGACAGTAGTACCTACCCATCCCCACCACAACCATGTGGCTGACAACAGTTCACAGTACCTTGAACACAGCTAGTTGGAGACTAGGCAGACAAAGGGGATCCTGTCTTCCAAATATTGAGGATCTGTGCTCTGATCACTGCTAGCTGTTTCTGACCACAGAAGTGCATACAAAGAGGCAAGCAGCATTTGTTTACCCACCTACTCCTTTGTTACAAGTCCCTCCCTCTCTGCTGAAGTGACTTCCAGGGCATTTAAAGGGCTAATGCTGTTTTATTCTCTCCTTCACTTTCTTTTCCTTGCTTTTGGGAGACAGACATTAAAAACAATGACATTCGGAAACAACCCTATATCCTGGGAAGTTGGAGAAGACTCTTGAGAGTCCCTTGAACTGCAAGGAGATCCAGTCAATCATAAAGGAAATCAGTCCTGAATATTCATTGGAAGGACTGATGTTGAAGCTGAAACTCCAATACTTTGGCAACCTGATGTGAAGAACTGACTCATTTGAAAAGACTATGATGCTGAGAAAGATTAAAGGCGGGAGGAGAAGGGGATGACAGAGGATGAGATGGTTGGATGACATCACCGACTCAATGGACATGAGTTTGAGTAAACTCTGGGAGTTGGTGATGGACAGGAAGGCCTGGCGTGCTGCAGTCCATGGGGTTGCAAAGAGTTGGACATGACTGAGCGACTGAACTGAACTGATATCCTGGGAAAATTAAGAAGTGCCACATATGCCAAGGAAAAGGCTCAGAAAAGACCTTAAGTTCATACCTGATCCTCAGCACAAAGACAGACCAAACAATCAGACAATCAAAAAAAAAAAAAAAACAAAAACAAAAACATAAAACGACAAAGTCTGGAAGGGGAAGAACCTGATTTCCACAGTTACTCTGTTCTTAGATTAAAATTGTCAGTTTTTAACAACAACAAAAAAATTGTATGGTATACAAAGAAGTAGGAAAGTATGATCCATTCAATGAAAAAATAAACAGAAATTGTCCATGAGAAAGATCTAACAACAGATATACTAGACAAATACTTTAAAATAACTTCTCTAAAACAGTCTAAGAATTAAAGGACAATATGGAGAAAGAAAAAAACAAACAAACAAAAAACAAACAAGCAAAATGTATGAGTAAAATGGAAATATCAAGAAATAGATAGAAAATCTAAAACAAGCCAAAAAGAAATTCTGAACTGAAAAGCACAATGACTGAACTGAAAATGTGACTAGAGGAATTCAAAGGCAGATTTGAGCATACAAAAGAAAGACTCAATGAGCAGCAGCAAAGCTGCAAGAAATAAAAATCTCAGCAATGGCAACAACATGAGTGATTATAAAAGCTTTGTCATATAATGCTTTATATTAGACATAATAATATTGTAAAAACTTTATAATAAAAAGTTTTATTATTGTAACATTGGTTTGTAACTGGACTGTTTGTTTTCTACATGATTTAAGGGATCTGTACAGTAAAAAAAATAATTAGTCTGGAAACTATAAAACATTGCTGAACAAAATTAAAGAAGACATAAATAAATGGAAATACATCTCATGTTTATCAAGTAGTAGACTTATTACTGTTAAAATGCCAGTACTGTCCAAAGCAATCTACAGATTCAATGTAAACATCTTCAAAATCCTAATGACTTTTTTCTGTAGAATTAGAAAATATGACCCTAAAATTAATATGGAAATTAATTAAAGGTTAATTAAAATTAATTTAAAAAATTAGTGGACCTTAGTCAAAACAATTTTGATCAAAACAAACTGGAACTCACACTTCCTGATTTAAATAATTAGTACATAATTACTGCTACTGCTAAGTCACTTCAGTTGTGTCCGACTCTGTGCGACCCCATAGACGGCAGCCCACCAGGCTCCCCCGTCCCTGGGATTTTCCAGGCAAGAACACTGGAGTGGGTTGCCATTTCCTTCTCCAATGCAGGAAAGTGAAAAGTGAAAGTGAAGTCACCCAGCCGTGTCCAACTCTTAGGGACCCCATGAACTACAGCCTATCATGCTCCTCCATCCATGGGATTTTCCAGGCGAGAGTACTGGAGTGGGGTGCCATTGCCTTCTAATCTGAAGAGTGTGGTACTGGCACAAAGGCGGACAAATATACCAATGAAACAGAACTGAAAGCCCAGAAATAAGCCCTCACATATATGGTCAAATAATTTTTGACAAGGGCGTGAAGACCATTCAATGGGAGAAAAGACAGTCTTTTCAAAAAATAGTGCTGGAAAATACTGAATATCCCCCATGTAAAAGAATGAAGTTTACCTAGCATTATATACAACAATTTTGTGAAAATAGATTAAAGACATAAATGTAAAACCTAAAACAATAATACTCTTTGAAGACAACATAGCAAAAATGATTTGCAACATTTTGTTTGGTAATAATTTCTTGGATATGACACCAAAGGCAAATAACAAAATAAAAATATTAGGCATGCTTTTTCTGGGTCTGGCAACCTCAAGGCAGATGCCTGAGTTAAGGCCTGTTTTAGTGTAGCCTCTGCCTCCTTTTGAGGAGTTCCCCACATCAGTGGGATTGAATCATCTCGTCCCTTTAAGCTTTCATATAAGGTCTGGGCAATTAGACCATAATTGGGTATCCAGATTCTACAATAACCAGTTAGCCCCAGGAAAGCTCGCAATTGTTTTCGAGTCATGGGGGAGGGCAACTGGAGAATTCCTTGTACCCGATCAGAGGACAACCTCCTGGACCCGTGTGTAATCTGAACTCCCAGGTAAGTGACCTTTGTCTCGACCATCTGTGCCTTAGCACGGGAGACTTTATATCCCCTTTCTGCCAAGAAGTTTGGAACCTGAATTGCATGTTGTTGGGCACTTTTCTCATCTGGAGAGCAGATTAGTAGGTCATCTACATATTGTAATATTTTCCCATTAGGTCCCAGGTCCAGATCTAGGAGATCCCGGCTAAGGGCCTGTCCAAACAGGTGGGGGCTATCTTGGAACCCCTGAGATAATACTGTCCAAGTCATCTGTTGGTGTTTTTCTCCTGGGGCCTCCCACTCAAGGCAAAAAGGTATTGGGATTCTTTAGCCAGTGGTATGCAAAAAAAAATGCATCTTTGAGATCCAAGACAGTAAACCATTTGGCACTGGGTGGGATTTCTTCCAAGATTACATAGGGATTGGGTACTGTGGGATGGAGGGGGACTACAGCTTCATTTATGATCCGGAGATCTTGACCCATTTGCCAGGTTCCGTCTTTTTTCTTTACTGAAAGGATTGGGGTGTTACATGGTGAACTGGTAGGGACCAGTAGCCCACAAGCAAGGAATTTATTTATTAAAGGCTGTAGTCCCTCCTGAGCCTCTCTTTTGAGAGCATATTGTTTCCAGTTAGGAAACCGAGTGGGATCTTGGAGGACAATGATGACCGGTTCAGCTTGGTGGGCTCATCCAGGAATCCCCTGGTCCCACACCTGGGGGTTAATTTTGTCTTCCCATAGTTTTTGGTCCCTCTCTATTGAAGGTGTAATGGGTTCTTCAGTAGTAACCAGGAGCTGTAGAGCTCTAAAGGCTGAAAAACTTCCCATCACAAGGGTGGTCCCCAGTTTAGTGAGTATATCTCTTCCCACTAAGGGGGTAGGACACTCAGGGACCACCAGAAACTGGTGGGAAAATATTTGTCCATCCCAGCAACAAAGAAGTGCTCGGGTGAATCTTTTAGTAGTTGCTTTTCTGTAGCACCCAAATGGTACAGGTTTGGGAGGAGAAGGCTCTGGAGTAGGAGATCAAGACAGTAGGTAACCCCTGTGTCAACCAAGAAATTCTCGGACCTATCTGCCACATCCAGTTGCACCCTTGGCTCCAGCCCTGTGATGGTTATCTGTGACAGGCGGGCTGGCTGGAGCGGGCCGCTTCAGTCCTCTTGAACCATCGTGAGGGTAGGCTTGGCACTTGACCTTGAGGCTCTTGGGTCCCGAGGGCAGAGTGCCACCCAGTGTCCCAGTTGATGGCATTTGTGGCAAGCCGTTCTAGGAGACTTGTCACGGTTAGGATACTCTTTGGCCCAATGCCCCGCCTGTCTACAGATCAGGCATCTGTCTCGTGCCTTGTCCCTCAAGGACTCGGGGTTTGCCATAGGGCTTCTCTGGAGGGCAGCCAGCATCTGGGCATGCCTTGTCTCTTTCTTTCTCTCCTTCTCCTGGGCCTTGGCCTCGTTCTCCTGTTCTCTGTTATAAAAGGTATTGGTGGCTGTCTGGACCATCTCATCTAAAGAGGCAGCAGGGTCCTGCTGTTGTAGCTGCTGCATCTTAATTCTGATATCTGATGCACGTTGGGACAGGAATTAGTCCTTTAAAATCACCTGTCCCTCGTAAGAGTCTAAGTCCAGGTTGGTAAACTTTTGGAGTGCCTCTTTTAGCCTCTCCAGAAATGAAAGAGAGGGAATAGCCTTGGGAGTGTTAACTCAAAGGTTGGGATCTGAGCCCCAACCTGTAGCTTACTTATCCAAGAGGCTCGATCCAACTTCCTGAGGTTGGCCCCCCTGCCTTCGAAATCTTGCAGCTATTGCAATCATGATAGAAGATGCTTTAAAACTCTCCTTTGGGGGCAAACTAACTATTTTTACCAGCCACCAAGTAAAACAACTCCTAAATGGGAGAGGCCACTTATGGATGTCTGATCAAAGAATCCTCAGATATCAAGTAATGCTGATGGAAAATCCAGGCCTCACTATATCCCCTTGTGAGGTTCTTAACCCAGCCACCCTCCTCCTACCCCAGAGGGCTCTCTCCCCTTTCACTCTTGTCTAGAAACCTTGGACCACTGGACAAAACCCCAAGAGGGATTGTCAGAAGATCCTCTGACCAATCCTGAGGAAATCTGGTACACTGATGGAAGCAGCTTTGTCTTGGATGGAAAAAGAAGAGCTGGGTATGCAGTAGTCCCCAATTTTGAGACCATAGAGGCTAAGCCTCTGCCACCAGGTACTTCAGCCCAATTAGCTGAGCTCATAGCCCTGACTTGAGCTTTAGAGCTGGGAAAAGGAAAAAGAATAGCCATTTACACTGACTCCAAGTATGCCTTTCTGGTGCTACATGCACATGCGGCTGTTTGGAAAGAAAGGGGCCACTTGACCACCCGAGGGTCCCCAATCAAATATGGTGATCAGATTCTTCGACTCTTGGAGGCAGTCCATCTGCCCACTGAGGTTTCAGTCTCCCACTGTAAAGGACACCAAAAAGGGAACACGGAAGTGGCACAAGGGAACCAAGCAGCTGATCAGGCAGCTAGGAGAGCAGCATTACAGAACCATGACCTAATAGGGATTGCCACCTTAGTTCCACAGACTAATTTGCCAGAAACTCCTTCATATACTGAAGGTGAGACTCTTAAAGCTAAGAGCGAGGGCTTTCAAGAAGATCATATGGGGTGGTTCCAAAAGAAGGGACTCCTTTTTCTGCCTGGAAACCTCCAATGGAAGTTGGTTAACTCCTTACATGCCACTACTCATTTAGGAGAAAAGGCCCTCCAAAGATTACTAGAAAGGAACAGGCTTCCAAACAACTATAAGACAGGTGGTCTCCTCTTGTCCCACTTGCCAAATAAACAGGCCCAGCCCATCCAACGACGTGGGGCCTACCCAGGAGAGGACTGGCAGATGGACTTCACCCAGATGCCAGTTTCTCAAGGGTATAAATACTTATTAGTTATGATAGATACATTCACAGGATGGATTGAAGGCTTTCCCACTTGGACTGAGAAGGCTGAGGAGGTAGTTAAAAAACTGCTCCATGAAATCATTCCAAGATTTGGTCTGCCCAGGTCATTACAAAGTGACAATGGGACATCGTTTACTTCTAAAGCCACCCAAGGAGTCTTGAAAGCATTGGGCATTACTTATTATCTCCATTGTGCCTGGAGGCCTCAATCTTCAGGAAAAGTAGAAAGAGCCAATCAATTCTTAAAATCAGCGGTAAAAAAGATAACCCAGGAGACCTCCCTGGGATGGAAGGAGGCTTTACCAATAGCTCTCCTCTGCACCCGCATTGCCCCTAAGGAACAGGTTGGTCTTAGTCCTTATGAGATGCTATATGGGAGACCTTTTGTTTATGTCAATGACCTCTTCCTAGATCTAGAGGTTCAGACCCTCCAGTCTTATACCATGGCCATTGGGCAATACCAACAGGATATACGCTTGTGGGGTATGAACCAGGACCCAAAAGATTCTAAAGAGTCACCACTATATGCTCCAGGAACTCAAGTCATAATTAAAGTCTGGAAAGATGGGTCCCCAAAGACTCAACTCCAGCCCACATGGAAGGGCCCCTACCCTGTAATACTTTCTACCCCCACAGCAGTCAAGGTACCAGGACATGACTCCTGGATTCACTACTCACGAGTCAAGCCATGGAAGAAAACAGAAGAGGACACTCAATACACCTGTGAGCCCCTGGGAGATCTCAGATACCTATTCAGAACTACCAATGAGTGTCATTCTAATGAACACCCCCAAAATCTGGTTTCTGGGGATAAGATTTCTCAGGATAACTCTAAGGAGCCAACACAGCTTGACAGAGACTGTACTCCAAAACAGACAAGAGATAGATCTTCTGATCCCTGAACAAGGAGGGACTTGAGCCATCCTGGCGATGTGAATTTAAAATTGACCAATGTCCCTACTAGTCCTTGTTATGCTATATTGATGATGCCTATGATTATTCCATGTACTATGAATTGTCTAACCTGTTTTGTCTCTGCCCAGGTCAACCAGGTACAACATGCAGTGCCAGTTCACAAAGATATAAAACTACAGCTGACCACGGAAAATATCACACATCCTTGGACACTGCTATAAGGACTCTGAGGATTGAGACTAGCAAGAGGGGGAGGCCCAATACCCCTCGCCGCCCCAGTTCAGCAGGAAGTAGCCAGAAAGACCTCGATGCCCCTATTCCCAAAGAATTGGGCCTCCCATCTCTTGAGGGGGGAATGTTAGGTAGGTAGAATAGGGAAAAGGAGTCCAAAATGGCGGTGGCTAAAAGACAAGGAAGGTCCGAGGACCAGAGTGAAGACTTCAGGCAGAACAAACAGAACAAACAGCACTCCTGGCTAAGCCCAATTTGCATAGGGCAGGCCCAGGTGGAGGAAAAGCCATATAAAAGGAGGAGCCAAAGTGCTTTCTCTCAGACTCTCTGTCCCGCGTGCATGCGTGCGCGTGCGCGCGTGCGTGCTCTCTCTCTCTCTCTCTCTCTCTTTCTCTCTCTCTTTCTCCCTCCCCACGCACTTCTCCACTCCCTTCTCTTCGAGTCTTGGATTCTCCTGCTATATTCTAAATAAAATAGAGCTGTAACACTGAAAAAAAAAAAAATTAGGCAAATTGAACTTCATGAAAATTTGAAAATTTCGTGCATCAACCCGAATGTGTAAATACACATTTTCATGTGTATTTTCATGTAAAATACAACCCCTCAAATGGAAGAAAATATTTGCAGATCATGTATTTGATTGGTGGTTAATATCCAATACATAGAGGACTCCTAAATCTCAACAGCAAAAGATGAACAACCCAGTTCAAACATGAGCTAAGAATTTGAATAGACATTTCTCCAAAGAAGGTATCAAAATGGTCAATAAGCACATGAATCTCATGAAAAGATGCTCAACATCACTTATCTTTGCTGCTGCTGCTGCTGCTGCGTCACTTCAGTCATGTCCGACTCTGTGCGACCCCATAGACAGCAGCTGCAAATCAAAACTGCAATGATATATTACCTCACCCCCATTAGCATGGCTACTATCAAGTTAGACACAACTTGGCGATTGAACGACAGCAACTATAAAAAAAACTAGATAACAACAAGCATTGGTAAGGATGTAGAAGAGGAACCCTTGTACACTATTAGTGGAAATCTAAAATGGTAGAGCCATTGTGGAAAACAGTAGGGCAGTTTCTCAAATAACTAAAAATAGAATTACCATATGATCCAGCTATTCTATTTCTGGATGCATACCCTCCAGATTAAAAGCAGGGTCTCTGGGACATATTTGTACACCTGTGTTCATAGTAGCCTGATTCACATAGCTAAATGTGGAAGCAAAATAAGTATTAATTGATGCGTGAATGAATAAACAAAATATTTATATGTATAATGGAATATTATTCAACCTTAAAAAGGAAGGAAATTCTTCAATTGCTATGCGGTGGATGAACATATAGGACATTATATTAAGGGAAATAATCCATTCACAGAAAGACAGATACTGTATGATTCCACTTAGAGTAGTCAAAGTCATGGAGACAGAAAGTAGAATGCCAGTTGCCAGGGGATGGAGTTTGGGAGGATGTGGAGTTATAGTTTAGTGAATACAGAGTTTGAATTTTATGAGATAAAAAGTATGGAGATAATATGGTGGTGATGGTTGTTCAGCATGATGAAAATGTTTAATACCACTGAACTATGCCCTTAAGAAGGGTTAAGATGGTAAATTTTATGTTGTATATATTTATCACAATAAAATTATTTAAAAAATAATGGACATTATGTTTCAAATAGGACAAATAGATTAATAAGGACACATGTTTCTGGCAACTTCAGATATTCAAATGATAATTATTTAATATGTATCTCAGTTTGCTTCATTATTTTTGAAACACATTTATGATTTTCATTTTTATGAAAATGTCTCCAAAATGACTTAATAATTTATTCTTTGATCAAAGGAATATGGATATAATGAATGTGACTTTATATAATGATACTATATTTTATACTGTATTATATACTAATCAGAGAAGGCAATGGCACCCCACTCCAGTACTCTTGCCTGGAGAATCCCATGGACGGAGGAGCCTGGTAAGCTGCAGTCCATGGGGTCGCTAAGAGTCGGACGCAACTGAGTGACTTCACTTTCACTTTTCACTTTCATGCATTGGAGAAGGAAATGGCAACCCACTCCAGTGTTCTTGCCTGGAGAATCTCAGGGGCGGGGAAGCCTGGTGGGCTGCCGTCTCTGCGGTCACACAGAGTCGGACATGACTGAAGTGACTTAGCATAGCATAGCATAGCATATACTATAATATAATGAATGTCCTGTCTTTATGATTAAGGCTCTTCACTGTATATCATCAATTTTGTGGGTATGTTTTTAAAATGTGATGCTAATTGTGTTCTTTTTTTTTTTAATTTTATTTTATTTTTAAACTTTACATAATTGTATTAGTTTTGCCAAATATCAAAATGAATCCACCACAGGTATACATGTGTTCCCCAACCTGAACCCTCCTCCCTCCTCCCTCCCCATACCCTCCCTCTGGTTCGTCCTAGTGCACCAGCCCCAAGCATCCAGTATTGTGCATCGAACCTGGACTGGCAACTTGTTTCATACATGATATTTTACATGTTTCAATGCCATTCTCCCAAATCTTCCCACCCTATCCCTCTCTCACAGAGTCCATAAGACTGTTCTATACATCAGTGTCTCTTTTGCTGTCTCGTACACAGGGTTATTGTTACCATCTTTCTAAATTCCATATATATGCGTTAGTATACTGTATTGGTGTTTTTCTTTCTGGCTTACTTCACTCTGTATAATAGGCTCCAGTTTCATCCACCTCATTAGAACTGATTCAAATGTATTCTTTTTAATGGCTGAGTAATACTCCATTGTGTATATGTACCACTGCTTTCTTATCCATTCATCTGCCGATGGACATCTAGGTTGCTTCCATGTCCAGGCTATTATAAACAGTGCTGCGATGAACATTGGGGTACACGTGTCTCTTTCCCTTCTGGTTTCCTCAGTGTGTATGCCCAGCAGTGGGATTGCTGGATCATAAGGCAGTTCTATGTCCAGTTTTTTAAGGAATCTCCACACTGTTCTCCATAGTGGCTGTACTAGTTTGCATTCCCACCAACAGTGTAAGAGGGTTCCCTTTTCTCCACACCCTCTCCAGCATTTATTGCTTGTAGACTTTTGGATCGCAGCCATTCTGACTGGTGTGAAATGGTACCTCATTTGCATTTCTCTGATAATGAGTGATGTTGAGCATCTTTTCATGTGTTTGTGAGCCATCTGTATGTCTTCTTTGGAGAAATGTCTATTTAGTTCTTTGGCCCATTTTTTGATTGGGTCATTTATTTTCTGGAGTTGAGCTGTAGGAGTTGCTTGTATATTTTTGAGATTAGTTGTTTGTCAGTTGCTTCATTTGCTATTTTCTCCCATTCTGAAGGCTGTCTTTTCACCTTGCTAATAGTTTCCTTTGATGTGCAGAAGCTTTTAAGGTTAATTAGGTCCCATTTGTTTATTTTTGCTTTTATTTCCAATGTACTGGGAGGTGGGCCATAGAGAATCCTGCTGTGATGTATGTCGAAGAGTGTTTTGCCTATGTTCTCCTCTAGGAGTTTTATAGTTTCTGGTCTTACATTGAGATCTTTAATCCATTTTGAGTTTATTTTTGTGTATGGTGTTAGAAAGTGTTCTAGTTTCATTCTTTTACAAGTGGTTGACCAGTTTTCCCAGCACCACTTGTTAAAGAGATTGTCTTTAATCCATTGTATATTCTTGCCTCCTTTGTCAAAGATAAGGTGTCCATATGTGCGTGGATTTATCTCTGGGCTTTCTATTTTGTTCCATTGATCTATATTTCTGTCTTTGTGCCAGTACCATACTGTCTTGATAACTGTGGCTTTGTAGTAGAGCCTGAAGTCAGGTAGGTTGATTCCTCCAGTTCCATTCTTCTTTCTCAAGATCGCTTTGGCTATTCGAGGTTTTTTGTATTTCCATACAAATTGTGAAATTATTTGTTCTAGCTCTGTGAAGAATACTGTTGGTAGCTTGATAGGGATTACATTGAATCTATAGATTGCTTTGGGTAGTATACTCATTTTCACTATATTGATTCTTCCAATCCATGAACATGGTATATTTCTCCATCTGTTAGTGTCCTCTTTGATTTCTTTCACCAGTGTTTTATAGTTTTCTATATATAGGTCTTTAGTTTCTTTAGGTAGATATATTCCTAAGTATTTTATTCTTTCCGTTGCAATGGTGAATGGAATTGTTTCCTTAATTTCTCTTTCTGTTTTCTCATTATTAGTGTATAGGAATGCAAGGGATTTCTGGGTGTTGATTTTATATCCTGCAACTTTACTATAGTCATGGATTAGTTCTAGTAATTTTCTGGTGGAGTCTTTAGGGTTTTCTATGTAGAGGATCATGTCATCTGCAAACAGTGAGAGCTTTACTTCTCCTTTTCCAATTTGGATTCCTTTTATTTCTTTTTCTGCTCTGATTGCTGTGGCCAAAACTTCCAAAACTATGTTGAATAGTAATGGTGAAAGTGGGCACCCTTGTCTTGTTCCTGACTTTAGAGGAAATGCTTTCAATTTTTCACCATTGAGGATAATGTTTGCTGTGGGTTTGTCACATATAGCTTTTATTATGTTGAGATATGTTCCTTCTATTCCTGCTTTCTGGAGAGTTTTTATCATAAATGGATGTTGAATTTTGTCAAAGGCTTTCTCTGCATCTGTTGAGATAATCATATGGTTTTTATTTTTCAATTTGTTAATGTGGTGTATTACATGGATTGATTTGCGGATATTGAAGAATCCTTGCATCCCTGGGATAAAGCCCACTTGGTCATGGTGTATGATCTTTTTAATGTGTTGTTGGATTCTGATTGCTAGGCTAATTGTGTTCTTAAGGTGTAATGCCTGCTTTCCCCTGAACTTAATGACTCTAACTGCTTTATAGTTGTTTACTACCAATATTGTCTCCTGCAATTTCATTTTGTATTTCAATATATGAAGTTCTAAATGTTTTTGTTGACAACTGAAAGATCAAAAGTTACCAAGGTACATATGAGGAGTAAATGCATATGTTTTTGCCAGAACATGGATGAATAAATTTGCTGTATAGCAGTAGCTCTTACCTGTGAGCATACTATAGAATCACCTGGAGGGCTTGATAAAATGTAGGTTCCAGGGTCCCAGCCCCAATTTTCTGGGGTCCAGAGTGGGGCCTGAGAACCTGCATTTCTAATAATAATTTTCCAGCTAGTTCTGCTGCTGGAATATTGAAATATTATATTGAGAACTATTGCTGCAGAGTTAAGTGGGATGGGGACAGTTTGAAATACCAGGAAGAATTTGTATTTTAAGGAAACAGTAGAAATGACTAGAAGTCTGAAAGTAGGAAAAGGGGAATGAAACTTACAACATGAAGGGGAAAAATAGAAGTAAAATTCAGGTGTTTGTATAAAATGGTAAATTGGTTACATGTTGGTTCACAAAGGGATTTTAGGAAGATACATTAAATACTCCTATCATTGTAAACTGGTATTGCACCAGAAAGCTTTGATCTCCAAAAACATCTTATGTTACTTCTGTAATAGTCTGGCCTGGATGGAACATTGGTTTGACCCCGTGCAGCATTCCTAATGTTTGTATATTCTAATCCATTGGATGCTACTAAAGTGCTTTGCCAACAGATTTTATTCTCAGATAGTGCACAGCACTGAGAAGAAAATCACTTTGCAAATCCAATGATTTCATGGGCCACTAGGCTCCCTGCATTCTCTATTACCCAGTTTATCTTTTGTTCATTTAATGCATCACCAACAACATTGAATTAGCTTGTTGGGCAATTAGGTAAGATATTAAACTAAAGATGTACATATAAATATGTCAAGTAATTATTTTAAGAATACATATGTAAGGAGTAGCTGGAGTAGACACTTTGTAAAGACATTTCCTCCTGCTTTCTCTCGTAGAGAAAGCTCCAACTCTATAAATACACCTTTTTCTAAAGTGTACACAGTGAAATAAGTTTCTATAATATAATTAATGTTTAAAAATCCTTTCCAAGGAAATTAGGTTTTGTAAACATCCTGGAAAATGTCAGGAAATTAAATTGGTGTTTGTTAGAACAAACATCCCAAATCAAATCCAGTACTGCAAATGTTGGCTCAGGGCTGGTTTCTAGTCTCTCATCTTACCTGAGCTGTGGCCATGTAAAGCCCTTCTGCAGTTTTACTACTGCCTCGACTTTCCACAGAAATGCAAGAGACTCCAGTTTGATCCCTGGGTCGGGAAGATCCACTGCAGAAAGAAACGGCTACACACTCAAGAATTCTAGGCTGGAGAATTCCATGGACAGAGGAACCTGGCAGGCTACAGTCCATGGGATCGCAAAGAGTTGGACAAGACTGAGAGATTTTCACTTCACTTCACTTGACTTTTCACACTAACCCTGAAATGTTGCTGGGAGATGTACATGGCTACATGTCTGGAAGCTGTGGTTCGATCCTGCTTTCTTTGCCTCTACTCTAATGTCATATCTTAGTCTTGCTAAATAGATCTGTCTCATGCTGTCTTATTTCCCTGTTCTCTAAACATTTAAGTTTGGTGACTAAGCTTCAGCTTTATCCCTCTTCCCAAGGTCCTCTTTTGTCATCTGCCATTGTCCATCTCAGGAAGGGGAAATGCAGTCCTAGATCCTAGACCTTTGGCTTGGACCCTACTCTGTAATGACAGATACCCCTCATTCCAATTTGCTTATACTTCCTGTAATTGTTCATAAGCCACTCATCTGTGTGGATAGGCCAACATTTCATTTGTAAACCTTTGTTGATATTTACTTACCTGGAGTATTACCTGCTATCATGCTATTGTATTGGACATGCTGCTTTGGTCTCCATTTACCTCTGTTATGGGATCCATTCACCCAGATCCAAAGTAGTGCTTGAGTCTTTTTCCAAATCCTGGCCCTTCTTCACCTGAGATATAGGACAATGGGTAACTAGATTTACCTGGTTTGTTCCTTCTGAAAACATCAATTGCTTATTGGATGTCTGGAATGATATTGGCCACTGATGATATGATGGACATGAGCAAGACATAGTTTCCTTTTTGAAGAGCTCATTCTGGATGACAGAATAAATAAGCGAACAATTGAAATATGTTTGAACAATTCTAAGTATCTTGCTTACCAAGGTATAGGTCAGACAGTTGTTCCTCCATAAACATTCATTCTATTAATATTGCTCAAAATCCGATAGGAGAAGGAAATGGCAACCTACTCAGTATTCTTGCCTAGAGAATCCTGTGGACAGAGGAGCCTGGTGGGCTGCTGTCCACAGGGTCTCATAGAGTCAGACACGATTGAAGCGACTTAGCATGAATGCATGCGTTGGAGAAGGAAATGGCAACCCACTCCATTATTCTCACCTGGAGAATCACAGGGAAGGAGGAGCCTGGTGGGCTGCTGTCTGTGGGGTCGCACAGAGTTGGACACAACGGAAGCGACTTAGCAGCAGCAGCAAAATCCTATGATATGCTATGTTTTTGTTAACACATTGGGCCTGGATCCAGGGGTCCCTTCTGAGAACTGTGAGTCACACCAAGACATTCACCCTTGCTTCGAAAGCCCAGACCTTCCCCCTCCCAGAGATGAGTATTATGCATCTGCTGGCCCTAAGTAGTCAATAGGAGCCTTTTATAATAGATAACCTCTGAACCTGACTTCTGCTCCCTCAGTCCACAGGTGATCTACTTGAACCCTATTGACTATAGGATGGGGAATTGCAAATTCAGTCACTTTGCTACCAAATCTACGTTTTCCCCACAAACATCTGAATCTATTGTCAGCTTGTATCATTTCACCCTTCTGAATTAGCTGGAGCTGGATATCTCGAAGGGATGAAAGTTTTCTGATCTGATTGCAGTGCTTATTGGAACAGGCAGTAAGAGACCCTGATGATAAACCTACCATAACTTTCAAAAGTCAGCATTAACCCCTAAGCACTAGTGGGCTGAGGTTGGGTTTCCAGTGGAAATGCCTGCCAGATGTCCCTATACTGTACCTCCTAATTTATTGAGGAGACAAGTGAGAAATCCCTGGAATTCCCTGAGTGAAGAGTGCCTGTCCAAGGATTTATGAGGTATTCTGTAATCTGAGTTGCAAAGACAGGCCATGGCCTTTGGCTGATGGATTGATATTTGAGCTTGAGATGGATATATCAGGGATTTTAGGACATCCTAGGGAAAGATGAGATTGCCCCAGTGCCTCTCACTCAAACTCTAGAACTAATATCCAGTTTCCCATGCCCTTTGGCTCCTCTTCCCAGTTCTAAAGCAGCCCTAGTCCACTGGAGGATAATTCTGAAACAAGCCTGGAAATAAGCTCCCTGCCTATCTATGTTCCTGAAGTTTCATGAGGATTCTGAAGAAAAGAGACAGGTTTTTGGCTTAGAGAAGGTAGGATGGTGGGGATGAGGAGAGGGCTCAGAGGTGATGGGATCAGTGTCAAGTACTCTGGAGAACTGCAGCAAATAGAACTAAAGCAGTGGCCCCAGACATAAAGGACAACCCAGAGTATGTATGTACTTCAGCTGTGGAAATACAAGATCAGTAATTCAACCCGTTTTGCATCTGTTTGCTCATCTGTAAAACATATACCCTCTACCTGACAACATTCTTCATATAATCTTATAAGGAAAAGGGTCCTTGGACTTCCTTAGTCGTCCAGTGGTTAAGACTCCATGCTTTCCCTTTCCAATGCAGGGGGCATGAATTTGATCCCTGGCCAGGGAACTAAGATTCCCACATGCTGTGGGGCATGGCAAGAAAGTAAAACAAAAAAGGTCCTACTGTATAGCACAGGGGGCTATATTCAATATCCTATGGTAAACCATAATGGAAAAGAATATGAAAATATACACATATGTAACTGATTCACTTGCTATATGGTAGAAATTAATACATTGTAAATCAACTATCATCAATAAAATGTTTAAAAAAGAAAAAGCATGTCAAAGTGCTAGAAATATTTGAAGGGGTTATATAAAAAAATAGATAGGTTATATTATAGGCCATACTTCTGTCATTTTTCTCTTTCTCATTTGCATATTTCCTAATAACTTTTTATGAATTTTCAATTAATTATTTTCCTTCCCCCTTGTTTATGAGCATACATGTCTTATTTAAGGTTTAAAATATCATTTCAGAGTTGATAAGGGTCTTCAAAAATTTAACCATATCCTTTATTTGATTACAATATTTTGTCTAGGAAAGTTGTCCTAAAAAAAAATAAAGATTTGTTTTTAAAATTCTGATATAATCAAGGCTGATTCTAAAGAAATGCTCACAAGCCAACAGAACAAGTAGGTCATGCAATGTGGGTGACTTTCCCAGTGTACCATAATTGTCCCTTAAAGCTGTTATGAATTATTCCAGAAACCCATATTTAGAGACTTTAAAAAAATGCAGATTATTGGCCTGAGAAACAAATTTGTCTCTAAAGGAACATTTGCAGACTGTCGTGCAAATCTCTATTTGAGCTACTTTCACATTATGATCTTAGTGAATTCTTGACCAGATGGACTTGAACAGCTGCCACCCATGCCCGGTAAGTCCCTTTGCTTGAGAAAACAAAATAGCTCATTTGTTTGCAATTCCTTCCTGAAAGTACACAAGGGCAATTTTCTACATTGTGAATTACTTCTATCAGAGCAACATTCTCCCTGAAAGACCATAGCTCATTATGCTATTTAGAAACAAACAAAAAATATGCACAAACAGTTTTTTGCAGGAGTCTTATAATTTGCACCCAGAAGGGACAAGTTCCTTTTCAGATTGCGTTTTTCAAAAACCATTCCTCCGTTGCCATTATTTTCAACCTGACATGGAAGGTTTTAACTGAGAGAACCCCCTCTGAAATAATAATGCCTTACATTTGTGTAACAGTTTATACTTTTCAAAGTGCTTTTAGATACTTTATCTCATTTGACCCTCAAAACCACATGGAGAGGCAGGGACAGTGGGAGAGGCAGGGAAAGTGGATGTGTTTACTTGTTACTTCCTAGATAAAGAAATCTATTCTCTCCACAAATATTATCTGAGATTCTACCAACTCCATTGTATTCTAGTAAGTATTATAGAGGATAAACTCACACAGAGGAACCTATTTTGTACCTAAGATATAGAAACCTAAAGCTGAATAATACAGAAATGTATAATAGGTTCCAAAACATGACAAAAAGCAATATATGGTTAAAATATTAGAAGTAAGTATGGTGTCCTGGAGGAGTATTTACTGTGTTCTGGAGGATTATGGGAGACGTTTTAAAGCAGGTTGCACATAATAGTAGAATATATATGCCTGGAAGGAGGCTTAGAATTTGTGGAATCTACAAGAATGTTTACTCTTTGGCATTGCAATTATATACAATCATATACTCATATAACCTTAAAAATGCAAAGATTTTAGCATCTAGTTTATTCTGATAGACCATGCCGAAACTGTTCCTATGGCACCCTGGGCAAAAGTGTTGGAACAGCTAAAGTTTTTAAAAAATTCTAGCTCATGTGGAGTTGTAATCTCTATCATTCCACCCCTTGCTGACTGAAGCAACATAACACAAATCTATTTTCACTTTCTGTAGAAAGCCTTTAATATGTCTGTAGACCACTATCAGATCTGTCTTTTCTTCTTTCCATTAAATCTTTTAAATTCTTTGAGTATCACAATCATTAGTATACTGCTGGACCTGTCTTATTTGTCCAAATTATCTATAACTTTTGCCATCTAAAACTGATATATTTTTCAAGGGGTAGAATGAATTGTACATATGTCGAGTTTAATAAGATTCTTACTCCCTGGGCCCTAAATACCAGCGGGTTAAGTGTTTAGACATTATGGTTATCTTTCCAATAGCTTTTAAACATGTAAGTTAATATTATTAGTTGTGAACATTTCTCACACATAAGGGTAACTATCATGTGAAAGATTCTTAATTAATATGCCTGGAATGAGTTATGAATGCTTTCCTTAAGAACAAAGGCCACTTTCATTGCATGGCTTTCTCTTGTCCCTTTTTCTTTTTCTTAAGTCATTCATGATCTGTGCATATCCACCCAGATGATGCTTGCTTAAAGGACTTTTTTTAATACCAAAGTCGCAACTTAACAATGATCATTAATATTTTGTTTCTCATTGTTATTAAACTGGGAAAATAAAAATTAATACTTCATGTAAATTAATAAGCCAATACTGACCCCTGGTGTGTAGTGAAGAAATTACTTACTGGGTGAACTAGTGGACACTTGGGAAATGTTTTATGTTTTAATGTTTCTTCATCTTTGTCCAACCAAAGAAGTTTCCTGAGTTATAATTACAAATGTGGAAACTGGAGAATCCAAAGCTAACTAACTGAATGGAGAGAGTTCCTCTGTGTTAGCCCTCTGTGGTCGGTAAGTAAAAAGAACTAGAAAGTCTAGAATGGCCCCATTAGATGAAGTTTTTCCCTGATATGGTCAGTTTTTAAGCAACTATAAACATAGAAAATTGAGAAATGCTCTCTTCACTTGACTCCATATGAACTGGATTTTATTTTTAAGACCTGTTGTGAATTTATCCAGGTAGATGTTTTCCATCTACCATCTTGGGTCTTCATTGCCCCAAAATACCTCTCCACTTGTCTCTGACACAAGGTTCCAAAGTCCTCCTTTTCTGATCTTATTTACTCTTGTTCCTTCTCCTGTACTTTTCCAAAGCTGTACCATGTGCCTGGGATACATGATGCAGGTTTAGGCCTCAATGGCCGCCAGCAGCTCTATTGCTGCCTTACCTTCTCCTGTGCTCACAGGATCCTAGAACCACACTTATCGGAGGAGTATCACTGGGCTTGTAGCCAATGAACTAGATTCTAATTTAATCCTGGCACTGCCACTGACTTGCTATGAGGCCTATACAACTCACTTCAGCTCTAAGACTGCTGGATTTCTGTTTCTTAATCTGTAAAAGTGGGTGATTAGACTAGGATCACTAACATGCCCTGTGATACTCTAATTCTACAATTCAAGAAGTCTGGACTCAGGAAGCCAGTTTAGAACCTTGGGTTCTTTACTGCCTACAGTGCTTCCTCATCCCTTTCTCCTCCTCCTCTCTAGTTTGTCTAGATGTTTCTACAGTATACTCTTATGGTCACTAAACCATTGTACTGGCTATACTGTCTTGTAACTTCTTTTTTCCTTCATTGGCCTAACATGTGGCAGACTGTTACTATCTATTGAGTGAATGAAAAAAAGAATAAATTTCTTCATCCTGCAAGTCTGTATCTGCCATGTATCCCTTAGAAGCTTCTGGACCCTGGAAGTGTAGTCATATAACTTTTTGTTATATGTGTAGTATATGTTATATGTTACAAGTGTGGTCATATAACTTTTTGTCCTGATTGTACAAACCAGATAATATGCAGGGATGTTGCCTTTCAAAAACTCTCAAAGGTGATGAATAGCTATAGTCCATGCTGGAGAAAAATGAGAGGACATTGCATTGTTATGGGGAAACTTCAGACTGCTTTAGAATCACTTAGAGAGCTTTGAAACTCTGGAGACTGATATCATACTCCAGGACAATTATACTAAATCTCCTACATACAGCTCTTCAAGTTGTGAAATTTCAAAGATGTGAATGGGAGTTCCATCAAGGTCAGGCGTGAGTGAAACTGCAGCTTGTCCTCCATTTCCTATTGCTGACAATCTTGCAGTTCTTCCATCTCCTACCTCATCTCCCTCTTCCAGCCGGGAACTCTTCTTGCCTGTTCACTCAATGCCATCCCCTGTAGGCCAGTTGTTGTACTGCACTACTATACTTTTCAAGGTACTGTACTGTAAGATTAAAACTGCTTTCTTCATTTTTTTGAGTTTGTTTTTTAAGTATTATTTGTGTGAAAAGTATTATAAACCTATTACTGTGTTGCTGATTGTGTTAGTTGTGTACCAAGGCTAATTTTGTTGGAGTTATGAACAAATTAGACTTGAGTGCACTCTTGGAATGGAACTCGTTCGTATATAGGGGACTTACTATACAGCAGAATCTCTGGCAGTGGGGTCCAGCTATTGGCATTCCTTCAAAGATGCCTGGGTGAATGTAAGTAGTGAACCATGGGCCACCATGTATAGGAGAGAGCTGACAAGCATCAGAGCACAGCCTGCTTTGGGCTGATTTGTTATGTAACAAGAAATAGGTTATGTTGTGTTATCAATGTGAACTCATTCAAAAGACTGCTCATCAACCATGTATACTCTGTTTTTTAAAATAAACTCTATTTCACATTATGTATAATAACTATTATAACTTTGTAAACCTTCACTTCTTCCAGTTTTATTGTTACTTTCCATAAATGATTTATCTTCCACTTTTTAGAAATAATTGGTGCCTCACATAAAAAACTCCTCCATTTTTGCTGCCTAATCTATAAATCTGTTTTCTTCTGTATTCTTCTTTTCCTAGCGCCTTTCAGCCAGTGTTTAACTTTCTAGAGTCATCGTCCATCTCTTTAAAGCAAAGATTCAGAAACACAGGTGTATGTATGTGTGTTTGAAGGAGATAAACAGCTCTGCCAACAAAAGATCCCTCTGAACCAGTATAAAAGAGAGAACATATTACTAAGTAAGCATTATCAGATTTCCATGAATGTAAGGTAGCATAAAAAGTGACTAAAAAGTCTGGACAGAGTTACACATAATTTATTTAACAAAGTAGAAGCAAGAATAACTTATCTCCTCAAGGAAGAAGGGACTACACGTGATGATGGTCTCCTTGTAAAAGTTTCCTGAGTTAATTTTGGAGGCATATATTTATAGTTCCAAGTATGAGAAGGTCCCCAAATTTACATTGTAAAAGTTGGATCTTTTATTGGGCCTGAAATCCTAACAGGATTTCAAGGAGGAGAGTGTGAGGAGATGGCCAGCTCCTCTGAAGAGAAAGTTTCATCATTTTAGCCTTACAGTATGCCTTGGAAAGTGTAGGTGTGTAGATATTTCCGCTGAGAGGACTAAAAGCAATGGCATTTCAGTAGAACATCTAGCAGTAGACCTTGGTATCTGAACGCCATTTTTCAATGAAGGGTATCAGTGCTTATTTGAAAAATGGTAATTCCTGGACCAGGTAGGGAAAACGTAAGATAAGGCCAGAACATCTCATGGTCCTAGAAAATGAGGAAGCTCTAAAGTATTTAAAAAATACAAGAAAAAGATGGGCACTTGTTGAAAGAACATAGCAGACATCCTGAAGGGGCACCTAAAGGCTAAAGCTCAAGCAATTTGAGCACTACAATAAATAATGATATTATTGGATTTTGTTCCATCAGATCAGATCAGTTGCTCAGTCGTGTCTGACTCTTTGCAACCCCATGAATCGCAGCACGCCAGGCCTCCCTGTCCATCACCAACTCCCGGAGTTCACTGAGACTCACGTCCATTGAGTCAGTGTTGCCATCCAGCCATGTCATCCTCTGTCATCCCCTTCTCCTCTTGCCCCCAATCCCTCCCAGCATCAGAGTCTTTTTCAATGAGTCAACTCTTCACATGAGGTGGCCAAAGTACTGGAGTTTCAGCTTTAGCATCATTCCTTCCAAAGAAATCCCAGGGCTGATCTCCCTCAGAATGGACTGGTTGGATCTCCTTGCAGTCCAAGGGACTCTCAAGAGTCTTCTCCAACACCACAGCTCAAAAGCATCAATTCTTTGGCACTCAGCCTTCTTCACAGTCCAACTCTCACATCCATACATGACCACAGGAAAAACCATAGCCTTGACTAGACGAACCTTTGTTGGCAAAGTAATGTCTCTGCTTTTTAATATGCTATCTAGGTTGGTCATAACTTTCCTTCCAAGGAGTAAGTGTCTTTTAATTTTATGGCTGCAGTCACCATCTGCAGTGATTTTGGAGCCCAGAAAAATAAAGTCTGACACTGTTTCCACTGTTTTCCCATCTATTTCCCATGAAGTGATGGGACCAGATGCCATGATCTTCGTTTTCTGAATGTTGAGCTTTAAGCCAACTTTTTCACTCTCCACTTTCACTTTCATCAAGAGGCTTTTGAGTTCCTCTTCACTTTTTGCCATAAGGGTGGTGTCATCTGCATATATGAGGTTATTGATAGAATAAATATTTGAGTCTCTAATCATATAAATAATTGAATAAATACATAAATGGGGAGAGTAGTAAGATAGCTCTTGCTTAAGAAAAATTCTAAATATATGTAGAGATAAAGAGGAAGATGGAAAAATCCCCATTAGGCAACCTGTACAAAATAATCATTAGTGATAAGATCTACCAATGAATGCACAAATTAGTGGGAAAAGTTTGAGGTAAAAGGACATTTGCACCGTATCAAAGTATCTCAATATATTAATGGGGAAGATAGCCTCTTTAAACATAGAGAAATCTAGCAGATACATCTTTAGCCAAGGAAGTGATGAAGGTAAATGCCATCAACAAAAAGACAAACCATCACTATCACTTTATACCTACTGTGATGTGCTGAGAAAGGAACATCACTTCTGATTATTCTTGCTCAAAATTCATATTCTCAATCCAATCATGAGGAAACATTAGACAAACCAAAATCTGAGGCACAGCCTACAAAACAACTAACTAGTACTCTTCAAGTTGGCAAGATTCTAAAAAATGAAGAAAGATGGGGGAGGTCATAGATTAGAGGAGACTAAGAAGACATGACAACTAATTGCAAAGTGGGATCCTCTGTGGAATCCTGGAATATAGAAAGGATGTTATTAGAAAAATAGATGGAATTTTTTTTTCCATTTTGTTTATTTATTTTTTGTTGAAGGTTAATTACACAATTTTGTGGTTTTCTGTCATACATCAACAAGAATCAGCCATAAGCACACTCATGTTCCCTCCCTCCCCAACCTCTCTCCCATCCACCCCCACCCACTACCTTTCTAGATTGTCACAGAGCCCCTGTTTGAGTTCCCTGAGTCATACAGCAAATTCCCATTGGCTATCTATTTTGCAAATGGTATTGTAAATCTCCATTTCACTCTCTCCATACATCTCACCCTCTCCCTTGTCCCATCCCCCCCACCCCCACCCCACGTCCGTAAGTCTGTTCTCTATGTCTGGAGAAACACATGAAATTTGACTAAGGTCAATAATATTTTACCAGTGCTGGTTTCCTAGTTTTGATGATTGTTCTACGGTTATATAAGATAAAAAAGAAAAAAAAAAAAAACATTCAGGAAAGCTTAGTGTGGGGTATACAGAAACTTTAGGGTATATGGAATTTCCCACAATTTTTCTATAAGTCTAAAGTTAGTTCAAAATTAAAGTTTAATCCCTCCTTCCCTCATAAAAAGCTCTAGGGATAAATATAATGTGGTATTAGACAATAGGAAAATATCCAAAGGAACAGAATTAAGAGACAGACAGAAATCAACACAAACACAGATATGTGATTTATAACAAAGATGACATTGTCAAGCAGTGGAAAATGAAGGTATGTTTATTAAAAAGTAGCATTGGGTGAAATAATCATATGTGGAGAAAAAAAATTGACTGGTGTCTCATATGCAATAGTTAATTTGAGGTGAATTCTAGATCTAAATATGAAATGGGAAATAGCATTTTAGAATGTAATATGTGAGAATATCCTTGTGATGTTGATATAAGATTTTTAAAACAAAACAAATAAAATAAAAACAACAAAGGAAAGCACTGTTACACAGCAAATGTAAAGTTATAATTTGGACTACATTAAAATTCAGTGCTTCTTTTCAAAAATATATTCAATTCGGTGCCTGAAAAGTCAAGTCACATATTGGAAGAAGATATATACAATACATGTAACTATAAAAGTCACATATCCAGAATATATAAAGAATTCCTGCTGCTGCTGCTGCTAAGTTGCTTCAGTCGTGTCCGACTTTGTGCGACCCCATAGACGTCAGCCCACCAGGCTCCCCCGTCCCTGGGATTCTCCAGGCAAGAACACTGGAGTGGGTTGCCATTTCCTTCTCCAATGCATGAAAGTAAAAAGTGAAAGTGAAGTTGCTCAGTCGTGTCTGACTCTTAGCGACCCCATGGACTGCAGCCCACCAGGCTCCCCCCAACCATGGGATTTTCCAGGCAAGAGTACTGGAGTGGGGTGCCATCGCCTTCTCTGATAAAGAATTCCTACAGATCAACAAAAAAAAGTTTGACAGTTGGGCAAGAGACCTATAACAGGCACTGCACTGAATGGGATACCAGCTGGTCAATAAACTCAGGATGTGTGCTTGACCTAATGACTAATGAGGAAGTCGTAAAGTAAAACCAAAAGAAACTTTCTCTCTTCCTCTTCCGCTTCCCATTGCCTTCTCTTTCCTTCCTTTTTTTTTTCTTCCTTTCTTGTATAATTCAGTCCTAAGATCATTAGGTGGGACAGAATAAGGAATGCATGGTGTCTACACATGCAGGATGCCTGTGTGGGTTGAAGCCAGAGCTTAGTAAGGGCTTCAGTGCATGTAGATGACCCTCTATGCAGTGTCAGTCCAAACAGGGAAGGAGCCCATCCAGATAGAAGTATTTTCTAGCATTTGTTTTTTCTGTTCAAGGGGCCAGTGAGAGAAGAGCTCCATTCAGGGCAGTGGCACAGAGTGGAGGTTCAGAAGAAAAAGGGGAATAAGAAAGTGTCCCTGTGGAAGAGGTTCAATGTGGGGTTTCAGAGTCCAAGCAGAGTGAGGAGGGCATCTGTATTGCAGGGCTATACCTAATGTCAGCTATTGGAGCCAAGAAAGGGGAGAAAGAAGGGGTCAGTGGAGAAGTGGAGGCAAGCCAGTGAGGGATGCTACAATCCGGCAAGATGAAAAAGGTATTACCATAGGTGTGGCTTGGTGCAGAGTGTCAAAGTTGGAACAGGCTGGAGCAGGCACCCACATGAGGTTAGCTCAGGAAGGAAGAAAAGAGTATTATAACACGACACTACAACCTCCAGACCAGAGCCTGAGTGTGACAGCCGAGGGATGGTGGAGTCACAGTAGAGTGAGAAGGGTGAGTAGAGAAGGGTGAGTGTAAAGGGGTTTCCATTCAATGTTTAGTCACCAAGTCGTGTCGGTTCTTCTGTGACCCCATGCACTGTAGTCCACCAGACTCCTCTGTCCATGGAATTTCCCGGGCAGTAGTGGGTTGCCATATCCTTCTCCAGGGGATCTTCCCAACTCAGGGATAGAACCTGCATCTCCTGCATTGGCAGGTGGATTCTTCACCAATGAGCCACCAGGGAAGTCCCTGTATACAGGGGTAGCTTAGTGTAGAATGCCAGGGACTGAGGATTAGGTAATAGCGGGGTATTAGGCAATGGCACCCCACTCCAGTACTCTTGCCTGGAGAATCCCATGGGCAGAGGAGCCTGGTAAGCTGCAGTCCATGGGGTCGCTAAGAGTCGGACACGACTGAGCGACTTCACTTTCACTTTTCACTTTCATGCATTGGAGAAGGAAATGGCAACCTACTCCAGTGTTCTTGCCTGGAGAATCCCAGGGACGGGGGAGCCTGGTGGGCTGCCGTCTATGGGGTCGCACAGAGTCGGACACGACTGAAGCGAGTTAGCAGCAGCAGCAGCAGCAGCAGTGACAATACAGCCAATGCTGGTAATTCGTTGTGCTTAGGAGAAATCTTTTTTGTAGGAAATATTGTTGTGGTTGTTCAGTTACTAAGTTGTGTCCAACTCTTTGTGACCCTATGGACGGCAGCACACCAGGCTTCTCTATCCTATAGGAAATATACCCCAAAATAAATGTTTAGGGGTATTGTGCTTCAGGTCAGCAGTGTGCTGTCAAATGGCTGAAGAAAAGTTTTCTTGCATTGTACTTTCCACTTTTGTCTAGGTTTGAAATCATTTCTAAGTTAAAAAATTTTTAAAGAGCTACAACTGGATAATGAAAAAGGAAGAGAGACAGAGATAGCGAGAAAGAGACTATACTGAGTAATAAGAATGTGGAGAAATTGGAACATTAACACATTGATAGGAGCATAAGCTAGCACAACATTTGGAAACCTAAGCTTTATCTTCTAAAACTCAGTATATGTGTACACTAGGAACCATCACATTCCACAGAACCTACTCATATAAGATGTTCATTTAAATGCAAAAGATGTAATATACTGAGGGCCTGAAAGACATCCTGCAAGCAAGCTTTACAGGGCTGTCCTTATTCACTCGCACAGATTGCACTCTGTCTCCACCTTGAACGACCAAGATCTGTCCTAGGAATCCTGCTTTCTGGAGAACTCACAGGAGAAACATTGAGCCAGCCTTTTATAACCCCTTGACTGTGTAATCAAGGTAGGTTGTCAGACCAATTAGACTAATTATAAACCAGCAGTGAAACCAAACCAAAAGCAAATAAACAAAAATACCTCACCCTGAAGGTCACTAGAAGATGCTTATTGACTTTAAATTGCACATTTTAAATCTCATTGCTGTTATCTTGGACAAGAGTTGAAAATCCAGATATCCAGTTTCCCCAGAGATAAAGACAGAGTTTCTGCTGTTTAGCTGGAAATCCATTCATATTTTCACATAAAAATAGATTGGAATATTTAAAGCATAATATTTATAATAACCAAAAACTGAAAGCAATACAAATTCCCATTGGAAAGAAAAACAATAAATTGTTGGCTTGTACATGGAATACTGCAGAACAATGAATAAATATGCACTACTGTTATGTAAAATAGCATAGATGAATATCAAAAATAATCTACTAAGTGAAGATATCTGAAAGAAAAAAATAGATGTACGCATGCATGCCAAGTCACTTCAGTCATGTCCAGCTCTTTGTGACCCCATGGACTATATAGCCTGCTAGGCTTCTCTATTCATGAAATTATCAAGGCAAGAATACTGGAATGAGTTGCCAAACCATCTTCAAGGTATGTGTGTGTGTGTGTGTGTGTGTGTGTGTGTGTGTATACAGATCAAGGTGTGTGTGTGTATATATATATATATTCTGTTGTATACATCAGTCAGTTCAGTTCAGTCACTCAGTCATGTCTGACTACTTGCGACCCCATGAATCGCAGCACGCCAAGCCTCCCTGTCCATCACCAACTCCCGGAGTTCACTCAGACTCACGTCCATCGAGTCAGTGATGCCATCCAGCCATCTCTTCCTCTGTCATTCCCTTCTCCTCTTGCCCCCAATCCCTCCCAGCATCAGAGTCTTTTTCAATGAGTCAACTCTTCGCATGAGGTGGCCAAAGTACTGGAGTTTCAGCTTTAGCATCATTCCTTCCAAAGAAATCCCAGGGCTGATGTCCTTCAGAATGGACTGGTTGGATCTCCTTGCAGTCCAAGGGACTCTCAAGAGTCTTCTCCAACACCACAGTTCAAAAGCATCAATTCTTCAGCGCTGAGCTTTCTTCACAGTCCAACTCTCAGATCCATACATGACCACTGGAAAAACCATAGCCTTGACTAGATGGACCTTTGTTGGCAAAGTAATGTCTCTGCTTTTCAATATGCTATCTAGGTTGGTCATAACTTTCCTTCCAAGGAGTAAGCATCTTTTAATTTCATGGCTGCAGTCACCATCTGCAGTGATTTTGGAGCCCCAAAAAGTAAAGTCTGACACTGTGTCCACTGTTTCCCCATCTATTTCCCATGAAGTGATGGGACCAGATGCCATGATCTTCGTTTTCTGAATGTTGAGTTTTAAGCCAACGTTTTCACTCTCCTCTTTCACCTTCATCAAGAGGCTTTTGAGTTCCTCTTCACTTTCTGCCATAAGGGTGGTGTCATCTGCATATCTGAGGTTATTGATATTTCTCTCGGCAATCTTGATTCCAGCTTGTGCTTCTTCCAGCCCAGCGTTTCTCATGATGTACTCCGCATATAAGCTAAATAAGCAGGGTGACAATATACAGCCTTGACGTACTCCTTTTCCTATTTGGAACCAGTCTGTTGTTCCATGTCCAGTTCTAACTGTTGCTTCCTGACCTGCATACAAATTTCTCAAGAGGCAGATCAGGTGGTCTGGTATTCCCGTCTCTTTCAGAATTTTCCAGTTTATTGTGATCCACATAGTCAAAGGCTCTGACATAGTCAATAAAGCAGAAATAGATGTTTTTCAGGAACTCTCTTGCTTTTTCCATGATCCAGCGGATTTTGGCAATTTGATCTCTTGTTCCTCTGCCTTTTCTAAAACCAGCTTGAACATCTGGAAGTTCACAGTTCATGTATTGCTGAAGCCTGGCTTGGAGAATTTTAAGCATTACTTTACTACCATGTGAGATGAGTGCAATTGTGCAGTAGTTTGAGCATTCTTTGGCATTGCCTTTCTTTGGGATTGGAATGAAAACTGACCTTTTCCAGTCCTGTGGCCACTGCTGAGTTTTCCAAATTTGCTGACATATTGAGTACAGCACTTTCACAGCATCATCTTTCAGGATTTGAAAGAGCTCAACTGGAATTCCATCACCTCCACTAGCTTTGTTCATAGCGATGCTTTCTAAGGCCCACTTGATTTCACATTCCAGGATGTCTGGCTCTAGGTGAGTGATCACACTATCATGATTATCTGGGTTGTGAAGATCTTTTTTGTACAGTTCTTCTGTGTATTCTTGCCACCTCTTCTTAATATCTTCTGCTTCTGTTAGGTCCATACCATTCCTGTCCTTTATCGAGCCGATCTTTGCATGAAATGTTCCCTTGGTATCTCTAATTTTCTTGAAGAGATCTCTAGCCTTTCTCATTCTGTTGTTTTCCTCTATTTCTTTGCATTGATTGCTGAGGAAGGCTTTCTTATCTCTTGTTGCTATTCTTTGGAACTCTGCATTCAGATGCTTATATCTTTCCTTTTCTCCTTTGCTTTTCACTTCTTTTCTTTTCACAGCTATTTGTAAGGCCTCGGTGTGTCTATATATTATATTATATGTATTATATAGACACACCTTGATGTATATAATATAATATATATTATATAAAATATATATGTGTTACATCTTGATGTATATAATATAGTATATATATACACACATACATACATGGATAGATAGATAATTTCATTTATATAAAGTTCAGTATCCAGGCAAAATTAATCTTTTGTGTAAGCAATCAGAATAATAGTTGCCTTTGGAAAAGAAAAAAGGACTGATAACAGAGTGAACATGAAACATGCCATAGGGTAAGAGTTGCAGGTTAAATGTTATTTCTTGACTTGACAGATAGTTAAATGGCTTTACTCACTTTGTAATAATTAATCAAGCTTAAACTCTATCATTATATGTACATATATGATATGTTGATAAAAGTAACTTTTAAAATGTTATGTGTATACATACACAGGTATGTGCACATACACATACTCAAAAGGCATACCTGCCTTTAGGGTCATTTAACTTAGCACTGAGTGGGTAGTGTTTCAATGTTTCTTTATTATTGTAGGATATGTTTCTTTATTGTTATACCTATTAAAGTTTTTTTCTAATATTTTTTTGAGTGTTTCCTTCTCCTTATTTTTCCTGTTCTATCCCTTGGTGACTCCTTTAGGTGGATATGTGATTTATGGGTTTAATTTCCATGTCATTTAATTTTTTCTTAACTTTTAAAATCTTTTTATACATTTAAAAACTTATTTTCAGATGATTCACTGAGGTTGATCTTCTATCTTACTAATTCAATACAAAGGTATAAAATATTCATGCATAGAAAATACTAGGCAGCTACTTAAAAAAAAATGAAAGATGTTGGTCTTACAGTGTATAGGTACCATGGTAATAGGAATATAATTTTGCACTTTTAAATGAAATATAGTGCAATTTATGTAGTATGTTACTTTAGTCAAAAATTTCTGTGTGCATGTGGTCTGTATTTCTTAGTGTGTTATTAGAAATGTATAATATTATTTGGGTGATTTGGTTGCCAGTAATAGAAGTTGGTGATTTGTTTGCAAGTAATAGAAGAGTAAAAGAGAATTTCTTAATAGTGGCAATATGAAATCAAGTCCTCCCATTTTTCTATGTAACAAGACCTCTGAAATGGCAAATACCACATTTTCTGCAACATTTCAACAACGTTATCAAACACCCAGGGTTTTCTCTGTCTTTCTACACTGCTATCTTTAGTATGCTTGCTTTTCATTCCTTCACAAAAGAAAAGGAGGAAATAAATCAACATTTATATTCATTTGTGCTCCAATAATGCAACTAAAGGAACACACTAATATGTCAAGAAACATATTTTCTATTTCTTGATTTTGAGTTTATGGATTGGTTGAAGCAGTTCTACATCAGACCGTGGGTGAGGTTCAAGTGTGTTTCATGAGTCTTTCTATCTTGGACCTGGGTTAATGTACAGAGACTACTTAGGACATACGATTTTTATAATTCAGTGCAAGGAAATACATGATGCTTCTTAAAAGTTTTGCTTAAAACAGGCGCTGTCTCACTTCTAGATGACGATGTGTGCTCAGTCATGTCCAATTCTTTACAATCCGTGGAGTGCAGCCCTCCAGGCTCCTCTGTCCATGGGGATTCTCCAGGAAAGAACTGAAATGGGCGGTCATGCCCTTCTCCAGGGGATCTTCCTAACTCAGGGATCAAACCTATGTCTCTTAGGTCTCCTGCATTGACTGGTGAATTCTTTACCACTAGCACCACCTGGGACACCCATACCTGGGAAGCCCAAGTACCTGGCCGTTAGCTCAGTTGGTTAGAGCATGGTGCTAGTAATGCCAAGGTCATGGGTTCCATCCCCGTACACCCAAACTCTGCAATGTCTATGACCAATGTAGAGAGGAAACAAATAATTATGAACCGATAAGACAATCTACCACAACAGTCATGGCTTAGACCAATCATGGTTCATCCCCTCAGATTGGGAGAGGAGTCCAAGTTCTGTAAACTTGTTGCAATGTGCACAAAATATGATTATTATAAACTAAGTGAATAAGAGATTGTGGTTATTGACTAGACAATCAACATTACCTGACATAGTTCATATCAACATTATGATGGGTAAGACCTGGATGGAGAAGAGAAGGGGTGAGACAGTGTAAGACAAGAATGAAACAGTTCTGTGTTGATTTCTTTCTATTTAAGCAAATAAAATGGAAGCCTCTTCTAATCAGGAAAATGTACCACATTGGAAAAGTAACTCAGATGTTGATGAAAATATCACCAGTTTATTTATTGATTAAGCATTTTAATTCAACAATTTGGAGAGAGACTTTCTGTCTTCCAGGAGCCATTCTGCCTTATTTCAAAAAGGCTGAAATCTATGTATTTTGAGTATTAATTTCATATTATATCCAACAACTCTGTGACACGTTGAAGGAGAAACTCCCAACTGGTCTTACCTTCAAGACAGCCATATTTTTATTATTTTAATTCTGGCACATCCACTGACACAGACTGTTCACTTATGTTACTGTCATGGACAAGTGATGCAGGGAGAGAAACACTGCTGATCTGTGAAATTAGACAATACATTAAATCTGTCTTGGTATTTAAGCCACAGTAAGTACCATGTTTAATTAGGTTTATGAAATGACATCTTGTTCAGGGCAAGGATCAGTATGGAAGAGAAGCTTTAATGGATGCTAAATTAAATGCCTAAGCTAAACTGTTTTATGTACAAGTCTGTAATTTCAGACTTATGTCTCTCAAATGAATCACAAACTGACCTCTTTGAGCATCCCATAGGACGTAGTTTGTGTGACATTATATGGAATTAATTTTAAAAGCTTAGTCTGACTTCTTTCCAATTATATGCCAAAAACATAACTGGAAACACTCTTTTTCTGCATTTTCTGACATTTCTTCTGTAATACTGTTAATAGATGGCTTTAAAACTAAAATCACAGTAAGTGCAAGAACCTACCCAACTGTTAATATCTGAATATTAGGATTTATCAACTGTAGCATGTCTAAATATACAAAATCAACCTTTTCTGGTTTTCTGGAACTGCTTAGATTTGGAAGTAAAGACCTCATTTCATGTAGAAGTGCCCTATGAGGCACAATTTTCATAAAGGCCATTTAAATGACTGTTTTAATTTGTAGACCATACTGTGTATGCCTGAAACCCCAGACTAATGAGACACTTTTTCAGAGGATTTCCCTTCTAAATAAACAAGGCCATTTTCACTGACCCAGGAATCTTAGTTGTAGCTGAAAGACTAATTAGACCAATATTATAATGGGCACATCTAAAACAGTAAAAGGAATATTCTTTCCATCTTCAAGGTTAGATGCTCCTTCAAATGAAATCAATTTATCTGGATTGTCTTTAATGTTTTCCTTTGCACCTATAAAGAAACTGAAAAACTTTTCCTTTTAAGAAACATTTTGAAAATTCATTATTTTTACAATATATGCATATATAAACTCTTCTATAAATGAATTCCCGAACTAAATTTTTCCCTTGGTAATTTGATTTAAAAGAAAATTAGAACAAATCATTATGAGTAGAATGCTTTCAATTAAGACATAATTAATTAAATGTGCAAATGCAGAATACATTTGGCTGTGCAATTAGATGACTGATTATACTGGAAATCTAATTTCATACTTAAATTGCCAGCCACACCCCCATCTTGATCTACTGACCCACCACAATTGACCACAAGGTTGGACCTTACCCCTGGAGGAAGTGACCTCAGTGAATAGCATTTTTGCAGTGACTCTATAATCATCTCTTCATGTCTGTCTGTAAACAGTGATTAGAAACAGCATGCATGAAGAAGCTTCTTGCCTTTCTTCTTATTTAAAATTAAACAAGATGCTTATTGAAAAATAAGTGGTGCATAACTTGGCAAATTGTGAAAGATCCCTTTTTATTCCATTGTACTTAGTAACTTTTCTATTCAGATACTCTTTAAAAGTCAATTGATAATCAAAATGATGGACATATATGAAAAGTTACTGAGCTTTGAATTTTTTACTCCCAATTCATTTAGTATGACATTGCAAATTGTCTTTAAGTTATAGATACAAGTATGTGAAAGCCACACTTTGCTATTAGTATTTATGGGTTAGAAAAGTCCTCAAACTAACCAAGACAGTGAATTTTAGTGCCATAAGTAGATCAAGTGGTGATTTAGCAAGGATTCTAACTGATGTGCATCAATGTTGCTCAGAAATAGAAGAGATTCCCATCTCATGTACAAAGTGAAAGTGTTAGTTGCTCAGTCGTGTCTGACTCTTTGGGACCCCATGGATTGTAGCCCACCAGGCTCCTCTGTCCATAGCGTTCTTCAGGCAAGAATACTAGAGTGGGTTGCCATTTCCTTCTCCAGGAGATCTTCCTGACCCAGGGATTGAACCTGGGTCTCTTGCATTGGGCAGATTATTTACTGTCTGAGCCACCAGAGAAGCCCTGACATACACAAAATTACATCTAATTCCAAAAATTAAAGTCAGTACTTATCCTCTGAATCAGACATTGCTTTAAGTTTCCTGAATAGTTGAAAAATTGGTAAAATGTTTTCAAGGATTCTAAAAAGTCAGTAATTGGGAAAGGAGGAAAACATTAATGAAACTGAGGATGTTTGTTGAATGTCTATTCTGTCCCCAGCCATGAGCTACATATTCTTTTGCACAATGTCTATATTTGTCAGTTTTTAATGTATCAATCAGCTCCAAGCCATTCAGTTCAGTTCAGTCGCTCAGTTGTGTCTGACTCTTTGCAACCCCATGAATCACAGCACGCCCAGGCCTCTCTGTCCATCACCAACTCCCGGAGTTCACTCAGACTCACGTCCATTGAGTCAGTGATGCCATCCAGCCATCTCATCCTCTGTCGTCCCCTTCTCCTCCTGCCCCCAATCCCTCCCAGCATAAGAGTCTTTTCCAATGAGTCAACTCTTCACATGAGGTGGCCAAAGTACTGGAGTTTCAGCTTTAGCATAATTCCTTCCAAAGAAATCCCAGGGCTGATCTCCTTCAGAATGGACTGGTTGGATCTCCTTACAGTCCAAGGGACTCTCAAGAGTCTTCTCCATCACCACAGTTCAAAAGCATCAATTCTTCAGTGCTCAGCTTTCTTCACAGTCCAACTCTCAGATCCATACATGACCACTGGGAAAACCATAGCCTTGACTAGACGAATCTTTGTTGGCAAAGTAATGTCTCTGCTTTTGAATATGCTGTCCAGGTTGGTCATAACTTTCCTTCCAAGGAGTAAGTGTCTTTTAATTTCATGGCCGCAGTCACCATCTGCAGTGATTTTGGAGCCCCCAAAAATAAAGTCTGACACTCTTTCCACTGTTTCCCCATCTATTTGCCGTGAAGTGATGGGACCAGATGCAATGATCTTGGATTTTCTGAATGTTGAGTTTTAAGCCAACTTTTTCACTCTCCTCTTTCACTTTCATCAAGAGGCTTTTTAGTTCCTCTTCACTTTTTGCCCTAAGGGTGGTGCTATCTGCATATCTGAGGTTATTGATATTTCTCCTGGCAATCTTGATTCCAGCTTGTGCTTCTTCCAGCCCAGCGTTTCTCATGATGTACTCTGCATAGAAGTTAAATAAGCAGGGTGACAATATACAGCCTTGACGTACTCCTTTTCCTGTTTGGAACCAGTCTGTTGTTCCATGTCCAGTTCTAACTGTTGCTTCCTGACCTGCATATAGGTTTCTCAAGAGGCAGGTCAGATGGTCTGGTATTCCCATCTCTTGAAAAAATTTCCACAGTTTATTGTGATCCACACAGTCAAAAGCTTTGGCATATTCAATAAAGCAAAAATAGATGTTTTTCTGGAACTCTCTTGCTTTTTCGATGATCCAGCAGATGTTGGGAATTTGATCTCTGGTTCCTCTGCCTTTTCTAAAACCAGCTTGAACATCTGGAAGTTCACGGTCCGTGTACTGCTGAAGCCTGGCTTGGAGAATTTTGAGCATTACTTTACTACCATGTGAGATGGTGCAGTTGTGCAGTAGTTTGAGCATTCTTTGGCATTGCCTTTCTTTGGGATTGGAATGAAAACGGACCTTTTCCAGTCCTGTGGCCACTGCTGAGTTTTCCAAATTTGCTGACATATTGAGTGCAGCACTTTCACAGCATCATCTTTCAGGATTTGAAATAGCTCAACTGGAATGTTATCACCTCCACTAGCTTTGTTTGTAGTGATGCTTTCTAAGGCCCACTTGACTTCACATTCCAGGATGTCTGGTTCTAGGTGAGTGATCATACCATTGTGATTATCTTGGTCATGAAGATCTTTTTTGTACAGTTCTTCTGTGTATTCTTGCCACCTCTTCTTAACATCTTCTGCTTCTGTTAGGTCCATACCATTTCTGTCCTTTATCGAGCCCATCTTTGCATGAAATGTTCCCTTGGTATCCCTAATTTTCTTGAAGAGATCTCTAGTCTTTCTCATTCTGCTGTTTTCCTCTATTTCTTTGCATTGATCGCTGAGGAAGGCTTTCTTATCTCTCCTTGCTATTCTTTGGAACTCTGCATTCAGATCTTTATATCTCTCCTTTTCTCCTTTGCTTTTCACTTCTCTTCTTTTCACAGCTATTTGTAAGGCCTCCCCAGACAGCCATTTTGCTTTTTTGCATTTCTTTTCCATGGGGATGTCCATAGTTCATCAGGCACTCTATCAGATCCAGTCCCTTAAATCTATTTCTCACTTCCATTGTATAATCATAAGGGATTTGATTTAGGTCATACCTGAATGGTCTAGTGGTTTTCCCTACTTTCTTCAATTTAAGTCTGAATTTGGCAAGAAGAAGTTCATGATCTGAGCCACAGTCAGCTCCTGGTCTTGTTTTTGTTGACTGTATAGAGCTTCTCCATCTTTGGCTGCAAAGAATATAATCAGTCCTTTATATCTTTTCATGAGATGCTGGGTCTAGAAATCTGCAACCTGTCTTTCCCAGAGCCAGCACACAAAGCATCATGGGAATATCTCTTGGATAAAAGAAATCGCTTTAGCCTGAATTATGGTCATTATCATTTCAGCTCATTGAGTTAGATGTTTTCCTCTTCAGATAACTTTCAGAAATGCAAACATCCACCAAAAAGAACAGTCTCCTTTTGGGTCAGTGAAGCTTCAATATTAGCAGATTTATCCCATAGTTTTCTCAACAGTAGTGGGTACTTTGTCAGTAAGGCAGCATAGGGATCCTGTATAGAACAAAAAAAAGCATTGTAAACAAAGGGAAATAGACAGCATCAAAGCTTATTGATCTTGTAATCATTGTCTTATTTTGATCCTAGAGCTATTGAGGGATCTCTCAGTTTCCCTTTGTGTGTGGTTCTTGATCCAATTGTGGTCTGACCTTGAGGAGTTGACTGTAAAATCAAGAATATTGAGAAACAAAGATACCCAATTGTTAACAGTCCTTAACTAGGAAATTGAAAACAGTGGTTCTCAACCTTCACTACTCGTTGGAACCACCTGGGAAATTTAAGAGTTGCTGATACGTGGGTACTATGCCTAGAAATTTAAAAAAATTCTCCAAATGATTCTGACATTCTAGTCAAGGTGAAGACTAACTACTCCAAAGAGCTATTAAAATTTACATTTATTATGTGCCCACAGGATTTATGATTTAGGAAGACCTAGCACAAAGAAATGGAGAAGGCAATGGCGCCCCACTCCAGTACTCTTGCCTGGAAAATCCCATGGATGGAGGAGCCTGGTAGGCTGCAGTCCATGGGGTCGCTAAGAGTCGGACACAACTGAGCTACTTCACTTTCACTTTTCACTTTCATGCGTTGGAGAAGGAAATGGCAACCCACTTCAGTGTTCTTGCCTGGAGAATCCCAGGGATGGGGCAGCCTGGCAGGCTGCCGTCTATGGGGTTGCACAGAGTTGGACATGACTGAAGTGACTTAGCAGCAGCAGCAGCACAAATAAAAGATTAGAAAAATTCATTATTCTGTTACTTTGCCAGTCAGCATCCCATTCAGAATCCATGCTTTTCTTACTTCCATGCCCATTTTTCCACCAATCAACTTTTGCCTCCTGATGCTAGAAGGAGCTAACAGTTAAGGGACTGTTTCAGATCAGATCAGTCGCTCAGTCATGTCCAACTCTTTGCGACCCCATGAATCACAGCACGCCAGGCCTCCCTGTCCATCACCAATTCCCGGAGTTCACTCAGACTCACGTCCATCGAGTCAGTGATGCCATCCATCCATCTCATCCTCTGTCGTCCCCTTCTCCTCTTGCCCCCAATCCCTCCCAGCATCAGAGTCTTTTCCAATGAGTCAACTCTTCACATGAGGTGGCCAAAGTACTGTAGTTTCAGCTTTAGCATCATTCCTTCCAAAAAAATCCCAGGGCTGATCTTCTTCAGAATGGACTGGTTGGATCTCCAGTTCAAAAGCATCAATTCTTTGGCACTCAGCCTTCTTCACAGTCCAACTCTCACATCCATACATGACCACAGGAAAAACCATAGCCTTGACTAGACGAACCTTTGTTGGCAAAGTAATGTCTCTGCTTTTGAATACTGGATGTTTAAAGACTACAGTAGTCATAGAAAATGTGAGATATCACAAAGTCCCACCTTTAGTGAAAAGGTGCAAAGAGAAATAGGTTTTCACGGAGAACTCTTTGAATGATGCGAGATTCCCTAGAAACTGTGTTTTTTGCATCAGTAGTTGGTTTTCTGTGGAGAGATAAACTGAAATACGAATAAAGGATGGAAAGTTAGAGGTTATTGTTTTTTCTTTTCAGGACCCATATGTAGCCTTGCGGAAGGCAACCAGAAGAGTCAGAGAGGTACGTGGACTCACAAAGCCAGGATAAGAGAAGGTAGGAAAATAAGCATGAAATAAGAAGTAGGTATGTTGTATATAACATGATTCAATATTTGTATATATTGAAAAATGATCACCACAATAAGTCTAATTAGCATCTTTCACCATACAAAGTTACAGAATTTTTTTCTTTTGATGAGAACTTTTAAGATCTATATGTTTGTAGTTTTAATAAAAGGCTCAGCTCCCTCTATGAGCCTAAAATTCAAACTGCATTCTTTGTGTCTTTTCCCAATTTTCCACCTAGAATTGTGGGGTTTCCTTAAGATTAACTTTTGCTGAAGAAGGATTGGCAGGGTCAATGTGACAGACGATTACTGATACCCCAGATAAATGGTTGTTAAATTTGAGTATGTGGTCAGAAACACCTGAAGGGCTTATTTTAAACAGACTTCTGGGTGCCACTCCAGAGTTTCTGATTCAGCAGGGCTTGAGAATGTGCATTTCGAACAGATTCCCAGGTGATGCTCCTATGGCAAGCTGCTTGAGGGTCACTCGAAGCCCCTAGTTGTTAATCAGCTTCAGCTGATTAGGACCTGTTGTAATGAAACACAACACTGGATTTTATCTCTTAGGCAAGTGCTACTCCAAGTGAAAACATTGCATTTTACAGAAAAGAACACCTCGAAGTGGCATCCAGAGTCAGGGCTCAAAAGCAATGCTAGACAGTTGTTGACAAAGGGTTGAGGAGGGTCATTTAGCCCCAGGATTATTTGTAACATAAAAAATACCTTGAAGTCGCAGATAGCAAGATCCTTGGAGAATTGTTGAGCAGACTGAGTTGGGTTCAGTGAAGGGACCATATGGATCTGGAAGAATAAATAAGATATTTATGTGTCTGTGCAGCATTTGGATGGTAATTTGACCATAAAATAGCAAGTATAATCCATCAAAAAAAATGACTAGAAACATTAAATATTTAGAATTATGTTAAAAACAAATTTAAACACCTAAAAAACTATAACTTATTACCTTGTTATGGGTACATATGGGTGCACACACAGAGTATTATTTGTGGAGTTTCCCCAACTTTTTTCTTTATAACTATGTATATTCAATACTTCATGTATTTTTATGAAAAGGTGGATTTTACTCTTTATGATTTTGTCTGGATTCAGATTGCACATTTAGTTTCAAAGGATCACTTAGATTCAAAGAATTTTTGACAAGATCTAAATTAATTTATGAGAAAAGAAAAGCAAATCTATATTTAGTAACAGCAATGACAGTGTCATGGGATATTTGAGAGAGGCTCCACTTATTTGAGTATATAAATTCTGGTATGTTTGATAAATAAAAAGTTTCTGTAATAAAGTAATTCTGATCATCTACATTTAAACTATTGTAAAATGTTTATGGTGTTTAGATATGAGAAGAAATTAGACCCAAAGCATGTATGGGTATCCAGTATGAATTCACTGTGTAATTAAGGTCAATATAATTTCCCATAGTCTGTTCTGCCGGGTTAGCCAATATACTGAAGCCAATTTACTGTAGAGACTTCCTAATTTAGGCAGACTAATTTCTATACCAATTCAACAGCTCAAGATGCCAAATGCTTTTCTTTCAATTGAAAAATCAAAGAGAAAATCTATTTCTGTAAGTAGGAAAAATGAAAGGCAAAGTAACTATTTTTCCTTCTAGTCATGATAAAGCTAGAGTCATCTGATAGATTCTAGACTCAAAGTAGTCTTCACTCCTTGATGCTTCAGAGTATGGGGAGAATATATGGAAAGGTGCTGCATATGAATGACCATTCTAGCTCTATTTTTTTTACTGTGTGCATAAAGTCTCTAGTAGAAGAGCACATGGAAGTGAAAAGAATTTCTAAATAATTGAATGGAACAGGATGCTGTTGGAAACCCAGTTTTATGCGCCTGAAAAGAATGAAGGAGAAGGGGGAAAACTGAGATGATTGCTAGAGAAAAATAGAGAAGAGAAGCAGTCCTGGTTAAGGAGGTCCCACCCTGCCTGTTTTTAACATGAAGTTCCCTAGAAAGTCTACATAAGAATGTATACCTTTATTATTTTTTGCATATTTACAATGATAAATAATTTTGAGTTTACTGGTAAACATTAAAAGATAGAAGACTTTCCCAGGTGTTTATCTAGTTGTATCAGTACTGTTTATTAAATAATCCATCATTTTCTCATGTAATTGAATTTACTACATAGATCTTCTGATGCTTTTCATATGTATTGGATGCTGTTTTTGGATTCTCTTTTCTGTGCCACTGATCTGTTTGTCCTCTTATATAAATGCAATCATGAATTAATTATTCATAATATTTCATAAATATTCATAATGGCGACCCACTCCAGTACTCTTGCCTGGAAAATTCCATGGATGGAGGAGCCTGGTAGGTTACAGTCCATGGCGACGCAAAGAGTCGGACACGACTGAGCGACTTCACTTTCTTTCTTTCTATAGTTCCTTTTGGAGAAGGAAATGGCAACCCACTCCAGTGTTCTTGGCTGGAGAATCCCAGGGATGGGAGAGCCTGGTGGGCTGCTGTCTATGGGGTCACACAGTGTCGGACACGACTGAAGCGACTTAGCAGCAGCAGCAGCTGCTACCATAAGGGAGACATCTCCATGCCAGTGCTTTCTGTTGAAGCCTGACTCCTTTCTGCTGGGTGAAAAGGAAGCTAGTTATATGTAGGGTGCCACATTCCCTCCAATGGTAGGATAAGACATCACTTAGACTTCACATCCTTTCACTGAGTCTCTCAACCTGCCTGTCTTTGATGAACATTCAACTCACCCTCCCCTGAACTATGTTGTCCAAACACATATCACAAAGTTCTTCTCAGATTTATAGGTATCTTTAGCTGGTTTCTCACATTTATTTGCCTGGTGTTGTGTAAGGAAAGAAAGAAAGAAAAAAATCAAGCATGTGAGTATATATTAGAGAAAAACAGTGCTTAATGGGCATGAAATAGGTGCATCTACAACCTTCGGTATATTAACTGTAAATACACTGCATAAAATTTGATCTTTTACAGAAAGTTATTTCAGTGTTGATGCCCTATGTCAAGGGGGAGTGTTTTATAGGTATTCTAAACATCAAAGGAACATCATGGGGTTAACTGGGGTGCCTTACACAAATAGCCATCATACTGCATTGAAGCTATTCTGGTCGTAGTGCATGATGTGTAACAGATGGTGAAACAAAATAATTATATGTAAATTGCTGTGGTTGCATGAACTTCTTATCTGGTGTTAGATTTCTTAATGGAACTTGAACATTCTAGTTCAGCTACCAAGAAAAACTGTGAAAAACAGGGATGGGGTGGAGGCATGATATTACTTTTCTTCTCCTAATATTTCTGCTTGAGCTTATAGACAAGTAGTTTTTTATTCTCTTGCAATTCAGGAAGTGTGAACAAACTATTCTAGTCTCTTTTTATCTCCACATTGAATAGCTTTACCTGTTTTGTGAGGCTGGTTTTTGTACGCCTAAAAAACAGTCATGTTATCAGTGGAAATGGTAATTAGGCCAACAAGAAATTGGTTTTAAAAACCATATGTGGTTTCTCTCCTTTTGTGCTATCTGGACTCAGACATAGCAGGTGTTTATGCTTCTGTTCCTATATTGCAAGACACTGAGGGAAAGTGCAACAATTTGCTACTTCTCTGCCTGAGTTTTGATGGGTAAATCATATCATCTCTGCCTCCTGGGATAACCTCTCTTTATTCTCATGTCTCATTTTGATCAGAAGTGTTTCCAATTAAGCTGTAACTGAAAAGCCTATCCAATGGGAATTTTTAGACCTCCACTGATGCCTCTGTTGATGCAGTTTACACTCCAGATCCTCATGTGGAAGTTCAGACTTGTTTTCCATCTGTTAGCATGAGAAGGAACTGCTGGGTAGTCATTCCCAGTCCCAACAATTTGCAGAATTAACTCCATGGTTAATCTGGCTAACAACTAACTTTTTAAAAATCCGTTTTTTCCCCCAATACAATTTAACACTGATTATTGCCTTTACATATAGATAACATTAGACGTCATGCATTAACCTCAGTGCTAACTACTTGTTTTACTTACAGTTTCCAAAAATTTACACTTTCTCTCTGCCTAAGGTCATCCACAAAAAGACCTGCATCTTAAAAATATTGTACTGTTTTGAATTCTGAATCAAAACTAGCTTAACTGTCAATAGTTAAAAGCAAATTGATTTTGTGAAAGCTTCTAACAGGATTAAATTCAACATGCTGTACCATTAATAATGGAATTCTCTGCTAGATAGGAGATAGATAAAGTCACAAAGCCCAGGTCTGCAGTTTAGTGGGGATTTTGATATGTGTGGTTGTCTTGTGTGCATGTGTGTGTGTGATATGTGTAGTTGTGTGCACGCGTGCATGCTGTCAGTCGTGTCCAACTCTTTGCACCCTTGTGGACTGTAGCCTGCCAGGCTTGCTGTCCAAGGGATTCTCCAGGCAGGAATACTGGAGTGGGTTGCCATGCCCTCCTCCAGAGGGCTTTCCCCACCTAGGGATCGAATCCGCATCTCCTGTGTTCCCTGCATTGGCAGGCAGATTAATCAGTAACAAATGCTATAAGAAGGTATTGTAGCCTGGGTGGCTTAACCAACAGAAACTGATTTATCAATTGATTTGTCAAGTCTAAGATCAGGGTTCCAATGGATTCAGTGTCTGGTGAGAGCCTGCTTCCTGGATCATAGACAGTCATTTTATCCTTACATGGTGGAGAGAAACATTATCTTTCTTCTCATAAAAGCATTAATCCCATTTCATAAGGTCTCACCCCCCATGACTTAGTTACCTCCCAAAGGCCTCACCTCCTAATACCATCACATTGGGGATGAGGTCTCAGCATATGAATGCTGGGAAACAAACATTCAGTCCATGAGAACACTGAATGGTGTTGATGGTCCAGCAGATGTCCTGGAGCCCCTTTACTCTTTTTGTGAATCCTCTGCCTTGTATTTTGCTTCTGAAGACCTGCATCTGAGACCTTTGGCACCCTCTGCAGAGGGTATAGGAGTTGTCATCAGGGAGGTTAGGGTCCTCAGAGCAGCTCTTCAGCAATGGCTGATGTTTAGGTTCAAATGTCGGAAAGTCTTAATACTGTTGATGCGGTTCTCGAGGCAAGAATACTGAAATGGTTTGCCATGCTCTTCTCCAGTGGACCACGTTTTATCAGAACTCTCCACCATGACCCATGTGTCTTGGAGGGCCCTACACAGCATGGCTCATAATTTCATTGAGTTATACAAGGCTGTGGTCCATGTGATCAGTTTGATTAGTTTCTGTGGTTGTGGTTTTCATTCTGTCTGCCCTCTGAAGAATAAGGATAAGAGGCTTATGGAAACTTCCTGATGGGAGAGACTAATTGTAGGGGAAACTGTGTTTTCTGATGGGCAGGGTGATCAGAAGCACAAGCTGGAATCAAGATTGTGGGAGAAATATCAATAACCTCAGATACACAGATGACACCACCCTTATGTCAGGAAGTGAAGAAGAACTAAAGAACCTCTTGATAAAAGTGAAAGAGGGGAGTAAAAATGTTGGTTTAAAACTCAACATTCAAAAAACTAAGATCATGGCAACTGGTCCCATCACTTCATGGAAAATAAATGGGGAAACAATGGAAACAGTGACAGACTTTGTTTTTTTGGGCTCCAAAATCACTGCATATGGTGACTGCAGCCATGAAATTAAAAGATGCTTGCTCCTTGAAAGAAAAGCTATGACCAATTTAAACAGCATATTAAAAAGCAGAGACATTACTTTGCCAACAAAGGTCTGTCTAGTCAAAGCTATGGTTTTTCCAGTAGTCACGTGGGGATGTGAGAGCTGGACTATAAAGAAAACTGAGTGCCAAAGAATTGATGCATTTGAACTGTGGTGTTGTAGAAGACTCTTGATAGTCCCTTGGTCTGCAAGGAGATCCAACCAGTCCATCCTAAAGGAAATCAATCCTAAATATTCATTGGAAGATCTGATACTGAAGCTGAAACTCCAGTACTTTGGCCACCTGATGCAAAAACCTGACTCACTGGAGAAGACCCTGATGTCGGGAAAGATTGAAGGCAGCAGGAGAAGGGGATGCTAAAGGATGAGGTGGTTGGATGGAGAGGATCACCAACTCAATGGACATGAGTTTGAGCAAGCTCTGGGAGTTCGTATGGACAGGGAAGCCTGATGTGCTGCAGTCCATGGGGTCGTAAAGAGTTGGATATGACTAAGCAACTGAACTGAACTTTCTGAAAGTCTGGCCCCTGGACTCCAGTTGGATGAGGCTGAAGCTGGAATTTGCCTCAAATCACAGCCTTTCTTGGTTCCCCCTTCACTCTTCTTCTTTCTCCATCCCTTTCCTGATTTCCTCTGAAATCAGTTTCTTAATAAATCACTTCCACTGGAATCCTCATCTCAAGGTCCTTGTGAGGAGAATCTGACCTAAGAAATATGGTAACAAAGAGCTTTACAATAAAATAATAACAATCAGAATGTGAGCAGAGTCCTTCATGGAACAGGCTACTATATACATGTTTTATCTTAAGCCAACAGTACTTTGATACTCATTAGGGGTCCCTCACAAATATTTGGGTAAAATAGAAAGGAAATCACCTATCATTGAATAGGTAATATGAGGCCAGCTCAACAGATGAGGAAATTGGCAACCTGTTCTGTATCTAAATAGGTAAGGCAACACCAGAAATCTGTTGAACATAACACCCGAAAGTATCTTTAGGGGTTTTCAAAGAACTTGAAATATGATTTATTGAATTTAAGATACAGTTTTGTCCAAGAGAACTGATGTGATGGAGCATAGGGAAGATGGATCTGGAAAAAGGCCAAAGATGATAGAAGATTTCTGGTACCTAGAAAAAATGCGTTACAGGTAATTGCCTTAGTAAGGAAAGAAATGGAGATAAAATTTGTTTTTAATTTGCTATAATTTTCTTTATTCTCCATATTTCCACAATAACATTATGAATTTTATAATATAAGAAAGAAAGTTTTTAGTACTTTGTAACTTTACAGTTACAAGGTAATCCAAAATAAAATTCCCATTATTGAGGAGTGGTTAGTAATTGTGAACATTCATAGAAGGGAACATTTTACATTCGTTAACAATGTTTATAAAGTATTTCAAATGACATTGAAAAATTTGTAAAATAATATTAAATAACAAAGACAGAATTAAAAACTTTAGGTACTGTTTGATATCCTCTATGTTGAAATTGGGAGAAGGCAATGGCACCCCACTCCAGTACTCTTGCCTAAAAAATCCCATGGACGGAGGAGCTTGGTAAGCTGCAGTCCATGGGGTCGCTAAGAGTTGGACACGACTGAGCTACTTCACTTTCACTTTTCACTTTCATACATTGGAGAAGGAAATGGCAACGCACTCCAGTGTTCTTGCCTGGAGAATCCCAGGGACAGGGGAGCCTGGTGGGTTGCCGTCTATGGGGTCGCACAGAGTCGGACACGACTGAAGTGACTTAGCATAGCATAGCATGCTGAAATATTTGGAAGATATTACTAAAAGGAATTGCAAGTTAACTTTTACTAGAATATGAATTATGGATTTTGTCTTATTATTTACACTTTGTGATTTTTCTGTATTGGAGTTTTATAATTAGACAAAAGTAAACTTAATAAAATTTGGAAGTGTGTGCTTAGACACTCTTAGGTCTAAAATGCTATCATCCTGAGGTCAGACTTCTTAACAGGCCTAGGAATAATTAGTTCTATCTAAAACATTTGAAGTAATTTATGCTTTTAAATTGATCACATTTTTCTCTGCTACACTTGCCCATTTTCCTCTCAGCATCTATCTTCCTTTGAATGCCTGCCACTTCTTTGTCTCTGGAAAGCTTAAATTTATTTCTAGCAGTTTCCCTCACATTCACATGAAAAATACACATCTGCTTGGGTGAGTGTGTGTTTTCTTTTTTTTGCTCATATCTCACTGAGAGTATGCTAGCATTTTTCTGATGATTTATGGAAAAGTAAATATAGTTTTCCAGTGCTATTCACCCCATGTAAATTTCTAATGATCCCAAATGTGAGGGTGTGTATGACAATGATGTCTTGGTAAAAAGCCAGCTGCTCTTTTCATTTGAGCAATAGTTTGATATTATTCAACTCACTAAGTGAGCTTGTTTGTTTCAACAGCTGTTGACTTCATCTCCCTCTCAGTGGATGAAAAGAAAAAGACAAAAGGAAAACCTTCCCTCCATATTCCTTGCCTGACTACCTTTCAGCAGGGCTCTTTACTAGGTGGTAGACATCTTACTCATTATTAGAATCAGAGACATTTGGAGCTAAAAAGAATCTAATGGATTATCATTGGCAGGCTTCTTTGTGAAGTAATTTTACATTGCATACATGATGGTGTCATTAACCACTTTCTGTCAGATAAGAAAATTGACACTCAAATCCTAGATCTCATGGAGTGAGAATTTGAATCTTTCTCACATAGATGGAAGTGCAAAGTATAATAAACTTATCAGACTTAAGATCTAATAAAGATTACAAGCCAATTTCATTACTCATAATCAGTCTGTTCATATTTTCTACTTCTTCCTGATTTATTTTTGGGATACTGTATGTTTCTAGGAACTTATCCAGTTCTTCTAGGTTGTCCATTTTATTGGAATATAATTGTTTGTAGTAATCTCTTATGATCCTTTTTTGTGGTGTTGGTTGTGACTTCTTCTCTTTCATTTCTGATTTTATTTGGGCCCTCTTTTTTTTCTTGATGAGTCTGGCTAAAGGTCTGTCTTTTTCTTTTCAAAGAACCAATTCTTAGATGCATTGATCTGTTCTGTTTGTTTTTTTTTTCCCCCAGTCTCTATTTCTGCTCTGATCTTTATTATCTCTTCACTTCTACTAATCTTGGGTTTGTTTGTTCTTCTTTTTCTAGTTCCTTTGGGCTGCCCTTGTGGCTCAGGTGGTAAAGAATCCACCTGCAATGGGGGAGACCTGGGTTCGATCCCTGGGTTGGGAAGATCCCCTGGAGAATGGAAAGGCTACCCACTCCAGTATTCTGGCCTAGAGAATTTCATGGACTCTATAGTCCATAGGGTCGCAAAGAGTAGGACACGACTGAGCAAATTTCACTTCACTTTAGTTATACAAACTGTTTATTTAAGACTTTTGTTGTTTCCTGAGGTATGTTTGTATTCATGTAAACTTCCTCTTTAAAGCTGTTTTGCTGCATCTCATAGATCCTTGCTGTGACAAGGCTGACTACAAGGGGTGCAACTGGTATGCAGGGCTGACCCCCAGCCCTACTGGCTGCCGGTGTGATGGCTGCTGAAGTGGGGTCAGGGCATGGTTTGCTGCACACTCCTGGGGTCCCTAGGCACACTTCTTTTAAAATTCTAGGCAGGTGCAGCAATCTTTTGTTAAGAACAAAAATTATTTTATTTTTGTTCCATATGATAAAAAAAAAAAAAAAAAGAATCACTGGGCTCTTTAAAAAGATTTAGTGGCTGGAATGCAGTTTGAAGAAATAGGTTAATTCAAAAATAATAATTAAAAGAAACCAGAAAGTGGCAGGAAGAAGTAAGAATTTACTTGCCAGGTAGATTTTAAACCAGAGATCATGAGGAAAACATTTTTTTTAATTCCCTCTTTAAATTGGGACGTGTGCAGAGAGAGATAACAGCTCCCAAATGTTCTGTGCCAAAGATTTAGGTATTCCCTTGAAAGGAATTCTTGAGAGTACAGATTAAATACAGTTGAGTAAACTGAGGTTCCCAGGGGTTGATTGGTTTTTCTCAGAATTACACAGCTGAGGACTTCACAGCTTAAAAAACACTAATAAGAATTATAACTGAGAAGGAAATATCTTTTTTGCTTACAGAATATTCTTTGGCAAATCCTAGACTTAGTTTCTTATAACTATAGCCTGAAACTGCTTCTAACACCACCATCCCCCCTTTTCTGTTCTTACTGGTAGACCAGGAAAAGTATTAAGTATAATATAATGTCTATGAATAATTGATGCTTTCAAACTGTGGTGCTGGAGAAGACCGCAAAGAGATCAAACCAGTCAATCCTAAAGGAAATCAGTCCTCAATATTCATTGGAAGGACCGATGCTGAGGTTGAAGCTCCAATATTTTGGCCACCTGATGCAAAGAGTTGACTCATTGGAAAAGACTCTGATGCTGGGAAAGATTGAGGGCAAAAAGAGGGTGGCAGAGGATGAGATGGTTAGATAGTATCACCGACTCAATGGGCATGAATTTGAGCAAAGTCCGGGAGATAATGAAGAACAGGGAGGCCTGGCATGCTGCAGTCCATGTGATCACAAAGAGTCAGACACGACTGAGCGATTGAACAACAACTATGATATATTTAGCTAACAGGAGCACACAAGTCTCATTTATTAAATTGCTTTGGCAAGTTAGCATCAGCTCTGATACATCTAGGCAAATGTCTGTTCCATATTTGATGTTTTGGCTTCAATGTCGATGTTGGCCTGTGTCTTACACTTAGCAGCACTCCAGTCCTTTCTGTCCTGTTACAGGAGATTTGTGATCGCCGAGGTGCAGCTTTCTCTGAGGGGCATTCAGATGTGAGGCAGCAAGCTTCTGAAGAGGTGACTTCCTTCCTTGTGTTTGGGCTTGTTCCAAGCCAGTGGAGCTTGTAACATGTTTTTGGACATGAGGGAATGTAACATCTCCAGAGTAAAGTCTGGTTCACTCTAAAATGGAATGCTGACGGCACAGAAAGCTGAGGAAGTGAGATCAAGATTGTATTTCGCCTTCTCGTGCCTTTTTGTTAGCGCTTTTGAGATTTTGTCTCACTGGGTGAGGGCTCCCTCTCGTGGCCAAAGATTCCACTAATTGGAGTAATTGCTGCATAGCACTCAAGGTTGCAGGAAGAGTGTTCCCTGCTCTGTGGAAACTGCTGATTAGGCCAAAAGTTGAAATTCTTTCACTATCTTGTCACACTCTCACTGTCAGAGAAGCTAACCTTATATTTTAACTTATGTGAGATTGTATTTTTTAATAGAATATTTCTATTCATAGGACAGATTTCATTTAAATTTGACAAGGTAGCATTGCAAAAAAAAAATTGAAATGTTTGCTTTGGAACGTCACCTGAGATATTGCTTCCAAAGCTGACCATTGCTTTCCTGGTGACCATGGACTGACCCTCAGTGACAAGTAGGCACTGACTCTCATGTTCCTTAAGAGCTGGGTTTCTTCTGTCTTTTAATATGAGCTCTTCATTCTCAGAGAATATCTGCATGTTGAAGTATCTGCAAAAAGTCATACCCCTTCTGCAAGTTTTACTCCCCTCTAGGCTGTTTCTAAACAAAAAAAAAGGTTGTTTTCCAATTTACTTAAGTTGTATAATATTTTAAGATATTGGAATATGGAAAAAAATCAAACCATCACCATACCACCACCTATCACCTCTATTAAAATATTCATTTATTTTTTTACCTTTTATATTAATATCTATGCTATATATATGCAGGTATAAAATACATATTTTAGCCTATAGTACTCATTTTTATGTCATTTTAAATTAAATTTAAAATTATATATGATATTTACTATTGGCTCAGATGGTAAAGAATCCTCCTGCAATGCAGGAGACCTGGGTTCTATCCCTGGGTCAAGAAGATCCCCTGGAGAATGGAAGGGCTACTTACTCCAGTATTCTTGCTTGGGAAATCCCATGGACAGAGGAGCCTGGTGGGCTACAGTCCACGGGGTCGCAAAAAGTGGGACATGACTGAGCATGCATAAACGATAATATATGGCATGTTAAAAGTATAATATATATTATTATTTTATTTTCCATTGATTTTTTGGTAATGTTAATCAGTTATTACCATGAGCAAATTATATCCAGAGAAGCGGTCTAGCTATTGAAGGTTAATATCAACAGATCCAAACTCAAGTAGTCCTGGTGTGAGCTTGCATCCAATTTATGGGAAGATCTTTGAAGATATATATATACACACATATGTATATATATGCACAATGTTTATGTGTGTATATATATATATACATCTCCACATCTCCATATATATCAATATATTATATAATATACATATATTTTATATATATATGTATATATTTACACACATATATATTCCACCTCTCTCCAGGGAGTAAATGAGGTTATTAAAATTTAACAATGAGGAAGAAGAGAATTTTAGACCTGAAAGATCTGAGACTGTGCTGACTTATAGAGAATATTCCTAGAAACTAGCTATATCTCTGACTGTCATTGTCCCTAATGAGTTGTCTAAGTATATGGAGTTCATGCTGCCTCAAGCTATTCATGTCACTCTCCTGGGAAGATGTATTTTCCCACTGAAACCTTATATACACTGACCCTCTGGAGAATATATACCTTTCTTCATTTATTCATACTAAGGTCTATTTTGACCAAGCAGGCAGCCCTTGGCAATGGGAACACAAGGCATTCAGAGTCTCTGAAATCACTTGATTCCCTGCAGGCAGTAGCCTCCCCAGAGTGAGTTGGTCCCTTAGTGGAGCCTCACAGAGCACAGAGCAGAGCTGTTCTGTATCTATTCCACGCTTAAATCAGAGCTGGCAAAGTCATACATGTATCTTCCTACAACAGCACCTAAGTTGTATGAATGTTGACATCAGTCACAAAGATGAAGATATATATCTGAAATAAGATAGAAAGAAAGTGAAAGTCACTCAGCCGTGTCCAACTCTTTGCAACCCCGTGGATTATACAGTCCATGGAATTCTCCAGGCCAGAATATAGGAGTAGGTAGCCTTTCCCTTCTCCGGGCGATCTTTCTACCCAGGGATCAAACCCAGGTCTCCTGTATTGCAGCTGGCTTATTTACCAGCTGAGCCACAAGGAAAGCCCAGGAATACTGGTGTGGGTAGCCTATCCCTTCTCCAGCGGATCTTCCCCACCCAGGAATTGAACCTAGGTCTACTGCACTGCAGGCAGATTCTTTACCAACTGAGCTATCAGGGAAGCAGAATGAGATAGACTGGGACCAATCAGAGCACAAGTTGCAGGAATTTGCCCATTACTGGGTAACTTTACTGTCAACTGGATGTGGGGAGTTTGGGCTTAACAATTGAGGACCGTGGGGACTCAATTTAGACTTCTTACTTCCAGAGAAGGAGCTGCCTGCCATTCCCACCCCTGGCCTTGATCTTTGCCCAGATCCTTTCTGATCATCTCTCTGGAAAGTAAAAGTTTTAGATCACCTCTTCTAGTGAAGGGCAAAGTGGCGAAAGCTGGATAGATGATTATGGCAAATAGTTTCTCGTATTTCATCCTTATTTACTTTAGCTGTGGATCACTGTCTCTGTTGTTTAGTTGCTAAGTTGTGTCTGATTCTTTTGTGGTCCCATGGACTGTAGCCTGCCAGGCTCCTCTGTACATGGATTTCCCAGACAAGAATACTGGAGTGGGTTGCCATTCTCTTCTCCAGAGGATCTTCCTGACCCAGGGATCGAACCCACATCTCCTTCACCGGAGGCAGATTGTTTACCATCTGAGCCACCAGGGAAGCTCATTTTCATGAAAGAAGTAGCCAAAACTGTGTGGTATGAGATTATGCTATTCTTACAAAATCTTTCTCTCTGTGATTAAAGTTTCCAGTCCTCTTGTTCTAATTTAGTTTTATTCTTTGCTATTGTAAAATATATTTAAGCTAAGGTGAATTTCCTTTCCCTTTCCCATTTCATTATTAAGATTTTTAATTGTTCTCTTCTACTGAAACAAGTTTAAAAGGCAAATGCATTTGAGGGAAATGTAAAGAAATGTCTCAGAGTCATCATCATATCATAACCAAAGACTCACTTATTGAGCATTTACTAGAAGTGCCAAGCATTGTGCTAAGTGCTTTATATTCAGTTTCTGTTTATTTCTCATAACTCTATGATCCAGGGATGAGAAGATGCTCATTTTGCTGGTGGGAAAACAGACCTGGAAAGGTTGAACACTTTCCTAGTATAACTGGCCTGCATGTGGCAGACCTTCAGTTAGTGCTCAGTTCTGTCTGACTTGACATCTTGAAAGCTTAGTCATTATCTTTTATCGCCTCATGTATTCTGTGTAAACAAGAGAGGCAACCGTGCTGAGACTCACTCACACCTTCTTTTGGGTACTGTATGGCTATATAGGCTCCTGTGTGTCTTCTACATAAAGCCTCATGTATCCTGAACCATTCTGGACAGCCTTACTTCCTGAACACTCATAGTTGTCTAAATCCATATGCTCTCTGGGCTTCCCTAGTGACTCAGTGGTAAAGATTCCACCTGCCAATGCAGGAAACACAGGTTCTATCACTGGGTTGGGTACTCTGGAGAAGGAAATGACAACCCACTCCAGTATTCTTGCCTGGAAAGTCCCATGGACAGAGGAACCTGGCAGGCTACAGTCCATGAGGTCTCAAAGAGTCAGACTTGACTTAGTGACTAAACAACAACAAAAAGTTCTCTCTAGGTAATTTCATCCAGTGTCACAGATTTAAATATTACCAAATGATGATTGTCTCCAAATTAACACATCTAGCTTTCACCTCACCTTAAATTCCAGATTCTGTTATCTGTCTAGTGAATTAACATCTCCACTTGGTTGTATAATAAACATAAAGTATTGATATCCAAATGGAAATATTGATTCCTTTCTGCCCCAAATCCAATCCTTCTCTTTACTTCCAATCTTAGCAGAAATATCATCCCTAATCATTTAGTTCTTCGGGCCTCAAATTTAGGAGCCAGCCTGGGTTCTCTGTTTCTTACACACCCACCACATCCAGTCCATTGGTGAAACTTATCAGCTTTATCTTCATAATACATCCTAAATTGAATTTGTGTTTGTCTCTCTCCAAAATTACTGCAATAACTACATTTCCAACTCTACCAAACCACCCCTCTTACCCTCAGGTGTGATCTGAGTTCTTTAGACTTGCAGAAGGACAGGAAGAGGTATTACAGTTTTCATCTTTCTTTTTTCCGTTCTCATCCACTCACTAGTTGCACCCTATGAAGTCAGGCATAGGGATGAAATGAGGGATGGTTTGAAGGAAAGGCCAACTCTTTGTGACCTGGGGCTTGGTGGCAGATGTCTACGGTCTACTTCTTTAGTCTTTGGGATATGTAGGGGAGAAAAAAAGTTTTCCTCTACCCTCCTAAATTCAGTGTTTCATTCTTGTTGTTTAGTTGCTCAGTCATGTCTGAGTCTTTTGGAACCCCATGGACTGTAGCCCACCAGGCTCCTCTGTCCATGGGATTCTCCAGGCAAGAATACAGGAGTGGATATCCATTTCCTTCTCCAGGGGATCTTCCTAACCCAGGGATTGAACCTGAGTGTCCTGTATTGCAGGTGGATTCATTACCATTGAGCCACCAGGAAAGCCCAAAATTCAGTGTTTGGGACCCTGCAAACAAAATGGACAAGAGACAGATTAGCAGGAGAAAAGAAAATAGAATTTATCTACATGTGTAATGTGCATTCATGAGAGAAACTAAGGGATGAGTAGCTTCAAGAGTGGCGAGAGTTTGGGGTTTAAAATATATCTGGTTTAGTAGATAATGGGGAGGGGAGAAAGGGCACTTATGGGAAAACAAATGACCCTTTGAAAAGATAAATGAATTTTCAGGAAAATAAAACAGGAAATTAGAGAGTTTGTGATAATGTTTGTCTATGCAGGTATACAAGTCAGAGTGATCATCCTGTCTCCCTCAAGGCCATAAAACTCTGGTGGACTTATTTGTGTTCTCCTTCTGGGAGTAGATCTGCCCTGAAGAGGAATTTATGGCAGCTCAATTTCCCAGATGGTGCTGCTTTTTGTCACATGGTACAAGCTCTGAAAAGGCTGGTTGGTGTTTTTGTGTGTTTTCTTATCTGTTGAGTCTCAAATGTTTTCAACTTAAAATAATCTTTATGCCAAAGTGGTATGGTTTGTGGGTGGGGAGGCATATTCTGATCTCTTTTAGGTGTTACCTCTTGTTCTTTGGGGAGGGCCTATTTCAGCTGACTTCCCTGGTGGCTCAGATGGTAAAGAATCTTCCTGCAATGCAAGAAGACCTGCGTTCGAGCCATGGGTTGGGAAGATCTCCTGGGAAAGGGAATGTTTACCCATTTTTCTTTTCTGGAGAATTCCACGGACAGAGGAGTCTGAAGGGCTACAATTCATGGGGTTAAAAAAAGAGTCAGACATGATTGAACCACTAATACACACACTTCAGCCAGCACCTCCCACAGCACCATTGGTTTGCAGGTGCAGTATGCCTCTTGGAGGACTTGCAGAGTTACCTCACCCTAGCAGACCCTCTCTGCACTGGTGTCTTATAAGGTGACTATAGGGCTTCCCCGGTAGCTCAGGTGGTAAATAATCCGCCTGCAATGCAGGAGACTTTGGTTTGATTCCTACGTTGGGAAGATTGCCTGGAGAAGAAATAGGCTACCCACTCCAGTTCTCGTGCTTTCCTGGTGTCTCAGGTGGTAAAGAATCTGCCTGCAATATGGGACACCTGGTTTCAATCCCTGGGTTGGGAAGATCCCCTGGAGGACGGCATGACAACCCACTCCAGTATTCTTGCCTGAAGAATCCCCATGGACAGAAGAGCCTGGCAGGCTATAGTCCACAGGTTACAAAGAGTCAGATACAACTAATCGCAGCACAGCACAGTTCTGCCACCTCCCATGAAATGAACTTTTCCCACGTGATAATCTCACTTTCTTTAACTTTTGAAATTCTAAAACCACATAATTTTTGTATTATGTTCCTCTGCAACACAAAACACTTTATCCAGCTTCCCCCAGAGAGGTTTTCTGGCAAGATTCAAGCATGGGTTGCTATCCTTTCAGTCTCCAGGGGTTCTCGTCAAGTCCTTTAGGTGGTTTTGGGGTGCAGCCTTCATTTACCTTGAAGTGATAAGGGAGTGGTTTGAAGCAAAACCTTATAAATCTCTTCTCCCCAATTTTGTGGCCTCCCTTTATGAATACTCTTGTTTAGAAATACCTGATTCCCAGGTAGCACTAGTAGTAAAGAACCTGCCTGCCAATGCAGGAGATGTAAAAGAAACAGATTCAGTCCTTGGATCAGGAAGATCCCCTGGAGGAAGGTATGGCAACCCACTCTAGTACTCTTGCCTGGAAAATTCTATGGACAGAGGAGTGGATGGGCTACAGTCCTTAGGATCACAGAGTTGGGCATGACTGAAATGGAAGCGACTTAGCATGCACACAGGCACGGAAATACTCCTCTTCAATCCCCATACACACACACACACACACACACACACAATATTCACACACTGAGAACAGAGATGGAATATATTTCTTTGTACCCAAAGTGCCTAACTCAGATTTGACAAGGCCTGATACTTAACCAGGTTTGCTTGGGGAAAAAAAAAAACAATTCATGAGAGTCGTTATTTGTTCAGGAACAACACACCACTCTCACATTTGTTATAATTTAAACATTTACAAAAGTGTAATGTGAATGCTTTAGAATCTGTCAGAACAAGCCAGGTTATGCTACAATAGTAAATAAAGCAAAAGTCTTAGTGACTTAAATGTAAAAGTCTTATCTCTCACTCATGCTACATGCCCATTGCAGATTTGCAAGGAATTTTTACACGTCATAGTGACTCAAGGCTCTGGGATGGGAACTCCATCTCCATGTGTTCATAATCACGGATGTAGAGCAAAAGGGAACAAGAGTGAATCACATACTGATTTTTCAAGGTTTTGCTCAGAAGAGTCATGTTAATTGCCTTCACATTTCATGGACTAAAACAAATTGCAAGGTGAAGATAGATGCCAATGAGGGAGAAGTCCAGTCCTTTTCTAGAGAAGGGCAGTGAATATTTGTGAACAATAATTCAAGCTAGCATATAGCATATAGTTGGAGAAGGAAATGGCAACCCACTCCAGTGTTCTTGCCTGGAGAATCCCAGGGATGGGGGAGCCTGGTGGGCTGCCGTCTATGGGGTCACACAGAGTTGGACACGACTGAAGCGACTTAGCAGCAGCAGCAGCATATAGTCATATTTCACAAGCTAGAATTAACCATTATTTATATTTACTATATTTGCTTGCAGTGTTTTTTTTCTTCTGCTTATAAAATGGTGATGATATTTCATATCTATGGATTGCTATATTGCTGTCACTGTACTAAACATTTAAATATATAAATTAACTTAATCCTCACTATAAACCTATGAGGTTAATACTAATCAAAATTAAAAAAAAATAGAAGCTTAGAACAGTAAGGTCACTTGCTCAAAACCAAACAGTGAAAGAAAGAAGGATTAAAATTCAACAGGTTTGGTAACTCTGTGCGACCCCATAGACTGCAGCCCACTAGGCTCCTCTGTCCCTACGATTCTCCAGGCAAGAATACTGGAGTGGGTTGCCATTTCCTTTTCCAGTGCATGAAAGTGGAAAGTGAAAGTGAAGTCGCTCAGCCGTGCCCGACTCTTAGCAACCCCATGGACTGGAGCCTACCAGGCTCCTCCATACATGGGATTTTCCAGGCAAGAGTACTGGAGTGGGGTGCCATTGCCTTCTCCGTTGGTAACTTTAATTATATCTATCTATCTATGTATATCTACTTGAAATGTACTATATAATTACTATATGTAATTCTGTACTATATAATTACTATATGTAATTCTGTATACATAATTATGTAATTATGTATAGTGTATACCTGAACACATATATGTATTAATATACATACATGTATGACATATGTTCCTTTTGAATTTAGAATATTACACAATGTTATAAAGCCTTTTCTAGACTTTTGTCTTCATTTGGGATTCCATCTTGCCTGAGTATAATGAACTTGGTGCATGTGCTTATCTTGTTCTGCATACTTTCATAATAAAGATATTCATAAAAATAGAATATTGCTTTGTGCTTCATGTTTACATGAAACATATTTTTGCCACTTTTTAAACTCATTTATATTTATATTTATATACATATTTTTAAAATATATATATTTTTAATCTCTCCCCCTTTTCTGCTTTGGTAGCCATAAGTTTTGGAGAAGGCAATGGCACCCCATTCCAGTACTCTTGCCTGGAAAATCTCATGGATGGAGGAGCCTGGTGGGCTGCAGTCCATGGGGTCGCTAAGAGTCAGACACGACTGAGTGACTTCACTTTCACTTCTCAGTTTCATGCATTGCAGAAGGAAATGGCAACTCACTCCAGTGTTCTTGCCTGGAGAATCCCAGGGACGGGGGAGCCTGGTGGGCTGCCATCTCTGGGGTCGCACAGAGTCGGACATGACTGACGCGACTTAGCAGCAGCAGCCATAAGTTTGTTTTCAGTGTCTATGAATCTCTTTCTGTTTTATATTTATAAAGTAATTTGTAAAGTTCATTTGTGTCATCTTTTTAGATTTTAAGTGATATCATATGTCTTCCTCAGTCTGACTCACTTCATTTGGTGCAACAATCTCAGATTTATCCATATTGGTACAAATGGCATTATTTTCATTGCTTTTGATTGGCTGAATGATATTGTATATATAATATCCTGACAAGAGTCAAACATCGGTTGCTATCCTTTCAGTCTCCAGTCATAGAGAAGGCTCATAGTCACTTGATCCTGTACCTGATTTCTCAAGATTTTATATATATACACACACATTCCTATTGGAGGCATTTCTTTTGCAAATGGTTATAAACTTGTCTTTCTATAATTAATTGAGAAAAACATTCTATTTATGGACAACATCTTAACAAGTTATAAATAGTATTTCATAAAATTAAAGACACTGTCAAATATACTGTTAATCCTTCTCCACCTCCTATGCCTTCTTATTTCTTTTCTCAGAAAAGTAAGAGCAGGTATATGAAAGTCTTTTATTTTTCTCCATTCTGTATCATATTGACTGGTTTGAGTTAGACATTCTTTGTTATTTTAGGGAAATATTCTGTGTATTAAAAGGTTTATTTTTTGTTATTTCATATAAAAAATGGATTTAAATTTAATCAAACACTTTTTGCAGGGCCTATATCCATATGGTTAAATGTTTTCATCTCACTTACTGATACGATTAAAAATATGATGACTTAATATTGAATTACTGTTATAGATCTAGAGTAAACTGTTATAGTTCTGGAGTAATCCTTCACATTCCTTTTGATATCACACTCAATTCAATTGTTAATATTTATGTACAATTTTTGGTTTTGTTTTTCAGCAGTATTTTATTTAAAAATTTTCCCTTTTGTTGATCTGAGCTTCTTAGAAAGAATTGTGAACTTATAATTTGGAAACATTTAAACAGTCTAGGATTTGCATTCTGGGTCTTGTGTAACTCAGGGGAATAAAGTTTTAGATCTTTCTTCACAGAATACCGTCATTTTGAAGTAAATTATTCCAAGTCTCATTTGGCTGTTCACAAGTTTTGATAAGAATAATTTTGTTACTGTCTTTATTTTCAAAGTAGTGTGCCACTGTAGTTTTTATTTCTTATTTGATATGACCTATTTGTGATTTAAAAATTTCCAAGATAGTTTGGAGAAGTTCTTTTCCACTTGTTATCATTCCTCAATTTATGGCAATGTGGCCATGGAATATTGGCACTAAAGTTTCATGATTAGATTTTTCTCTGGATGGTTTCGTTTGATTTGTATAAAAAAGCCATGCATATTAGGAAAGAATATGTGTACATTTTTTATGAAGTTTCATATAAGATATGTGTTATTGATTATACCAAAGGAACATTTCATGCAAAGATGGGCTCAATAAAGGACAGAAATGGTATGGACCTAACAGAAGCAGAAGATATTAAGAAGAGATGGCAAGAATATACAGAAGAACTGTACAAAAAAGATCTTCACAACCCAGATAATCACGATGGTGTGATCACTGACCTAGAGCCAGACATCCTAGAATGTGAAGTCAAGTGGGCCTTAGAAAGCATCACTACGAACAAAGCTAGTAGAGGTGATGGAATTCCAGTTGAGCTATTCCAAATCCTGAAAGATGATGCTATGAAAGTGCTGCACTCAATATGCCAGGAAATTTGGAAAACTCAGCAGTGGCCACAGGACTGGAAAAGGTCAGTTTTCATTCCAATCCCAAAGAAAGGCAATGCCAAAGAATGCTCAAACTACTGCACAATTGCACTCATCTCACATGGTAGTAAAGTAATGCTCAAAATTCTCCAAGCCAGGCTTCAGTAATATGTGAACCGTGAACTTCCAGATGTTCAAACTGGTTTTAGAAAAGGAAGAGGAATCAGAGATCAAATTGCCAACATCCTCTGGATCATGGAAAAAGCAAGAGAAATCCAGAAAAATATCTATTTCTGCTTTATTGACTATGCCAAAGCCTTTGACTCTGTGGATCACAATAAACTGTGGAAAATTCTGAAAGAGATGGGAATACCAGACCACCTGATCTGCCTCTTGAGAAATTTGTATGCAGGTCAGGAAACAACAGTTAGAACTGGACATGGGACAACAAACTGGTTCCAAATAGGAAAAGGAGTACGTCAAGGCTGTATATTGTCACCCTGTTTATTTCTCTTATATGCAGAGTACATCATGAGAAACGCTGGACTGGAAGAAACACAAGCCGGAATCAAGATTGCCGGGAGAAATATAATAACCTCAGATATGCAGACGACACCACCCTTATGGCAGAAAGTGAAGAGGAACTCAAAAGCCTCTTGATGAAAGTGAAAGAGGAGAGTGAAAAAGTTGGCTTAAAGCTCAACATTCAGAAAATGAAGATCATGGCATCCGGTCCCATCACTTCATGGAAATAGATGGAGAAAGAGTGGAAACAGTGTCAGACTTTATGTTTCTGGGCTCCAAAATCACTGCAGATGGTGACTGCAGCCATGAAATTAAAAGATGCTTACTCCTTGGAAGGAAAGTTATGACCAACCTAGACAGCATATTCAAAAGCAGAGGCATTACTTTGCCAACAAAGGTCCGTCTAGTCAAGGCTATGGTTTTTCCTGTGGTCATATATGGATGTGAGAGTTGGACTGTGAAGAAGGCTGAGTGCCGAAGAATTGATGCTTTTGAAGTGTGGTGTTGGAGAAGACTCTTGAGAGTCCCTTGGACTGCAAGGAGATCCAACCGGTCCATTCTGAAGGAGATCAGCCCTGGGATTTCTTTGGAAGGAATGATGCTAAAGCTGAAACTCCAGTACTATGGCCACCTCATGCGAAGAGTTGACTCATTGGAAAAGACTCTGATGCTGGGAGGGATTGGGGGCAAGAGGAGAAGGGGACGACAGAGGATGAGATGGATGGATAACATCACTGACTCGATGGACATGAGTCTGTGTGAACTCCAGGAGTTGGTGATGGACAGGGAGGCCTGGCGTGCTGTGATTCATGGGGTCTCAAAGAGTCGGACACGACTGAGCGACTGATCTGATCTGATCTGATTGAATATATAATCACATATGCTGTGTCTGTATTTTCCTTTCTTTTAAATTATTTGCAAATCACTGAAAGACGTGTGTTAATGATATTTCCGAGTTTGTCTTTGTAGTTACATATTGTATTGTTGTGTTTTATTTGCATAATATATATAAACAATACAATGATCCATAAGAAACCTTTTTATCCTATTTGGGCTTTAAATCTTCTTCATCACACATGAATACTGATGCTCATTCATTATTTACTGATGCATGTTTGCAAGTATGGTGCTCATCTCTTCATCTTCCACTGCTGCTGCTGCTGCTAAGTCGCTTCAGTCGTGTCCGACTCAGTGAGACCCCATAGACAGCAGCCCACCAGGCTCTGCCGTCCCTGGGATTCTCCAGGCAAGAACACTGGAGTGGGTTGCCATTTCCTTCTCCAATGCATGAAAGAGAAAAGTGAAAGTGAAGTCGCTCAGTCGTGTCCGACTAGTAGCGACCCCAAGGACTGCAGCCTACCAAGCTCCTCCGTCCATGAGATTTTCTAGGCAAGAGTACTGGAGTGGCTTACCATTGCCTTCTCCGTCATCTTCCACACCAGCCCATAAAATGAGAAAGCCAAATTACAGCTTTGCAATCAAATATAAAACTAAACACTTGTGTGGATGTGAGTAGGTTCCTTTTTTTTTTTTACTACAAGCAAAGCTATAGCAATGATGAAAATTTTGATAGTGAGCGTCACTTCATGGGAAATAGATGGGGAAACAGTGAAAATAGTGTCAGACTTTATTTTTGGGGGCTCCAAAATCACTGCAGATGGTGATTGCACCCATGAAATTAAAAGACACTTACTCCTTGGAAGGAAAGTTATGACCAACCTAGATAGCATATTGGAAAGCAGAGATATTACTTTGCCAACAAAGGTCCGTCTGGTCAAGGCTATGGTTTTTCCTGTGGTCATGTATGGATGTGAGAGTTGGATGGTGAAGAAAGCTGAGCACCAAAGAATTGATGCTTTTGGACTGTGGTATTGGAGAAGACGCTTGAGAGTCCCTTGGACTGCAAGGAGATCCAACCAGTCCATTCTAAAGGAGACCAGTCCTGGGTGTTCATTGGAAGGACTGATGCTGAGGCTGAAACTCCAATACTTTGGCCACCTCATGTGAAGAGTAGACTCATTGGAAAAGACCCTGATGCTGGGAGGGATTGGGGGTAGGAGGAGAAGGGGACGACAGAGGATGAGATGGCTGGATGGCATCACCAACTCAATGGACATGAGTTTGGGTGAACTCCGGGAGTTGGTGATGGACAGGGAGGCCTGGCGTGCTGCGATTCATGGGGTCTCAAAGAATCAGACACGACTGAGCAACTGAACTGAACTGAACTAAAGGAATCTAGTAAGAGGAATTAATTAGATGACCAGATATCTTACTGGTCATCTAATTATTCTAGTTAATAATAGTAATTGGTTGGAGAAGACTATGGCAACCCACTCCAGTACTCTTGCCTGGAAAATCCCATGGATGGAGGAGCCTGATAGACTGCAGTCCATGGGGTCGCAAAGAGTCGGACACTAGTGAGCGACTTCACTCTCACTTTTCACTTTCCTGCATTGGAGAAGGAAATGGCAACCCACTCCAATGTTCTTGCCTGGAGGATCCCAGGGACGGCAGAGCCTGGTGGGCTGCTGTCTATGGGGTCTCACAGAGTCGGACACGACTGAAGCGACTTAGCAGCAGTAATTGGTCATCTAGTATTCTGTTAAGAGAAGGAATACATCCATCTTTATATTTTATGACTCTAAAAAAGGGAGAATCTTTAAAATTATAGTCTGAAGTTTCCTTTTTTTTTTTACCATTTTTATTTGATTTTCTTTTTCTATCATTTTAAAAGTTTGACTCTTACCAATAAACATACTGTAAGTTTCTGACTCCGTACAAGATAGATTCTTGTGGGGTAGACTGTGTACTGAGGACTGACCACCTGAATTTCAAGACTGAGTTCTAATCTTCATTGGCCATAAAATATAACAGACCTCAGTGCATGCTCCAACTGGGTACATTTAAATTCTTTTTCTTGAAATAAAAATTTTCTTTTGACTTACTTTATAATTTTGTCCTTATTCCAAAACAGGTGATAGCTGCACAGAGTTTAAGTTTCTTACTTTGAATGATCCAATATCTTCATATTTATGATTAAGACATGGTTTCTATCAGGGTATTCTGGATATCTGTTCAAACACTTGGGTCCCAGGAAGTAAGAGAATGGAAACATTTGGATTATAGTATTATGATGTCGGATGACAAGTCCATTATTTTATGATCAGTAAAGAACGAGACTTGGAGGAAGCACTGTGGCACTGTGCTGAAGTGCTCTGTCCATGTCAGTTGTTACAAACCCAATAACTGGGGGTACTGCCTTTCTACTACAAGACTGTGGATGTCAGTGGCTGGCCCCCAACTCTAGCCAATAACACACACCCACATTTTCACACAGAGTCCTGCACCCCACAGTGAAGGCGAAGTAGAAGTCAGTATTTTGGGTGACATTGTGTGTACCAGTTCTGAATTGCTCAGAATTGGAAAGATGAATGTCTACTTCTCATCTACTGCCTTTGCCTGAGCACTTAACTTTGAACTTGGTGGCATTTGCTTCTGCTGGCTTGGACTTAGACTTTCCCCATGATGTCTTAACTGGTCAGTCTTCCCTTGTTCTGATCTCATCTGTACTATATCTTTCAGGGATTCCACAATATCTGGCATGTAGCTGGCATTCTCTGTTATTTCCAATGTGGTATAAATATTTTTCTGTGGATTGAAGGAGTCAGAGAGATAGCAGGGAAAGCAGTTAAATGTGCAAAGCCAATTTGCCACATTACATTGAAATGTGTCATTTAGTTAACTTAGACTACTTAATTAACTATATCAATATTTTAATGAATTTCTGTGTGATAGCTGGAGGTGTATTGGCCTGAGATTAAGGACAAATAGACCAGTTAATAACTTACAACAAATCATTTAGGCAAATCACTTAATCAATCTGGGCTTTAGTTTTCTTACCTGAAATATGACATAAAAAGATTGATCGTTAAATTCCTCTCAACTATCTTATTTCATGACTCTGTGCTTTTTAACAGTGCATTTAACTAAAGCATTCCACCAGGACTGTAATTTACTGCAGTTTGATTGTTACAAGCTAACTCTCACATGTATATAAAAGTCTATTCCTTCATAAGAAGTGGGTGCCATTCCCTCTAAATGTTGAACAGATCACAGTAATAACAACCTATGTGCTCACACTTTGCTTATCTTTCACATGGTAATTGTTCATTTGCAATACTTGATACTGTAGATATTTTAAGGACCATTTCTGCTGGCTGTTCTTGATGAAACATGTTATGCTCCATTACTCAGCATTTAGAACTAATGACTGTTACTCTCAGCTTGTTGTCAGCCAGCTCCCACTTTTCTCTCCAGAACACTCATGGAGATCTTTTGAGATCTTTTGAAAGATTTTCAAGGTCAAGAAAGGCCATATTCATAAATTCCTTGGTCCTGATCAATTCTTCAATAAAATATTTAGTTGCATGTCAACTGGTAGGAAGGCAAATGCCTGCTGGGGACTCCATTTCACTAAGGAAATATCAACCAAGACAACAGCCTTTAAAAGGAATGTAGCATTTAAGCTTTCCTGAAAGTTTAGTTCATTCATTGCTTTATGCCGCAGTGAGGTACACAAATGTCAGATGTAGAAAATGTTCTTTGGATTGGAATACAAGATGACAAAATCAATTATATTAACTAAATTGGCCAGATAATTTTTTGAAATATTTTAATTATTCTGTATCCAAAGAAGTTTTGAAAAACTGTGGTTTGAAATGCATTAGAAGGATCATAGATGTTACCTTGAACACCCTCTAAACAAGTGAAAGTGAATCCTTCTAATATTGCTATTGCCATGATGGGGAGGCCATATGACCTTTGTTGAACATGTCTTATTACAAAGAAATTTCTAATATGAACATAGATAATTCTGGATTTTGTTGCTGCTGTTGTTGAAGAATTGTTAATTTACAATGTATTGATTTCTGCTGTATAGCAGTGATTCAGATATACATATATATATATATATACACACACATATATTCTTTTTCTTTTTTTAAATATAAATTTATTTATTTTCATTGAAGGCTAATTACTTTACAATATTGTATCAGTTTTGCCATACATTGACATGAATCTGCCACAGGTATACATGTGTTCCCCATCCTGAACCCCCTTCCCACCTCCGTCCCCATACCATCTCTCTGGGTCATCCCAGTGTACCAGCCCCAAGCATCCTGTATCATGCATCAAACCTGGAATGGCAATTTGTTTCACATATGATAATATACATGTTTCAATGCCATTCTCCCAAATCATCCCACCCTTGCCCTCTCCCACAGAGTCCAAAAGACTTTTCTATACATCTGTGTCTCTTTTGCAGTCTTGCATACAGGGTCATCACTACCATCTTTCTAAATTCCATATATATGCATTATTATACTGTATTGGTGTTTTTCTTTCTGGCTTACTTCACTCTGTATAATAGGCTCCAGTTTCATCCACCTCATTAGAACTGATTCAAATGTATTCTTTTTAATGGCTGAGTAATACTCCATTGTGTATATGTACCACAGCTTTGTTATCCATTCATCTGCTGATGGACATCTAGGATGCTTCCATGTCCTGGCTATTATACACAGTGCTGCGATGAACATTGGGGTACACATGTCTCTTTCAGTTCTAGTTTCCTTGGTGTGTATGCCCAGCAGTGGGATTGCTAGGTCATATGGCAGTTCTATTTCCAGTTTTTTAAGGGATCTACACACTGTTCTCCATAGTGGGTGTACTAGTTTGCATTCACACCAACAGTGTAAGAGGGTTCCCTTTTCTCTACACCCTCTCCAGCATTTATTGCTTGTAGACTTTTGCATAGCAGCCATTCTGACTGGCGTGAAAAGGTACCTCATTGTGATTTTGATTTGCATTTCTCTGATAATGAGTGATGTTGAACATCTTTTCATGTGTTTTTTAGCCATCTGTATGTCTTCTTTGGAGAAATGTTTGTTTAGTTCTTTGGTCCATTTTTTGATTGAGTCGTTTATTTTTCTGGAATTGAGCTACAGGAGTTGCTTGTATATTTTTGAGATTAATTCTTTGTCAGTTGCTTCATTTGCTATGGTTTTCTCCCATTCTGAAGGCTGTCTTTTCACCTTGCTTATAGTTTCCTTTGTTGTGCAGAAGCTTTTAATTTTAATTAGGTCCCTTTTGTTTATTTTTGCTTTTATTTCCAATATTCTGGGAGGTGGATCATAGAGGATCCTGCTGTGATTTATGTCGGAGAGTGTTTTGCCTATGTTCTCCTCTACTAGAGCTAATCAGTGAATATAGTAAAGTTGCAGGATATAAAATCAACACATAGAAATCCCTTGCATTCTTATACACTAGTAATGAGAAAATAGAAAGAGAAATTAAGGAAACAATTCTATTCACCATTGCAATGAAAAGAATAAAATACTTAGGAATATATCTACCTAAAGAAACAAAAGACCTATATATAGAAAACTATAAAACACTGGTGAAAGAAATAAAAGAGAACACTAATAGATGGAGAAATATACCGTGTTCGTGGATCGGAAGAATCAATATAGTGAAAATGAGTATATTACTCAAAGTAATCTATAGATTCAATGCAATCCCTATCAAGCTACCAACAGTATTTTTCACAGAGCTAGAACAAATAATTTCACAATTTGTATGGAAATACAAAAAACCTCGAATAGCCAAAGCAATCTTGAGAAAGAAGAATGGAACTGGAGGAATCAACCTGCCTGACTTCAGGCTCTACTACAAAGCCACAGTCATCAAGACGGTATGGTACTGGCACAAAGACAGAAATATAGATCAATGGAACAAAATAGAAAGCCCAGAGATAAGTCCACACACCTATGGACACCTTATCTTTGACAAAGGAGGCAAGAATATACAATGGATTAAAGACAATCTCTTTAACAAGTGGTGCTGGGGAAACTGGTCAACCACTTGTAAAAGAATGAAACTAGAGCACTAACACCATACACAAAAATAAACTCAAAATGGATTAAAGATCTAAACGTAAGACATAGTTTCTTTTTAAATATTCTTTTCCAACATTCTTTTCCATTATGGTTTATCACAGATATTTCTGTTTTTGAACACATTTTTAAAAATTTGGGTTTATTAATTTCCTCCTGGTTCTATCTGTAGCTCCTAATTTTTCATTATACTCTTTCACCTATACCTTTCCATCCACTGCTGTATCTGCATAGAGAAAGGAAAGGTTTTCTTGTTTCATTCATGCATGTAGTCATCTACAAGTTAATTACTGTGTTTATAATTTGTGTGTTGTGTATTTAGTGCCTACTACATATTAGGCACTGTGCCAGATACTGGAATAAAATAATAATTAAGATAAAAAGTGCAGTAGCCCTCAGAATTTACCAGCTAGGAGTAACATGGACAAATAAACTGACCATTTAAATATATAGTCAGAATTTCAAATCTTTGAATAAAAGTTTTTGGGAAATAATTTTGCATCTAGTAACTTTACAGTGTTTGCATCTTCCCACTGTCAAATGATTAATATTAACAACAAATTATATTTGTACAGTGCTTAAGATATACTATTGCATGCACCTGTACCATACTTAATAGAATAATAATTACAAACCTTGTTTATAATAACTGAGAGTCCCATTTCAATTGTAGTTTAATGTATGTTGTTACTCTGACTTCATTAATTTTGAGGACACAGTGATTCATCCAAGTGATGTATTCAAAGTCACAGAATTTGTGAATAGAAGAATAAGATTCAGTAGTCACTTCTCTAGCTCTTAGGCCTCTGCTGAATATCAGCTATGGGACAAGAACCTTTGGTTTTGCATGGGGAAGAAGTATTCTCTACTTTTGAAAACTGGTAAAAATGGCAAGCAGCTCCAACAGTGGAATGGACATTCAGAAAGGACTTCTTATATATGTGTATTTAAAATATGAATCTTTATAAGAAAAATGGTTCTAATTGATGCTCAAATAATAATTATATAAAAAACAGAATTACAATTTTAGAACTGAATAATTTTAAATATGTTTATAAGAAATAAAGATGCTTCCTTCAGTAGCCTTGGGAAGAAATATTGATGGTATCTCCATTTACTTTTCCAGTGGCCTTAAGGATTCACCTGGTCAGTTATAAAAGTACTTGATATAAATTGCAAAAATAAATACCAAAAAGCATCATAGAATATTTGGACTTCACAGCTCTCAGTATGTTATCTTGACTCATTCTGAGAGTGGACAATTATCTGGTAAATGCACGTTGTCCTGAAATATTGTTTATCAACGATGGAAGAGGTAAGATAAATTGGTTCTAGGACATTTTTCTGTACAGGACTCTTTACCAAATTTTTGCTGTTAATAAACACATGTGATGAAGATTTAAAAAAATAAAGTTTTACAGCCATACAGTCCATTCTCCTGCCATAGTAACATTTGCTTAGAACCTCAGAAATAAAGGCATTTAAACTTTTCTTTCTTAGAGTATAAGAAAAACAGAATTCATATTTAGTTGTGATTGCTTAATTGTCATGTCTAGTTAATTTCTATTCACACAATTTGTAAAACACACACATGCACACTTTGAATAACTTTCTAATTCCAAAAGAGAAATTTTTTCACAGATGCACTGATTCTTTAAAGTTCATATTTTTAGGTTCATTTCCATTTGCAGATGGCTGTAAGGCAACCTAAAGAATAGCTACACTGTTTTTCCTTGAAACATTTCAAATATCTTCCACAGTGGATTATAGTATAATATTTAAACCAAAGCAAATTTAGAAAACTTGAGAGTAACAATATCACTCATTGGATAAAACAAATAAATAATTAGAAGTTATAGAAAATAATATTTACCTGCATAATTTAGATGGCATATTAAAAAGCAGAGACATCATTTGCCAACAAAGGTCTATATAGTCAAAGCTATGGTTTTTCCAATAGTCACATACAGATGTGAGAGTTGGACCATGAAGAAAGCTGAGCTCTGAAGAATTGATGCTTTGAAATGTGGTGCTGGAGAAGACTCTTGAGAGTCCCTTGGACTGTAAGAAGAACAAACCAGTCAATCCTAAAGGAAATCAATTCTGACTATTCATTGGAAGGACTGATGATGAAGCTCTAATATTTTGGCCACCTGATGCAAAAAGCTGATTCATTGGAAAAGACCCTGATGCTGGGAAAGATTGAGGCAAAAGGAGAAGGGGATGGCAGAAGATGAGATGATTTGATGGCATCACAGACTCAACAGACATGAATTTGATCACACTTTGAGAGATAGTGGAGCACAGAGGAGCCTAGCATTCATGGGGTCACCAAGCGTTGGACATGACTTAGTGTCTGAACAGCAACCACATATTTTATTCATTTGATGCAATTCACTAAAGAATATTTAAAATCCAATTTCTTTCCATGAAAGTCAAGCAAATGCCACTGATTCCTTTTACTACACTTTTATATAATTCTGACACTAAAACTGAGGGTAGAGGAAGATGGAACTAGTTACAGTTGGAGAGGGGAAGACTTCTGAACCTTTTTAAATAAATATGTGACAAAATTTGTGATAATATGTAGTATAATTTTCCTTCTTCGTAGGATGTATAATATATGTTTACACTACCTTGGATACTGTAAATACTTTCTTAATTGTATCAAAAATGTTGTTTTTTCTCATTAAAAGTCAGAAAATGCTCTGTCACTGGTTATAGTTTGTTTTTTTAAAAGCAGAAGCTACTGAATAACTCTGTACAATTGACAGACACACTTTATGTGTCTGTCGACAGCCCAAGATAAAGATCTGTATGTAAATGGCATTCTTATTCCATCATGACATATTTACTTAGTGTTATTGGACATTGATTAATATATTTTCTCAAGACCTAGTTTCATTTTCTTTGTGGCTGAAAGAAGGGTTATATTAAGTCAAGTTTTATTGTAATACTTAATATCTGAATATGATTATATGTTTCCAAGTTTGTGTTTAACTCACTCACTTCTTTATGAATTAAAATTGTCCCCAAAATTGAGTGTTTTCTTATCAAAGACTGTTTTTTAATTGAAAAGCTAATATATTCATCCTTTGTGAGATGCCATGAGTTTAAGAACTGTGGAAGAAGACATACAGACTTAGGTACAAGAATGGCTTTTGTTTACATGATGATGTGTATAAAAGCATGAATACCATAGATGTATGAGCTAGTGTCTCTGTCTATAAAAGCTAGATAAGCTTTCAGCCACAGGTATATGAAAATCTGAGTTACAGCAGTCCAAATGAATAGGGGTGTATTTTTCTCAAGGAATTAAAAAAAAAAAAAATCTGAGTAAAGCAGTTTCTGGTGTTGATTTAACAGCCATATTAGTAGGGATAATATCTCAGATTCCTTAGGCCTTTCCTTTGTCCTTGCCACTCAGTGGTCCAGAATATCTACCCAAATCCAGGTATCTTATCTGTATTCAGTTAGTTAAGTCGCTCAGTCATGACTGACTCTTTGCAACCCCATGGGGTGTTGCCTACCAGGCTCCTAGATCCATGGGATTCTCCAGGCAAGAATACTGGAGTGGGCTGCCATTTCCTTCTCCAGGGGATCTTCCCAACCCAGGGATCGAACCCAGGTCTCCCACATTGGAGGCAGACGCTTTAACCTCTGAGCCACCATAAGACTTAACATCTGTATTCAGGCCAGAACATAAAGGAAGGAGACTAAGCCACAGTGCCTGCAGTCTTTCAAGAAATCTAAAGTGTTTCCTTCTTAATTGCCAGTGTCATAATAACATTGCCAGTGTTATTCTATTTATAAGAGATTATGTCAAAAGGAGCACATAGATTTCCATTTGACATAATCCCTTGCAAAAGAGAGGAGGGTTGAGTAAGTATTGGGTTTGCAACTCCACAGTGCCTGCTGTAACTGTTGATTTTCAATCATTTAGGACCAAAAAACCAGAGAAGCCACCTGTTAAAAGATCTTGTAATTGTAAATTCGAGAAATTCTAAAATGAATTAGCACTCTCCATCTACTGAACAGAAGAAAAAATTAATTGGTTTTATTTCTGACATGTACACTGGTTCAATTTATGTTACATAGACATTGACTTTATATATATATATATATACACACACACACACACACATATATATATATAATCAGTTCAGTCTCTCAGTTGTGTCCGACTTTTTGTGACCCCTATGGACTGAATCACACCAGGCCTCCCTGTCCATCACCAACTCCTGGAGTTTACTCAAACTCACGTCCATTGAGTCGGTGATGCCATCCAACTATCTCATCCTCTGTCGTCCCCTTCTCCTCCTGTACTCTATTTTTCCCAGCATCAGGGTCTTTTCAAATGAGTCAGCTCTTGGCATCAGGTGGCCAAAGAATTGAAGTTTCAGCTTCAACATCAGTCCTTCTAATGAACACCCAGGACTGATTTCCTCTAGGATGGACTGGTTGGATCTCCTTGCAGTCCAAGGGACTCTCAAGAGTCTTCACCAACACCACAGTTCAAAAACATCAATTCTTCGGTGCTCAGCTTTCTTCATAGTCCAACTCACATCCATACATGACTACTGGAAAAACCATAGCCTTGGCTAGATGGACCTTTGTTGGAAAATATCTGATCTGATAGATAGATAGTTTTTCCCTTCAAGTCTTTAATTAAATGTTACCTTCTCTGTGAGACTTTATCTGGCCATGCTGTCTAAAGGTAAATACCCTTGCATCAAAAAACTTAAACACCTCTATTAAATACTTTAATTTTTTCCATGGTATATGTTTTTACTAATTACATATTTTATAAATTTACTCTCTTTAGTGTTTGTAATACTAGAAAATAAGTCTGATAAAGACACCTTTCATCTGTCTGCTCTATCCTAGACTATCTATCCATGGGATTTTCCTCGCAAGAATAGTGGAGTGGGTTGCCATTCCTTTCTCCAGGGTATCTTCCTGACCCAGGGATCACACATGGGTCTCCTATATTGCAGGCCGATTCTTTACCATCTGAGTCAAAGTTGGGTACTTTTGTAATACTAGAAAATGAGTTTGATAAAGGCAGCTATCGTCTGTCTGCTCCCTGTTTGTCTATCCTACTCCTGGTACAGTACTTTTTGAATTTTAAGTATGCAATAAATATGTTACAGAAACCAATACATGAATTTCTCCACTGTGTTCAAAGAGAACTTTCTCAGTAACAAGTAGATTGATGTTAGCTAGAACTTTGATTCTACATAAATTGTTGAAGATCAGTTATTGTCATTTTGGTGTAATATTGATCAACCTAAACTCATCATATGATCATTTAATATCTCCTTGTGCTTTAGACACTGCTCATTGCCCATCTTATACAGATAGATTTGCTTTTCCTGTTTAGGGCATTGAAAATTTCTGCTGGACTGTTTATTACTCCAGAAAGACAGCTTTCTTCTCTTTGATCAGAAAGGATAGCTAATCTGGACAAAAAGATAATTTGAATAAAGTTCTGTATATCCAGATACAGGCTAAGAAAGATATGTAATATATAACTCATAAGAAATGTAGAATATAGGATAGAGTATAATTAAAATTCTCCTTTGTCATTTGACTTCAATTTAAGTCAATTCCCGCTAGAACATAATAGGCTTAATGTGTGTAGATTTCCATTTCAAAGCCTTTATAAACTGTATAGGCTTGTTTTTGTACCTTGTATATAGATAAGTATATACCTGTATTACTCTGCCATACCACTAACTATAGACTGTCCCTCTGTTCTCCCCGTCCCACTCTAATGTCTTGAAGGTAGTGTTGTGTTTTTATTTTTGTGACATTTAGTTAAATATGCATGCAGTTAGAGAATGAGAATATCCAGAGAGTATTTATTAATTGATTTAATTTGTTATTTCTTGGACTTGGAATTAAGGGATCGATTTTCTCTTAGTCATTCTTGAAACCAAAATGACCTACTTTCTGATTCCATTCTGTTGTACATGAATTCAATGTTAAGACAGCCAGACAAACCCATTCAACTAAAAATCACTGATACAAAAGTTTTAAAACGTATGACTTTTTCTAGGTTGTCAATCACAGATCTACTGAAGATCTAAAAGGTCTTAGCACAGTTTGAGGTCATTGGGATACTTTTTAGATAAACTTATCAAAAGATTTGATACTTTTTCTATGCCTTCAAAGGATACGTTTTTTGACTACTTATAACTTGACAAATGGACCACAGGTACCTATCTGTCAATACAGAAATTTATACTACTTATATAAAAAAAGCTTTCACTTTGTGCTTGGTTAATATTGCTTCATAGTACTAAAATTCATCTCATTCTGCTAATACATCATATGATAACTCTTTTGCCTTGTGGATTTTACAAAAGTAATGGTTTAAGTTATGGCCATATAGAAAGAAACCCTAGCACTTTAAAATGTGTATTCCTCTAACCCAGATTATATCATTAAAATTACATGAAGCTTCTTCAGCAGCCTACCAGTCATCTCAAATACTAACTACTTACTGCTATTGCCTTTTTAGGAAGAAAAAAATTAACCAATGGGACATTGCTTGGAATTTTTTCCAAGATCAGATCAGATCAGTCGCTCAGTCGTGTCCAACTCTTTGCGACCCCATGAATTGCAGCACACCAGGCCTCCCTGTCCATAACCAACTCCCAGAGTTCACCCAGACTCACGTCCATCGAGTCAGTGATGCCATCCAGCCATCTCATCCTCTGTCGTCCCCTTCTCCTCCTGCCCCCAATCCCTCCCAGCATCAGAGTCTTTTCCAATGAGTCAACTCTTTGCATGAGGTGGCCAAAGTACTGGAGTTTCAGCTTTAGCATCATTCCTTCCAAAGAAATCCCAGGGCTGATCTCCTTCAGAATGGGCTGGTTGGATCTCCTTGCAGTCCAAGGGACTCTCAAGAGTCTTCTCCAACACCACAGTTCAAAAGCATCAATTCTTCGGTGCTCAGCCTTCTTCACAGTCCAACTCTCACATCCATACATGACCACAGGAAAAACCATAGCCTTGACTAGACGAACCTTCCCTGGGTCAGATGATTGATTAGAGGATTTTTCCCCCCTGGGCTTAGTAACTGGCAGAACTCCATCAACTGAATTTGCATCACAATGAAAGCCAAAAAGACATACTGAACAGTTTTAAAAGAGGTGGTTCTGTCTTTGAGTCCTAATTTGCAGGTTAGTGACCAGATGCTTGACTCCACAAGCTCCAATCAATGTGTTCTTATTCCAGCTGTATAAAGGGTGTTGAAATCTCCTACTGCATGCCTAAGACCTGTATGACAGCCTCCAATGAATGATATTAAGAAATTTTAAGTTTCCATTGTGATCCAGTACATGTTTTGTTTAATATATTAGAAGATATATTGTGTGGTCAGATCAACCAATGTTGTCCAAGCTGATATAAATCACAGCTTCATCCTTGTAGTTGCCCTGCCCTTTCCAGGTTGTTTTATACAAGGCTACTGTAATTAACATATGAAGAACATGAAGCCTCTGTACACTGAAGTTCTTGTTCAGCCAGTTAGACTAATATCAACCCCAAGGGCAAGAGATATCTTTGGAGACAGGTTACCTAAAAAGACATAGAAAACAACTCCAGGGGAGAAACTCAAGATTATTCAGCTGGAGTGATAAGCCCTTCTCTTAGATGTGACTCAGGACCACATAGCCACAATCATATAAGAAGAGGTATATTTCTGTAATGGGTAGATTAGCATAAATCCATTAGTAAAAGAAATTTAAAAATCAATTAATGATGTATGTGGAATATATAGATATTATATATCTATTTGTGCTTAGTCTCTCAGTCATGTCCAAGTCTTTGGGACCCCATGGAGTGTAGCCCTCCAGGCTCCTCTGTCCCTGGAGATTCTCCAGGCCAGAATACTAGAGTGGGTTGCCATGCCCTCCTCCAGGGAATCGTCCCAACCCAGAGATCAAACCGAGGTCTCCTGCATTGCAGGTGGATTCTTTACCACCTGAGCCACCAGAGAATCAATATGTTATATACAGACATGTGCATTCAATCTTACTTGCTGTTTCCCTGCCTCATCTCTTTTTCCTTGATCCTCCTTTCATTCTTTCCCACCCCCACAAACATTTAAAACTATAGGCTGCCCTGACACTTGATGGAGAGATGGCGATAACCAATTATGTTAGATACAAATTTGTGTTATGGGTTGTGTCATACTAACATGGGTTTTAGTGTTTGGAGATTTCAAATTAGTATTCAGTTTAGGACTTCCCTGATGGCTCAGATGGTAAAGAATCTGCCTGCAATGCCAGAGACCCAGGTTCGATCCCTGGGTGGGGAAGATCCCTTGGAGAAGGGAATAGCTACCCACTCCAGTATTCTTGCCTGGAGAATTCCATGGACCAGAGGAACCTAGTGGGCTACAGTCCATGGGGTTGCAAACAGACACAGCTGAGCGACTAACATGCTACTAAAAATTGGTTTAGTTAAGTCTTTTAGTTTTTTAAATAATTTTTTAAATATGTAAAGTGAAAGTGAAGTCGCTCAGTCGTGTCCGACTCTTAGCGACCCCACGGACTGCACCCCACCAGGCTCCTGCGTCCATGGGATTCTCCAGGCAAGAGTACCGGAGTGGGTTGCCATTGCCTTCTCCATTAAATATGTAAGTAATATTTAAATAAAAGTGAGAGCAGTCTCTTACTTTATTTGACATTAATGATCTGTTAACTGAAATTAAGCACCTGTAACTCTCACAAAACTAGCAAAGTGCATTTACATTCTCTTAAGTGTACTGAACTGAATTTACAAATCTATTTCATTTTTTAGACATAAGAATCCTAATAAATGCATTAACAAAAGCCAGGAACAGAGTTCCCATAAATATTCCAATTCAATTTACAAACTTAATTGTATTTTCTCACAGCTTAGAACCATCAATTACTTTTAACATTTCAAATACTTTAAATAATATACAAAGATTATACCACATTTAATATAAAATACTAATTTTGCTCACTTCCCACCCCCTGCCTATGATAAGTACCAATCAATTCTCTGTATCTGTAAGTTGAGATTTCTTATTTTTTAGATATTTAAAGTTTTAATCATTTAAGTTTATATCATTAGTGTAGTTCATTAAGTTTTAATGATGATTTTGGTGGAAAAAATTTTGCCCTCCATTTGCATGTTCTTGAATTTCTACTTACCATCTGTCTCATTAGCAACAGTGCTCTTATCATGTCAAGATGTCCTAGTGGCTCCAGCAGCTCAATCATACTTCTCTTGCTTTTAGTTGGCCACAAATGTGTAGACTGACAATCTCACTGAATAAATAGTTGAAGAAAGATTTTTTTTCTCAGTAAAACTAAATCATTGGTGGACATGCAGTATGAAGAAAACTGAGGACATGGGTAGCAGTGCCGGGAGCCGGCGAGAGACATTCCACTCATGACAAAGGTCATGAGGAAGGGGGCTCGGCATACGCAAAGGCGGGATCGAGCCTCGGGAGTGCCCCCGGATATTCTCGAGCATCTACCCCCCAAAAACCAGAGTCTGCCTACTTTATTGCTTTGTGCTCTCACCTCTGACTTTACTGGGGGCTGTCCCCCACCACCATCTCACTCTCTCTGTCAAAGAGTTAACTTACAGCTCCAATTAATAAAGTTCCTGGGCAATTAGGAGTGTTTAAATCCAAACCCCTCAGATGGCTCTCTAACTCGCCTGACAAGTTTACCCGGACACCTACAGCTATGCATACGATTGTTTACAGTCTCCCAGCCTCCAGAGGCACGGGAAGCTTAAGATATTCAAATAGCTTAGAGCCTCTCAGAGAATTAGAAACTGTCAGAATAAAACTAGTAAAAGATTTCATTGATGAGCCAATGTTTGTTGCCAAGTTTTCACATCCCCTGAATTGTATCCTTGAATGTGCATTAATTAATATAGTTGGTATGTAGAAAAAATAAGTAGTGGCCTGGTGTTAGTAACTTTAGACCCTTAAGGTAGTAAATTCTTTCCTTTGTAAACCCATTACACATCCACCCTATAGGAACGTAATCTTATCTTCGGAGGATGGCGCCAAACCTTAAAATAATTACTCTTAGAGAAAATAAGTCTTTGTTGATAAGTCCTTGTCAAGAGTCATAAAATGTTAATAGGCCTCTGGCCAGAAGATGATGTAAATCACCTAAACCATTTGTATACGATAAATCTGCAGGAAAGAAACCCTGGTTTTTGATAAGTATCAAAGACTGCTGATTTTGCATCCCCTATTGTCCTCTATGTGTAACTTAGGGTATAAAAGCCCCTGTTGAAAATAAAGCTATGGGCCTTGCTCACCAACGCTTGGTCTCCCCATGTCATTCTTCCCTTTAACTTCTAGCTGAGTGTCCACCTGGAGCGTGGATGTCCTCTGCGACCATTTATTTGCCTGGGCTTCTAAGACCCACTCGAGAAGGTGTCTAAGGTGGGGCACCTTCCGCTATTCGAGAGGGCGCCTGCGGCCTCCGTGGTCAGAGCTAACCTGGTGTCACGGGTTATATTGATTTTCCGCGTAAACCAAGCCACTCAGCTTCTTTTCTCCACTGAATTTTCCTACTGAGCTATCCTCATTCTATTCCTCTTTATTATGTCTAATTAACATTTGAATAGGTCGCCTAGCCGTCTCTCCTTCGAAGACCCTGGATCAGCCAGGGGCAGAGCAAAGGCTCATAGAAAAGGAGAGAAAGTAAGAACGTAGTGCAGTGGCTGCTGCTGCTGCTAAGTTGCTTCAGTCGTGTCCGACTCTGTGCGACCCCACAGACGGCAGCCCACCAGGCTCCTCTGTCCATGGTATTTTCCAGGCAAGAGTACTGGAGTGGGGTGCCATTGCCTTCTCCCTAGTGCAGTGGAGGGAGAAGCAAATCTGACAGCCAGATATCAGAAATACTTGCTCTGCAGTTAGTATGTTGGAGAGCCATGAGAAAGTGGGGAGACAGTGGGGAACTAATGAAAAGTCTGTCCGTGGTATGAATATCCCAGTTTCTTCTACATATCTCCTTCCCATACACTGGTAACACTGCATTTAACACTGCACTTGTAAGACTGCACTTGTAATACTCCCAGGAGTAGTCTGCAAGGCTCTTCCATAAAGAAATAAAATTACCTACTTGGGAATTGTGGTTATTAGGATGGGTGTTGACACTCTCCTCTTTATGGTCCACACGTTATACACAGCATAGAGTTGAATTCCTATCCTCCTACCCTAAAGTGAAGCTGAGATTTATACACATTCACTCAGTCCTTCCTGGTCCTCCTTCAACAAGTGGGAGAAACCTTTCAGTCATCGGAAGCTTAGGGACACAAAAGAAAAGGAAACCAGAGCAATTTCCTAGAAAAATCAACCCAGAAGCAAGTATTATACTGTATATGAAGTTGACTAAAATCTTGAAAAAAATGATACACACTTTTAAGTTCAAAATGCTTTGCTAACAATTCTATCTCTTTAAGACTAGACAATCAATAAAACAAAAATTCAAGCCCGAGTTTGTAGTGTTTGCCAATGTCTGAAGTATAAATGCTTCTGCCATTGGTGATTTCAAACTGTATCAGTATGACAGTGTTGGGAAGAGATGCACAGACATATTGGGTTGACCAAAAAGTTCATTCAGGTTTTTCTGTAAGGGCTTATGGAAAAACCTGAATGAACTTTCTGGCCCATCCAATACATCCTTATACAGTATTCACAATATAGACATAATAAATATGAAGAACTTGAGGAGCATCAATCATAATACAGTGTAGTAAAATAATTATAGTAAGATAACTGATGGGTTTATAAATACTTATTATTTTTGTTTATAATGTATTTCATTTAAAGTTCTAATTTAATGTTCAATGATGAACATGTTTAACAACCAGCTCACAAAATTCCTATTAATAACAGCTTTTGTGAGCAATTACAAAGCCAGCTGTCACAGCACTGCACCTTAAGAACTTTACTCCTACCGGCAACCCTTTCAGGATCACTCTTCCTCGACACTTTAAATACAGTTTAACTTCCATTCTTTAATAAGATCTGCTATGATCACAGTCTTTAATACTGAAGTTTGACTCTTTTCCCCACCCCAACCCTGAACATTCTTTTACTTACTCTACTCCACTTATTTTTAATACATTAATAATTTCTCATCTTGAATATACTCAACTTTATTTATTAGGTTTATATTTTCACCTCCTTAACATCTAAAATATAAGCTTAATACAGACAGAAATTTTTGCCCAGTTATTCAGTATTGTAACCAATAACCTAAAATAGAGATTCTACTTAGTTTGAACTCATATTGCTTCTTCATGTATACATGCTAAGTCGCTTCAGTTGTGTCTGACTCCTTGCAACCCCATGGACTGTAGTCTGCCAGGCTCCTCTGTTCATGGGATTCTCCAGGCAAGAATACTGGAGTGGATTACCATTCTCTCCTCTAGGGGATCCTTCCCGACCCAGGGATCAAACCTGTGTCTCTTACACGTCCTGCACTAGCAAGTGGGTTCTTTACAACTAGTGTCACTTGTGAATCCTTAAAAATTTCCAAACACTCCGAAGTGCCACTTTAATCAATCTTCCTGTCTGTCCTTGATTGTGCTGGTCAATACCCTTGTCTATTATGTCAAAAACAAATGGTTGAAAAGGTTTAAAACTCAGTCGCTATTTTTTAATGTACTTGATAGACTATATATATATATAATTTGACTATATCAGCCAACTGTTCTTGGGGAGAACAACTCTGGATGTGTGAATACAATCTGTGTTTTCCAAGATAGCCATTAAAATTAATACAGTCATACTATGTTGCTGTCAAAATCTTGTCATCAGATTTATTACCCAAAACCGGAACTAATGAGTTCTTTTGTGTACAGAACTGCTCTTATCAAAGTTACTAATGACTTAACTAAATGTGGTCAGAGCTGATGAATGTATATTTGTGACTCAACCAGGTTCTGTATTTGAATTTGGAGCTAATCATTGTTCAGTCACTAAGTCATGTCTGACTCTTTTTGATCCCATGGATTGCAGCACACTAGTTTTCTCTGCCCTCCACCATCTCCCAGAGTTTGCTCAAATTTGTGGCCATTGAGTTGGTGATGCCGTCCAACCGTCTCATCCTCTGCTGCCCCTTCTCCTTTTACCTTTAATCTTTCTCAGCATCGGAGGCTTTTCCAATAAGTCAGCACTTTGCATGAAGTGGCCAAAGTATTGAAGCTGAAGCTTCAGCATCAGTCCTTGCAATGAATTGTCAGAGTTGATTTCCTTTAGAAATGACTGGTTTGATCTCCTAGCAGTCCAAAAGACTCTTAAGAGTCTTCTCCAGCACACACAATTTGAAAGCTAATATATTCTTGAGTAAAACCTATAGTGTGAATAGTAAGGGTTGTGAGTCCAATCTTCTGTTCATTAAGAATGTTTTTGTCTATAAGTGTTCATCATTACCCATTTGCCATAGAGGTTAATGAGCTTTAGTTAGAAAAGAGCACTTAATTGATTCAAAATAAACTTTAAATATCCTCAGGAGATTAACAATCAAACATAGTCATATAATTAAGCGTACTATTTATTAAGCAATATACATTATAAATTGACACTTATTTTAATTGAAAATTATTGCATTTACTTTTTAAAATGTACCATTCAGTAGTTTTTAGTATAGTCACAGAGTTGTGCAATTATCACTCTGTCTAATTCCAGAATATTTTCATCATCACCAAACCCTATACCCATTAGTAGTCAATAGTTACTTATGCCTTCTCCTGATCCCTGGGAACTGATATAGTTTCTGTCTCTATTGATGTACCTATTTTCATTTCATAATAATTGAATTATATATGGCCTTTTGTATCTGACTTTTTTCATTTAGCATAATATTTTCAAGGTTTGTCCACATGATAGCATATGTTACTACTTCATTCTCCACTCAGCCCTGTTATAAACATCTTTATAGTGATACAATTCACGCAGTTAAAGTATAACATTCAGTGACTTTTAGCATATTCACAGAGATGAATATCATCACCAAATAAATTTCAGAATATTTTCATTGTCCCATAGGAAAACTTGCTCCCCTTAGCCATAATCTCACAATCTCCCATCACCTCTACCACCAGCCCCAGATGACCACTATATATTTTTTGTCCTTTTAGAAAGCTTTCTATCTGAAAATTTCATATGAAGAAATCACATAGTAACTTGTGGTCTTTTGTGACTGGTTTCCTTCATTTAGCATAATGTTTTCAAGGTTCATCAATTTTATAGCAGTATCAGTGATCCATTCTTTTTTATTACCAAATAAAATTCCATTTTCTGGATACACCACATTCTGTTTATTAGTTCACCAGTTGATGGACGTTTGGGTTGTTTTCACTTTTTGGCTATTGTGAATAATGCTGCTATGAACATTCATGTATAAATTTTTATGGGGATATATGTTTTCATCTCCCTTGGGTATGTATCTAATAATGGATTTTCTGTATCATATGGTAACTGTTTGATGTTAACTATGTTTAACTGTTTGTAGAGATTCACACCTATGTTTTCCTTTAAGAATTAAATCCCTTTAGCTCTTATATTTAGATATTTAATTCTGAGTTAATTTTTATATAAAGTGTTAGGTACAGGTAATCCAACTTCATTCTTTTGCATGTGGATATTCAGTTGTCTCAGTATTATTTTTTCACTATTGTTTCTCCATTTAATTAAATAGGCATCTTGGTTGAAATCAATTGACCATAAATATATGCATCTGTTTATCTGCATTCTCTGTTCTATTCCATTCACCTGCACGTCTGGCCTTATACAAATTGCACACTGTCTTGATTGCTGTAACTTTGTAGTAAGCTTTGAAAATGATAAATGTGCATCCTACAACATGTTCTTCTTTTACAATATTGTTTACAGTATTATCTGTCTTTTAAATTTTCATATGAATTTTAGGATCAGCTCAATTTCTGCAAAAATAAAAAGTCAGCTGGGGAACACATGTATACCTGTGGCGGATTCATTTTGATATTTGGCAAAACTAATACAGTTATGTAAAGTTTAAAAATAAAATAAAATTAAAAAAAAAAAAGTCAGCTGGGATTTTGATAGGGATTACATTGAATCTGTAAATAAGTTTGGGAGGTATTGTTGTTGCTCAGTCACTAAGTCATGTCTGACTCTTTTATGACCCCATGGACTGTAGCCCACCAGGCTCCTCTGTCCATGGGATTTCCCAGGCAAGAATACTGAAGTGGGTGCCATTTCTTTCTTCAAGAGATCTCAACCTAAGAACCAAACCGGCATCTCCTGCAATGCAGGCAGATTCTTTACAACTGAGCCACCAGGGAAACCATTGGAAAGTATTACCATCTTAAAAATATCAGATCTTCCAATCCATGAACAGGAGAGCCTTTCCATTTTTTAAAGGTCTTCTTTAACTTCTTTAAACAACGTTTTGTACTTTTCAGAGTACACATTTTGAACGAGGTTGGTTAAGTTTGTGCCTAAATATTTTATTCCTTTGGATACTATTAAAAATAAAATTGTTTCTTAATTCAATTTTAAGATTATTATTGCTAGTGTACAGAGTACAGTTGTTTTGCATATTGATCTATTGATCCTGTATCCTGCAACCTTGTTGAACTTGCTTATTAACTCCAATAGTTTTTAGTTCCTTTGTGGGGAGTCCTTAGGTTTTTTTATATAGAAGATTATGTCATCTGTAAACTTAGATGAATTTATTTCCTCTTTTCAATCTGGATGTGTGTGTGTGTGTGTGTCTAGAATCTATAGTGTTAAATAGAAATGGCAGTAAGGGACATTCTTGTCATGTTCCTGATCTCAGAGAAAAGCTTTCAGTCTTTCACAATTAAATATAATTAATACTGGCTGTGGGTTTTCATAGATGCTCTGCATCAGATTGAAGTCCTCTTTTATCTCTAGGTTGTTGTTGTTTACAGGGGGTTATCATACATTGACTTTTCATAGCTCTGCATTAATTTTACATATTTGGAACAAATCCTACATGGACATGTTGTATAATTCTTTCTTTGTAATACTAGTATTTTGTGGAGGATTTTTGTGTCTTCATTCATAAGAGATATTATTCTTCAGGATTTATTTCCTTGTGAGGTCTTTATCTGGTTATGGTATCAGGGTAATATTGACCTCATAAAATAAATTGTACTTTCTCTCCCCCTATTTTTAAAAAATCTTTAAAGTACTATTAATTCTTCATTAAATATTTGGTAGAATTCACCAGTGAAGTCATCTGGTCCTTGTGGTAAGCTTTTGATTGGTAGGTCAATTTCTTGTTGTAAGTCTAGTCAGATTTTCCATTTTTTTCTTGCATCAGCTTTTAATAGTTTGCATCTTTCTAGCAATTTGTCCATTTAATCTAGATTATCAATTTTTTCATATAATATTTATATTTCCTTACAATCATTTTTTCTGTATGATTGATTGTAATGTTTCCTCTTTCATTCCTGACTTTAGCAATTTGAACTTTCTTTTTTTCCCCTCTTTGTCAATCTTACTAAGGTTTGTAAACTTTGTTGATGTTTGTGAAGAGCCAGCATTTGGTTTTGTTAAGTTTCTCTATTGTTTTCAATTCTGTATTTTTCTCACACGGTGATACTTATTCTGTCCTTCTGCTTGCTTTGAGTTTAATTTGCTCTTCATTTTTTACTTTCTTAAATAGAAAGTTACTGGTTTGAAACTACCTACAGTTTTAATAAAGGTATTTAGTAATATAAATTTCCATTTAAGCACTGCTTTTATCCCATCTCATGAATTTGATATGTTGTGTCTTCGTTCTTATTCATCTCAAAATATTTTCTAATTTTCCTTGAGAGCTCTTCTTTGATCCATTGGTTATTTGGCAGTATGTTGTTAATTTCCAATTATTTGTGAATTTCCCAAATTTCCTTCTTTTATTGAATTCTAACTTTATTTCATTTTGGTCAAAGAGCACATTTTGTATAATTTCAATCCTGTCAACAGTTTATTGACACTTATTTTATCTTCAAACATACAATACATTGTGAAGAATGAGCCATGTGCATTTGAGTAGGATATATGGCATATATTGTGGTGTAGTGTTCTACAGATGTCTGTTAATTCTAGCTAGATAATGGTGCTATTTAAATCTTCTATTTCCTTGTTGATCTTCTGCCTGGTTGTTTTATCCATTATGAAATGTGAGGCACTAAAGTCTAAAACTTTTCTTGTTGAATTGTCTATTTCTCCCTTCAAGTCTGACAGTTTTACTTCATATATATTAGGCTCATTTATTAGCTTTGTAGTTTTATAATTGTTATATCTTCTTCATGAATTTAGCCTTTTAGCATTATAAAATATCCTTCTTTGAGTCTAATAACTATTTTTGTCTTAAAGTCTGTTTTGTCTATTAGTATAGCATTCCAGCTTTCTTTCTTCTCTTTCTCTCTCTCTCTCTTTTTTTTTTTTTTTTTTGCTATTTATGTGGTTTTATCTTTTTCCATGTGTTTTCTTTCAGACTGATTCTCCTAAATGCAGTTGTTAATGATGTATCTGATATAACAAAAAATATTTTCTAATAATAAACTACATATAATCACAAAAATAAGGATACATATGTCATATGAGTTTAGATTGTTTTAGCAAAGCCTGTCACAAAGATGGTAAACTTCTGAGGCAACAAGAGTGCATCAGCTTATCCTGGATTCAGCTGTATGTAATCTCATGGCACAGACAATAGCTGTCAAAAAAGCAGTTTATGTGCCCCCAACAAAAGCGAAAGGAGGGTACCCATTTTAAGTAAAAGCTCCTGAGCAAGTCCAAGACAAGCAAAAAGTAGGTTTTTAAAGTAGCAGAGGCTGTTTGCCAATGGAAATCCATCCCTAAGTGAAAAATACAATAGCCATATGTTGAAGCTCTTAGATGTATCTGTGAGCACAGCTGTGTTTAGTTTGAAGAGTCATATTAAAATAGGAAGGCCAAACATCAACAATTACAGGAGGATTCTAATAGTCAAATATTCTGAGCAGCCGTTCTTGTGTTTGAGATTTCAAGTAATATTCTGGGAATTTTATATTATAGACTTATGAAAAACCCAAGGTTGCTCAAAAGGATAATCCTATATTATAAGCATTTTTCAGTACTCATACTTGAGACTGTTATTTGGAACTGAGCTATTCATTTTATCACTGCAGTATATTTGAGCCATTTAGTATTTTATCTAATTTAGATCTTACATAAATGTGAACTAACAGTGATTGGTATATTTTGTTGTTTGAAAAGCCTCCAAAACAATGCAATTAGATCAATATTTAATAGAAGTTTCCCTGGAAATCAGTCTAGTTTTCCAGTGGGAAATGTTGAATAAATCATTTTACTTTGTTTCATTGTGAAATATATATATGTGGGAATGTGTATACAATTATATGACTTATATGTAAAGTCTAACATATTTATGCAGTTTCTTGCAATTAACTACAATGATTACAATTATAATGCTGCTGTTGCTTGATGCCCAAGTTATACAAAACAGATGAGGGGAAGTCCTTCAGGGTATCTCCTATATCCTTTTTAAATGTCCAATTAATTTTTGAAAACAAACTAAAGATATACCCATCTGAATGCAGAGTTCCAAATAATAGCAAGGAGAGATAAGAAAGCCTTCTCAAGTGAACAATGCAAAGAAATAGAAGAAAACAATAGAATGGGAAAGACTAGAGATCTCTTCAAGAAAATTAGATATCAAGGGAACATTTCATGCAAAGATGGGCACAATAAAGGACAGAAACAGTAAGGACCTAACAGAAGCAGAAGATACTAAGAAGAGGTGGTAAGAATACACAGAAGAACTGTACAAATATGGTCATAATGATCCAGATAACCCCAATGATGTGGCCACTCACCTACAGCCAGACATCCTGGAGTGTGAAGTCAAGTGGGCTTTAGGAAGCATTACACGAATAAAGATACTGGAGGTGATGGAATTCCAGCTGAGCTATTTCAAATCCTAAAAGATGATGCTGTTAAAGTGCTGCACTAAATATTTGAGCACATTTGGAAAACTCAACAGTGGCCACAAGATTGAAAAAAGTCAGTTTTCATTCCAATCTCAAAGAAGGGCAGGGCCAAAGAATGTTCAAACTACTGTACAATTGTACTCATTTCACATGCTAATAAGGTTCTGCTCAAAATTCTTTAATCTAGGTTTGAACCAAGAACTTCCAGATGTACAACTGGATTTATAAAAGGCAGGGGAAAAAGATTAAGTTGCCAATATCCATTGGATCATAGAAAAACAAGGGGATTCCAGAAAAACATTTACTTCTGTTTCACTGGAAACACTAAAGCCTTTGACAGTGTGGATTACAACAAACTGGAAAATTCTTAAAGAGATGGGAATACCAGACCTCTTTACCTGCCTGCTGAGAAACCTTTATGCAGGTCAAGAAGCAACAGTTTGACCAGACATGGAACAATGGACTGGTTCCAAATTGGGAAAGGAGTATGTCAAGGCTGTATATTGTCACCTACTTATTTAACTTATATGCAGACTATATCATGTGAAATGCTGGGTTGGATGCAACACAAGCTGGAGTCAAGATTGGGGGAGAAATATCAACAGCCTCAAATATGCAAATGATACCACCCTAATGACAGAAAATGAAGAGGAATTAAAGATCCTCTTGATGAAGTTGAAAGAGGAAAGTGAAAAAGCTGGCTTAAAACTCAACATTCAAAAAACAAAGATCATGGCATCTGGTCCCATAGCTTCATGGCAAGTAGATGGGGAAACAATGGAAACAGTGACAGAGTTTATTTTCTTGGGCTCCAAAATCACTTCAGACAGTGACTGAAGCCATGAAATTAAAAAAAAAAATGCTTGCTCCTTGGAAGTAAAGCTATGACAAACCTAGACAGCATATTAAAAAGCAGATATGTCACTTTGCCAACAAAGATCTGAATAGTTAAAGCTATGGTATTTCAGTAGTCAAGTATGGATATGGGAGTTGGACCATAAAGAAGGCTGAGTGCTGAAGAATTGATGCTTTCAAACTGTGGTGCTGGAGAAGACTCTTGTCCCTTGGACAAGAAGGAGATCAAGCCAGTCAATACTAAAGGATATCAACCCTGAATATTCATTGGAAGGACTGATGCTGAAGCTGAAGTTCCCATACTTTGGCCACCTGATGCAAATTTCTGACTCATTTGAAAAGACTCTGATGCTGGGAAAGTTTGAAGGCAGCAGAACAGGGCAACACAGGATGAGATGGTTGGATGGCATCATTGCCTCAATGAACATGAGTTTGAGCAAACTCTGGGAGACAATGAAGAACAGGGAAGCCTACCGTGCTGCAGTTTATGGGGTTGCAAAGAGTCGGACATGCCTGATCAACTGAACAACAAGATATCCAGACTCACCTTATATTTTCCCAGGCTCAAGCATGGAAGTAGCCAATAGCTCTGACTGTTTTTAGTAAAGAGTGAAATGTAGAAAGCAGATAACAGTGCTAGTTTTACCCATTGCCCCTAGCATGAGCTCACTCTCTGAAATGGTCAGTAAACTGAGCTAGAAGTACACCAATACACACATACATATTTCAGAATCATGAGTTATTTATTGCCGGGGTCCAGCCCCGGCTGATCCAGGGAAATTGAAGGGGAGACAGTGTCGGCGAGTACACTGGTTTTAATTAAATATTATCAAAGATATAAAGAGTAATAGAATAAGGATAGCTCAGTGAGAAAATTCAGTGGAGAAATGAGGCTGAATAGCTTGGTTTACACAAAAAACCAATAAAACTTCAAGCCAAGAAGTTTGCACCACCTACGTAGGCCACAGGCATCTTCCCGTTCTCCTGAGGGAGAGGAGACCCTAAGGCCTCCCCGGTCAGATCTTAGAAGCCCTGGCAAAATTAGTAGGCTTGGTGGGCCTCCACGCTCCCGATGGAAATTCAGCCAGAGGTTGAGAGAAAGAATGACATGGGGAGACCAAGCTTCGGTGAGCAAGGCCCATAGCTTTATTTTCAACAGGGGCTTTTATACCATAAGTTGTACATAGAGGATAATAGGGGGTGTGAAATTATGCAAAGTTAGCAGTCTTTGATCCTTATCGAAACCAGGGTTTCTTTTCTGCAAACATCGTATACAAATGGTTTAGGTGATTTACATCATCTTCTGGCCAGAAGGCCTATTAACATTTTATGACTCTGACAAAAGTTTGTCAACCATAAGACTTATTTTCTCTGAGAGTAATTATTTTAAAGTTTGGTGCCATCCTCCAAAGGTGTTAGATAAAGTTGCATTCCTATAGGGCAGAGGTGCAGTGGGTTTACAACAAAGGAAAGAATTTATTACCTTAAGGGTCTAAAGTTGCTAACACCAAGGCCACTACTTATTTTTTCTACATACCAACTATATTAATTAATACACATTCAAGGATACAATACAGGGGATGTGGAGACTTGGCAGCAAGCATTGGCTCATCAATGAAATCTTCTACTAGTCTTATTCTGACAGCTTCTAACTCTCTGAGAGGCTCTAAGCTATTTGAATATCTTAAGCTTCATGTGCCTCTCATGGTTGGGAGACTGTAAACAATCGTATGCATAGCTGTAGGAGTCCGGGTAAACCTGTCAGGCAAGTTAGAGAACCATCTGAGGGGTTTGTGAACCAAAACACTCTTGTCATACCCAGGAACTTTATTAACTGGAGCTGTAAGTTAACTCTTTTTCAGAAAGAGTGAGATGGTGGTGGGGGACAGCCCCCCGTAAAGTCAGAGGTGAGAGCACAAAGCAGTAAAGTAGGCAGACTCTGGTTTTGGGGGTAGATGCTCAAGAATTTCCAGGGGGACTCCTGAGGCTCAATCCTGCCTTTAAGTATGCCGAGCCTCCTTCCTCATGACCTTTGCCATGGGCGGAGCTCCTCACGCTTGCTCCTGGAAATTTATGATATTTTCATTTCAGTTTTAACATTTTGTTTATGTTTATATTTTTTCTTCCCTGAATAATATGATTTCTAGTGCATTAACTAATTTACTCATTTGCTTTATCCTATAACACAGGATTTTCAAGCATTAAAAATAGTTTTAAAATTACAGTATCATTATTTCTATCAGCAGCAACAGTACTCAGTGGAATTTCAAATATCTTTGTGATTCTTTTTTATCACTATATAATTTTTAGTCATTTTAATGTGTTTGTTTTTTTACTATGTGAAATATCTACATAATTCAGAAGCTAGAATTATTTAAAGAGGTTATGCCACATTTTTACTTCAATCACCCATACTGTGAACTCCCTACTCTCACTTTTTAAAAATAAAATTTTAATATTTCAATTAGCTGTAAATATATGGGGGAAAAAATCCCCCAAATAGGAGAGTTCTCATGTATCTTAAATCTAATAATCCTTACTATTAATGCCTTACATTCAGTTCAGTTCAGTCTCTCAGTCATGTCTGACTCTTTGCGACCCCATGAATCACAGCATGCCAGGCCTCTCTGTCCATCACCAACTCCCGGAATTCACTCAGACTCTCGTCCATCGAGTCAGTGATGCCATCCAGTCATCTCATCCTCTGTCGTCCCCTTCTCCTCCTGCCCCCAATCCCTCCCAGCATCAGAGTCTTTTCCAATGAGTCAACTCTTCGCATGAGGTGGCCAAAGTACTGGAGTTTCAGCTTTAGCATCAGTCCTTCCAAAGAAATCCCAGGGTTGATCTCCTTCAGAATGGACCGGTTGGATCTCCTTGCAGTCCAAGGGACTCTCAAGAGTCTTCTCCAACACCACAGTTCAAAAGCATCAATTCTTCGGCGCTCAGCCTTCTTCACAGTCCAACTCTCACATCCATACATGACTACTGGAAAAACCATAGCCTTGACTAGATGGACCTTAGTTGGCAAAGTAATGTCTCTGCTTTTGAATATGCTATCTAGGTTGGTCATAGATTTACTTTCAAGGAGCAAGTGTCTTTCAATTTCATGGCTGCAGTCACAATCTGCAGTGATTTTGGAGCCCTAAAATATAAAGTCTGACACTGTTTCCACTGTTTCCCCATCTATTTCCCATGAAATGATGGGACTAGATGCCATGATCTTCGTTTTCTGAATGTTGAGCTTTAAGCCAACTTTTTCACTCTCCACTTTCACGTTCATCAAGAGGCTCTTTAGTTCTTCACTTTCTGCCATAAGGGTGGTGTCATCTGCATATCTGAGGTTATTGATATTTCTCCCTGCAATCTTGATTCCAGCTTGTGCTTCTTCCAGCCCAGGGTAGGGTTGCAAAGTCGGGCATAACTGAAGCAACTGAGCACAATGTATCGTATGATACATTTGTTTCAACTAATATATTGTGCTCAGTTGCTTCAGTCATACCCGACTTTGTGACCCTATCGAAGCCCACCAAGCTTCTCTATCCATGGGATTCTCCAGGCAAGAATACTGGAGTGGGTTGCCACTTCCTTCTTCAGAGGATCTTCCTGATCCAGGGATCAAACCTAGGTCTCCTGCATTGCATATGGATTCTTCACCTCTGAGCCACTGGGGAAGCCCAACTAATATATTACTATTAACTAAAGTCCATAGTTTTTTTCAGATGTCCTTAGGTTTTTACTTAATTCCCTCCCCCCTTTTTTTTTGTCCCAGGATCCTATCCAGGATACTACATTATATTTAGCTCTTATGTATCCTTAGGCTCCTCTTGACTGAGACAGTTTTTCAGACTTTCCATGCTTTTGATGACCTTGACAATTTTGAGGGATACTGTTCAGATGTGTTACAGAATGTTCTGCAATTTGGATTTGTCTCTAATCCATTTTGAGTTTGTTTTTTAATATGGTGTGAGAAAATGTTCTAATTTTGTTCCTTTACATGTAGATGTCCAGTTTTTCCAACATCACTTATTGAAGAGACTGTCTTTCCCTCATTATATATTCTTTCTCCTTTGTCATGGATTATTTGACCATTTAAGTATGTGTTCATTTGGGGGTTTTCTATTCTGTTCCATTGATATATGTGTCTGTTTTTGTGTCAGTATCATACTACTTTGATTACTGTAAATTTGTAGTGAAGTTTGAAATGAGGGAGCATGATACCCTCAGTTTTATTTCTTCTCCAGATTGTTTTGGGTATTTGAGTTCTTTTGAGTTTCCATACAATATTTTAATTCTAGTTCTGTGAAAAATGCCATTATCATTTTATTAGGGGTTGCATTGAATCTATAGATCGTTTTATCCAGTATTGTCATTTCAGCAATATTAATTCTTCCAATCCATGTGCCTTAGTATATCTTTTGATCTATTTGAGTCATCTTCAGTTTCTTTCATTAGTGTCTTACTGTTTACTGAATGTAAATTTTTACCTTCTTAGGTAGGTTAATTTTAAGGATTTTTTTTTCTTTTTGATGTGATTACAAATGGGATTATGTACTTAATTTCTTTTTGATAGTTCCCTGTTACTGTATAGAAATGCAATAGATTTCTTTGTATTAGTTCTGTGTCCTACAGCTTTACTGAATTCACTGATGGTTTCTACTCATTTTTTAATGGTGTCTCTTGAATTTTCTATATATGTATCATGTCATCTGCAAACAGTTCCGATTTTACTTCTTCCTTTCCTGTTTGAATTCCTTTTATTTCTTTTTCTTGTCTGATTACTGTGCCTTGGACTTCCAATATCACGTTGAATAAAAGTGATGAGTTTGGGTATCCATATCATGTTCCTGATTTTAGAGGAAATGCTTTCAGCCTTTCACCATTGAGCATGAGGTTAGCCATGGGATTATCATATATTGGCGTTTACTATATTGAGGTATGTTTCATTTATACCCATTTTGTGGGGAGTTTATATGATAAATGAATGTTGAATTTTGTTACAAGCTTTTCCTGCATCTGTGGAGATGATTATGTAATTTTTATTCTTTAATTTGTTAATGTGGTGTTTCACATTGATTGATTTGTAAATATTAAACTGTACTTGCATCCTTGAGACAAATTTCACTTGATCATAGTATACAAACTTTTCATATTTGTTGAATTTGTTTTTCTAATATTTTGTGGAGGACTTTTGTGTCTCTCTTCCTCAGTGATACTGGTCTGTAATTTTACTTCTTTGTGTTCTTTGTCTGATCTTGGACTTTTTGTTTTCTGGCAGCTCTTTTTAAACTAATGCAATTTAGGTCCTGGTGATCAATCTGTTCATATTTTTTATTTATTCCTTATTCAATCTTGAGAAATTGTACATTTCTAGGAATTTGTTCATTTCTTGTCAGTTACTTATTTTATCTTTATATTATTGTTCATGCTGTGCTGTGCTTAGTTGCTCAGTCATATCTGACTCTTTGCACCCCCATGGACTGCAGCCCTCCAGGCTCCAGGCTCCATGGGGATCCTCCAGGCAAGAATACTGGAGGGATTGCCATGTCCTTCTCCAGGGGATCTTCCCAACCCTGGGACTGAACCCAGGCCTCCTACATTGCCGGCAAATTCTATACCATCTGAGCTACCAGGGAAGCCCATCATTGTTCATAGTAATCTCATAATCTTTTGTGTTTTTGTGGTATCAGTTGTCTTCATTCTCTTTTATTTATTTGTGCCCTCACTTTCTTTTTCTTGATGAGTATGGCTAAAAGTTTATCTATTTTGTTTACCTTATCAGAAAACTATCTCTTAGTTTCACTGATACTCTTTATGGTCTCTATTTCATTTATTTTTGTTCTCATTTTATGATTTCTTTGTTTCTGCTAACATTGGGTTTTGCTTGTTCTGCTTTTCCTAGCTTCTGGTTGGTGAGTCCGAGTAATGGGCCCGCTGGTGGGTGGAGCCATATGCTGAGGCTCCTAGAGGCTCAGTGGGTTCTGAGGCAGCCAGCCTGCTAGTGGGCAGATGGATCCAGTCCTGGCACTAATAAGCTTTGGAAGATTCCAAAATGGTATTTACCAACATGAGTGTCCTCGTGGATGAATGAACTCCCCAAAATGGCTGCTGCCTGTGTCTCACCCTCAGGGTGCGCTCCAGTTGCCTCCTGCCTCTCTGAGAGGCTCTCCAAGGTCCTACCCAGGTTCCCTTCAAATTACTGCCTCTGCCCTGGCTCAGAGTGTGTGAGATTTTGCATGGGTCATTTATGAGTGGAGTCTATAGCCCTCTGACTCTCCTGAAAATAAACCCCACTGGCCCTCAAAGCCAGATTTTCCAGGGGCTTATCTTCCCAGTACATGAACCTCCAGGCTGGGGAGCCCAATGTGGGCTCAGATCCCTTGAGAGATTTACAGGAAGAACCTCTGAGATTGTGTCAGTAATTATCTTCCCATTGACGGATAACTCACTCTAGGGGTGTGGGTCTTGACAAACTTATATCATTGCCCCTCCTATCTGTCTTTTTGTACTTTCTTCTTTATGCCTTTAGTTGTAGAAGATCTTTGTTGCTAGTCTTCAGGTCTTTCTCATCAATAGTTGGTCTGCAAATAATCGTGGCTTGGTTTGCCCATGGGAGGAGGTGAGCTCAGGATGTTCCCACTCTGCCATCGTGGTCACTCCTCTACATTACAATATTCTTTACATTGCAATTTGTGCACATCACAGTGCACTTACATGTTTATTTAAAGTCCTGTAGGATGATATTTGGATTTACAATGGAATGAGTGGCTTTTTGATTAATCAGTGAAATGAATTAGTATTCAAATTTTTATTTTACTCGCATTCAAAGTAGATTATGTCTATATAGTGTCATCCTGACTAAAGCAGAGACATTGCTTTGCCAACAAAGGTCCATCTAGTCTAAGCTATGGTTTTTCCAGTAGTCATATAGGGATGTGAGAGTTGAACTATAGAGAAAGCTGAGCACTGAAGATTTGATGCTTTTGAACTGTGGTGTTGGAGAAGACTCTTGAGAGAGAACTATAAAGACTCTTGAGAGAACTATAAAGACTCTTGAGAGAACTATAAAGACTCTTGAGAGAACTATAAAGAATGCTGAGCACCAAAGATTTGATGCTTTTGAACTGTGGTGTTGGAGAAGACTCTTGAGAGAGACTCTTGAGAGAGACTGCAAGGAGATCCAACTAGTCAATCCTAAAGGAAGCCAGTCCTGAAAATTCATTGGAAGGACTGATGCTGAAGCTGAAACACTAATACTTTGGCTACCTGATGCGAAGAACTGACTCATTGGAAAACACCCTGATGCTGGGAAAGATTGAAGGCGGGAGGAGAAGGGGTCGACAGAGGATGAGATGTTTGAATAGCATCACCAACTCTATGGACATAAGTTTGAGTAAACTCCGGGAGTTGGTGATGGACAGGGAGGCCTGACGTGTTGCAGTCCGTGGGTTTGCAAAGAGTCAGACACGACTGAGCAACTGAACTGATTGACTGACTGACTAATATTTAGGATTCCTGAAGAGCAGCTATTCATTTATTCTAGAGATAGCATTTGAATTCAAATCTACCACTGGGTCACTACCAAAAAAAAGAAAAAAAAAAACAATTTGCAAAATATAACCATGGCTTACATATTGTCTTCTTTACAATGAGGAATAATGGGACAGCTGAAAATTGTCTCAGCCTCATCACAAAGTTGAGAGAATTACTTTATGGTTTCTAATTATACTAGCTAGAAGAGACATGTGAATAGTCCCTGAAATGTTCTAGTTTTGCAGAGCTTTTGCTTGCATCCTTTAAACACATTTCCATTGTGGTTGAATAGTTAAGTGCACTTCATTTTGCATTTTGTTTCTTGTGATATTTACATGACAATGGCAAAGTAAGATACAATCAGAATAGCTCAGTGATGTCCTAAATATCAGTTGATTTTAAAAGCACAAGTACCATACAACTAAAGAAGGCAATAACATTGGTGACTGATCCCTTTTCAACCCTTTTCATCTGTTCCTTTATCACTTGACTTTTGGAAATGGCCAAAGGAGGGCATAGACAGATAGAGGGCAGAAAGAGGAAAGCTCTGTATCCCTCAGGTTGCCTCTCACCAGTTAACAGTAGCTATGCTGCTCCATCTACACCAAAAGCTCCCGTTAAGCAGCCCCTGTGTTACAGCTGTAGCTCTCAGGTTCTGGCAACCCCTTGTCAGCTTCCCTTCAAGCCTTGAAGTTATAATAGCTTTGTACTAGCCATCCATGTGCAAGTGTTTGCGTAGATATATGTCTATGCTTCTCTTGGGTATCTAAGAGTTGACATGCTTGGTCGTATGGTAATTCTAATGTTTAACATTTTAAGGAACTTTGCTAAGAATATTCAATAATAAATTCGGCTGCAGGTCTATTGGTGACAATTACTGTAGCATTGGTGAGTCTGTAAGATAAAGTTTTATGAAGATCATAAATATTTTGTCTGTAAAATTAATCAAGAGATATTATAATTTTGTGACCTCAGAGTGATTTTTTTCAGAGTGATTTTCCTTCATCTGTAAAATAAAGCACAGGAAAGGAGGAATGTGTAAAAGTGGAAAAATGGGTGTTTTAAAAATATTGTAATAACCTCTTGGCTTTTCATGTAATTTAGAATGAAACCACACAGGATGAAGGATTTGGTATTTGTCACCCATCGCCCTCTGCCCACATTTGCTCTATATACTTGATGAAAAGCACCACCACAAGCCAAAGAGAAAAAGCAAGACAGGTGAAAACAACTTTTCTACTTGAGGTCAGAAATGAAGAAATGACTGTTTGGCCAGTAAAGAGTTACGCATTCAGGCAGTAAATGAGAAATGAATATTTCACTGGGCTATTGTTTAGAACAGTGCATTTTCTATTTGATATTTCTCACACACACAACACACATACACACACACACACACACACACTGACCTGTTTGGTGTTAGATAAAATACTATGTCTACATTGTGAAGCCTTCCCTGATAGCTCAGTTGGTAAAAAATCCACCTGCAATGCAGGATACCCTGGTTCAATTACTGGGTTGGGAAGATCCTCTGGAGAAGGCATAGGCTACCCACTCCAGTATTCTGTCCTGGAGGATTCCATGAATTGTATAGTCCATGGGGTGGCAAAGAGTTGGACACAACTGAGCAACTTTTACTTCACATACATAGTGACTAACCTCTTAACAATGATAAAATGATATCAGTTCAGTTCATTCACTCAGTTGTGTCCGACACTTTGCGACCCCATGAATTGCAGCACGCCAGGCCTCCCTGTCCATCACCAACTCCCGGAGTTCACTCAAACTCACGTCCATCGAGTCAGTGATGCCATGCAGTCATCTCATCCTCTGTCGTCCCCTTCTCCTCCTGCCCCTAATCCCTCCCAGCATCAGAGTCTTTTCCAATGAGTCAACTCTTCGCATGAGGTGGCCAAAGTACTGGAGTTTCAGCTTTAGAATCAGTCCTTCCAAAGAAATCCCACAGCTGATCTCCTTCAGAATGGACCGGTTGGATCTCCTTGCAGTCCAAGGGACTCTCAAGAGTCTTCTCCAACACCACAGTTCAAAAGCATCAATTCTTCGGCGCTCAGCCTTCTTCACAGTCCAACTCTCACATCCATACATGACTACTGGAAAAACCATAGCCTTGACTAGATGGACCTTAGTTGGCAAAGTAATGTCTCTGCTTTTGAATATGCTACCTAGGTTGGTCATAACTTTCCTTCCAAGGAGTAAGTGTCTTTTAATTTCATAGCTGCAGTCACAATCTGCAGTGATTTTGGAGCCCAAAAAACAAAGTCTGACACTGCTTCCACTGTTTCCCCATCTATTTCCCATGAACTGATGGGACTAGATGCCATGATCTTAGTTTTCTGAATGTTGAGCTTTAAGCCAACTTTTTCACTCTCCACTTTCACTTTCATCAATAGGCTTTTTAGTTCTTCTTCACTTTCTGCCATAAGGTTGGTGCCATCTGCATATCTGAGGTTATTGATATTTCTTCTGGCAATCTTGAATCCAGCTTGTGCTTCTTCCAGCCCAGTATTTCTCATGATGTACTCTGCATAGAAGTTAAATAAGCAGGGTGACAATATAAAGCCTTGACATAGTCCTTTTCCTATTTGTAATATAATGATTTTTAAGTTGTATGTGGAAATTTTAGTTTATGCCTATGTAAAAAGTGTATGTTCAATGTAGTAGTATCCATATTTTAATCACAAGTACTTGTAAACATTTAGTTAATTAATTTTTTAATAAGTTATGCTACAAAGATATTATTGTATTCATGTTTTAGGTAGAAACCAAATACTCAGAATGGTAATTGATTTTTTGAAAGTCAGATGATAGGTAGCTGTAATTTTAATCCCCTTCTCCTAATTCTGTATCCAGATTTTTATATCACAACTACAAAGATTTGAAGATATAAAGGAAATTCACTTTCTGGATTAATTACCCATAACAGGTTACTTTCAGTGAATTGTGACTGTTTCATGAGAGTATTATTTAAGTCTTATTATACTGCTACATCATCTCACATGCTAGTAAAGTAATGCTCAAAATTCTCCAAGCCAGGCTTCAGCAATATGTGAACTGTGAACTTCCTGATGTTCAAGCTGGTTTTAGAAAAGGCAGAGAAACCAGAGATCAAATTGCCAACATCTGCTGGATCATCAAAAAAGCAAGAGAGTTCCTGAAAAACATCTATTTCTGCTTTATTAACTATGCCAAGGCCTTTGACTGTGTAGATCACAATAAACTGTGGAAAATTCTGAACGAGATGGGAATACCAGACCACCTAATCTGCCTCTTGAGAAATTTGTATGCAGATCAGGAAGCAAGAGTGAGAACTGGACATGGAACAACAGACTGGTTCCAAATAGGAAAAGGAGTTCGTCAAGGCTGTATATTGTCACCCTGTTTATTTAACTTCTATGCAGAGTACATCATGGGAAACGCTGGACTGGAAGAAACACAAGCTGGAATCAAGATTGCCGGGAGAAATATCAATAACCTCAGATATGCAGATGACACCACCCTTATGGCAGAAAGTGAAGAGGAACTCAAAAGCCTCTTGATGAAAGTGAAAGTGGAGAGTGAAAAAGTTGGCTTAAAGCTCAACATTCAGAAAACGAAGATCATGGCATCTGGTCCCATCACTTCATGGGAAATAGATGGGGAAACAGTGGAAACAGTGTCAGACTTTATTTTTCTGGGCTCCAAAATCACTGCAGATGGTGACTGCAGCCATGAAATTAAAAGACGCTTACTCCTTGGAAGGAAAGTTATGACCAACCTAGGTAGCATATTCAAAAGCAGAGACATTGCCAACAAAGGTTCATCTAGTCAAGGCTATGGTTTTTCCTGTGATCATGTATGGATGTGAGAGTTGGACTGTGAAGAAGGCTGAGCGCCGAAGAATTGATGCTTTTGAACTGTGGTGTTGGAGAAGACTCTTGAGAGTCCCTTGGACTGCAAGGAGATCCAACTGGTCCATTCTGAAGGAGATCAGCTGTGGGATTTCTTTGGAAGGACTGATTCTAAAGCTGAAACTCCAGTACTTTGGCCACCTCATGCGAAGAGTTGACTCATTGGAAAAGACTCTGATGCTGGGAGGGATTGGGGGCAGGAGGAGAAGGGGACGACAGAGGATGAGATGGCTGCATGGCATCGCTGACTCGATGGACGTGAGTTTGAGTGAACTCCGGGAGTTGGTGATGGACAGGGAGGCCTGGCATGCTGCAATTCATGGGGTCGCAAAGAGTCGGACACGACTGAGCAACTGATCTGATCTGGTCAGATACTGCTACAGGTTGCCTTTAGTGAGATGTGATGTTTCTTAGAGATACCTGCTAGGATCATGGAATATCTTTTAGACCTTAACAATTGGGTTTCCTTGGTGGCTCCGATGGTAAAGAATCCACCTGCAATGTGGAAGACCTGGGTCAAATCCTGGGTTGGGAAAATCCCCGGGAGAAGGGCATAGCAGCCTACTCCAGTATTCATGCCTGGAAATCCCTATGGACAGAGGAGCCTGGCAAGCTATAGTCCATAGGGTCACAAAGAGTCAGACATGACTGAGCGACTAAGCGCAGCATAGCAAGGGGTTCATAGGGCTGACTTTCCTTTATTGCAGCTTTAGTTGAAAGGTATATAATTTGTGTTAAAAATGCTTTAAATCAAAACAGTCTTGTATTGTTGTGTCACAGCTATAATTATTCAATGATATTTTCTAAAAAGGTACTGACAATTAATATTCACATTTTCATGTCAAATTCTCTCAGACCAGTAGGATTCATCCAAATGTTTTTCTTTTTAACAAACAATATCAACAAAAGACCTTAGAAGTCATTCCTTCTAAGGTCTATAACGCCCGTCTTACAAATTCAACATATTTTGGACTCTCTGTAGGTAATAATCAATATTTTTTTTCTCATTATTTTATTTCTTAGACTTTGTATTAACAACTTTGTCTGTTCACCCTTTCAATATTCTTTCCTTTGTATTTTTTTTTTTGTATTCATATTGTCAGCTTTTCCTGTGTGCCTATAGATTCTTGAGTTTCTACTTGTATTTAAGAACAATGCAGTTGAAAAGTTGATGGGCGCTTTGGTTTTCACAAATGGACATTGTTAATTGGAAGGACTAACTAAGGGAGAAGTAGATAAACTATCTCATTAGTTGGGGAAATTTTAAATGATCTGAGCCAGGGCACCAATGTCCACAGTAGTTGAACTGCTTAATCAAATGGTATGTTTAGTTATTGCTGTGTAGTCTTATCGTAGGAAGAATATAAAAATAAGCTCTATGCTGAAACCACATCTAGGATCAATTTATTTAGTGCTTATTAACATTATTTTAGGCTTCCCTGGTGACTCAGCAGTAAAGAATCCACCTGCCAATGCAGGAGACACGAGTTCAATCCCTGGGTCAGGAAGATCCCCTGGAGAAGAAAATGGCAACCCACTCCAGTATTCTTCCTGAGAAATCCTATGGACAGAGGAGTCTGGTAGGCTACTAGTCCATGGGGTCTCAAAGAGTTAGACACAACTTAGTGACTAAAGAACAACATTATTTTGGGAATTGCTGGGCTCAAAGGATATACTTATAAAACTTGAATTTGGTCTAAAATGAACCCATAGTGTTTTCTTCTTGTTAAATGGAAACTTATTACTGGAAACCAGCTTGTTCTCTGGTTTGTAATACTGTTTCCATTAGTGGCCCTCCTTCTCTCCATGCGTCCCCTATTCAAACACTTGAAGTTGTCCTTGTCCTCATCTTTCTTCTAGAATTGAATTTAATGATTTACCTTGCATCTTTTCCTCCCCTTTACTTCTCCTGGAGCCCCCCTTTGCCTGGACTTTTGTAAAGTTCTTTTAATAAATAAGTCATATTCATCATGAATGTGTCCACACTTGAAGGAAGATAGTGTGTACACTTAGAGCCAGGTAGACCTGGATTCAAAACGTGGTTTTGTCACTTATCATCTTCATGAAGTAAGAAACTTATCTCTAAACTGCTGTTTCCACTTTCATGAAGCTGAGATAATCATGATTTCTACTGCAAAGCGTTGTGGGAAAGATTAAATGAGATAAAAAAATACAAAATACTTCACTCAGTGTCTGATACATAGCAAGCACTAAAAATTTTATGAATAGTTATTTTGTATTTTATCTGTTAAAATTTAAATATTATACTTAATCCAACATTCTTGACACATAAACTAAAAGTTATTGTTATATCTTTCAAATATTTTTAATAGCAAACTGCTTCTAGATTTTTAATGACAAATCAATGGTTCCTAGCATTTTTTAAAACCACTTATAATCTATACCCTCCTTGCAATGTAAAAAATCATAGATTTCTATAATGACTTGTTACACATCCACTTTGTACTGAGAAATCCTAATCCTAATTTTTTGAATTGCCTGGATAATAGAACTAAGATGTCTTATCTATTTTCCTATCTGGTCTCTACCTGCTTTTGATACCCTGTTATTTATTTTTTATTTTCCCTTAAACAAATATTTATTAAGAATCTATTAGGTGTTAAGTACTGTTTCGATCTCGGAAACAGGAGACTTCCGCAGTAAAAACAACAGCAATGCCCTGTTCTTACAGAGCTTACATTTTAGATGTAGGAGAGGGAGAATTAAACAACACCAGGGGCACCAGCAAAGGTTTGGTGGTGATCTGTGCAAAGAATATAATTAGAGAAACGGGCCATGGACATGAACTTTGACAAACTCTAGGAGACAGCAAGGGACAGGGAGGCCTGGTGTGCTACAGTCCATGGGGCCAAAAAGAGTAGAACAAACTTAGCAACTAAACAACAGCAACAACTAGAGAAAGGAGAATAAAGACCAAAGAGGGTGGGTGCTATTTCATACAGAGTGGTCAGAGTTTGTGGACTTCCCTAGTGGCTCAGATGGTAAAGCATCTGCCTACAATGTGGGAGACCCTCAGTCCCTGGGTCAGGAAGATCTCCTGGAGAAGGAAATGGCAACCCACTCCAGTACTCTTGCCTGGAAAATCCAGGTCAGAGTTCTCTGATACCTTGTCATTTCTGTATAAGAATGAATTATTCATTCCAGCAAAATTCATCTGTTTATTCTATGCAAGTATACTGTATGCTGTATATTCCTATCCTTTCTTTTTTATCTAAATTAATGCTTGAGTTCACAATTCCATTTTCAATTATTACTTTAAATCTGAAGTTTTGTGGTCCTTAGTTTCTGCATAATAGTTTGTTTTTTCACATTTATGACTTGCTTTGTAGTATTTTTGTTCATCTTTTCTACAAACATGACAAAACTCTCAACAAATTCAGGCACCAGATGTAATTTGCTATTATCAGTAAGTAGAAAATAAATAAGATTGTTGTTGTTGTTCAGTTGCTAAGCCATATCCAATACTTTGAAACACCATGGACTGTAGCATGCCAGGCTTTTCTGTCCTTCATTATCTCCTGGAATTTGCTCAGACTCATGTCCATTGAGTCAGTGATGCCTCATATTCTAACTGTCTCATACTCTGTCCCCCTCTTCTCCTCCTGCCCTCAATCTTTCCCAGCATCAGAATCTTCCCGTGAGTTGGCTCTTCACATCAGGTGGCCAAAGAATGGGAGCTTCAGCTTTAGCATCAGTCCTTCCAATGAGTATTCAAGGTTGATTTCCTTTAGGATTGACTGGTTTGATCTCCTTGCTGTCCAAGGGACTCTCAAGAGTCTTCTCCAGTACCACAGTTTGAAAGCATCAATTCTTCAGCACTCAGCCTTCTTTATGGTCCAACTCTCACATCCATACATGATTACTAAAAAAAACATACAGACCTTTGTTGGCAAAGCAATGTCCTCCTTGTTAATATTTTATCTAGGTTTGTCATAGCTTTCTTTTCAAGGAGAAAGCATCTTTTAATTTGATGGCTGCGGTCACTGTCTGCAGTGCTTTTGGAACTCAAGAAAATAACATCTGTCATGGTTTCCACTTTTCCCCATCTATTTGTCATTTGTCTACTCAGGCTTCCCTTGTGGCTCAGCTGGTAAAGAATCCGCCTGCAATGAGGGAGAGCTGGGTTTGATCCCTGGGTTGGGAAGATCCCCTGGGGAAGGGAAAGGCTACCTACTCCAGTATTCTGTCCTGGAGGATTCCATGGACTGTATAGTCCATGGGGTCACAGAGAGTTGGACATAACTGAATGACTTTCACTTCACTTCATTTGTCATGAAGTGATGTGACTAGATGCCATGATCTTTATTTCTTGAATGCTGAGTTTTGAGCCAACTTTTTCACTCTCCTCTTTCACTTTCATCAAAAGGCTGTTGGTTCCTCTTCACTTTCTGCCATTAGAGTGATATCATCTACATATCTAAAGTTGTTGATATTTTTCCTGGCAATCTTGATTCCAGCTTGTAATTCATTAAGCCTGACATTTTCCATGATGTACTCTGCATAGAAGTTAAATAAACAGGGTAACAGTATACAGCCTTGTCTTATCCCTTTCCCAATTTTGAACCCATCCATTGTTCCGTGTCTGGTTCTTACTGTTGCTTCTTGACCTGCATACCGGTTTTGCATGAGACAGGAAAGGTGGTCTGATACTCCCATCTCTTGAAGAATTTTCCACTGTTTGTTGTGATCCACAAAATCAAAGGCTTTAGTGTATTCAATGAAGCAGAAATAGATGTTTTTTTCTGGAATTCCCTTGCTTTCTTCATGATCCAGTGAATGTTGGTGATTTGATCTCTGGTTCCTCTGCCTCTTCAAAACCTAGCTTGTACATCTGGAAGTTCTTAGTTCATGTACTGCTAAAGCCTAGATTAAAAGATTTTAAGCATAATCTTACGAGCATGTGAAATGATTCCAATTATACAGTAGTCTGAATGTCCTATTGCATTGACCTTTTTTCCAGTTCTGTGGCCCACTGCTGAGTTTTTCAAATTTCCTGGCATGTTGAGTGCAGCACTTTAACAGCATCATCTTTTGGGATTTTAAATAGCTCAGGTGGAATTCTGTCATCTTCACTACTTTTTTTTTTTTTTTTTTTTAAGTAAGGCTTCCTAAAGCCCACTTCACACTCCAGGATGTCTGGCTCTGGATGAGTGACCACACTATTGTGGTTATCCAGGTTATTAAGAGCTTTCTTGTAGTGAAGGAGATGCAAGCGATTTTGGTTTGGTTCCTGGGTCAGGAAGATCTCCTGGTGGAGGAATGTCAACCATTCCCAGTATTCTTGCCTTGGAAACCCCATGGATAGAGGAACCTGTTGTGCTACAGTGCATGGGGTCACAAAGAGTTGGACAGGACTGAGCAAATAACCATGCACACAAGACCTTTCTTGTACAGTTCTTCTATGTACTCTTGCCACATCTGCTTAATCTCCTCTGTTTCTGTTAGATCCTTACTGTTTCTGTCCTTTATCATGCCCAGATCAGATCAGATCAGATCAGTCCTGAGTCATGTCTGACTCTTTGCGACCCCATGAATCGCAGCACGCCAGGCCTCCCTGTCCATCACCAACTCCCGGAGTTCACTCAGACTCACATCCATCGAGTCAGTGATGCCATCTAGCCATCTCATCCTCTGTCGTCCCCTTCTCCTCTTGCCCCCAAACCTCCCAGCATCAGAGTCTTTTCCAATGAGTCAACTCTTCACATGAGGTGGCTAAAGTATTGGAGTTTCAGCTTTAGCATCATTCCTTCCAAAGAAATTCCAGGGCTGATCTCCCTCAGAATGGACTGGTTGGATCTCCTTGCAGTCCAAGGGACTCTCAAGAGTCTTCTCCAACACCAAGTTCAAAAGCATCAATTCTTCGGTGCTCAGCTTTCTTCACAGTCCAACTCTCACATCCATACATGATGACCACAGGAAAAACCATAGCCTTGACTAGACGAACCTTTGTTGGCAAAGTAATGTCTCTGCTTTTGAATATGCTATCTGGGTTGGTCATAACTTTCCTTCCAAGGAGTAAGCGTCTTTTAATTTCATGGCTGCAGTCACCATCTGCAGTGATTTTGGAGCCCCCCAAAATAAAGTCTGACACTGTTTCCACCATTTCCCCATCTATTTCCCATGAAGCGATGGGACCGGATGCCATGATCTTCGTTTTCTGAATGTTGAGCTTTAAGCCAACTTTTTCACTCTCCACTTTCACTTTCATCAAGAGGCTTTTGAGTTCCTCTTCACTTTCTGCCATAAGGGTGGTGTCATCTGCATATCTGAGGTTATTGATATTTCTCCCGGCAATCTTGATTCCAGCTTGTGTTTCTTCCAGTCCAGCGTTTCTCATGATGTACTCTGCATATAAGTTAAATAAACAGGGTGACAATATACAGCCTTGAAGTACTCCTTTTCCTATTTGGAACCAGTCTGTTGTTCCATGTCCAGTTCTAACTGTTGCTTCCTGACCTGCATACAAATTTCTCAAGAGGCAGGTCAGGTGGTCTGGTATTCCCATCTCTTTCAGAATTTTCCACAGTTTATTGTGATCCACACAGTCAAAGGTTTTGGCATAGTCAAGAAAGCAGAAATAGATGTTTTTCTGGAACTCTCTTGCTTTTTCCATGATCCAGCAGATGTTGGCAATTTGATCTCTGGTTCCTCTGCCTTTTCTAAATCGTGCTTGAACATCAGGAAGTTCATGGTTCACATACTGCTGAAGCCTGGCTTGGAGAATTTTGAGCATTACTTTACTAGCGTGTGAGATGAGTGCAATTGTGTGGTAGTTTGAGCATTCTTTGGCATTGCCTTTCTTTGGGTTTGGAATGAAAACTGACCTTTTCCAGTCCTGTGGCCACTGATGAGTTTCCAAATTTGCTGGCATATTGAGTACAGCACTTTCACAGCATCATCTTTCAGAATTTGGAATAGCTCCACTGGAATTCCATCACCTCCACTAGCTTTGTTCACAGTGATGCTTTCTAAGGCCCACTTGACTTCACATTCCAGGATGTCTGGCTCTAGGTCAGTGATCACACCATCGTGAATATCTGGGTCATGAAGATATTCTTTTGTACAGTTCTTCTGTGTATTCTTGCCATCTCTTCTTAATATCTTCTGCTTCTGTTAGGTCCATACCATTTCTGCCCTTTATCGAGCCCATCTTTCCATGAAATATTCCTTTGATATCTCTGATTTTCTTGAAGACATCTCTAGTCTTTCCCATTCTCTTGTTTTCCTCTATTTTTTTGCATTGATCGCTGAGGAAGGCTTTCTTATCTCTCCTTGCTATTCTTTGGAACTCTGCATTCAGATGTTCATATCTTTCCTTTTCTCCTTTGCTTTTCATTTCTCTTCTTTTCACAGCTATTTGTAAGGCCTCCCCAGACAGCCATTTTGCTTTTTTGCATTTCTTTTCCATGGGGATGGTCTTGATCCCTGTCTCCTGTACAATGTCACGAACCTCATTCCATAGTTCATCAGGCACTCTATTTATCAGATCTAGGCCCTTAAATCTATTTCTCACTTCCACTGTATAATCATAAGGGATTTGATTTAGGTCATACCTGAATGGTCTAGTGGTTTTCCCTACTTTCTTCAATTTAAGTCTGAATTTGGCAATAAGGAGTTCATGGTCTGAGCCACAGTCAGCTCCTGGTCTTGTTTTTACTGACTTTATAGAGCTTCTCCATCTTTGGCTGCAAAGAATACAATCAATCTGATTTCGGTGTTGACCATCTGGTGGTGTCCATATATAGAGTCTTCTCTTGTGTTGTTGGAAGAGGGTGTTTGTTATGACCAGTGCATTTTCTTGGCAAAACTCTATTAGTCTTTGCCCTGCTTCATTTTGTATTCCAAGGCCAAATTTGCCTGTTACTTCAGGTGTTTCTTGACTTCCTACTTTTGCATTCCAGTCCCCTATAATGAAAAGGACATCTTTTTTGAGTGTTAGTTTTAAAAGGTCTTGTAGATCTTCATAGAACCGTTCAACTTCAGCTTCTTCAGCATTACTGGTTGGGGCACAGACTTGGATTACTGTGATATTGAATGGTTTGCCTTGGAAATGAACAGAGATCATTTTGTCGTTTTTGAGATTGCATCCAAGTACTGCATTTCAGACTCTTTTGTTGACCATGATGGCTACTCCATTTCTTCTGAGGGATTCCTGCCCGCAGTAGTAGATATAATGGTCATCTGAGTTAAATTCACCCATTCCAGTCCATTTCAGTTCGCTGATTCCTAGAATGTTGACATTCACTCTTGCCATCTCTTGTTTGACCACTTCCAATTTGCCTTGATTCATGGACCTGACATTCCACATTCCTATGCAATATTGCTCTTTACAGCATCGGACCTTGCTTCTATCACCAGTCACATCCACACCTGGGTATTCTTTTTGCTTTGGCTCCATCCCTTCATTTTTTCTGGAGTTATTTCTCCACTGATCTCCAGTAGCATATTGGGCACCTACTGACCTGGGGAGTTCCTCTTTCAGTATCCTATCATTTTGCCTTTTCATACTGTTCATGGGGTTCTCAAGGCAAGAATACTGAAGTGGTTTGCCATTCCCTTCTCCAGTGGACCACATTCTGTCAGATCTCTCCACCATGACCCGCCCATCTTGGGTTGCCCCATGGGCATAGCTTAGTTTCATTGAGTTAGACAAGGCTGTGGTCCTAGTGTGATTAGATTGACTAGTTTTCTGTGAGTATGGTTTCAGTGTGTCTGCCCTCTGATGCCCCCTTGCAACACCTACCATCTTACTTGGGTTTCTCTTACCTTGGGCGTGGGGTATCTCTTCACGGTTGCTCCAGCAAAGCACAGCCAATGCTCCTTACCTTGGACGAGGGGTATCTCCTCACCGCCACCCTTCCTGACCTTCAACGTGGGATAGCTCCTTTAGGCCCTCCTGTGCCTCCAGCCACAGCTTGGGGTAGCTCCTCCCACCCACTGCCCCTGGCCTCGGGCTTAAGGGCCAGGGGCGGCGACGAGAGGAGTTATCATGCCCATCCTTGCATAAAATATTCCCTGATATCTCCAATTTTCTTCAAGAGTCTAGTCTTTCCTTTCTATTGTTTTCCTCTATTTCTTTGCATTGTTCACTTAAGAAGGCATTCTTATCTCACTTACTATTCTCTGGAACTGTACATTCAGTTGGGTATATCTTTCCCTTTCTCCCTTACCTTTCGCTTCTCATTAAGAAAATTGGAACCTCCTCAGACAACCACTTTGCCTTCTTGCATTTCTTTTTCTTTGGAATGATTTTGGTTATTGCCTCCTGTGTAGTGTTTAAACCTCCAACCATAGTTCTTCAGGCACTCTGTCTACCAGATCTAATCCCTTGAATCTATTCATTACCTCCTCTGTATAATCATGAGGGATTTGATTTAGGTCATACATGAACAGTCTAGTAGTTTTTCCTATTTTCTTCAATTGAAGCCTGAATTTTACAATAAGGAGCTGATGATCTGAGGCCAAGCCAGCTCCATGTCTTGTTTTTCTTGACTACCTAAAACTTCTCCATCTTTGGTTATAAAGAACATAATCAATCTGATTTCTGTATTGACCATCCAGTGATGTCCATGTGTAGAGATGTCTCTTGTGTTGTTGTAAAAGGACGTTGTTATGAACAGTGCATTCTCTTGGCAAAACTTTGTTAGCCTTTGTCCTGCTTCATTTTGTACTCCAAGGCCAAACTTGCCTGTTACTCCAGGTATTTCTTGACTTCCTACTTTTGCATTCCAGTTCCCTATGATGAAATGTACATCTTTGTGAGTGAGTGTGTGTGTGTGTGTTTGTGTGTTAGTTCTAGAAGGTCTTATAGCTTTTCATAGAATCAGTCAACTTCAGCTTATTTGTCATCAGTGGTTAGGACATAGACTTGGATTACTGTGATATTGAATGGTTTGCTTTGGAAATGAACTGAGATCATTCTGTTGCTTTAGCGGTTACACCCAAGTGCTGCATTTCAGAATCTTGTTGACTCTGAGGGCTACTTCATTTCTTCTAATGGATTCCTGCCCACAGTAGTAGATATAATGGTCTTCTGAATTAAATTCTCTCATAATAAATAAAGAGAGGAAGTCTGTTTGTAACAAAGTGTTTAAAAATACACCCTAGAACTTCTGTGTCAGATGGCTTAGGCTTCAAATGCCAATTTAGGAGGTGCAGGTTAGATTCCTTCGAGGGATCTAAGACCCCACATGCCTTGTGGCTAAAAAACTAAAACATAAGCAATATTGTAACAAATTCAATAAAGACTTTAAAAAAATTGTTCACATTAAAAAAAGATAAACAAAAATACATCCCTTAGATGCAGCCAATCTAGTTGGAAAAATCTGGAATGAAGAATAACACAAAATGCAGAAACAGTGTTATATATACTAACGTTCATGATGGATTTGTTTATAATTGCAAAAATTTCAAAATCACCTAAATGTCTAGCTATAATTAGATCATTAAAAACATCAAAGCATATTCATTTGGTGAAGAAATATAAATATATATGTAGTTAAACATTAGGTTGTAGCCTGTCTGAAAAATATAGGGAAATACTTCTCATGTTTTTACCATTTATTGAGTATTTACTCTATGCCATAGTTAAGGGGTTACACATCCATTAATTTCATTCTTCCCATATCACTTGATGAAGTTGGCATTATTACTCCTATTACCATTAATACTACTCTTTTGCTATTTACCTACTCAGAGCACTTCACCACTACATTTGTAAATACTCTGAGAAAGCTTTCTGGTAGTATTGATAATAATCACAGGACCTGTCTATCAAACAAAATATGGAAAAGTAGAGCTCTATCACTATTTGACATTTTGATCATTTTTGGAGGAACTGATCTCCATGGGTCTAGGCTGTTATAGTCATAGACAGAAGTAAGGTTGAGCTCCCATTTCATTGCCAAGATAGGTGACCTGGAGTCATTATCTTGTCATGGGTTCTAGCTTCTCTAAGGGTAGTCATCCATTTGTGGATCAGATGATTTTCATGACGTTTAAAAACTAAAAAAGCATGCATACTGACCAATCAGAGCAATGCCACAGCCCATCAGAATGTATACCTGCACAAGTAAGCAATAAGGCTATGTTTGTGCATAATGGGTGACTATCTGCCCTGGTGATCTGAAATTAGAGAGCTACTTGTGCTGTCCTGTGCTGTTTCAGTCATACTTCACCAACAAACCCTAAACTATTACACTCATAGGAATCAACTTGTGCTTTCATGGATGGCTGAGCAAAGTTTTAATGAGAGGCCCCTCTAACACCTTGAAAGCAGTTTCCTCATGAAATGGCAATAAGCAAGATAAGTAGAGTTTCCAACACGTTATACTGGGAAATCTGAACAGAGTTCTTAATGAAGTGGCAAGGATAATTACAGACTTCTAATTAACTACGTAATTGCTATGAATTAGTAAATCTCCCAGCTTGGATTGCTTTTACTGTTTTGTGGTTGGAAAAATACATTCTCTTTAATTTTCTTCTTCTTATTCTTTCAGTGTAATTAAGTATTTTTTTGAACCACTGACCTTTTCTAAGAGACATTTAATTATTGTTAATCCATAGCTCTTATTTTTAATCATCCAAAAATTTAATGGCTTTAACAGCGGTGAGCACCTTAGCTTAGAACTGGGTCTATGTGTATTATAGAACATTGAGCCACACAAACTTGGGACTAATATAGCCTATTTCTTAAATAGACAAGTAGCCATCCCAAACATTGATTACTAGGAAAAGGAAAACATTAGCTAATATTTTATGATACATTCTGGGCCTTCTTTTGTGTTAATGCATTTCTTTTCATCATCACCTTTTCATTATAGGAGAAAGAAGTGCTTGTGATGAGACATTGAATTTCACCTTTAATTCAGGCCAATGAAGGGGAAAACATTAAGAATCTACTTCAAAACAATTATTTCCACTTACTGAACTTATTCACAAAAGTTTGACACAAATACCTATTGACCTTTCCTGCTGATTTTAGAAATAAAGAATCACAGAGTAGAAATGAGATTTTAATTCAATGTATTGCTAGAGAAGACAAAGAAAGTGTGTCATAATTACTATCTGGCATATAATATAACTTATTACACAGTTGTCCTTTCTTCATCTTGTAGGTGGGATAAAATATTCTATTGACTTCCACTTTCTCCCACTGGTTACTCTTAATAATTATTGCAGTCATCTTCTCATCTATTCTTTTGTTGTTTTATTCATTGAAAAATTATTATTATTAATTTAAAATTTTATTATTTTAAGTAAATAATTTAAAATAAATAAAATATACTTATGTTGTTATCTTTGTTGTTTATTTATTTTATTTAATAATCCCACTATCACCTGGATCATTGCTTGTCCAAAGGGGAAGATGATAGTTCTTGGCCCACTGTGCATGCTCTCAATGAAAATCTACCCCATAACAATCGAAATGAGACTGACCCCTCTCAGACTCACTGTCTATATTGTAGTAGGGAGGATATAAGAGGGGACTGAAGTTGAGGAGGGAACAAAGATAAATTGCATCTGAGGAGTCTGATCAGTTAAATAAAAATTAAGAAACTCAATTAAATAAGCTTAAGACTCATTAGTTTGTTGGTTTATGTTTTAGCTGCTGTGTTCTTAGACAACATAGAGGAAATCAAAGGGTTAAAGTTGTAAGAGCAATATCAACATTCATCTCTGCTCTCAGTGTGAACTTAGAAAAGTCTTTTGACTTCTTTAGACCTCAGTTTCATCAGTGATTAATTCTACCCACCTGATATGTGGTTAATAAGTAATGCATATATACAGTTATCGTTCAGTCACTAGGTCCTGTCCGACTCTTTGCGATCCCATGGGCTGCAGAACACCAGGCTCCCCCGTCCTTTACCGTTTCCCGGAATGCGCTCAAATTCATGTTCATTGAGTCAGCGATGCAATCTAACCATCTCATCCCCTACTGTCCCCTTCTCCTTTTGCCTTCAATCTTTCCCAGCATCAGGGTCTTTTCCAATGAGTCGGCTCTTTGCATCAGGGGGCCAAAGTATTGGAGTTTTAGCATCTATCCTTCCAATGAATATTCAGGACTGATTTTCTTTAGGATTGACTGGTTTTATCTCCTTGCCATCCAACGAATTCTCAAGAGTCTTTTCAAGCACCAGAATTCGAAAACATCAATTCTAAATGCATATGTATTTAGTAGAGTGTTTACCACTTGTAAGGTACTAAATAGATATTATCAGATAGTCGAATCCAAGTTCTGAAATGGACTAACTGCTTCTTTCCAAAAGCCACACTCTATACAATTTCAGTTTTCAAAAAATTCCCAGTGAAGCAGAGAGGAACAAAATATGATGGATTTTGGGTGAACCCTTTCCAGCATGCCTCTAGCAGGGCCCACTGCCTCTCAGTCTGCTGCCATGAGGCCTTAGCTACCACCCACTGGATCAAGCTGGCAGTCTTGTGACACTGAATTAGTATGCTGCCTGGGCCTTTACATGAAGCTGAGGGTTGATGACTTCTCAAATATAAAGCTCCGTGATTTTCTCTGAGGGAGGTGCTTAGCATATTTGCAACAGCATCATGGGATGGTCTTTCCAAAGTACAGCTGCCTCCACAGTCTGCAGGAGCCTCATTACCCAAGTCATGACCACCTCCTCCACAAGTCGGGCTCAGCCTCAGCTGAGACAGAGCTCTGTGGTATGCCAAGCTGTATTTAAGAACCTCATCTGAAGTCCTTGGGCTTTAACATTGTGTGCTAAGTCACTTCAGTCATGTCCAAGTCTTTGCAACCCTAAACTTATGCTTTCCTTGTTCCACAAGTATCCAGTGCAGTGGTTAGTTAGGTGTTTAGTTAACCTCCCTTTGAAGACTAAATGGAAAAAAATCCTCATTCTCAGAAATTGTTCCTTTGGACAATCTGAAATCATCACATAGTGTCCTGTGCTCTGCTGAGCCTAGTGTCTGAGTCGTGTGGACTTAGAACCCATGCATTGTAGCCCGCCAGGCTCTTCTCTCCACGGGATTTCCCAGGCAAGAATACTGGAGCATGTTGCCATTTTCTTCTCCAGCGGATCTTCTCAACCAGGGATCAAGCCTGCATCTACTGCATTGGCAGGTGGATTCTTTGCCACTGAGACTTTTGAAGATTCTTTTATTTAAGCCTTACAATCATACTATGAAGAAGATATAATTTCAATTTTAAGGATGAAGAAACTGAACTTAAAAATGCTAAGTGAAATATTAATACTAAGTAAGGTACTCACATTTTCACATCTGGGGATGAATGTTAAATTTCAGTCTATCTGAACCTATGCTCTTATCTACTATTATATGTGACTTGGACAAAGTGAAGGTAGAGCGACTTCCCTGGTGATGCAGTGGCTACAATTCCATGAGCCCAGTGCAGGGTCCCTGGGTGGGATCTCTGGTTGGGAAACTAGATCCCAGATGCCACTACTGAGAGTTCACATGAGCAGCTAAAGACCCCAGATCTGGTGTAGCCAATAAGTAATTTTTTATTTTAAAGTGAAGGTAGAGTTTCAGGGTGAATGTGTCCTCATGCATACTTATAAGGGTCCTTGTGCTTTATGAATGTGAGGAGGGGGCGGGAGGAGAAAGAAAGAACTCTGTGTATTACCCATTATGAAACATTTCACTCAAGATTTCTCTTTTGGATGTTGAGGCATAACAATCCACCCCCCACCCTCCTTGCCACAGTCCTACTCCCCTCCTTTCCATCCCATGAATGCCAAGACGCCCACACCTTGATTCCTGGAATCTGAGAATACAGTACATTATATGGCAAAGGAGAATTAAAGTAGCAGATGGAATTCAGGTTGCTTAGTCAGTTGCTCTTGAGATGGGGATATTGGCTGTTATCTTGGATTATTGCAGTGGGTACAATGTAATCATAGAGTCCTTTACAGTGGAAGAGGAAGACAAAACAGAACCAGAGAGGTGGAAGTGTGACTAGGCCTGGGCCCCATGTTGCTGGTTTTATAGGTAGAAAAAGAGACCCAAGCCTGCATATAGTCTCTGCTGCTGCTGCTAACTCACTTCAGTCATGTCCGAATCTGTGCGACCCCATAGACGGCAGCCCACCAGGCTCCCCTGTCCCTGGGATTCTCCAGGCAAGAACATTGGAGTGGGTTGCCATTTCCTTCTCCAATGCGTGAAAGTAAAAAGTGAAAGTGAAGTCGCTCAGTCGTGTCCGACTCAGCAATCCCATGGACTGAAGCCCACCAGGCTCCTCTGTCCGTGGGGTTTCCAGGCAAGAGTACTGGAGTGGGGTGCCATTGCCTTCTCTGGCATACAGTCTCTAGAACCTGGAATAAAAGTTTAGGGGTTGGATTCTCCCCTGAGCCTGCAGAAGGTATGTAGGCCCACTCACATTTTGGTTTAGCCTGTTGACATCCATTTCCGATTGCTGACCCCCTGAACTGTAAGATAATAAATATGGGTTGTTTTGCACCAGTAAATGTGTGGTAATTTGTTACAGCAGCAACAGGAGACTAATGCTAATACTAATGGGCATCTTAGGAGCCTTAGAATATATACTTTATAGTGGGAGTGGTCAGAGCTGGACCTTTCCGTCTATATTTACACAAAGGCATTCATCATTGCATTACTTAATGTTGAGGAGGAAGAAATCCTCCTCTGTCTTTCTTGGTTCCTCTGCCTGGTCCAAGAATTAATGTGAGACAGATTAACTGGACAAAATGAAACCAAAGTCTAATAACATGTATACATGAGAGAGACCCGGAAAAGCTGAGTAACTCTCTCAAATGACTGAAACCCCCACCTTAAATGTCACCTTCAGCTAAAGACAAAAAAAGGGTGTTGAGGGTAGTGGTTTGAGCCTTTAGAGGGGAAGAAGGCGACTCATATAGAGATGGCAAAGCAGAAAAGTGAGATAAACAAACGTTTGCTAGGTCAGGCAGAGACAATGGGACACAGAGAGGAATTTTAACAAACAAGCTTTGCTAGTTTTCTTCTGGTCTACTCACCGAGTTCATACTATAATCATGGTGATATATCCATTCCTGGAACATGAAGGTCCCCTATCTACATTCATATAGGGAGTTAGGGGGAAGGTCAGCATTTTCATCCTAAGTCTTTTGGGCATTTATGTTTTCAGCTCAAAATAATCAGCACGGCAAAGAGACATTTTGCCGTGGCAAATTTTGTTCCCCTACAGTTCAAGGATTGTCTTACTCCAGCAGCCAACTCACATCCCTGTGCCCTGGGCACCACTGGTATGAGAATCAGCTCTGCCATGGGCTTAGTATAGAAGCTGTTTTTGATGGATAGAAATTGTGTCTTCATGCATGAAATATGATTAAAAGCAAATCTGTTAGTCATTTTTGTCTGCACTCCTCCCTAAAATTGTTGTCAAATTAGTGTCAGTTCAGTTCAGTTCCATCGCTCAGTCGTGTCCTACTCTTTGCGACGCCATGGACTGCAGCATGCAAGCCCTCCCTGTCCTTCACCATCTTCCAAAGTTTGCTCAAACTCATGTCCATTCAGTGAGAGATGCCGTCCAACCATCTCATCCCCTATCACCCCCTTTTGCCTTCAGTCTTTCCCGGCCTCAGGGTCTTTTCCAGTCAGTTGGCTTCTCGCATCAGGAGGCCAAAATATTGAAGCTTCAGCTTCAGCAACAGTCCTTCCAGTGAATATTCAGGACTGATTTCGTTTAGGTTTTCTGCCATTAATTATTTTCCCACTAGATGGCAGTATAGTGTAAGCAAAAAGAAAATTGGGCTCCTTACCTGTGGCATCTCTTACTTGTGGAAGCGGAGATGCTTAACTGCTATTTCAGAAGAGGAAAATCAGCCCGATCAAGGCAGTCAGCATCAGAGGGGTAGACAGGGCTAATCTAGACTGATTCCAGGGCAGTGGAGGTCTAAAAAGAGCATGGACTTTAAGGGTTTCGGCACCTGTAATTCTTAGTTGTAGGATCCTGGAAGGTTATTTAACATCTGTCATGGCCTCAGTTTCCACATTTGTACAATGAGCACGAATATAGATAAAATGAAGTAATAGAGTTAAAAATCTTAGGACATAATAGGCATTCAATTACTAACAGTTCTTTCCCCTGCCTAGGGGAAAATATAGCATTTAAATCTTGGATCTTAAGCTCATATAATCTCCAGGTACGGTTGTGATAAAATGAAGGGTCTGTTTTATTTGTTTCTTTGTTTATTTGGGTTGGGTTTTTTGTTTGTTTTTATGCTTTTTTAAAAAACTAATTTTTATTGGAGTCTAGTGCTTTTCAATGCTGTGCTAGTTCCTACTGTCCAGAAGAGTGAACCAACCATACACATACATGTCTCCTCTCCCTTTTGGACTTCTTTTCCTTGAAAAGCAAGAAGAAATGATTTGGTCTTTACCCTGCTTCAGTTTGACTAGACCTTTCCAAAAAGCCTTGCCATAACCTTCGTTTGATGCTCTGCAGCGCTGTAGCTCTCTCTCATCTTTCCGTTGCAGTTGAGGTTCATCTTATATGGGAAGGATTGTCAACTTTCCCTGAGGTCTGCAAGGCTAACATTTCCTTCTTCCTCTGCCTGTAGTAGAGTGGCCTTTAGTGTGTGGTTGCATAAGAATAGTGTCCATGTAGCAGAATTCGAGAGTGTAGTGAGTTGAATGGTGACTCCCAAAAGGTATGTCTACCTGAAATTTGACAACATGACTTTCTTTAGAAATAGGATGATTTGCAGATGTAATTAAGTTCAGGATCCTGAGATGGATTATCCTGGATTTTCCAGGTGGGCCCTAAATCCAATACGTGCCTTTAAAAAGTCAGAGAAATGTGAGAGAGGGAGAGGAGAAGGCCATGTGAGATTGTTACCAAACCAAATGTGGGTCCATTTGGGTTTCAGAAAAGCATTTTTAAAGGCCAGGGGAGGGAAAGTCATAGGGGATGTGGTCAGCTCATGCAGAATTCTCTGATGGGCTGATGATGAAATATCAGGGCAGTGTTATATGGGGTAACATCAATCCTTAGGCTCTAGTAGTTCTGGGGGGTACTTCTTCATGATTATCAAATAGTTAATTTCTCCCATTTGATGAGGGTCTTAGCATCTGTAAAACAATTCCGGAAATATATATCAGATACCATTATCTCTGTAATCAGGGAGGAACTAAAGATTCTGTGATTCCCAAATGGCTGATTTACTGCTGAAATTGTTGCTAGTTCTGGTGGCCCAGCTACAATTTTTGATACTTTTGTTCACATCCTTTTCATCATTAATTCTCAGTGCAGGCCTTGGTGACTTAGGGGAGCCCTGGGAGACTCCAGCATTTCTACAAACAAGAGGCAGGCAGAGGACATGGGGGGAGAGAAGACCCTGTCCTGGGAAGGCCCCCTAGGGTCCTGCTGTATTACAAGACGGAGGCAGAGATTGGAATGATGCAGCCACAAACCAAGTGGTCTTGGCAAGGCAGCAGTGAGCAGTGGCATGAAGCTAGTTCCTAATTCCTTACCAAGGAATTCAACCCGGGTAGCCTGGATGAGGGCTTCCTGAGTGGCTCAGTGGTAGAGAATCTTTCAGCCAATGCAGGAGTCGCAGGAGACTCAACTTCAATCCCTAGATGGGGGAGATCCTCTGGAGGAGGAAATGGCAACCTGCTCCAGCATTCTTGCCTGGGAAATAGCATGAACAGAGGACCCTGGTGAACTACAGTCTATGGGGTCTCAAAGAGTCAGGTACTACTGAGCAACTGAGCACAGCACAGCCATGCAACCTGTATGAAACCAGGAATCCTAGCCACCAGACCAGCAAGAGCTAGAGGATCTTTGTCCCCAGTGAAAAATGCATTTATCATGGAAGCAAAAGCTATAAATACAGGTACAGAGTTTATCATTAGAGACATGTGTGCATGCTTAGTTGCTCTGTAGTGTCCTACTCTTTGTGACCCCATGGACTGTAGCCTTCCAGGCGCCTCTGTCTAGGGATGCTCCAGGCAAGAATACTAGAGTGGGTTGCCATTTCCTCCTCCAGGGGATCTTCCCGACACAGGGATCAAACCTGTATCTCCTGCATTGGCAGGCAGATTCTTCACTACTGAGCCACCTGGGAAGCATGCAGCATGCACAGAAAGCTTGTCATTAGAGGCATAGCACAACAAGGGTCAGAGCACACAGAAAAACCGTGTGTTTAAAGCCAGAAGCAAGGCAGAAATACACACCGGAGAGAAAGGGTGTTGACATCCTCCTCTGGTGAGGAGGAGCACAGTAAAAAGGTGGTTATGTCATTTATATAGGTCAATTTTTCTGGGTCTTTGTCTACCTTCAGCCAATTATCTGGTTTCTTTCTCCACACATGACCTACCCTGGGTGCGTACACACTTCTCAAATCAAGGTGGATCTCAAAGTGAAGGCTTCTGGCAGGAGCAAGACTCATTATGGCCTGGCATTATTCCCTGACTTTTGAGCCTCGGGGAGCTTTTCTGCACATGTTTAGTATCTCCCATGCCCCCAAAAGGGGGAGAAGGGAGATTCCTTAATCCTTTACTCAAATAGGGTTTTGCCTCTCTTTGTCCATGCCATGACCATTACCTTGGCTACGGCCATGACTCTTACCTTAAGGTGTTTACAAGAGACAAACACTAGCTCTTTACCCTGCTTCTGTTGTTACTTCCATTTTTGAGGGCAAACAGAAGGCTGATTGTAAACGCCTTAACTGGAGCCCACCTATCTCTTGTCTCAGGAAATGCAGACAACAGACTGGTTGTAGGTATCCAGCCGGAAGCCCACTTCTTCCCACAGAATGCAAATAGGAGGCCAGTTGTGAGTGTCTACCCTGAAGCCCATCTATCTCCTGCCTCACATGGAACTCCTGGTTCAGAGGCTGGACCAAAGGGAAGGAACCATCCCTGTGGTCTTCAGAGGAAGCATGGTTCTGCTGACACATTGATTTCAGACTTCTGGTCTCCACAACTGCAAGAAGATTAGTTTCTGTTGTTGGAAGCTACCAAGTTTGTGGTAATTCATTATGGCAGCCCTAGGAGGTGAACACAGATTTACATCAAGAAAATTCCTGTCTCCAAATACATTACTGCTGTTAGAAAGTCCACCATTAGCAAATTTATTCCTTTGGTTTAGATTGCAGCTTCTTTTAAAACAAAATTTATAAGGTCCCTTAGGAAAAGTAACATATTTCAGAGGATGAATTTTTCACATTATGTCCTTTAGGGATGGATAGCTTGGATCTACAGAAAAGCCCTGAGTACTTAGAAGGAAGTGATTCTAAAGAGGTAAAGGGAATTGGCTCAAAATGACCAGCTTGACTTGTAAAGCTACTTGTCTGGCATTTGGCCTGGTGATTCCTCATTATTTCAATGATTCTCAATGAGAGAAGCCAAGATTTAGAGAAATCTCAAGCAATACTGCCATGTAAGAACATCCTGCTCTGAACTAATTTCAATCATGCCCTTTGCCTGAAGATAAGGCATCCCTGGGGCTTCCCTCGTGGTTCAGCTGGTAAAGAATCTGCGACTTTCACTTCACTTCACTTCCCTTCAAGGCATCCCTGAAGTCAGTGGGACGTGTCCTTAGAATTGGTAACTGCCCCTCCCAGGCCATGATGCAGGTGCCCAGAATTCATTACCAGGTGGCCTGGAAACCCTTTTCCAAGACCCATACAGCGTTTTCCTCTGGGTCTGTTCTCCTTAGGGTGGATCACATCACTGGCACACACAGTCCTCAGCCCAGGGCAGTGAACATGAGAGGCCCTTCTCGGTGCAGAGAAGTGGAGAAAAGAGGCTCACTGGGGCCCAAGAGCTGCCTCTTTTGGCATCACCACGTTATCAAGGAATCTGATCATTCTAAACTCAAACAAAGCATTTTTGGTCATAATAAATATTTTCTTGTCAAGGTAGAAGGACTGAACATATGTTGTTAAACAGCTAGTTATCTTGGTCTACAGATTAAATATTTAGACACATGCAATGTGGGTCTGCATTGATGCCCTTTCCCTGGGCCCAGCAGAAGCCAGCGATGGCCCAGACTGAGATATGCAGGCTTTACTAGCACTCCAGCAAGGTGGAGTGGGAAGCCAGCAGCAGTCCATAAAAGGCAGAGCATAAAGACAGAATCACAGTGCTTGAAGTGACACAAGGAAAAAAAATGGAAAGGCATTGATAGTAAAACCTAAGAATTGCACCAGCCGTGTAAATGATTCCATGGTAGAAAGCAGATCCTCACCCATCTCTCAGCTAGTGGACTTGATAAAAGATGCTTAAAGGCTTTGAACTTCATTTTCTTCAAATATAAAATTGGGATGATTAGATCTATGCCAAAAAGTTACTATGAGAATTCAAAAGGAGTAGATAAAGTCATTAAGTGAGGACACATACTGAGTGCCATGTGAATTGTAACTATCCTTGTGATACTGATGGTTTCTCCAGTGATACTGCTGAGGCTTTGTAGGGGCACAGAGCTGGAAAGGACACCTTCTTCCAAACATCAGATGTCGCAGAATTCACTTTTGTATAGACATAGCAGCATACATATGTATGGTGAAAGTAAGTTGTGTAAGACAATATTGCAAAAGGGATTGCTTATCTGGTCTGCTCATTGTAAGCCTCAGAGTCATAAATGTGAGTCTGACATGTGATTTTCAGTTTGAGTTAGCTCAGATCAGATCTCTTTCTGACATTAGACAGGGAGCATTATTATTATTAACTTTCAATAAAAGAGTACTTCATGAGAAAATAGATGGGGCATTTTGAAGTGAAAGCTATATGCAGTTTATTAAAAAGTAACTTAAGAATAATTACATATAGTAAACTAAAAGTTATAAGTGGCACACTCTTACATTTCCTTCTGTCTTTAGTATTATCCGGTGAATCCTTGGCCAGCTGGGAATGCTGAGGGGCATGGCTTCTGGTTTGGTGTACTTTAGAATTTCTTCCTTCCTTCTCTGAGCAGAACTTGTTAATGTCCCTTGTGGGTTTCATCCTGCCTCTTCCCAGGGGCTAGGATGATTGCTTTTTGTATTACAATGTTTGTTGTAATTTCTGAGATTTTTCCTCTCTATAGCTAGAATCAGTAAGATACTTTAAGCAGCAAAGTCTTTACCAGGATTTCTAAGAATTTCTAAGACTAGAGCCTGCAGAAAGCCAGCCTGCCTGCTGTAGGTTATTCAATGGCCAGGAATGGCCTCTTCTACTGCTTTCTTGAGCCAGTCAGTGTTCTTGTTCTTTTGGCTTCATATATTTACTCTGTGTTCTGCCCAGTTGACTCCATGATGTTCTTAAAGCTGTGGCAGTGGGGAGGCTTTTAAGATCCATGACACTTTTTTTTTTTTTTTCCTTTTGGTATGCAAGAGGAACTATCCAATTAGACCATTACTAAATATTGATTCTCCACTAAGTAGAAACATTAATACCACTTTATTTCCTGTGTAACACCATTAAATGCCCTCCCTGGTAATAGTAGTCCAAATTTTATGATGTTTATTATTTATTACCCAGTGGTCATTTGGCTGCTGAAGCTCCCAGGATAGTGCAGAGTGAGGGGAAAAAAAAAAAAAAAGCCAGTGGTAAATGTTCTATCACTAGGCATGAATACTTACAGCTTAATGGTGATCAATGATTTCAATTTTAATTTTTAGACATGATCCAGTCATATCTTTCTTGGGAGCTTGTCAGTAGCTTGATTAAAGATACTGATAAATGTGGAAAGCTAGAAAAGGTAGCTAAATACACAAAAAGTTGAATTGGAAGACAAAAGTATCTTGATGTTGGAATGATGAGTGGAAACCAACCATGTCAAATGCAGGATGGATACATGTAAATTCCTGCACTGAAGTTAGAAAATCTTCCATTCAGCTGCAGGATGGGAAGATGTGTCTTCACAAATGGGCATTTACCAGAGTCTGTCTCTACATCAGCTTTAGAAGTGGGTGGGCTTCCCTGGTGGCTCAGATGGTAAAGAACCCACCTGCAGTGCAGGAGACTCCAGTTTGATCCCTGGGTCAGGAAGATCCCCCAGAGAAGGGAATTGCTACCCATTCTTGCCTGAAGAATTCCATGGGCAGAGGAGCCTGGCAGGCTACAGTCCACGGAGTCACAGAGTCAGACATGACTGAGTGACTAACATACATACACATATCCTTCAAAGTACTTCATACTCTGGTCCTTACCTGCCCGTCAGCCTCAGATCTAATGACATTTTCTCCCAGCCCCATTCCCTTCACATAGGTGATGGGGAAGTAGATTTTAGCTCAATATAAGGAAGAATTTTCTGACAACAAAGCTGTCCCAAAATAGCATGAACTTTCTCTAGAAGCAGCAAAGTCCCCCAAGCAATAACAAGTGTTCCAGCTGAGGCTTAATAAACTTCAGTATGGTAATTGGAAAGGGGATTGAAACAGGGTAACTAAGAAAATAGACTTCAGAATAAAAAAGTTCAAAGATGCATGATTTGGGGCAGAGTGGTAGTTTCTAGAGCTTTATTGGCCTCTTTTCAATACAGGTCTGCGGCTTAGTAGCTGTGTGACCTTGGCAAGTCATTAGAACTCTCCTGGTCTCAGTTATCTATAAAATGTAGACAACGAGAGTGCCTCCCTCACAAGGGCTGTGCTCAGCATTGTGTGAGGGCTAAGAAATAAACATGCATAAAGCTCTTAGAACATTATCTGGCATATCATAAGCACTTAATAAATGTTAATTATTTTATTATTATTTAACCACTTAAACCTATGTTTTCTCATTGATAAAATAAAGGTAGTATTTATCTCGCAAATTTCTTTTGAAAAAGAAATGATGTATGATCAACATAATTCTTAACATACAAAACAGCTATGATTATTAGTTTGATGAAATTTTTTACTGTATATAATATCACTTACAAACCTGAGATTCTATGATTAAATGACTCCAAGGGCCAGATATCAGAGGAATTTTCCCAGCATATTCTGTGGAGGCAGATGCCTATAATTTATGTATAGAAACAAAACTTTCCATCATTCCATCCAATTTAATACATGAATGATGAAAGAAGGAGAGAGGGTGAGACAGAGAATATAAATGAATTAGGAAGAGGAAGAAAGAAAGAAAGAAAATGACAGCTCAAAGATTATAATCCTTACTCCCAATAATCTATGAAACAGCACATGGAAAATTTGGTACCAAAACAAATCTTTAAAAAAAAAAAACTCCATTGGTATCATAATCTTTCTGATAAGCAAGATATTTGTTATTTCTCATTACTATCATATTTTTATTGGGTTTGCAAAATATGCATTTTTCAGGTTGAAGGATGGAAAATGATTTTAAAATTCGAACATAGTTTTTGACTATATTCTAAAAGCTATAAATTCCTTATTGGTATAATCACCTATACTGAACTGTCATTATTAAGACACATATGAATTGTGCTTCTCTGTGAATATTTTTAGTGTATAGGTTTTGACACTGGATTTAAAGATGTTTCTGTCTTTTAACTTCTCTCTTTTATTCTGATATTAAAATGTTAGAATAGAAACACCTATTTTCATGGTTTGCAAGCTCCTAGCAATTGAAATTGAGCTCTTCCTCCAACTGCTTTGATTTTAATTTTCTAATTGAACAGTATTCCTTTCTATAATAAGCACTAACTTGTCTACATGCAGTGGGCTCTATGGAATACACAAGGGGAGTTTAAGAGCTCATCTCCCATTTCTAGTTTAATATACTCCAGCTAGGGTGGTACAAGGAGGAGGAAATGAGAAATGTGCACAATAGTTAAGTGATAACACAAGCAGTTGGCTGTTTACAAGGTGGACACTGTCAGTACTTCGGGGTTCAGATATATTGCTGGGCAGATGTGGGAGGAATTATCACTTTGAAGAGGTCCTGCTGCAGGGCAAGAGAAAATTCTGGCTCCTGATATCTATGCTCTGTGACAGTGGGCAAAATAAGCTCCCAAAGATTCTGCTGCTTCATCTATGGAATACGCATAATGCTGCCTCCCTCTCTTTAGAAAGAATTAAAAACAATAATAATACTATAAGTATATATATGCATATATAGTATAGTATATAGTACATATATACTATAGTATATTATCGTGTAAGTATATATATATATAAAATGTATAATATTGTATATATATATAGTATTCCATTATATGTAATAGAATACTGCTCAGCCATAGAAAAGAATGAAATAATGCCATTTGCAGCAACATGGATGTACCAGGAGATTATCATACTAGGTGAAGTAAGCCAGAAAGAGAAAGACATACACCATATGCTATCACTTATATGTAGAATCTAAAATATCACACAGATGAACTTATTTACAAAGCCGAAACAAACTCACATACATAGCAAACAAACTTATGGTTACGAAAGGAAAAAGGGGGTGTTGTTTGTTGTTTTTAGTTGCTAAGTCATGTCTGGCTCTGCAGCCCCATGGACTGTAGCGTTTCAGGTGCCTCCGTCCATGGGATTTCCCAGGGAAGAATACTGGAGTGGGTTGCCATTTCCTTCTCCAGGGGATCTTCCTGACCCAGGAACTGAACCTGCATCTTCTTCTTTATTGGCTGGCAGATTCTTTACCACTAAGCCACCAGGGAACCCTGGAAAGGGGATGGGGGAGGGATAATTAGGAATATGGGATTAGTAGATACAAAACTACTATATATAAAATAAACAACAAGGTCCTACTGTAGAGCACAAGGAACTGTAATCAGTATCCTGTCATAAATCATAATGGAAAAGAATATGTAAAACACACACACACACATATATATATATATATACACATATACATATACATATACATATATACCAGAGAAGGCGATGGCACCCCCCTCCAGTACTCTTGCCTGGAAAATCCCATGGGCGGAGGAGCCTGGTGGGCTGCAGTCCATGGGGTAGTGAAGAGTCGGACACGACTGAGCGACTTCACTTTCACTTTTCACTTTCATGCATTGGAGAAGGAAATGGCAACCCACTCCAGTGTTCTTGCCCGGAGAATTCTAGGGACTGGGGCGGGGGCTCGTGGGCTGCCGTCTCTGGGGTCACACAGAGTCGGACACTACTGAAGCGACTTAGCAGCAGCAGCATACATATATACGTGTATATGTGTATTCTTAAATCACTTTGCTGTTCACCTAAAACTAATACAACATTGTAAATCAAATATACCACAATAAAAAAAGAACTAAAAACAATATATGGATGATGCCTATCATATGAGAAGAGCCAATAGTTAGGAGTTTGACATGCAGTGTAGCTAGGATTCAAAAGGATAGGTTAAATTCAGAGACACAAATTTTTGGGGAAAAGAAGTAAACAACAGGAATGGAAGTTTCATGTTGATAGTGATAGATTGGGAAATTTTGGAATAAACATGAGCATCCTAGAAAGGAGGGTTTGAGTCCCAAACTAGTTGTATTTAAAAAAAAAAAAGCTGGAGTGGATTTTTTTTTCATTTAATCTTGCTGCTGCTGCTGCTGCTACTAAATCACTTCAGTCATGTCTGACTCTGTGCGACCCCAGAGAAGCATATATAATTGAATATGCTCATAAGAGTTTTTATACAAAATTAGGTGAAAAATGAATGTTTATTTTGAGTGGGGAAATAAATCACAACATATTACAAATTTTTAAAGGCTGAGAGATCTCAAAAACATTACAAAATTTAGGAAATAGCATAATGTGATTGTGAACCAAAAAGGATATATAGCACTAAGTTGGATTGAAGTGTATTCTTTAACTAAAATCCTGTTATACAGATCCAAAACTTTTCCACTACTCTATCACCTCTGGACAAAATGAGGGTGTCAACAAGGTAAAGCCAAAGCAGAACAGCATGGCAGTCTTCATGGTTTTGGATTATACTATTTTACTTTTGCCAATTTTATACTAGCCTATGATTGTGTGAACATGATGCTGAATTCCCTGCCAGGGACTAGTCCTGAATGTTAAGCCTCATTAACGTTGTGACAAATTCACCTCAGCATGAGGACAATGGGAAAAAATCACTGGAGTGAATCATCAGAATTATTGTTTTAGGAAGATGAATCTGGTGTTGTCATAGCTAGAAAAGCAACTGGATATGGAGACAGCAACAGTCAGATATCAAAAAATGAGAGATATCAGAGAGACTTCAACACTCTGACAAGATGTGGACAATGACAGAAAAGGAGGGGCCCAAAGTGACAGGAAGGTTGAGCTCATGTCACTGAGAGAATGCACACTAGAGCGTTTAGCAGGCAAACAGCCATTTGCCGGTGAGAAAGTCTGTCCACTTTATATTGGCCACGGACCTTGGGAGGTGAGAACATCCAGTGGTTGAAGAAAAAAATGCCCCTTTTCTGGCCTGCATGACCACCTCAAACATGGAAATAGCATGGAGTAGGCAATGGCACCCCACTCCAGTACTCTTGCCTGGAAAATCCCACGGACGTAGGAGCCTGGTAGGCTGCAGTCCGTGGGGTCGCTAAGAGTCAGACCCAACTGAGCGACTTCACTTTCACTTTTCACTTTCATGCATTGGAGAAGGAAATGGCAACCCACTCCGGTGTTCTTGCCTGGAGAATCCCAGGGATGGCAGAGCCTGGTGGGCTGCTGTCTATGGGGTCTCACAGAGTTGGACATAAGTGAAGTGACTTAGCAGCAGCAGCAGCAGCAGCAGCGGCAGTCCAGTACTTAACGGTAAGTTAGAAATCAGGAAAATATGGGGTTCTCCTATGGCAGTATTATTGCCAGAGTCTAGGAGTATCTGAGATAACCTAGACCTAGTTTTTAGGAGATCACAGAGGAAAATATACTTGTAGCAAATAGCAGGCCCATTATTCTTGGTTATTGTGGGTATTCTCTGCCAGTCACTGAATGAGAACTGTAGAAACTGGGATCCACCATGTGCAGAATCTCTGTTGCTCAGGTTAGAAATCTTCTCCTTAAGTCTGAGCCTAACTCCCAGTCCCAACCATGATGGGGGCTGGAAGCTGATAGATAACAAGAGGAAGAGTGCTTGTCCCTAGTACCTGTGCTGAGCCAGCCTGTGTTGGAGCCTGAGGACTAGCTCTACCTGGCTTCCAAGTGAGATGAAGAGTGAGCATCCAAACTAAGAGGGAGCAGCTAGCCAAACCCAGGTAAAATGACTACTCCAGCCATGGAAAGGAGAAGCAAGAAGGGGACCACATCCGTATTCTGTCTTAAGTAGGTAGCTGGACTCAATCTGCCATCTTCCTGGACAATGGCTAACCTACAGAATGGTGCCAATTTCTTGGCAACACGTTTATTTTCTCATCGAATCATCACCTTCGCTAATGGGCAAGCACTGGTATTCTACTTCACAGATGACCAGTAGGCTCCAGGTTCAGCTACTTTACCCAAGACTGTGTAGCTCTAAAGGAAGCACCAAGGTAATAATGATACATAACACAGTATTGTAAGTAGTTTTGCTATGTTAGCTCATTTAGTCATCACCACAAGGTTCTAAGGTGATGCTATGGCTATCCCTGTTTCATAGGTGAGGCTGCTGAGGCACATTGATGTCAGGTAGCTTGTCTGAGGTCACAGCTGGGAGTTGACTAAAGGCCTTAGGTTCCAGGATATATTACATGCACCATGTACTCTTCTGCCTTTTCAAGGTTTTAGAACATGCCTACAATGAAGGAGACCTGGGTTCAATTCTTGGGTCAGGAAGATCCCCTGGAGAAGGGCACAGCAACCCACTCAGTATTCTTGCCTGGGAAATCCCATGGGAGAGAGGAAACTGGTGGGGTCCATGGGGTCACAAAGAGTCAGACATGACTGAGTGACTAACACTTTTACTTTCTGATTCTTCAACCATCCTCCTTCTGCTCATTCCATCACAGAAAGACAGAGGGAAAATCTGTTCAAAGGATGAATAGGAGAAGTAGGAAGCACTGGGAGGGAAGGTGATTAGTCAAGTTTTGGAAATGCAAAATGGAGACTTGTGAATGCCCCTGAGGAAAGGGGGACTTTTGGGATTTGTCCTAGAAATGCAGATTTGAGAGGCGACAGCAGGAGATAATAGAGCCATGAGATAGAATCTGCTCCTGTATAATTATGTAATTAAAATAATGATACCTTAGAGTCATTTAGTACTTGATAATTTTCAAAACACTTTTATATATACTATTATGTTTAATCACCTATGATATTTTTAAGTTTAAGTGGTACGGAACCTGCTACATATTACAAATATAAAAGGAATGATTTCCTATTGCAGAGATAAAAGAACAATATGACAGAGAAAGGCAAGGGAAACCATATTTATTGAACCCCTGTTGTGTGCCCAGAAATGGGCAAGATGTTTATGCCATTATCTTACTTAATCCAACAAGGAGTTTATGGGAGCAAATCACATCTTCCCTTTAGAGATAAGGAAACAAAGGCTCGGAAAGTTTAGGTCACTTGTCCAAGATCACACATCTTGCATGTATTGGGCCATCCTGCCAATGACACTGTCTAAATATACATTCCCAGGTTGGTGCTTCATAGCGTTCCTTTATTCATTTCTGTTTGTTCTGGATACATATCATTCACACATACAAAATGAATAGGGTGGAGATCAGAAAATCTGTGTCAACACATCTCCCACCGTGACCACGAAAATCCTGCTTCAAGCCCAGTTCAACTGCTTGCAGTTGTCTTCCACAGAGCAGACTTGGCTCTGGAGTCAAGCTGTATCCCTGTAATTGCTGCTATTTCTCATGTAATGAGAATTGCTGAATTACATCCTGTCTGCCTCTTCCATTCCTCCTATATTCTTAGCTACCCGTCTCTCAGGACTTCTGTTACTTTTAGAATAAATCAGTTTCGACCCTGAGACCTGCTGTGTCTCCTGTAACCTCAATCCCCAGCTGACCAAGCCTGAGAGTTGACCACTTTTGCTAAGAGATTTAGGGATCAGGAAGGCCATTCAAATGGCATGACATCATAGTAGATCCAGATAGAAAAAGCTCACCATGCCAACTAGCATAAATGTGTTTGTTGGATCTAGTCTTCCCTGGGCCAGACCATTTTCTGGGCAGTCTCTAGGCTCCATGTTCAAAGCTACCTTACAAGTAGTTAAAGCAATGGGTCTTGAGTAGGGGCAGTATTATATAGTGGTTAAGACTAGCAGTTTTGTTTTTTTTTAATTTTTAAATTGATTTTTATTTTATTTGAGTGTAGTTGCTTTACAGTGTTATGTTAGTTTCTACTGTACAGAAAAATAAACCAGTCATAATATACACATATCCCCTCCCTTTGAGACTTCCTTCCCATTCAGGTCACCACCGTGCATTATGTAGGGTTCCCTATGTTATGCAATATGTTCTCATTAGTCATCTCTTTCATACATAGTATCAATAGTGTAAGTTAACAGCTTTGAGATAAATCTTGTGTTCAGATCCTGCCCCCATTCTTTCAGATCAGTTCAGTTCAGTCGCTCAGTCATGTCCGACTCTTTGCAACCCCATGAATCACAACATGCCAGGCCTCCCTGTCCATCACCAACTCCCGGAGTTCACTCAAACTCCTGTCCATTGAGTCGGTGATACCATCCAGCCATCTCATCCTCTGTTGTCCCCTTCTCCTCCTGCCCCCAATCCCTCCCAGCATCAGGGTCTTTTCCAATGAGTCAACTCTTCACAGGAGGTAGCCAAAGTATTGGAGTTTCAGCTTTAGCATCAGTCCTTCCAATGAACACCCAGGACTGATCTCTTTTAGGATGGACTGCTTGGATCTCCTTGCAGTCCAAGGGACTCCCCCCATTCTTTACTTAACTTATAAATTTGAAAGATATTTGAGACTTAGATCCCCCATTTATAAATGAGGAATAATGTCTGCCTCAGGGTTGTTACATGAATTAATGGATGTGAAATATTTGTTACCTGTGGAGCACTCAATGAGGCTTCTGCTGCTACTATTACTTTTATCACTGGGAGTTACAGGCATGAAATTTTTTAAGATTTATGGCCTGTTCATAATGTTACTATAGCAGCCTAGGGAGCTAAGTGTGATATAGACCAGTGGTTCCCAAACTTGGCTACATATTAGAATCACCTAGGGATTTTTTTTTCAACATTCAGTTTCCCATCCTATTCTAGTTTAATCAGAATATCTGGATAAGGGAACTAGGCATCCATAGTTTTCAAAGATGCCAGGTGTTTCCAACCTGCAGCAAAGTTTGGGAACCACTGTTACAGACAATTTCCTTCCGTTCTTCTAGCACCTGTTCCAAGGATCAGTAGGATCAGTGCCTCTCTGTGCTCACTTCCACAGCCTAGCAAGAAAGGTCAGTGACCCTGGCTCCCTCACTCTTGTCTGCCTTCCTCCCCCAGGTACATGTGCTCCACCAATGGAATCATTGCTGAGCTTTCTTCCATAAAATGTTGAAGCCGGAAGAATGTGAACTGTTAAACAAGGACCAGGCGGGGAGGTAAAGGCCCTGCTGCTGCTGCTGCTGCTAAGTCGCATCAGTCGTGTCTGACTCTGTGCGACCCTACAGACGGCAGCCCACAAGGCTCCCCCGTCCCTGGGATTCTCCTGGCAAGAACACTGGAGTGGGTTGCCATTTCCTTCTCCAATGCATGAAAGTGAAAAGTGAAAGTGAAGTCGCTCAGTCGTGTCCGACCCTCAGCGACCTCATCCTTCCAGGCTCCTCCATCCATGGGATTTTCCAGGCAAGAGTACTGGAGTGGTGCCATTGCCTTCTCCAGGGTAAAGGCCCTAGGTTCAGCAAAAGAGCAGATGAAGAATTTAGGCCTTTGGGACTCCAAGATGATAAGAGCAGTTATTGAAATCCTAGTCAGTCTCTCTCAATGCCTCCAGGATCTTTTCACTTCGACTTTTGCTCCTGCTAATGGGCTAAAATGGAAAAATGCTGAGCTTTCAAAGAAAGTATAAATGTCCCTTGTGTGTGTTTAGTCACTCAATCATGTCCAAGTCGCTGTGACTCAATGGACTGTAGCCCACCAGGCTTCTCCATCTATGGGATTCTCCAGGCAAGAATACTGAAGTGGGTTGCCATTTCCTTCTCCAGGAGATATTCCCATAGGATTTGAACCCAGGTCTCCTGCATTGGCAGGCAGATTCTTTACTGTCTGAGCCACCAGGGAAACCCATAAATGCTCCTTCTCAGAGGAATTAATGAATAGGGAGATTAAAGGTTCCAGAGTATTCCTGTGGAAACTGTTGAAAAAGCCAGACATTAGAAGTATAGGGACAGATTTTAATTAGTAATAACTATGGCAATGGGAAGAGATTCCAGTGTGAGCCAGACTCAACTTCTCACCTGTGACTGTGTCTTTGAAAGGGAGAATGAAGGATTAGGAGGGGGTGAGCAGTGCTCAGTAGAGACAGGAAGTGGAAAATGACAACAGGCTAGAAGGCAGCTGGTCCATGTGAAACCATCTAGGTTTGCAACTCGGAGCTTATTACAGCTGGGCTCCTGCCCCCACAACAGAGCCTGGGAGGCAGGGGACCTATCTTCAGATGTTGTCTGGAACAAACAGTAAATTCTTTTAGCAGCCTTGAGTTTTCTCAGGCAGGCACTTTAAGAGGGGTTAGGGTCCACCCGTGCTTCCCTGGTGGCTCAGGTGGTAAAGAATGTGTCTGCAATGCAGGAGACCTGGGTTTGATCCCTGTGTCGGGATCTCCTGGAGATGGGAATGGCTACCCACTCCAGTATTCTTGCCTGGATAATCCCATGGAAAAGGGAGCCTGGCAGGCTATAGTCGATGGGGTCACAAACAGTCAGACACGACTAAGCACGCAAGATACACACAGGGTCCTCCTGGGGATGTAGCCTTGAGCTGTTAGAAACTACATGAATATTTTCAAGTGTTTATAGGCCAAGGTTCAGGCCTTGTGCAGAAGAGGACTTGGGTGACCTGGCTAGAGTTTGGTTAAGGAGGATCTTTATCAAGACAGAAGATTGGTGAATGTTATTTACAGTCTTTCCTTCCCCTTGATGCCTTTCTGCCATGCTGCACAATTAAGGCCAGAATCTATGTAGCATGTGCTCTGTGGTCCACAGCAAAGCAAGTAGCACAGGCCTGACCCCCTCATGAATGAGGTCCCCGTGCTTGATCTCAGGGCTTTCTCTTGTTTAACACTGACTCAGCCCCCTTGTTCTTCTCCAGTGTCTTATCTTCTTTTTACCAGTCATGTGGTTCCACTTGGCCTCTGAATATGCCCAAAAGAGAGTGGCAGGTCATCAGAGAAACTCTTATGGTGATGATCCTGGCTTTTGAGGCCTCAGCCCATTTGTCAAGATCCTGAAGGTGAAAGAGGAGAATGAAAAAAGTTGGCTTAAAACTCAACATTCAGAAAATTAAGGTCATGGCATCTGGTCCCATCACTTCATGGCAAATAGATGAGGAAAAAATGAAAACAATGACAGCCCAAGAAAACAAAAATTTTCTTGGACTCCAAAATCACTGTGGATGGTGACTGCAGCCATGAAATTAAAAGACACTTGCTCCTTGGAAGAAAAGCTATAATCAACCTGGACAGCATATTAGAAAGCAGAGACATCACTTTGCCAACAAAGGTACATATAGTAACTATGGTTTATCCAGTAGTCATGTACAAATGTGAGAATTGGACCATAAAGAAGGCTGAGCATCAAAGAATTGATGCTTTCAAACTGTGGTGCTGGAGAAGACTCTTGAGAGTTCCTTGGACAGCAATGAGATCAAATCAGTCAATCCTAAAGGAAATCAACCCTGAATATTTATTGGAAGGACTGATATTGAAGCTCTAATACCCTGGCTGCCTGATGCAAAGAGCTGACTCATTGGAAAAGACCCTGATGCTGGGAAAGATTGAGAGCAGGAGGAGAAGGGGGTGACAGAGGATGAGATGGTTGGATGGTATCATCATCTCTTGGACATGAGTTTGAATAAAGTCCAGGAGATAGTGAAGGATAGGGAAGCCTAACATGCTTCAGTCCATGGGGCTGCAAAGAGTCAGCCCTAGGGCCATGGATGTTGTAGTGTTGCCATGGCAACATGACCACCCTGACCCTTCCTGGACTCAAATTCCCTGGCAGTATGTTTTTTAGGATTGTGAAAATAAGAAAGAGTGCAAACCAGTTTCTTCCATAAACCACTACTGTGTAGCCAGATGGGAAAAGCTATCACTTAGCCATTTTTTAAACATGCTCTGCTAATTTCTGGTCAGTGCCAAGTGCCGTTCTTCTGAAACTGTGGCATCATGGAGAAGAATGCATATGCTTATTCTAAACTGTGGGTGGCGCCACAGCTCTGCTACTTAGTAGCTGCGTGACTTTGGTCAGTGCTTCTCTGTGCATAAGCTTCTGGTATGTAAAATGGAATAACAATTGTGATTATTATGTAATTAATATGTATAAAGTACTTAAAATAGTTCCTGACAGATAATAAGCACTTTAAAAATATTTGTCATTGTTATCCCAAAGTTTTCAATACCCTTCTGCTTGTCTTCCCCTTTGGTAAAAGTTTACACTGTGGATTATGAATTTTTCTTGAAATTTCTTCACTGTGACTGAGACTCGCTTGTGTCTTTCGGTTTCTCTCCTCTCCGTGTTCTTGCTTTCCCTTACTATCCATCCAAATTCAGCTACCCTAGCATTTTGGTTCATGGCCATCTTTCTGTTCATCTCTGTATGTTCCCTTCAGACAATTTCAGTTGCTCCCTGTAGTTTCTCTCATGATAAGGTACCTGATTCACAGCCTCTGTCCCTGCCTTCAGATGGAGCTTGAGATCTGGCCTTTTGGGTGGAACTTGTGTCTTTATTTATCTAGTGGTTGATTAGCTTTGGCATCAGAAAGCCTTTTTTCGGTGGGGCTTTTCTAGATCAATGGTATAATTAGCAATTCATTTAATTTCTCTACTTCTTCATTTTTCTCCCAATAAACTGGGAGATAATAATAATAGCTTCTAGTGCAGAGTAATTATAAGCATTAAATGGATATTTTTTAGCAAATGCTTGGCAGAGTGCCTGGTGTTTAGAATGTGTTCTAGCTATTCTGGTTGAATCCTCAAATTTCACGTGTCTAAAACTCAGATTATTGCCCACTTCTCACAAAACCAGCTTTTCTCCTAAATTTGTTACAACTGCTAATATTACTGTTATATTCTGAGCCAACCTGTTTCCATGAGTTGAACCATCCTTGACTCTTTCCTCTCTTTCATCTGATGGGTCAGCAAATTCTGTTATTCAGGTTCTTGCTGATATCTTCCAACCCATGTTTTGTTTATTTTTTTCTTTTGAAATTGTCAGTTTCTCTCTTTATTCCATTTCTTTCACATGCATGAGTTAGTCCATTATAAAATTAACATATGCTCCTTGAACATCCAAAGATATATCGACATATCAAGAAAACTCCTCCTCCTATCTGCTTTCCCCCCACTATTTTATTGTCACTCTCCTATATCTTGTTTGCTCTAATTCAGTAGTCTCTCAATAATCTCTTTGACTTAAGAGGCCCACTGCCCAAATTCTATGATCAGCAATTGCACCTCGCATAATCAGGGTGACAGATGACAAAGACCTGAACAGGATGGATGTGTGCATGTGTGTGTGTTTACAATTTTAACATTGAATGTTATTATTTATATTATGTCACAAACCCAACTATTTCCTTTACTTTTAAAAATAATGTATTTGGCTGCACTGGCTCTTAGTTACAGCATGCAAAGATCCAGTCTCCGCTAAGGTATGCAGGATCTTTGAGTTATGGCATGTGTACTCTTAGTTTTGGCCTGTGGGATCTAGTTTCCTGACCAGGTATTGAATCTGGGCTCTCTGCATTGGGAGGGCAGAGTCTTAGCCACTGGACCACCAGGGAAATCCTGCCTCCTTTACTTTTTATTCTGTTTGATGCCTGAAGAGTTTTGGACTTGTAACCTCTGTTAACCTGGTTAATTCCAACCTTTTGATGATATAACAAGCAAAATTGCCCCAAAGTGCCTTTGGCAGCTAGTGGGGACTTGTACCTTCACCAAATCTCAGCTTCCCGTATGGCTTCCTCCTCTCACAGAGGTTACAGCAACATTTCATGGGTCCCAAGGTCTGCAAATCCCAGCTCTCTTATTTCCCCAGACACCAAAGAAAAATAGCAGGCTCCACAAATTGAGACTCAATCTGACTAGGTAATCTGAACATTCACCCACTGTGATGCTTAATTTATAGGTCAAATTGACCATACCATGAGGTACCAGATTAGACATTATTTCTGAGTGTGTCTGTGAGATTACTTCTGGATGAGGTTAGCATTTGAATCAGTGACTCAAGAAAGCAGATGTCCCTCCCCATTATGGAGGTGTCTTATCACCCACTCCATCAAGGGCCTGAGTAGAACAAAAGGTAGAGAAAAGAGGAATCGATTCATTTTACGTCCTGTTTGACTGCTTGAGCTGGGACATCAGTCTCCTGCCCTTGGACTAGGATGACGCCACTGCCTTGCCTGGGTGTTTGGCTGGCAGACAGCAGACTATGAGACTTCTCAGCCTCCATCATTACATGAGCCAGTTCCTCATACTAAATCTTATGTATCTTTATCTCTGTATCTGTTTGTCTATGTATACACACACCCTATTGATTCTGTTTCTCTGGAGAATCCTGACTAATACATCCACCAATGGGCACATTTTTCATACTTATCCTTAAGAAGTGAGAGTATTAAAGGAAGGTGGTCTGACAACAGTTGCTTGGAAACACAGCAAGTTCAGCAGTTCCTTGACCCCAGTACAATTCTTTGTGGCACGAAGGGAGTACCCAGGCTCCCATGACTTCTTTTCCTTGCTTATCTTTGGTCTATTTAAGCTGCTCAATGGCTCCTGTTCCTTAATTCATATGATGTGAAGTTGTGAACTTGGTACAAAACCCTAGCACATTAGAGGTAGGAACGCAGAAGTGATCTATTTAATAGCTCACCACAACCACCTTTTAGTCTACCATGGAACTTTCTTTATAACCCTGTGACTAACTTCTCTCTCCAGATTTTTCTTCCATTAGTCCTGATTGACCTTCTATGCACACAGAGATACTTACCATTTTAAGTCATCTCCTTATGATTTGTTGATTCTACTCTTTGTAAGTTCTCATCTCACTCCTGTCTCCTCCTGCCCACCTCCCACCATCTGATTTAAAGGCTACCTTCTCTCAGAAAGCTTTCTTTAGAGACTAGTTCAGGTAAGCTGTCTTCTTCCAAACCTTCTTTTTCAGACCATCTTGTGGGATAGAACCCACTCTGCCTTGGGTTGAAAATATTTGGTCACACTTAAAAAAAAAATCTCCTTATCCTTCAAAGATAGGACTGCTGTTATTCATCATTGCACTCAGCACACACTGCTTTGCTTGAAGTAGTCAATACATGAGTGGCTAAAATAGGACTTCTGCCTCATAGCATATATGAAGAAAAAGGTGGCCCTTTGAAAGCCTTCAAGCCTTTGGAGGCTTTCAAAACTAACACAGAGTTTTTCTTGAATTTTGAGGGCTGCACAAACCAATGACTTACTGAATGCAAACTACAACTAACAGCCTTTCCCTGCGATTCTGACTCATTGGAGATGCATCTTCCAGGTCTCAATGCCTGGCAAGTACCCTGAAATTAGTTTTTATTTGTTGTCTTTCTTAGCCACATCTTGTGAATAGCCCTGATATTTTTATTTGACTGTGTTTGGCCCTTAAATTACTCTCCAGCAATTTGGCTGGATGTGGGACCTCATTTCCTAGCCAGCCTGCTTATCTGTAAGCCAGCTGTTTCCTGTATGTAGACCACCACACCTATTTTTACTGTTACTGTCTTTTTTATTCAAATATATTTCAAATATGAGTGAGTGAATGCTTGAGAAGAAATCTGCATGATGAAATATCTTTCATCTTATTTAAATAAGGCTTTATCAACAGGGTGTAAAACTTCTGGGTATAATGTCAAAACAATAGAGGTGTTTGACATAAGCCATAGATCCTCCAAGTATTGGATTTTTTCTCCCACAAGATATTCAGGATACTTTGAAATAAATTTTTAAAATTTGTGATCTTTGAACTGATTTATTGTTGCTTAAAATAGGGGTGAATGGAAAACAGAGCTATCTTAACCCATCTTCTGACCAACAGCTAGTTGTTTTTGTTTTAATTTATTTTAATTGGAGGATAATTACTTTACAGTTTTGTGATAGTTTCTGCCATACATCAACATGAAACAGCCAGAGGTATACACATGTCCCCTCCCTTTTGAACCTCTCTCCCACCTCCCACCACTTCCCATCACTCTCGGTTGTCACAGGGTTTGAGTTCCCTGTGTCATACAGCAAATTCCCACTGGCTATTTTTACATATGGTAATGTAAGCTATCTGTACCCATGTTCTGATTGATAGCTAGTTTTTGACCAAAACCAAAAAGTACATAAAGTAACTAAAAATCACAGAGGAACAACTTCCACTCCCAATCAAGAGAAGCAGGGGTTCAGTTTACTCTCTGTATGGACTGAATGTTTGTGGTTTTCACTAAAACCACATTTAAAAATTAAAATGTTTAATTTAATTTAAAATTAAAACCATGTAAAAATTAAAATGTTTAAGCCCTAACCCTCAATGTGATGGTATTAAGAGGTGGGCCCTTTTTAAATGAGGTCATAAGAATAGAGATAGCATGATGGGATTAATGTCTGTTAGAGGGCAGAGATATTGAATAATATTCACCAAACTGAAAAGGAACTTTAAGACTGAAACACCAAGCAAGCAAGTGGGGTCTGAGAAGCATCCCAGCATAAGTGATGTTTGAGTTGCTTTTGAATGGTCTACATAGGGCAGGCAGTTGTGGCTCAGAGGTTAAAGCATCTGCCCGCAATGCGGGAGACCTGGGTTCAATCCCTGGGTTGGGAAGATCTTCTGGAAAAGGAAATGGCAACCCACTCCAGTATTCTTGCCTGGAGAATCCCATGGATGGAGGAGCCTGGTGGGCTATAGTCCACGGGGTCGCAAAGAGTCGGACACGACTGAGTGACTTCACTTTCATATAGGGTAAAGAGTTGGGTACAGCTTTCTAGGCAGAAGGAGTAGCAAATGCAAATCCTGGACGCATCAAACCAAATGGGGCTTGGGAGTAAATTAAGTAGTCTGTAGCCTAATCCGGACTTTTTATGTGAGGGAATGGATGAGGATTGACCCAAAGATGGAAATGGCTCAATTTTGGCAGAGTTTATTGTGGAGCATTATTCTGGAACTGCTGCTTTCTGGAATAGTAACTGGATCTTACAGACCACACTTGATCTTAGCCAAAAGACTGAGAAGCGATGCATCTTACAGACCAGAGTAATCACTCCCTTCTCAAGCCTTTCTCTGTCAGTTATTCAGGGACTTATTCAGCTTGTCTTGCACTCATCAAAAATGTCATGCTTTCCATTTTTCCTCTATATGACTCAGACTGTGGTTCATTTGTATCTTCCGTAGATGTTAGCATTGTTCTTGGTATATAATGGCCCTAAATATATAGTTGTTGCATTACAACATTTAAGAAGGTATGTATTAAATACAACGTGATCCATCTGTGATAGTCTGCTTATTAGGATGTCAGCTGAAAAGATAAACACAGTGCCATTGTAGATGTATTCATTTCTTCCACATGAATTTTGGCATATCTGATTTTAGAATATTTCTCTTTTTGGGGGTTGCTGTGATCAAATGAGAAGTACAAATGAAATGCTACACTGTTTTCTTAATTTATTTCTACACTCAAAACTTTCCCTAAGCTTAAATGGAAATGCTTTCATCAGAATATGCCTGCATATTCAAGAATAACATCACCATAAAATGAATGCTAAAAATAGCTTTTTATTCTCTTGTCAGTCCAGACTGCCAAGGTATTGTGGCATTTTTAGCAAAGTCTAGATCCTCATTTTCAAATGAGAGTTTGCTTTGTCTTCTCAATTCTGGGCTATGTATCAGCCAGACACCTCATTAAAGCCTAGCTTTATTAAAATAGAGGGAAATAACAACTCCTAGTATTGCTTCTGTAATGTACACTATCTATAACAAGCCCCCAAAATAAAACTTGAATGGCTGTAGAGTAAGGAAATAACTAATTAGCAAGATGTATTATAATGAAATATAGGACATTTGAATGTACAACCTGAATAATATAAAGCCAGAATGTTTGTATACAGTCACAAGGGAACTCTAGGAAAATATCATACTATTTCCAAATAATGTAGCACATTATTTTTATTATTGATATTATACCTTTATGAAAGAGCAGGAAATCAAAGCTATCACTTTTGCTTTTGATTTAATTATCTCCTTTTATGCTATGGTAAATGAAACTATTGGTTATTTTATCCCGCAAATATTTTCTCTACAACGCCATCTGTAAGATCCAGACTATTGCATACAAAAGATGCTCCATAAATGGTTGGAAAGAATTAAACTCCTACAATACCTGTTTTTTTCTATATATTTAAAAAATTTTATTAAAGTATAGTTGATTTACAATGTTGTAGTAATTTCTTCTGTAAAGCACAATGATTCAGTTATATACATATATATACAGACACTTATTTTCACATTCTTTTCCATTATGGTTTATCAAAGAATATTGAATATAGCTATTTGTGCTATACAGCATGGCCTTGTTTTTTATCATCCTCTGTATAATAGTTTGCATCTGGTAGTCCCGAACTCCCAATCCTTCCCTACCTCCACCAGCTTTTTCTGAGATGAAAGACAAGAAAACTAAGTCAGAATAAATCTTTTTAAATTTTTTTAAAAAAGATTTGCCTCCCTGCTTCACACTTTAACGTATCCAGAGCTCCTGTGCATCCTCACTGTTACCTTTCTAAGTGCCACGTCATCTTCACATGGGTTCCTAAGATGAACTGTAGCCTGTGCTCACTACAAATCTCTTCCTTCCCAATTTTCTGTAAATAAGTCATCCAACTAGGCATTCATTGCAGTTATAAATTTGCAGTCACCAACATTAACCAGACAGTCACTTCTCCTGAGTTTCTGTATTCAACTCTGCCCTATTTTCTTTAATCTCCCAACATTTACTTCTGTGGGACTTACAGCAGAAAATCTAGTCTTATATTTCTTTGAGTAAACAAAGGCTAACAGAAGCACACTATTTCAACTTCTTCTTTTGGAAACCTCAAATCTCCCTTCCCCTAAACCCATCTGTTCTGCCTTGCCTCTTGTCAAAATGAACGTAAAATGCCTCTCCCAGTGCAAGGCCAGTCTTCCCTCTGGTACTCTAATGACTTCTCAGAACTCGCATTCCTTTTGTTCCTTTTTTCTGTTGCAAAAACCTTCTTTTTTTAAATTTTTTTTATTTTGTAATTGGAGGATAATTTCTGTACAATGTTGTGGTTCTGCTATATGACAACGTGAATCAGCTATAAGCATACATATATCTCCTCCATCTTACAACTGTCATTGTTTTGACTGTCTTTTCCTTTGGCACCTTTAACCTCTCTTTCTCTACCAACTTGCGTGTACTAGCTTTGCAGTATGCTCCAGACTTGTTTAAAACAAGCACGCTTCCCCAGCTTTCACTCCTAGCTGCTACTTTCTCTGTGTGCCTCTTCACAACCAAGTCTTCTTGAAAGGGCTCTACACTGACTATTTTCAATTATTTAACCCTTACTTATGCCTCAACCCATGGCTTACCCTGTCCTATGCAGCAATGGCACTTTATAATATCACCAGTAACATCCTTGTTGCATAATTTTATCAGACTCTTCAGCTCCTTCCAGCTTTAACCCTCATATATAACATCACCCTTTGATACTGTGCAGAAAAGACTTAACAAAGCAGATCTGACTACTTATCTTTAGAAAGGCCTGTTTGCAAGGTTGGTCCTTGTAAAGAATCTGGGAACTTATCCCTCAGGAGTGCTATCACCTCCCACATCCAAACCATTTACAACAGGGGGCTCAGTGTTTTGGCTTGCAGTGTGTCAGGCAAAACAAAGCTGGTTCGGTAACAGTTCAACTTCAGAGGCGGTGATCCTTCAGCAAACAAGAGATTTTGTGAATGCTTAAATGAGTAAAATATTGGATAATCCTTATTTTCCTCAGTGTTTTTAATTTCTTGGCTTCTTAAGTAGGATTTAAATAAGCCCAGTGCTTCCTTGAGAAAGCAGGCTTTTACAGGCTCTGGATTTTCACATATGTTATTGGTGTTGTTCAGTCTCTCAGTCATGTCTGACTCTTTGTGACCCCATGGACTGTAGCATACCAGGCCTTTCTGTCCCTCACTATCTCCTGGAGTTTGCTCAAACTCATGTCCATTGAGTCAATGATGCCATGCAACCATTTCATCCTCTGTTGCCCTCTTCTCCTGCCCTCAATCTTTCCCAGCATCACTATCTTTTCTAATGAGTCTGTTCTTCACATCAGGTGGCCAAAGTACTAGAGCTTCAGCATCAGTCCCTCCAGTGAATATTCAGGATTGACTTTCTTTAGGATTGACTGGTTTGATCTCCTTGCTGTCCAAGGGACTCTCAAGAGTCTTCTCCAGCACCACAGTTCGAAAGCATCAATTTTTCAGGGCTCACATATAATTGCAGTATTAAAGAAGACTGGTTGGTACCCCAGTCCAAAGACAAACATTTTAAAAACAAACTAATGGTTGCATTGGGTCACTGAGGCTGGTTGAGAGAGAAAATCATTCATGATTATAAGCTCAAGAGGCAGAGACAGTGGTTACTGGGAGCATGTAGACCAGCATAACCTGCAAGATATCCATAGATTCATTGGGTACACTGGGGGAATGGACAAGCTGTGTGCACTAGACTATTTCTTGACATGTAATCTATCTTCAAATCTTTGATGCTGACACATGCATGTTCCATACCAGCTCATCTTCCTTTGCTCCATTGACTCTACCTATCCCACATGTCCTTCAGGCTCTCTTCTGTGACTCAGAACCTTAACTATGCTCTAGTAATACTGCCTTCTTCATCTCCTAGCTAATGCAACTCTTTTAATCCAGTTTTTCAAAAATTTTCATACAATTGTAAAGGCTAGTTTTCATTTGCAGTTATTACAAATATTGGCTATGTTTATATAAGATGTTGTTCAATACATCCTTGAGCCTGTCTTACACCCAATGGTTTGTACTGTCCACCCCTCCCCCACACTGGTAACCACTAGTTTGTTCTCTAGATCTGCAAGCCTGCTGCTTTTTGTGTTATGTTTATGTCAATAGTTTGTTTTATTTTTTTTAGATTCGACACATAAGTAGAATGGTATTTATCTTGCCCTGTCTAACTTTTTTCACTTTAGCTTAATGCCCTCCAAGTCCATCCATGTTGCTGCAAATGGCAAAATTTCATTCTTTTCATGGCCGAGTAGGATTTCGTGTGTGTGTGTGTGTGTGTGTGTACATATATACACACACACCACATCTTTATCTATTCACCTATTGATGGACACTTAGGTTGTTTCCATGTCTTGACAACTGTAAATGATGCTGCTGTGAACATTAGTGTGCATATATCTTTTCAAATTAGTGTTTTGTTTTTTTTTTCTGATATGTACCCAGGTGTGGAATTTCAGGGTCATATGGTAGTTCTAATTTTAGTTTCTTGAGGAACCTCTGTGCTGTTTTCCACAGTGGCTTTACCAATTTCTATTCTCCCAGCAGTGTAAGAGGGTTCCTTTTTCTCCACATTCTTGACATTTGTTCTTTTTGGTAACAGTCATTCTCATTGTGGTTTTGACTTACATTTCTGTAATGATTAGTGATACTGAGTATCTTTTTATGCATCTGCATTTCCTCTTTGGAAAATTGTCTATTCAGTTCTTTTGCCCATTTTTGAATTGAGGTTTTTTGATGTTTCAGTTTATGAACTATTTATATATGTTGGATATTAATTCATTATCTATTATAACCTTTGCAATATTTTCTCCCATTTAGTAGGTTGTATTTTCATTTTTTTTTTGATGGTTTCCTTTGTGATGAAAACGTTTTTAAGTTTAATTAGGCCCCATTTGTTTGTTTTTGCTTTTATTTCCTCTGCTTTAGGAGATAGATTAAAAATATACTGCTATGATCTATGTCAAAGAGTGTTCTACCAATGTTTTCTTAATCCCTGCTTTTGAGCTTCAATCTCTTGTATGGTTGTCATTTTTGTACTCCAATAAATGATTTATAATTTCACCTTATTTATATTTTAATGGGTAACACATTATAAGGGAGAACAGTACAACCCAAAGCAGCTTAAACAAACTGATAAAATAGGAAACACTTTTTGGCTTAGGAAGTAAGAAAAGATACCAGGATTTGAGGAAGAGCTACAAGAACTAAGAATAATCCTGGGATTCAAATCCCATTTCTGGTTTTTATTTTTAATTCTCACTTTGAAATTATCCCTCTAAATGGTGGGAAGATACCTTCTAACAGTTCCAGATTCATACTTTAGTTATAAACTCTAGTGCAAAGGAGTTTTGTTTTCTCAGCATCTGCATATCAAAAATAAATAAATAAATAAATTCAAAAGCTAAAAGTCAACAAACAAAAAGGAATGTCTACCTTTTGGCCTAAATATTTGTTCAGTTAGAAAGCATATAATCAGACAGACTTGGAACATGTGCCTATTTCGGAAAGTAGATTAAGGAAGTGTGGTTCTCTGAATAGAGTGAGAGAAACCAGCTGGAGTGATGTGCTGCCTGAACTTGTGACAGTGAAGAGCTCGTGGACTGACTCGGTCAATACATAGGTGCTCTGCATGCTAGTGGCTTACTTTCCTTGTATCCAGTGTTCTTTTGTTTCCCTTTCCACTCAATAGATTTATTGAATCATGAATATAAAGACATAACAGAAACAAATCATATGAAAACCTTTTTAGAATGCTCTACATAATTAGGTGGTTGACATCTTCTGAATTTTTTGTGTTGACTTTAGCTTTGAATGGTGTTTTTTTTTTTCTCTTTACCATAGCAAAGTCTGGTTTAGATGACTTCTGGGGTCACTTCATATCTGAGAAATTTGTCAAAATAGGACAATTTCTGCTCTACTGTTATAACAAAATTGTATCACGGATTCATTAAGCCCCAAGTAGTCCTGGAGGAGTGTCACTCTCTGCATGTCCCAGGAGAGGGCTGCAGATCCCATCACCTGCCCGGGCTAGATATTTTGCTCTTAGTGGCTGCTTTGTCTGTTACTCTGCCTTCAGTTTGAGAGGTGCTCTGCATGCTGGAGGCTATAGCATCCCCAAAGCAGACTAGGGACAGCAGTCATTATTCCACAAAACAAGTGCACCAAGATACCTACAGGCACAAGCTGACACAAACTAAAAATTCAGAGTCACATCACTCAAATGTCAAATCAATCACGGAGATTGAAAGAATATATTTCAGAACATGTTCCTCCTGCTCCTGTTCCTCACTTGTTTTGACACAGTGATACCTTGCTTTGGATTCAATCCATTTATCTACTCCTATATCTGAATTTCATTTTTTTTCCAAGGTTGCAAGCAGGAGGTATAAACATGTTTCATTTGGTAACACAGCTCTTTCAAAGATACTGAGATATAAACGGTGGTGAAGATCTTTGGTTCTTTATCTAAATAATTTTTGGGGCTTACAATATTTCTAAGACTGGGATGTAGGCAGGGCCTATGAAAAAACTGCAGAAACTCTAAAAATTCTTCAGGAGTCACACGATAGGCATATGTATTGCCTTCTCTCTATATCTAGGATTTTATTTCCATAAGAGTGGAACTGGTAGACTTTTAAAATACATATATATATTTGACTGTGCCTGGTCTTAATTGTAGTAAGTGGGATCTTTATTTGCAGCATGCAGGATCGAGTTCCTTGACCATGGATTGAACCCAAGGCTCCTGCCTTGGGAGCTCAGAATCTTAGCCACTGGACCACCAAGGAAGTCCCTGGAACTGATAGACTCTTTGGCCACCAAACAAAAAATGCTTACCCTAATTGGTGGAATTTTGTCCCAATATAATTTAGAGGCTGCCTTTCTTTCAAGCTCTAACCCATGACCTAACAATCTAAGACTAAGAAAAAAGGTTCGGTATTATACAATACATGAGCCACATTTATTTCTGCAACTTCTTTCCTGCAAAAGTAGCTGGGCTTATGGCAGGAGCATTAGACTAATTGTCCAGTGAACATTCTTTCCCTAATCAGAAATTCAGACCTAATTTTCAAAGGGAATAGATATGAGGATTTATGCACACAATTCACTCCTTCTTTCACTCACTGAATGAATGTCACTTAAACATGCCAGGCACAGTTGTTTGGTCATTAAGTCATGTCCGATTCATTGCAACCCCATGGTCTGTAGATCACTAGGCTCCTCTGTCCATGGGATTTCCCAGGCAAGAATACTAGAGTAGGTTGCCATTTCCTTTTCCAAGGACTCTTCCTGCCCCAGGGATCAAACCCAAGTCTCTTGCATTGGCAGGTAGTTTCTTCACTTCTGAGCCACCTGAGAAGCTCACCAGGTACGTTACACTCTGGAAATTGAAAGGTAAATAAACCAGTGTCCTTAGATGTGGAGTAGCTTACAATCAAGTGGAAGAGATAGATATGTAAATTGTCACTGTAATTTGATATGCTAAGTTCTTTAAGAGGTATATAAATAGAATGTTGTTGAAACACAGAAAGAAAGATGAGTTGAACACCCTGGAATCACATCTAGAGTGACTAGAATACTCCGATTAGATGTCTCCTAGAAGATTTCAAGAGGAGGAAATGAAGGACTATTTAAAACTATTGGCTCAAAGCTAAATCTTTAAATAAAGGTAATATTTTCTGCAGTTGAGTCCAACAATGCTATATCCTGGTTTATAATGACACGGATGACTATCTATCTATCTATTCATCCATCCACATGGATACAAGGTGAGAAACTTGAGACAAAGAGGGCTCTTTTCAAAATTACCCAAGAACAGCAAGCATGTCTTGGGTGTCTTCCCCCAGATGCAGAATTGGAGACAATTGTTCAAAAACTAGCCCTTTATTTCAGAGGTTATCCCAGAAAGCAGCAATGGAACATGGAAGAACCAAGACAAAGACAGGAGGGAGGCCAATAATAGATCCACATCAAGCAAGTTACCACTGTGGTCAACTAAGACCCAGTTCCTCTGAGAATCTCTAAGAAAATCACTCTAGAGTTATCCCCCAAGGTAAAAAGGAAAAGAGGCTGTTTATTCTTCATCTTCCATCTTTCATTGTCTGAGACTCAATCTCAGAAACATAAACTATTTTGAGCCAAGAGAAAGCTCTTATAGGGGAGAATCCCAGGTGCCTGCACTGGAACACCTTAGACATACACTTGAATGTGATATCAAGGTGTTATAGGTGAAAACCAATAGCATCTTCTGTACGGTATTAACTGAGATTGTCCCAGGTGAACTGGACTGAATATATGGTCTCCCTACTGTTGACCTCATATATTAGGAATGCATTTTTCTTTCTTTCCGTGAGTTGAATATGAATCTGAAAAATTCAAAACAGTTAAATTTGGAGGATGTAATTAAAAATGTCCATTATTAGATTTCTACTAAGATCCTCTCTTGATGTCTTGCTCATATAATCCACAACCATGTAGAAGCTCAGTGGTTTGTGTTGCTATCTTCCTTTATCCAATTATATTTGCTCCATCTGTACTTTCTTGTGAATTTTCTCTAATTATCAAGCACACATTTAATTAAGCACCTTTTTAGTCACTTAGCATGAAGTTGTGAAAGTTGAAAGAGTGAGAATCAGTCATATGAGACGAATAGCAAAAAGCATGAAATAGACCCACCTGTTCAAAACTGGTGAAATGAAATGAATGTGAGGAGTATTAAATATTCTGAGGAGCAACTATCACTTTATTGTTTTGCAAAATGGCTTTTGAATTGTCATTAATGTTCTTAGTAATTAATGAACACCAGATGGAATATGCAAGACAAGACCATATCCATCAGAGGGTGTTTCCTCAGAGTTAAATGAGGCAGAGCTTGGAAAGTTTTCTCCTCCCTTAGTCTTGGGTCAGAAAAAAGGCCCATATATTTTGTCATAACTTTGGAGGAAACCTAAAAAGCATGCCCTGGCCTCTCTGATACCCAGACATGAGACACAGTACTTTATTTCTACCCATCCATTTTCAGTACAAAATTCTGCTCTCTGACTCCAAATGTTTCCAAGCAGTTTTCATTCTTTCCCACTAGGTAAAAAGAACAGTTTTAAGAAACTATAAGTGGGTGAAAAGAGGAAAGCAGCAGGCCGTATAGTTCCAGTGTCTGAATCATGAAAATGAATGAGTCAGTTGTTACTCCATGACTTGGGAGGGCAGATGTACATCCACAGCTAAAGCATATTAGTATTAGTACTTCTAAATAGTAATAGAAACACAAGATCTAAGGTTCTCTAAGGTCTTGAAGGATAGGGTTTCAGGGGTGTAATCTAGAGAACTTCAAAATGTATGGAAATGATTGAAGATGAGGTATTATGGGATTGGGTAGTAAATCAAGATGCAGTGACTGTATGCCACAATAAAAGAATGAGATGATCTGTTCTTTAGACTTTTCTGTACTTTCCCTTGTGACTGAAACTTTGCAAAGTTTCAGAGAATGGAGTAGACTCTTTAGTTCTAAAAGGAAAATTATTAGAAACGTTTCTGCTGAATCTGGGTGGAAAAGAATCAGAGATGAAGCAAGGGAGGATGAGCTGTAATGTTGGGAAGTTGTCCTAAGAAGTAAATAAAACCAATGAATATGGAGAGCTTTGTTGATTATACTCCAGGTCTTGAGCTTGCTTCTTCTCAAAACCAGTTAGAAAGTTGGAAACAGGGATTTTGCATGTTAAAAATGAACAAATTCCTACCATTTGAGACTGGTGATATATTGACCTATTTGCTTATTTGACCTTACCATGCTCACTCTCAGTCTGAGGCTTTCTTGGTCATGTAGTCCCCATTAATTGAATTACCATTACCCACCACCTTTGCCCTTTCATCTCTCAATATGATGGAGCTACTACCTTAAAGGCCCCACAAAAGTCTAGCCTTCTCTAGGAAGATTTTCTTTATCCTCAAGTCCACTCTGATCTCTCCCTCTTTTGAAATATTTTGATATTCATGATCTGTTTCAGTCATTTCCTGATTGGAGTATAATATATTGTCTATACTATAATGCTTGCTATTACTTTACATGCATAACCGTTTATCTCCAACTAAACCGTAGATTCAGGAAGCCATGACTGTGACTTATACTTCTTCTGTGTACCCATATCACTGAACATAGAACAACATGGATTCGTGGACTATTTGAGCTGAAATAGTTAAAATGCTGTTAAGTTAAAATGCTGTATTTAAGGATAAGACAACTGAGACCCATAAAAGAAAAAACACCTTTCCAGTGTCTTTTAAAGAGTTAGAGTGTTGAAACTTGACTATAAAATTCTGACCCAAGTCTAATGCTCTTTATATTATACCAGATAGCCTCTGAAATCTGATATGTATTGAGACAAATTTCATTACTTTAAAGTTCTGGGGATTCTTAGGGGCATTCTCCAAAGTAAAAGTATTGGAACTCACCACTTCTTTTGTGAGGGGGAGCATTTTTCAAAGTTGTCAAACTGAAGAGTTTTCCTTGAAAGAGCATTTAACCCATTTTTCCCAATTGGACTGCAGCCTACCAGGCTCCTCCGTCCATGCGATTTTCCAGGCAAGAGTCCTGGAGTGGAGTGCCATTGCCTTCTCCGATTAATTAATTAGGCTGAATCAAGTCTTAGTTGCAGCACACAGGATTTTTTGTTGCAGCACAAGGACTCTAGTCGTGGCACACAAGCTTCAGGAGTTAGGGTGCTCAGTCTTAGTTGCTCTATGTATGTGGGCTTTTAGTTCCCCAACCGGTGATCAAACTCGCATCCCCTGCATAGCATGGCTGATTCTTAACCACTGGACCACTGGGGAAGTCCATCCCCAATTTAACTCATTTTGGTTGGAGCAGAGAGTTTTGGCTTTTCTCATCCTTTCCTCCGCTCTTTGATTCTATCTGATAATCAGCAAGAAGGGGGGTTTTATCATCTAAAATAAATCATCTATGTAACAATGAGAGCATCTTTCTGTCTTCTCTAGCAGTTAGAATGTCTGTGAATTTTGTGCCAAGTGACACATGGAAAAGGTCTAGCTACAACTTAAGACTTCATCAAAACCCCACCTGTCCCTTCTAGCCATAGATCGATCAGCATTTTCCCGTCAGCATATGAAATTTCTTCTAAATAAAAAGGTACAAACACACAGTAAGAGAAGAAAGGAAAAGGGCAGACAAAAAGCAAAAGTGACAGAAATCATCAGACAGGTGTCTTTGGCAGAGCTAATACTGCCTGACCCCCATTCCAAACCTTACCGGCAGGCAAGTATGTGACAGCTGCCAGCCTGCAGACACAGGCGCCAGCTGCTGAAAATGTACAATGCTTGGATTTCCTAAAACCTGACAGAAAAGATTAGCCTGATGGAGTCTTCTAGGGACAGTGCACATTGAACATAAGGACAGAAGCTGGTTGAAAGTAACAAGAATGGGAATTTACAGAGTGCTCTGTGAAATCAGGGACGTCCCAGGTGGCTCAGTGGTAAAGAATCCACCTACCAGGGCAGGAGCTGCAGGTTCGATCCCTGGGTCAGGAAGATTCCCTGGAAATGGCAACTCACTCCGATATTCTTACTTGGAAAATCCCATGGACAGAGGAGCCTGGCAGGCTACAATTCATGGGGTCACAAAGAGTCAGACATGACTGAACAACTGAGCACGCACAGATTCAGACTGTGAAATTAACCACCAGGATACATTTCCCTTGAATCCTAAGCAAGCCGAGCCTTAATCTTAGGGGTAAAGGTTGGCTGACTAATTAGTCCTGAGTTTGGAAACTTGAAGTGCTGCTTATCACCTTTTTGATTTTTAAATTTATTTTGGACTGGTATTATTATTATTATTATTATTTTTCTCTCTGCTGAGAGAGAGCTGCCTCAGCCGCTATCTCAGCTATCAGAGCTGCCTTAAAATCCTCTCTCACATTTCTTTCTTTTTTTCAAATATAGTCACAAATTTGGATTTCCAAAATGTGCCAATTTATAAAAACTAATTCATAGAAGAGAAAAAGCATTAGATATCTTTTATGTTCTGAATGTCTCTGAAAAATAATTGAGGCTGTACCTGACAACTAAAGCAAGTTAGAAAGCACTCTTTCACAAGACCTATGATTTTCTTCCTATTGTGCTGAATCACAGTGGGTCCTGGAAACAAAGAGAATAAAGGCATTTCCTACATGGTGTTGTTTAATTATAAAGTAGATTTTTACTGAAATATATTTGTGAATGATATACACATTTTAGCATTGACTTGTACTACAATTCACTACAAGTTAAAGCTGATATTTTTCCAAGCTTTGAATGCTATTATACATTTATAGCCAAATGTGATGCCACTGTTACAATTCAGGGCCAGGACTAAGGTGGAACGAGTGAAGCTCCCAGGGAGAAAATTCAAGAGACGCTCTCAGGCTATACTCACACGATGGTCTCATGTGAGACCTTCTTAAATTTTGCAGCCTAGGAGTTTCCCTGCTCTCACCTGGTTGAAATTGTGGTCTTTGCTCTTTGTCAATAAATGATCTGCCGTATTATCTGGAACTGGGTATTGCAGTGTTGTCTACCCTGATAGTCTCTCTTTTTACCATCTCTGTGTTCTAGTAGAGATTGTAGACCTCTAAGTATCTCATTAAATGCGTCCAAGGCACAAAAAAGAATATTGCACTAAACACTAAAATGCCAACTTCTTGGTGACTGAAAGAAATGGAGGACACCAGGGTCAAATTCCAGAAAGTAATTGGGATGGGGGAGAGTTTGGGAATTATGAGGAGTATTATAAGGTTCCCTGTCTGGGATTACTGACCAACATTTATTTCAAGTGTCACTGGAGGAAACTGTGGGTGGTAACACGTTTTAGCATCAGGGCATTTGAAGAAAACAGAAGAATTGCCTGTTGATAGATCTGGCAGCCATCCCCTCAGAGACTAACCTATAAACACTCAGTGTTACCATGATGCAGCTATCTGTTATCCTTTACCTTATTCCAGATATTTTGCCAGATATGCAGACAGACTATCTCTAAATCTCACAGAAACCTATTTTTCAGGTGATATTGCAAAGTATCAGAGGCATTGTTTGCGCCCATAAAGTTAACAAGTGTCAGAACCTACATTTTAAGCCAGCTTCATCAACCTCCAAGATCTTTAGTATAAATCACTGCTTGTGTTATGTGATTGATTGTAAAATATAAGCAAACACACACTACCATAATTAAAGAAGCCAGAATGATATTAGAACCCACCAGAATATATTGTGAATAGCCTTCTGACTTATGGCAATATATAAGCATCTCATCCTCAAGTGTTGCCAAAACTTCAGCCTCTGTTCACCAATGCTGAATAGAAACATGAAGACAGTTTTGGGTCAAGTAGGAAAGAATAGCTTTATTGCTTTGCTAGTCAAGGGTGCCCACAGTGGGCTAATGACTCACAACTGCGCATCTCATCCTGGAGGGCGTAGTGAGGAATCTTGTAGTGTTCAAGGATGTCACCCCTGTTCAGCTATTTACCTTATTTCTCATTTCACATTCATAAAATGTGGTTGATGCTTTGTATTTTTCAGAACTCTTCTGGTTACAGGTGCCAGAAATCCAACTCAAAATGGCTTAAGCCAAAAAGTGGTTTAAAAACAGACCCATATAACCACAAATTCAGGGGGTAAGCTAGTTGAGGCACAAGTGAATTCAGGGGTTTATATAATATCATTGAAATGAATCAATTCTCTCCAACTCTGAAGTCCACACAATGACATCCTGGCTCAGTTGTCCAGCAATCTCATGTGTTAGTGAAATGGTTGCCAGCAGCCCCTGGCTTTTATCTGTATTTCATCAGCCCGAGGAGAAACTAAATTCATCTTTCAGAGCTACTTCATTCTGTCCCAGGATTGAGTCCACTTTGAGTCTCATGACCAACTTTCAGCAGGAAACAGTGACAAGGAGATTTTAGTGTCTGATTAGTCAAACTTGTGTTCTATTGCCTGTTCAGATTTGTAGCAGGAAACTCTATACTTGAAACATATGCGCTTAGTTTGAGGGTGGGGTAGTTTCCCAGGGAAAAGAAGGACTTTCAGAGAATAGTTTTTCTGGATAAAATACAGGATTCTCATTCAAATATGAATTTCAGACAAATAATGAATATTTTTTAGTAGAAGTCTCCCAAATGCTGCATCAATTTTAGTATAAATATGTCCCATGCAATATTTGAGACATACTTACACTAAGAAATTATTCATGTGTAATTGAAATTCAAATTCAAGTGGATGTTTTCTACTTATATTTGCAAAGTCTGGCAACTCTATAAGCAGAAACAGCAGAGGTTCACTTAAAGATTTTATTAGTTACATTTTTCACATAAGATTTTTTACCCAGGGAAATTTCAGAACAAGCCCCAAATCATACACATATCATAAATCTCGACAGTATATTAACTCATGGCTACTGGTTTATAAAGCCACCATTTAATCTAATCCCAAGCTTCCTCATCTCAAACCCCTTAAAATAAGAGGACCCATGCATTCCCTAGCACTGAAGAACTAATCCTGACCTTTGGATTAGTAGTGCTCATCTGAGATCCAGTGAGATTAGCTCCTGACTCATCAATGCTAACTTCAGGAGGATCAGCAAACTTTTACAGCTTCATTTTATTCTAAGAATGCTAATTAGCCAATATTGTGTAAAATGTACCTTTTCCCACCAGTTCCCTTGAAGGGAAAGATAATCTGGAAAGGATCACAGAGATTACATAGAAATTGACTTCTGTCACACCCAGTTTACTGATCAGTTCAGTCCAGTCGCTCAGTTGTGTCTGACTCTTTGCAACCCCATGGACCACAGCATGCCAGGCCTCCCTGTCCATCATCAACTCCCGGAGCTACTCAAACTCATGTCCATTGAGTCGGTGATGCCATCCAACCATCTCATCATCTCGTCCCCTTCTCCTCTTGCCTTCAATCTTTCCCAGCATCAGGGTCTTTTCAAATGAGTCAGCTCTTCACATCAGGTGGCCAAAGTACTGGAGTTTCAGCTTCAGCATCAGTCCTTCCAATGAACATTCAGGACTGATTTCCTTTAGGATGGACTGGTTGGATCTCCTTGCAGTCCAAGGGACTCTCAAGAGTCTTCTCCAACACCACAGTTCAAAAGCATCAATTCTTCTGCGCTCAGCTTTCTTTATAGTCCAACTCTCACATCCATACATGATTACTGGAAAAACCACTGCCTTGATTAGACAGAACTTTGTTGGCAAAGTAATGTCTTTGCTTTTTAATATTCTGTCTAGGTTGGTCATAACTTTTCTTCCAAGGAGCAAGTGTCTTTTAATTTCATGGCTGCAGTCACCATCTGCAGTGATTTTGGAGCCCCAAAAAATAAAGTCTGTCACTGTTTCCACTGTTTCCCCATCTATTTGCCATGACTTGATGGGACAGGATGCCATGATCTTTGTTTTCTGAATGTTGAGCTTTAAGCTAGCTTTTTTACTCTCCTCTTTCACTTTCATCAAGAGGCTTTTTAGTTCTTCACTTTCTGCCATAGGGTGATGTCATCTGCATATTTGAGGTTAATGATATTTCTCCCTGCAATCTTGATTCCAGTTTGTGCTTCTTCCAGCCCAGCGTTTCTCATGATCTACTCTGCGTATAAGTTAAATAAGCAGAGTGACAATATACAGCCTTGATGTACTCCTTTTCCTATTTGGAACCAGTCTGTTGTTCCATGTCCAGTTCTAACTGTTGTTTCCTGACCTGCATACAGGTTTCTCAAGAAGCAGGTCAGGTGGTCTGGTATTTCCATCTCTTTCAGAATTTTCCACAGTTTATTGTGATCTACACAGTCAAGGACTTTGGCATAGTCAATAAAGCAGAAATAGATATTTTTCTGGAACTCTCTTGCTTTTTCAATGATCCAGCAGATGTTGGCAATTTGATCTTTGGTTCCTCTGCCTTTTCTAAAACCAGCTTGAACATCTGGAAGTTCACAGTAAATGTATTGTTGAAGCCTGGCTTGGAGAATTTTGAGCATTAATTTACTAATGTGTGAAATGAGTGCAATTGTGTGGTAGTTTGAGCATACTTTGGTGTTGCCTTCCTTTGGGATTGGAATGAAAACTGACCTTTTCCAGTCCTGTGGCCACTGCTGAATTACCAAATTTGCTGGCATATTGAGTGCAACACTTTCACAATATCATCTTTTAGGATTTGAAATAGCTCAACTGGAATTCCATCACCTCCACTAGCTTTGTTCATAGTGATGCTTCCGAAGGCCCACTTGACTTCACATTCCAGGATGTCTGGGTCTAGGTGAGTGATCACACATCATGGTTATCTGGATCATGAAGATCTTTTTTGTACATTTTTTCTGTGTATTCTTGCCTCCTCTTCTTAATATCTTCTGCTTTTGTTAGGTCCATACCATTTCTGTCCTTTATTGAGCCCATCTTTGCATGAAATGTTCCCTTGGTATCTCTAATTTACTGATAAAATCAATAAAAAAGAGATTTGGTAGTACTGGAGCCAGAGGGTTCCTCATGACAAAAAGAGCTCACCACTTGGGCTTTGCAGAGGAGCAGGAAGTTAAAATCAAACAGAGATCTTTAAGAAAACACAAAACTCATTTCATTGGCTTTAAGTGCATAAGCACCTAATTTTAGACTTGGATTCTTCATGGCAGTGTTGCCTGCTTTGTTGTTATTTCAGGAAGAAAACTACAACTAGTTCCACTTCATTTCCTAATATAGTAGATCCATTTTTTTTTATCACTTCACACAAATTAGTATATTAAAGCTGAATAAACCTTCTATTTTAATTGCTAATCTTCTCACTGTGCTTACAAATGTCCCTCTACAATGTATACAGGGAAAGAGCCAAGAGAGTGCCTGCTTAAATGGATTTATTAGCTCATTCAGGTAAAGATTAGCCCCTGTCTTTTACGGACGCTCCAACTGGATGAAACCAAAACGAGAGGTGAGTTCAGACAGAATAGTAAGACACAGTAATGAAATCAATAATTGGATTCAGTTTAGCTGAATAATAATTGGAGTCAGTTAATAATGACTGAACATATCATCCTGATCAGTCCATCCAGGTTTGTAGAACTGGGCTAGGCTGGGGACCTGGGCCCCTTTACCAGAGTGTTTGCACTTGCACCCGGTCAGATGTCTCCTCCAGCAACAGAATAGAAAGAAACTATAAGGGACTAAAAGTAACTGAGCAGGTAACTATACACTTGGACGGCAGAGGCAATACAAACAATAAAATACAAAAAAGTTGCAAACTGACTGCCACTCCTGAAGTGCTGGGAGCAAAGGTAGGGTACTCTGCACACAGCACAACCAGGGAAGTGGGCAAGCAAAGTCACCCCTCCAGCCCAACCCACCTACTCTCACCTCATTTAAAGACCAGGGCACCAGTTTCTTGTGCCCTGCCAATGCAGGAGATGCAAGAGATTCGGTTTTGATCCCTGGGTTGGGAAGATCCCCTAGAGTAGGAAATGGCATCCCACTCCAGTATTCTTGTCTGGAGAGTCCCATGGACAGAAGAACCTGGCCAGTTGCAGTCCATGGGCTCGCAAAGAGTTGGATACACACATGTCTGCTGTAGAACAAGACCTGGTGAAGCCTTGCCTGAATTCCTTGTTGGGTATCTTATCAATTTTTATTGACTAAAGAATCTAAGAACTCTAGTCCGCAACAGGGTGATCCAGCACCACCAAGCTGACATAATTAGGAAGAAAATAATCATAACCCTGAAAGCACTACCACTTTCAAATATGTAGACTCTAAGTACTTATATTAGCTTATGTAAAGTTTGCAACAGTTTCATGAGGTATGTTTTATTTTCACATTTTACAGATCAGGAGCCTGGGGTTCTAGGATTTGTAATGGAACTTACTCAGTGGCAGAGTTGGGATTTTAAAACAAATCTGTTCAATTTCAAAATCCATACCATTTACTACTGTACCTTACTGCATCTCTAGGTTGCAAACTAATCATGAAAGCAAGGTCAGAAAGCTTTAAAAAATTTTTTTTAAACAATGTTTGATTGCGTCTTTATTCACACATTGGCTACTTATCAAAATAATGTAAGTAGATGCCCTGTAAGATTCTTTCCAAAATAATCACCTTGGGCCTCATGTGCTTTCAGAGAATCTGTCATAACAGGAGGACACAGAGCTCCCTGTGCACTGATGCCCAGGGTTCTCATCTCAGGGCCTGACCGAGCACTTCCTTCCCTGCTTGACACCTGAAGGTCTCAGTAGAGTTCCCCCACTTGGTAAGGGCACTGTTTTTCTGTCCTTAGCTCAGGCTGCTATAATACGGTTGGATTGGGTGAGACCTTCTTCCTGGTTTGCAGATAGCTGTGTTCTAGTTATGACCTCATTGTGGGTAGGGGTAGGTCTAGTGTCTCTTCTTTTTATAAAGGCATTACTCCCATCATGAAGGCCCTATTCATATAATCTATTGTTGTTGGTTAGTCACTAAGTCGTATCCAGCTCTTTTGCAAGCCCATGGACTGTAGCCTGTCAGGCTCCTCTGTCCATGGAATTCTCCAAGCAAGAATACTGGAGTGGATTGCCATGCCCTCCTTCAGGGAATCTTCCCAACCCAGAGATCGAACCGGTGTCTCCTACTTTATAAGACTTAATCTAACCATAATTATTTCCTAAAGACCTCATTTCCAAATACTTTCACATTGTCATGAGGGCTTCTACATATGAACTTTGTGAGAACACAGGTATTTAGTCCATAACAGTACTTTCTGTCTAAACACCAGCAACATCATGCTTGTTAAAAAGTATTTAAGTGTTTTCTAATATTTCTGTGCCAACAAGAATTCCATAGACAGGGAAATTACCTGGGTAGTTCTTAAATAGAGAGTGCTTATTAAGCATTTGCTATGCTCCAAAAACTGTGCTAATACATGTTCTAATCTTTAAAACAGCTCTTCAGAGTAAGCATTATCACTCTCTCTTTGCAGGTAAGAAAACTAAAGTTCAGTGAAGTTTGTAACTTATTTAAGGTTAAAAAAAGCTAGTTGGTAGACACAATAAGATTTAGCTTCAAAGAGTGAGATTCAACTTCTGATCATAGTATGAACAGAAAATTAGCATCTTTTCTGTATTAGCACCATAATACAGAAAATACTACCATAATACATAATTGATTATGAAAGTAATCAATAAACAGTCTTAAATAGGAATGTGCGTGCTAAGTTGTTTCAGTTGAGCCCGACTCTGTGAGACCCTATGGCCTGTAACCCTTCAGGCTCATCTGTCCATGGGATTCTCCAGGCAAGAATACTGAAGTGGGTTGCCATGCTCTCCTCCAGGAGATCTTCCCAATCCGGGGATCAAACCTGTGTCTCTTACATCTCCTGCATTGGCAGGCAGATTCTTTACCACTAGTTCCACCTGGGAAGCCCAAAATAGGAATAGAAAAATTTTATTTGAGCCAAATTGAGGACTATAGCCTGGAATCCAGCTGCTCAGATTACTCTGAGAAAATGATTTGGAGAAATCTGGTTTTCAGCATGGTTTTATGTCTAATCAAAGAACACCAAAAAAATCAGGAATGCATTTCTTCAAGGTTTCAAAACAAACAGAAAGCATCAGAACATACACAGGCAGTCATCATGAGCGTGGTGCCTGGGAAAGGAGTCTGATCATTGAAAGAGGATGCATCATTGAAATGTGTCCCAGGAAGGGAGGCATTTAGTCTTTATTTTTAACATGGGCATTTTTTTTTTTTAAGTTTTGCTTAGTACACCCTTTGCTTAAAAAAAAAAAAAAAAAGTAATAATAATTAAAGCAGATGTACTTTGTATGTTTGATAGACTAAAAACAGGCTGTTTTGCTTAACATAAAATTCAAGTTACTTCATATATAAGCCGAATGACTTCTCCATACTTTAATATGTGAAAATTTTTTTTGTCAACTGCTAAGGGAAGTAAACTGAACAGAAAATGAAAGGAATGAAGCGGTACTATTACATTCTTCTGATGTAGTAGAGCAGAGTCATTAAAGGGTTGATCTTCTGTAGCCAGACCTGGGTTCAAATTCGGTTTCTGTGTTATTAGCTTTGTGACTTTGCTTATTAACATGTGTTTTTGATGTTTTGATAATGGAGACCCCTGGAGAAGCTGCCTCTCCCAAGTGTAGCCAATTTTATTTGGAAGTGCACCTTTTCCCTGCAAACCAGCCAATCCAGAGCCCGTACCCTCAACAGCCTTCTTTATGGGATTCCTGCTCACCAGGGCTCTCTCCCCCAGCCTTAATCACCCCTCCCAGACAAATAGGGGCGACCCTTATGCCCTAGAGCCAATCCTAAGCCTGTTTACCCTCTCTCACCTGTCCCTTACCCCGGAAGGAGAATGAAGTCTTTTGTCCATGTGGTCCTCATTCTCCTTCTGCCTCCTGACCAACTCTGCTGCTCCCTGTGTGATCTTCCATGGCGGGGCATCACTCAGTGGTATGGCATACCTCCTACCTAGTCTTGGGAACTGTGAGTAACAAGCTGCCTTTTTAATTATAATCTTCTCCTAATCTGTTGGCTTCTCCATACCTGAATAATTGTGAAATATGCATTTTAAAACACCTTGGGAAATTCATTTCACTTCTATGGGCCTCAGTTATTTTTCTTTTTCTGTAAAATTGTTGATCATGGATTTCTATATGAAACTGCATGAAAGGCTCCGCACAGAGCCAGGCTTATGGTAAGAATTCAACTGGTAGTATTAATATTGTCCAGGTTTTTAGCATCATTACTGTTTGTTTCTGGAAAACATGGGTCAGTTTTGGTTTACCTCGTGTGTTTCTAGTGGTTGACAGAGAGTAGACAGACACTAAAAAACAAAAGTTGTGTTTTAAATAAATTAAGGCATTTATTCTTTCTCAGAAGTCCTTATGACTGAAATTAAAGACCTAATTGAGCCAACCTGCCTTGAGGACCAGAGTGCCTTGATTTAGCAGCATCTCATAGCTCAGTGGTGGAGAAGGAAATGGCAACCCACTCCATTGTTCTTGCCTGGAGAATCCCAGGGACGGGGGAGCCTGGTGGGCTGCCGTCTATGGGGTCACACAGAGTCGGACACGACTGAAGCGACGCAGCAGCAGCAGCAGCAGCATAGTTCAGTTGGTAAAGCATCTGCCTGCAATGTGGGAGACTTGGGTTCAATTCCTGGGTCAGGAAGTTCCCCTGGAGAAGGAAATGGCAACCTGCTCCAGTATTCTTAATCCTATAGACAGAGGAACCTGGCAGGCTCATGGGATCGCAAGAGTCGGACACAACTTAGTGCTATCTTTCTTTCTTTTCTTTGCAGTATGGCTGAGCAAAACCACTTGTTCTTGGGCATCTACATTTTATTTTCTAGGTAAACACATAAGCATCGCTAAACATACAAAAACAGTAAAGTGACAGGAAAGTTCTTCCGTGTACACTTTTCTCAGTCTTGCAGTCTTAACTATTAAGAGTTTGAAATTTGAAAAAAAAAAAAAAGAGTTTGAAATTTGAGATATATCCTTGAGGGAAAAAATTACACATTTATAAAAATGCCATAAATAATAAATGTTTTTCCTTCAGAACATGGTGCCTGCCAGGGACGAATGACGGCCGCATTGAGTAGAAACAGCGTGTGTCTTTTTATAAACAGGGTTCTTCTAAAACTGCTGCATCTTCCTTTTTTATTCTGATTGTGAATTCCAGAGATGTAGCATAGCAGAGAGGCCTGGTGCGTGAAGAGGGGCTGCTCTCAGGAAAGCTCTGGAGTCAAATGACAATTTGTGAGGAATGAGACAGTCTGAATTTTGGTACCATGTGTGCAGGCTCTGATCTGCCTCTGGCATGGATTTCTTTGCTGTGTTAAGGGAAACATTACCTGATGCGTCAAACAGAAAGTGTTAAGAGCGGATACTGTTGTGTCTGAGCAGTCATTTCTTAGAACCTGAAATTCTCTGTGATTTCAAAACTTGTGATAGCTATGGGAGAGCAGGATATAAGAGAGAAGAAATGTGGTCCCGGGGGACATTTCTAAATACCATCAGCGCTAATGGCTGACTGACAAGGTGGTGATGTGGTAGTGGCCACAGAATTGCCCATGGATCACCTTCTCTCCTCAGGTTGCCCTCTATGTGGGCTGATGTGGATTGGATTAAAAAAGAAACATAAGTTCTCTTCTTTTAGGTCACATAGTCTGGGGGTCCCCAACCTCTGGGATCTAACGCCTGATGGTCTGAGGTGAAGCTGATTTAAGAGGAATATAAATAAAGTGCACATAAATGTAATATGCTTGAATCATGAAAACTGTCTCCACAAAACCTGTCTGTGATGCCAGAAAGACTGGGGACTGCTGAGAGTCTCCCTTCTTTTCTTGCTGCTTTGTCTTTTTGTGTTGCAACATTTAGCCCTTATTTCATAGATAAATTAGGGCAATAACCAAATCTGGACCAATATCAATAATACATACTTTCTTCAGAATTTATGATTTTTTAATGCGCTTTCAAACACACTAATGTTATATAGCTGAAACTGCTTCTATATTTTCAACATTGGCTTACGATTACAGTTGGCATGAAAAAATAGTGTATAGATAATATTTAAAGCATTACTTAATGTGTGCCTATTGTGTGCTGGGCTCTGTGCCACCTTTATTGCATTTATTATCTTTTATTACAAAAATTCTCTAGGCTATATATACCCATATTACAAATAAGGAAACTAAGGCTCAGGTTACATTGGGAAGCAAAAGTCACTTATATATAAGCAGTGGCCTATAAACCTACACGGAGAAGGCAATGGCACCCCACTCCAGTACTCTTGCCTGGAAAATCCCATGGATGGAGAAGCCTGGAAGGCTGCAGTCCATGGGGTCGCTAAGGGTCGGACCTGACTGAGCGACTTCACTTTCACTTTTCCCTTTCATGCATTGAAGAAGGAAATGGCACCCACTCCAGTGTTCTTGCCTGGAGAATCCCAGGGACGGGGGAGCCTGGTGGGCTGACGTCTATGGGGTCACACAGAGTCGGACACGACTGAAGTGACTTAGCAGCAGCAGCATAAACCTACAACTTAGATATTTTTCTACAACTCCATCTTGTGCTTCAAATTTTCAGTGTGTTCCCAAAGTATGAGAAAACAAACAATCATTTATTTGGTTATTTAACATAGAAATTCACATTATTTCTGTCCTTGGGCATATTAATAAAACAAGAAAGAAGGATATTTTTTCTGGTTGATTCTGATTTGTCTGATTCCATAGAATTTCTCATTTTTTAATTGAAATATAATTGGTTTACAATGTTGTGTTAGTTTCTGCTGTACAATGAAGTGAATCAGCTATAAGCATACATATGCCCCGTCCCTCATGAGCCTCTTCTCCTTAACCCGCGCCCCTCCCCCTCCCGCCCCCATCTAGGTCATCACGGAGCACTGAGCTGAGCTTCCTGTGCTGTACAGCGGGCTCCCTACTGTATACCATATATACATATATACATATGTATACCATATATACACATGGTAGTGTATATATATCAATGCTACTCTCAATTTGTCCTGCCCTCTCCTTTCCTAATTCTGTAACATTTCAGAGGAAAGTTGATGTTTTAGGTCTTGTGCAGACGCTGACTTACATGTTTAACTCAGTGCTTTGTCCTTCCCATGGAAATGTTCTCCTCTACTGTGACGGGTCCCAGGAAGGCACCAGGTCTGCTCCTATGTCACAGGCCCCAGAGCAGAGCTAGGACGACAGATATTACAGGATTTCATGAAGCCCTGGGATTAGGTGGACCTTTTGATGAGGCATTTAATTTGGAGTTTAGCTTTAGCACTCTTTAATGCAGCAGTCATCTCTGAGTGGTGGATGATGCCTTGGGCCTAGGCCTCTAATCTCCAGATGTTTGTTCTGTCTAGCTAAAGTGATTTCTTCAGCTTAGCATATAAAACAGTACAAATTATCAAGCAGAGGCTCTAGAATGCCAGCAAACAAGCACTAAGATATAAGCTGTGTCTGAAAAGTTGAATGAAAATCACCCACAGAAGGTTCATACTAGGGATAAACAGTGAAATGCAGAGGAGGTCTCAGTCCGCCCCTCCCCATCCCATCCCCACCCCAGGACCCATGGGATGGAAGGACAGTCAGCTTTCTGGTATGTTCCCTCTATCAGCACCCACGTGAACCTTTCCAAAGGCCAGTGTGGCTGTGATTCACAACGACCTCCCCACCCACCCGCCCCTTTCTCTCCTTTGTTTTTGCTTTTTGAGTGTTTAAGGCTTAAAGTGGAGGATTTTTGCTTACCCCCCACCACATACACCTTGCCTCCAGCCTTAACATAAAATGTTAATGCTGAGAAATTAGAAATCTCTCAGGACACATGCCCTTCTGTGGCCTCAACTGTTCAGTGGTGACAATCTGAAAAGGCTACATACTATACAGTTCCAACTATATGGCATTTTAGCAAAAGGCAAAAATATGGAGACAGTAAAATGATCAGTGGTTGCCAGGGTATAAGGGAAGATAAGAGTGTATAGGTGGAGCAGAGAAGATTTTTTAGGATGGTAAAACTATACAATACTGTAATGGTGGATACATGTTATTGAATATGTCAGAACTCATAGAATATATGACTCCAAGAGGAAAGCCTATTGTAAACTTTGGATTTGGGGTGATGGGGAAGTGAAAATTGACCAGTTGTAGCAAACATGCCACTCTGATGTGGAATGGTGATAGCAGGGGAAGCTTAGTGTGTGTGGAGAGGGGGAGAGGGATGCATGGGGCATGTATGAGAATGCCCTGTACTCTCAACTCCATCATTTTGTGAAGCTAGAACTGCTGTAAAAAAATTATTACACACACACAAAGGTGAAGTGTTTTTTATTCAAAGAAACACAATTCTTGCTATCTATATTTTTACTATCAACATAATTGGATGTTATTTTTTAGATGTCAAGATAGATGAATGGTTATAAATAGGTGGATAAAGATAGATACAAGTACTTGTATAAAATTATAAAAGTACATGCTGTTTTAATAACAAGACTATTCTGGGTCTTTTGCTTCTCCATAAAATCTCTAGAATCACTTTTAGATATCTATTAGATAACTTGCTCTTATTTTAACTGGGATTGCATTGAATCTATAGATAAAGTTGGGAAGAACTGACATCTTGACAGTATTGAGTCTTCCTATCCATGAACATGGACTTGCTCTATTTTTTAGTTCTGTGAGTTTGTTCATTAGCTTCATAGTTTTCTTCATATAGATTTTATATATATTTTGTTTGATTTATACCTAAGTATTTCATTTTGAGGGGGCTACTAATGTAAATGGTATTCTGTTTTAAATTTCAAATTCTACTTGTTCATTGCGTGAAAAGCCATTGACTTTTGTACTTAAGCTTAGTATCCAGCAATGTTGGTATGATCGCTTATTAGTTCCACAAAATTTTTTGTCAGTTCTTTCAGATTTTCTGCCTAGATCATCATGGTACCCATAAATAAAGATAGCTTTATTTCTTCCTTCTGAATCTCTATCTCTTATTTCCCTTTCTTATTGCATTGGCTATAGCTTCCAGTATGATATTGAAAAAGAGTGGTGATTGGGGTGATCCTTGTCTTGTTCCTGATCTTAGGGGGAAAACATCTAGTTTCTCACCACTGAGTATGTTGTTAACTGTAGGTTTTTTGAAGATGTTATTTATCAAACTGAGGCAGTTCCTATCTATTGCAAGTTTGCTAAGAGTTTTTTATTATTAATAAATGTTGGATTATGTTGAATGCTTTTTCTTCAACTATTGATGTGATCATATGATGGTATTGACTTCTATATATTATATATTTTTTGGAACTGATATTTTTACTGTTAATTTGTCTCTGATTTAATCCCCACCCCACTCAAAGATTGATTTTGCTTCTGTTATGAGGTTAGGCTAGGGCAGATTAATTTAATCCAGCAAGGAACTGAGTTTATTTGAAGTTGGGCTTCTATCTGAAAGCTCCTTATTTCCAGTTTACCTTTATTTACATTGTGTAGCCTTCCTACTGTGTAGTCCTTTAGAGTTGGTTACAGCTGGAAATCTGGAATAATTAACAAGGCTTTTTCTCTCTGGTGTTTCCTGAGCTCTGATTTTTGTTGTTCCTGTGAAATAGTCCAAATAGCTCAGATTCTCAGTTTTTATACTTTCTGCTCACGTTCTCAAACTCTGTGCCACAACTTTGAATTAGCAAAGTCTGAAGTGAAACTGCAGCACAAATATAGGCTTCACTCTTGAAGATTCCCTCCACTCTATCCTTTTAGTGCTGCACTCACCTTTTCATTGCTTTGCTCTCCAGTGGATTTTAAATGTAATCACAGCAAACTGTGGAAAATTCTTAAAGAGATGGGAATACCAGACCACCTGACCTGCTTCCTGAGAAATCTGTATGCAGGTCAAGAAGCAACAGTTAGAATTGGACATGAAACAACAGACTGGTTCCAAATCTGGAAAGGAGTACCTCAAGGCTGTATATTGTCACCCTGCTTATTTAACTTATATGCAGAGTACATCATGAGAAACACTGGGCTGGAGGAAGCACAAGCTGAATCAAGATTGCAGGGAGAAATATTAATAACCTCAGATATGCAGATGACACCACCCTTACGGCAGAAAGAGAAGAAGAACTAGAGTCTTGATGAAAGTGAAAGAGGAGAGTGAAAGAGCTGGCTTAAAACTCAACAGTCAGAAAACTAAGATCATGGCATCTGATTGCATCACTTCATGGCAAATAGATGGGGAAACAGTAACAGACTTTTTATTTTGGGGCTCCAAATTCACTGCAGATGGTGACTGCAGCCATGAAATTAAAAGACGCTTACTCCTTGGAAGAAAAGTTATGACCAACCTAGATAGCATATTCAAAAGCAGAGACATTACTTTGCCAACCAAGGTCCATCTAGTCAAGGCTATGGTTTTTCCAGTAGTCATGTATGGATGTGAGAGTTGGACTGTGAAGAAAGCTGAGAGCCGAAGAATTGATGCTTTTGAACTGTGGTGTTGGAGATTCTTGAGAGTCCCTTGGACAGCAAGGAGATCCAACCAGCCATCCTAAAGGAAATCAGTCCTGAATATTCATTGGAAGGACTGGTGCTGAAGCTGAAACTCCAATACTTTGGCAACCTGATGTGAAGAACTGACTCATTTGAAAAGACCCTAATGCTGAGAAAGACTGCAGGTAGGAGGAGAAGGGGACGGCAGAGGATGAGATGGTTGGATGGCATCACTGACTCAATGGACATGAATTTGAGTAAACTCTGGGAGTTGGTGATGGACAGGGAAGCCTGGCATGCTGCAGTCCATGGAGTCACAAAAGGTTGGAAACAACTGAGCAATTGAACTGAACCAAATAAGATACTCATTTAGTGAAGGAGAATTGGTCTGAATTGTTTACCCACCAGTGCTAGAAATGGGATTTTTATTTTTGAAAGACATTTTGCCTAGGCAATTTTCTTTTTTACTGTTTTCCTCAGAACTTTGAAGTTATTGCCATTGTCTCTTATATTGAATAAGGCTTGAATTGAATAATCTTAGTGTCACCTTGACAATGGATTTGATTTTCCTGCCTAGGTATCCAGCCTAAGTATCTAAAAATAATTTTTCTGTTCTTGACCTGTTATAGATTACCTACTGTATATTTGTAAAAAGCTTTTAGAATAAATTTTGCTTAAAAATGAAATAGAAAACATCTTGATATGCACATTTTTGTGTTTAGAAATTAAAATATTCTTGTATTATATTTTGAATGTTTTCCCCATTTCCTGAAGTGTCCTCTACCAGTTAACATTGTGGTATACTGTTGTCTGTTGAATTTCTTTAACTTACATTTACTATCTTTGTCTTTTTATTTACTGTGTTTTATATTATGTTTTACATCTATATCAGTAATTTGAGTAACAGAAATATTCCATTACTTTCTAATTAATTTAAATACATAGTGATGTTTGGGGTTCTCTTTCTCGTAATAATGGTTTTTGTTAAGATATTAGTAGTTCACTTTTTATGCATCATTTTGCTTTAGTATATTTCTGAGTTCTTATTTCACTAAGATTTTGTAGTGTGAAACAATGAGAGACATTTGCTTCCAATCTTTGTGTTATGTTTTCATCTATCATGGACTTATTTTCTGTAGTTTGCATACACAGTGCATTTGCTAAGGTAATGCGAGCTACAATAACAAATTTATAGTGTAAGATTTCTTGTCAAGACTGTGACACATGTTAAAAAATATTTCACTTCAGTGTAGTATTATAAAAACAGAAAATTCCTCATTTCTTATACAAAGAGAAAGGCCAAAGTTATATTTGTTGGTTGAAATAATACATATAATGTATTTTCTAGATAATTTTATCAGTATAAAATAAGTCAGAATCTAATGGTCAAAATTAATTTTTAATATTAAATTCAAGCTCTATAAAAAAAAACAAAAAAAAATTATCTATAATGTTTCATATATGATAGAAGTTTATCTCTTACATGGATGTTCCTGAGAGTAGAGAGCTCTCTGACAAGTTTCTTCCCAAGAATCCAAGCTCTTTCTATGTGTGGCTTTACCATTTTCAACACATAAGTTTCAAAGTCAAAGTATTTGTATTAAGGTGGTAAAAATGCAAACAACCGTACTGTGCCTCATGTGGAACTTTTGAATGGGCCAGTCCTTTCTTCCTTCCTCCGTTCACCCTCCCTTCCCTTTCTTCTTCTTTCATCCCTCCTTTTATTCTTTCTTTAGGCTGGCCGAGTTGTCAAGACTGCTTTATTTACTATTTTGCTCCTTTTTGGGAATTTCATCTACACATTCTGTTTGCGCTGATAAATTGTTAACTTTTAGACTCTCCCCTTGAAAGTGTACCTTTGCTTTTTTGTTTTTTAATCATGAGGTATAGTAAGAGCTGAGTACTTCCTTATTTCTATTTTTTCTACAGCCTGAGGAAATGGCAAAGAAATGGGTAAAACCCAGCTGAGGTGGTGTGAATGCTTAGTTGGAAGAGCTTGAATCTGTTCCCTTGGAGGCTTTCATAATGGAAATAATGAAATAATAACACTTACTAATGTGGCTAGGGTGAACTGGTTACACCATTCTTACGGGAATAGACTAGAGAGGTTGGTTTTCCAGGATTCATTGCACTTAATCTAGGTAGGGGAGGAAGGGATACCCTATTCCTTGGCAACACACCTTTATAGAGGCCTCAAACCTTTCCATCTGTCCAAGAAGGTTAGTTCGCTACTTCTTTTTTTTCAATTACCTATTACAGTGTTTGCAGTCTTCTTTTCAGTATCCTTGCCACCATAATCCAGAATTTTCAAAGTGTTCTCAAGTATGCAAGTTGTTAAATTCCTCTGGAACCTTGGATGATGGAATAAATATCCATTATCATACAGTTACACAAAGCAAAACAAACATGTCACCTCATGTTCTCTGACTATAAACAGGGGAACAAATTATCGGCTCCTGATAGATAAGAAGCCACCTTAGTTTAAAAATAAATATCCTACTTATATCCTAATAAAGGAAGGAAAATTGATTCCTAAATCTTATTCCCTCTAACTGGGCTTTTAAAATATTTCCTTTTGCCAAAGCCACACAGAAAACTTAGGACTCCCCTAAGAAAAAACTGCCTTGGATCAATTGATCCCAGCCCTGTGCTAAGTGAGAAGTTCCACCTCAAAACTCTCCTTTTGGCAAGGTAAATAATATATTTAAGGATAAGATATTTATAGGTCAAATTTAGATTTATTTGATGAAAAAATGAAAGCAACTTTATTGTTCCCAAATAGAGAAATAGTTATGTTAACAATTATAGTTCTCAATCATGGAAGATTGTGATGCTTAAAAATGTTTAAATAGTTGTGAATGATACACCAAAAACTATGGAAATGTCCTAACTACACTGTCAACTCCACAAGGTCAGATACCACGTCTATCCCCATGGCACAAAAATAGATTGAAGGAGCAAATAAATGAAAGGTCATATCTGACTACATTTGACCTTTGAACAACATTAGGAGTGGGTGTGCTGACCCACACACAGTCAAAAATCTGCATATAACTTTAGAGTCAGCCATCTGTATCCAAGTTTCCACATCTACAACTTCAACCACCCACTGATCACGTAGTATTGTAGTACATATTTATAGAAAAAAATCCACATATAAGTGGATCCATGTAGTTTAAAGTTATGTTCAAGGTCAATCTCCTGTCAGAAAAGGCAGATGAGGGGCATTTCCTGGTGGTCCAGTGGTTAGGGCTCAGCTCTCACTGCCAGGCCCTAGGTTCTATCCCTGATCTGGGAATCAATACCACATAACTGGTGCGCTATGGCCAAAAATATAATTAAAAAAAAAATAAAGAAAAGGCAGATCAGGTGGTAAGTGCTCAATGTAATCAATTCTAAGACACTACTTCCGAGTAAAGATGCATATCTAAATGACACTACCTAAGATGCTACACAAATTAACTTTTTTCTTCCAAATGGAACTTAAAGTTTTTGAGTCTTCTTAATGAATTCAGGCCATTTGAAAATCTCAAAAGAAATATACATCACATTGAAATCCTACCAAGTTCTAAGAAACCACATTCTTTTTTTTCCTAGCTCAGATCCTAATTACTATAAAATTTTGACAACTAGTTCACACATTCAAAATTCTGTGCTCTGCTCTTCAGTTCCCCAAGTCCTTTAATCATCTTGGCACTGTCAGCAGAGAACCAGGGAAGAGTACCTCAGCCAATAAGGAGTAGGGTGGCCCATGGCTTCCTTCTTGCAAACTTAGATTAGCAGACAGTCACAAAACTAGGGTGTCTTTTTCAAAGACCAACTGAAATTTAATGAAAAGAGAAAGTTTTCATTAAGCTGAAGAATCAGAGAAAACTAAAAATAAATTGAGACATTTCTTTTAGAAGCGTCAGAAAATACAACTTTGAAATCAAAGAATGTTTAAGATTTTGAATACACAGTCAGGTATTTTTAAAGTACCTACTCTGCAAAGAAGCGTGTAAGAGTACACAGAAGGAGAACAATACGACATTTTTCATTTCTCAGCACTTCCAAGCTTATTCATTGATTGTCACAATTTTGTAAAGTATTTGATTCTCAATGAACTTGTTATTGTTCAGTTGCTAAGTCATGCCTGACTCTTTGCAACCCAGTGGACTGCAGCATGTCATGCTTCCCTGTCCTTCACTCTCTCCCAGAATTTGCTCAAACTCATGGTCCACTGAGTCAGTGATGCTATCTAATCATCTCATCCTCCATCATCCCCTTCTCCTCCTGCCTTCAATCTTTCCCAACATCAGGGTCTTTTCCAGTGAGTCAGCTCTTTACAACAGGTGACCAAACTGTTGGAGCTTCAGCTTCAGCATCAGTCCTTCCAATGAATATTCAGGGTTGATTTCTTATAGGATTGACTGTTTGATCTCCTTGCTGTCCAAGGGACTCTCAAGAGTCTTCTCCAACACCACAGTTCAAAAACATCAATTCTTCAGTGCACAGCCTTCTTTATGGTCTCTCACATCCATACATGACTACTGGAACCATAGCTTTGACTATATGGGCCTTTGCCCACTGAGGGATGTATCTGCTGTCTAGGTTTGTCATAGCTTTCCTTCCAAGGAGAAAGCTTCTTTTAATTTCACTACTGCAATCACTGTCCACAGTGATTCTGGGGCCCAAGAAAATAAAATTTGTTACTGCTTCCATGTTTTCCCCTTCTATTTGCCATGAAGTGATGGGACCAGATGCCATGATCTTATTTGTTTTTAATGTTGAGTTTTAAGCCAGCTTTTTCACTCTCCTCTTTCACCCTCATCAAGAGGCTCTTTAATTCCTCTTCACTTTCTGCCATTAGAGTGGTATCATGTGCATATTTGAAGTTGTTGACTTTTCCTGGCAATCTTGATTAACTCAATGAGCTAATAATTCATAAAAGAGATAGATTGTCCATTCATTCATTTATTCATTCCTTAAGGATATCAGTGTAGTCACTTTGTAAGGTGTAGGAGAAAAATACACAGACTGACCATGTACACAGACAGACCAATGAACATTTAAGTAAGTGCAACAAAATTCTGGCTGGATAACAGGAAAAGACACATAGTTGGATTCCCTACCTCATTCTATGCAGTAAAATAAATCCAAAATATTCACATGGCATTACTTAAAATGCATACAGAAAGACTCAGCTTAAATGTTTATGCCTCACCTTTTTAACCATGGGAACAGATAAAAATAAACAGGAAACTTGCTATTATATGTAAAGTCTTCAAGTTCTCCCATCTTTTCTAGGGATCAGCCAGAATAGGGAAAATGAGTGTGACTACCTCTGTTTGCATCCCAAACCTGCTTCTTTCCAGCTGTACAACCGTAATTCCACATACTTCAATTTCCTTATCCTGGAATGTGAATAGTAATAGCACTAGAGTGTTTATATGGGAATTACATCAAGTTAAGATACATGAAAGAACTTAGACTGTTAACCTGGCCCATAAAAAGTGGTATATAAGTAAAAACTGTTATTACTTGAGATACATCATTTCGTAAAGGAAGCACACACATCTAAGCACAGTAATGTAAACACTGTATATATATATTTATGTATATATAAGTAAATACACATATAAAACCATTTCTGAAGAATAAAAATGCAACTGTGAACAGCAGTGAAACTCTGAGTGAAGACTAAGAATGAGAGGAATGTTTTGAAAATGAGTAGCTATCCAATTGTCCAAGCAACATGTATTGAATAGACTTACTTCCCTCATTGAATACTCATGGCATTCTTGATGAAAATAAGTTGACCACAGACATGCAGGTTTATTTCTGGACTCACTTCTATTCCATTGATCTATATGTCCTTATGCCAGTATCACACTGTCTTGATTACTCCAGCTTTGTAATAAGTTTTGAAATGGGGAAGAGTGAGTCTTCCAATTTTGTTCTTTTTAAAGTCTGTTTTGGCTATTTTAAGTTCCTCTAAACTCCAAATGAATGTTAAAAGTCAGCTTGATTTCTTTCTTCAAGTGGACCTAGAGAATGTCATGCTGAGTGAAGTAAATAAGAAGGAGAAATATTGTATGATATCTCTTATATGTGGAATCTAGGAAGAAATGATACAAGTGAACTTACAAAACAGAAAGAGACTCACAGTCTTAGAAAACTTAGGGTTACCAGAGGGAAGGGAGAGACAGAAAGTTTGGGAAAGTCATGTACACACTGCTGTATTTAAAATGGAAAACCAACAAGGGCCTATTGTATAGCACATGAAACTCTACTCAATGTTATGTGCCAGCCGGATGGGAGGTGGATTTGGGGAAGAATGGTTACATGTATATGTATGCCTGATATTTCTATCAACATTTTGTATATGAGTATATGAATATACGGGCTTCCCTGGTGGCTCAATGATAATCTGCCTACCAATGCAGGAGATGCGAATTTGATTCCTGAGTGGGGAAGATCCCCAGAGGGCATGGCAACCCACTCCAATATGCTTCCCTGGAGAACCCCATGGACAGAGGATCCTGGCAGGCTACAGTCCATAGGGCCACAAAGAGTCAGACACGACTTAGCGACTAAACAACAAACAACATCACATGAGTACACCTTGTGCACTTCTTTTGTTAAACTTATAACTAAGTATTCTTTGTAATGCTTTGTAAATGGAATTGTTTTACTTGATTACTGCAAGTATATAAAAATACAATTACTGTTGTTGTGTATTGACCTTGTATCCTGAAACCTTGTTGAACCCACTTATTAGTTCTAATGGGCTGGTAACACCATTTCCAGTGAAATTCTCAGAGAGAGGGAAATAGTTTTGAGGTGGGAAGATATACCAAGACACGTCTAGTGCATCAGATGTCCAATTTTCTTTTGTTATTCTCCATCTTTTATATCCTATCTAGTTCGGAGAAGGCAATGGCACCCCACTCCAGTACTCTTGCCTGGAAAATCCCATGGTAGGAGGAGCCTGGAAGGCTGCAGTCCATGGGGTGGCTAAGAGTCGGACATGACTGAGCGACTTCACTTTCACTTTTCACTTTCATGCATTGGAGAAGGAAATGGCAGCCCACTCCAGTGTTCTTGCCTAGAGAATCCCAGGGACAGGGGAGCCTGGTGGGCTGCCGTCTTTGGGGTCACACAGAGTCAGACACGACTGAAGTGACTTAGCATAGCAGAACATTTGTTACTTCTTTTGTTGGCATTACCTTCTTAACATATATCTTAGAAAAAGTCAGCCAAGATTTATCTAGTTCCATGTTAATCATTTTTCTCCAATTTTTCTAATGGCGATAATAGTTTTCTTCACATTTATGTGAGGAGTCTTCTAGATCAATTAAATATAAAACTAGAAATGAAAAATTTCACATTATTTCTGAGTCTTCTCACTAAATTAAAAATCAATTCTAGGCTTATTTTGAGTAAGCCCAGTTCAGCCCTCGAAACATTACTAGGTAGGTCATGTAAAATCAACTTTTTTAAAAAGTATATTATGAGGCAATTGATTAATTTTATCTCAGTTACCTAGATTTATCCAAGGAAATTCTTCAACCTTAATTATTTTCCAAATACTGTCAATTCAACAATTTTATAGCATTAAATTAAGAAACTCAACAACATCAAGATATACAGATTAGGAATTAAAATCTTAATTGAAATGTATCAGTTTCTCATTGTTAATATTTCATTGCACATATTTCTGGCTTCATGAGGAAATTAGATTTAATAATCCGTATAGTTTTCTCATGCTATCATTATTAAAATGTTATACTGGAAAGATCAGAAGCTTTAGGACTTGACAAACTGAATTCACATCTTAATTCTGTTCTTTTAGCAGGCATATAACTGTCTTTAATTTCCTTAAGCAAAGTGAATCTCGAGTCACATATAATATAAAAATGGTGTATAACATGATTTGCTATGAAATATATTGATAAAGAAAACATTAAGGCTGAACCTCACACATAATGGTTGTTTTACAAATAGTTAAGCTTCCCAGGTGGTGCTAGTGGTAAAGAACCTGCCTTCCAATGCAGGAGACATAAAAGATGCAGTTTTGATCCTTGGGTTGGGAAGATCCCCTGGAGGATTGTATGGCAACTCACTCCAGTATTCTTGCCTGGAGAATCCCATGGACGGAGGAGGCTGGTGGGCTATCGTCCACAGGGTCACACAGAGTCAGACACAACTTCAGCAACTTAGCATGCATGCAAGTTTTTCTTAGGATATGAGAAGGCATGAAGAAAGCAATGCTGACACATGGCTGAACATAAAGTATTTTGAATGAGTCCTTAAGGGGGACAGGAGAGAATAAGAATGAATAGAGAGAATTTTATGATTAATAGTAGGCAACATCAACAAAGACATAGAATAGACAATCTTAAAAACTGCAAATGAATAAGAGTAAAAGCTAACAGCTTTCCATTTCAAGAAGCTGTATTCTTTTTCAATACAAAATTACAAAATGTTCTTTGTTAATTTTATCTACATTCTGTGGTGATAAATAACCTTTCTTATTGCCCCTTAACCTTTCTAATTGCCCTATGTCAGATATCTTATACTAAATTCTGCTGCAGTATCAAATAACTCCCTAAATCTCAGTGACTTCCACAGAAATTTAGTTTTTGCTTAAGTTATATGTTCATTTTGAGTTATATGTTCATTTGGGTTAAATGCAACTCCTTTTCTTCATTCCGGGATACAAGATGAAGGAACAACATCCATTTGGGACAGTTTCAATCCCATGGCAGAGGAAAAAGGAAACAGTGGTAGAAGGACATGATAGTTCCAAAAGCTTCTACTCATCAACAATACCCGTAATTTCTGCTCACATTTTATTGGTCAAAACACGTTATGGGTAAGACCAAAGTTAATAATTTGGGGTACATAGGCCTCCTACAGGAAAAGCAGAGAATACTTTGTATGAAAGTGAAAGTGTTGTCTGACTATTTGACACCATGGACCATAACCCACCAGGCTCCTCTATCCATGGGATTCTCCAGGCAAGAATACTGGAGCGGATAGCCATTCCCTTCTCCAGAGGATCTTACCAACCCAGGGATTGAACCCAAGTCTCTTGCATTGCAGGTGGATTCTTAACTGTCTGAGTTGTAGTTTGTATTTCTTGTTGTTGAGTTGCTAAGTCATGTCCAACTCTTTGCGACCCCATGGACTGCTGCATGCCAGGATTCCCTTTCCTTCACCTTTGTGTGAGAAAACTCCCACAGTTTGCTCAAACTCATGTCCACTGAGTCAGTGATGCCATCCAATCATTTCATCCTCTGTTGTCCCTTTCTCCTCCTTCCATCAATCTTTCCCAGCATCAGGGTCTTTTCCAGTGAGTCAGCTCTTCGCATCAGGTGACCAAAATATTGGAGCTTGAGGTTCAGCATCAGTCCATCCAATGAATATTCAGGGTTGATTTCCTTTAGGATTGACTGATTTGATCTCCCTGCTGTCCAAGGGACTCTCAAGAGTATTCACCAACAACACAGTTCAGAAGCATCAATTCTTTGGTGCTCAGCCTTCTTTATAGTCCAACTCTCACATCTGTACAAGAATACTAGAAAAACCATAGCTTTGACTATCTGGACCTTTGTAGGCAAAGTAATGTCTCTGCTTTTTAGGTTAATCATTGCTTTTCTTCCAAGGAGCAAGTGTCTTTTAATCTCATGGCTGTACTCACTATCTGCAGTGATTTTGCAGCCCAAGAAAGTAAATTCAGTCACTATTTCCATTGTATCCCCATCTGTTTGCCATGAAGTGATGGACCAGAAGCCATGATCTTAGTTTAGGAATGTTGAGTTTTAAGGCAGCTTTTTCATTCTCCTCTTTCACCTTCATCAAGAGGCTCTTTAATTCTTCTTTGCTATCTGCCATAAGGGTGGTGTTATATGCATATCTGAGGTTATTTAGATTTCTTCCCACAATCTTGATTCTAGCCTGTGATTCATCCAGCATGGTATTTCACATAATGTACTCTGCATATAAGTTAAATAATCAGGGTAGCAATATACAGCCTTGAGGTACTCGTTTCCCAGTTTGGAACCAGTCTGTTGTTCCATGTCTGGTTCTAGCTGTTGTTCTTGACCTGCATACAAGTTTCTCAGGAGGCAGGTCAGGTGGTCTGGTATTACCATCTCTTGAAGATTTTTCCGCAGTTTGTTGTGATCCACACAGTTAAGGCTTTAGCATAGTCAGTGAAGCAGAGAGTAGATGTTTTTCTGGAATTCTCTCACTTTTTCTATGATCCACTGGATGTTGGCAGTTTGATCTCTGGTTTCTCTCTCTCTTCTAAATTCAGCTTTTACATCTGGAAGTTCTTGGTTCACATACTGTTGAAGCCTGGCTTTAAGGATTTTGAGCATTACTTTGCTAGCATGGGAAACTAGTGCAATTGTGCAGTAGTGTGAACATTTTTGGCATTGCTCTTCTGTGGAATTGGAATGAAAACTGACCATTTCCAATCCTGTGACCACTGCAGAGTTTTCCAAATTTGCTGGCATATTGAGTGCAGCACTTTTCTAGCATCATCTTTTAGGATTTGAGATAGCTCAACTGGAATTCCATCACCTCCACTAGTTTTGTTCATAATGGTGCTTCCTAAGGCCCACTTGACTTCACATTCCAAGATGTCTGGCTCCAGGTGAGTGATCACACCATTTTGGTTATCTGGATCAATAAGAATTTTTTTATATAGTTTTTCTGTGTATTCTTGCAACCTCTTCTTGATATCTTCTGCTTCTGTTAGGTCCATACCATTTCTGTCCTTTATTGGGCCAATCTTTGCATGAGATGTTCCCTTGGTATCTCTAATTTTCTTGAAGAGACCTCTGCTGCTGCTGCTGCTAAGTTGCTTCAGTCGTGTCCGACTCTGTGCGACCCCACAGACAGCAGCCCACCAGGCTCCCCCATTCCTGGGATTCTCCAGGCAAGAACACTGGAGTGGGTTGCCATTTCCTTCTCCAATGCATGAAAGTGAAAAGTGAAAGTGAAGTCACTCAGTCGTGTCTGACTCTTCGCGACCCCATGGACTGCAGCCTACCAGGTTCCTCTGTCCATGGGATTTTCCAAGCAAGAGTACTGGAGTGGGTTGCCATTGCCTTCTCCAGAAGAGACCTCTAATCTTTCCTATTCTGCTGTTTTCCTCTATCTTGACATGTTCACTTAAAAAGGCTTTCTGATCTCTCCTTTCTATTCTCTGAAACTCTTGTATTCAGATGTGTATATCTTGCCTTTTCTTCTTTGCTTTTAGCTTCTCTTCTTTTCTCAGCTATTTTTAAGGCCTCCTCAGACAACCATTTTGCCTTTTTGCATTTCCTTTTGTTGTGGAAGGTTTTAATCACCACCTCCTGGACAGTGTTATGAACCTCCATCCATAGTTCTTCAGGTACTCTGTCTATCAGATCTAATCCCTTGAATCTATTGGTCACTTCCACAGACATACCTGAATGGCCTAGTGGTTTTCCCTACTTTCTTCAAGTTAAGTCTGAATTTTGCAGTAAGGAGTTCATGATCTGAGCCACAGTCAGCTCCAGGTCTTGTTTTTGCTGACTGTATAGAGATCTCCATTGGCTGCAAAGAATATAATCAATCTGATTTCGGTAATGACCATCTGGTAATGTCCATGTGTAGAGTCATCTCGTGTGTTGTTGGAAGAGGATGTTTGCTATGACCAGTACGTTCTCTTGGGACAACCCTGTTAACCTTTTTTCCTGCTTCATTTTGTACTCCAAGGCCAAACTTGCCTGTTACTTCAGATATCTCTTGACTTCCTACTTTTGCATTCCAGTCCCCTATGCTGATAAGGACATCTATTTCTGGTGTTAGTTTTTTCTGGTCCAGATGATCTTGTAGGTCTTCATAGAATCATTCAACTTCAGCTTCTTGGGTGTTAGTGGTTGGTGCATAGACTTGGATTATTGTGATATTGAATGGTTTGCTTTGGCAACAACCAAGATCATTCTGTTGTTTTTGAGATTGCAAACTAGAACTGCATTTTGGACTGTTCTGTTGAGTATGAGGGCTACTCCATTTCTTCTAGGGAATTCTTGCCCACAGTAGTAGATATAATGGTCATCTGAATAAAATTCACCTATTCCTGTCAATTTTAGTTCACTGATTCCTAAAATGTTGATGTTCCCTCTTGTCATCTCCTATTTGACCTCTTCCAATTTACTTTGATTCATGGACCTAACATTCCAGGTTCCTACGCAATATTTTTTTAAAAGCGTTGGACTTTATTTCACCAACAGACACATCCACAACTGGGCATTGTTTCCACTTTGGCTTTGCATAGTAATATAATAATCTAAAAGAAGATCCATCCTTTTCTCATCTTCTAAAATACATTATTGATTTGATGAGCACTTAAATACTGCTATAGACATAAATTCATGTTTTCCTCTGCTTTTCATTAGTAGTAGAATCTATTTTTCTTTCACTATGTCAGGTATATCCTAAATAAACAAGAACTCTCTCAGGTGTTTGGTGATGATCTTGATATATAAAAGCTTGAGCGTTGGCCTTTATCCTGCTATCAAAATATTGTCTTCACCTGACATGAATTGTTACACTACCAAAATATTTGGAGAACTATTGAAACCTAATCCTAAGGAGAATTTCTTAAGTTTAAAACAAGTAAGAGTTGGTGAAGGTGAAGTCGCTCAGTCGTGTCCGACTCTTTGCGACCCTGTGGACTGTAGCCTACCAGGCTTCTCCGTCCATGGGATTTTCCAGGCAAGAATACTGGAGAGGGTTACCATTTCCTTCTCCAGGGGATCTTCCCAACCCAGGGATCAAACCGAGGTCTCCCACATTGGAGGCAGACACTTTAACCTCTGAGCCACCAGGAAAGCCCAAGTAAGAGTTAGGGGAAAGAAAATAACTTTAGAAGGAAATAGAGAAAACTAGCCTCGTCAGCTCAGCAAGATCACTACTGACATCTACTGGATAGAAAATCAACCAGAAAATTGAGTCAGCTTGTGAGAACAGTTGTTTTGATTGGCATCTGTTGCATTAAAAAAAATTAGAATTAGCTATTAATTTTAGGGGGGATCCATCCAATTATATTTGGTAGTCACTGTTTTCTGGTATTATGTTGGTAACTGTAGCCAAAAAAAAAAAAAAAGAACAACTATTTCAGAGTAATAGTTTATTGAAAAATTTCACCACCCTGTCAGCATACATTAAGCTTTACTATGAGTTGTTTTCCAGGTTTGCTAACATATATAGTGCAGCACTTTAACAGCATCATCTTTTAAGATTTTAAGTAGCTCAGATGGGCATACCTAACAGCTTTCAAAATTAAGTTACTCATTGTACTAGAAACTTGATTAGCTGCTTATGTACAGTGTATCACCTTTCCTTACCATCAAGGATTCTAAAGGTTCTGTGATTTTATTCTTCTTGCAGACTAACAAGTTAACCTACCACATTTTTATGGATGCTGACAGATTAGAGACTCCTGGTTCAGAAAGGAACTGCTTATTACTCGTAGTAGTAGTGGCAGCTAGAGTAGTTGCCTCGTTTTTTTCTTTTTGTTCTGTGAGTCCAAATCCCAATTCCCACATGTTTATGTGAAGAGGAACAGAAAGCATTTGCACATGCTGTAGATTGTTTTACAGTACAGAAACTGTGATTAGAGCCCTAATATTTTTTTAATAAGAAATAAGCATGCCTGTCCTTTGCTCCAGTGGGAAATTTTATCATCATTATATTTGAGGGTAAGAATGTGTTTTATCTTTGCTCTGGGGGGAAACACTATATCTTCAATACTGTTCTCTCTACAAACATCTTTAAACAGATCAGAATAAATGACTGAAAATTATTTTATAAGACACACAAAAATGCAAGAGGTCCCTAGAGAATCCTCTCCCAGCAGTATCTGTCCCTCACTGGTACTCATCTTGGCTTCTGCCAAGTTTCCCCATGAGTATGCCACTGTTTTTCATGCTCAGTGATCTGAACAACAGAGATCAGGACCAAGTCCATTAATTTGCTTCATGTTTCATTTAATTAAGATTGCCATTATAGGTGGGATCAAGATGGTGGAGTGAGAAGATCTGGAGCTCACATCTTCCCATGAACACACCAAAACTATGTAGAGAACAACTCTGAGAATGACTTGAAGACAAGCAGGATAGATCTTTTGTAATTAAGGATGTAAAGAAAATCCACATTGCAACAGGTAGGGGAAGAGATGGGATCTAGTCAGGACTCATGCCCACAGTGTGCTGACCCAGAAAATGGAGGGCATATCACAAACTCAGAGTTTCCCCTCTAGGAGCAATGGTGTAAGCCTAATACGGGACACCCCAGCCCTGGGATCTGGCACCAGGAAGAGGAACCACCATAACTGGCTTTGAAATACAGTGAAGCTAAGGTCTAGAAGATCCTAAGGCTATAGAAAACTGAGATTCTGCTTGTAAAGTGGCCACACACAAACTTACTCAGTGAGTCCTGGTGTAGAGGCTGCAGGTTGAGAAGAGCCTGGCGCTCTAGATAACCTGCCAAGACCACCCCAGCAGCCCCTTGGCCCACACCTTGATCCAACTCCAGCCCTCCTGGCAAGGCTGTGGGCCCCATCACACCCTGGGAAAAGCTCCAGCCTGCACCAGACTCTAGTTCTACCCCTTCTGCCGAGGTAGACCCACCTTACTTTGGAAAAAAGCCCAGGTCAGGAAAATCCCCAGATTGTTTCCAGCTCAAGCCCCAGCCTCCTGCCAAAGCCACCAGGGATACTCAATCTGCATAGGAATGCTCTTACACAAGGCTACATCTTCAAGTCCAGGAGGGGTACTGTTTCACCTAATAGGAACAAACACAGAAAGTCAACAACATGAGAAGCCAAAGAATTAGTTCTAACTAGGTAAAACCCTAGTGAAATGATGTTAAGTAATTTATCTGATAAAGAATTTAAAGAAACAATGATACAAATAAATCCTCACTGAATCTGGCAGAGAATGGAGGAACACAATGAGAACTTAAAGAGTCAGAAATAAAAAATTACCAAACAGAGCTGAAAAAATGCAGTAAAAGAAAAGACAAATACACTAGGCAGAATCAACAGCAGATTAAATGATATAGAAAACACATGTTGTATCATGCATTTTCATAGAAGTCTGGGTGTATTCTGATAGTATTCTATCAGAACAGCAAAAAATAAACAATTTTAGAAATGAAGATAGTTTATGGACCTCTGAGTCAACATCAAACCTACTAGTATTCACATTATAGGGGTCTCAGGAGGAGAAGAGGGATAGAAGAGACAGAAAATTTATTTGAAAAAGTAATGACTGAAAATTTCCTTATCCTGGGGAAGAAAACAGATATCCAGGCCAGGTCACAAAAAGTCCCAAAGAAGATGAATCTGAAGAGATCCACACCAAAAGGTATTATACTCAAAATGGCAAAAATTAGATAATTTTGAAATCAATAAGAGAAAAACAATGAGTCATGTATAAGGGAATCTCCATTTGCCTATCAGCTGTTTTCTCAGTGGAAACTGCAGGCCTTTCTTCTTTTAGTCTCTACTCTTGTGGTTTTTTTTTTTTTTTTTTTTTTTTCCTGCAGCATTATGTTTGAGTACCTTTTTCTTTAGTTTTTACATATTTATTGTAGGTTTTTGGTTTGTGTTTACTATGAGGTGTAAAATTATTTTTTTAAGCTTATGGTCACTTAAGTTCAAACACATTCTAAAAGCTCTACATTTTTTACTCCCTCTTCCACATTTTGTTTTTTGACATCATATCCTTAATTGTGTATGTTTCTTAGCTATTTATTGCTACTGTGAAGGTTGAAAGACCAAAAAACCCCGTCAAATCAACTATGCATAGGTGCTATAGTCCGTGGGGTCACAAAGACTGAGTTATGTATGCGTAGTTGATTTTATGGGGCTTTTGGTCTTTTAACCTTCACACTAGCTTTTTAAGTGGTTGATCCATTGAGTTTACTGTGTATTTGCCTTTATTAGTAAGAATTTTTTCTTTCATATATTTTCTTGTTTCTAGCTATGACCTTTTTTGTTTAAATAAGACCCCTTAACATTTCTTGTAAGACTGGCTTAATGGTGATGAAGTCCTTTAGAGTTTGCTTACCCTGGAATTCTTAATGATACCTGACCAGGGAGAGCATCCTAGGTTGTTGGTTTTTTCCTTGCAAAAGGCACTTTAAATATTATCATGCTGAATTAAGGGGGTGGGAGAGTTGGGTGAAATAGGTTAAGAGGCTTAAGAATTACAAACTACCACTTATAAAATTTAAAAAAAAGTCACAAGGATACAATGTACAGCTCTGGTAAAAATAGTCAGTAATACTGTAATAACTTTGGTGTCTAATGCAAAGTCTAAACTTTGGTGTCTAAAAATATCACTATGATGTGCATCTGAAACTGATGTAGTGGTGTAAGTCAACTATACTTCAGTAAAAGAATAAAAGGGTATATATATATCATCAGGAATCCAGGTCGCAGGAGGCAGCCAACCTGCAGTATTGACCATTACCCACAGCTAGAATCAATCAGCTGAGTGAATTACATAAATCATCAGGGTTTATCCTAGAAATACAGGTGATTTTATTAAAAACCTGCACTGACCTGTCTACTTGGTCCACAGTTGTTATCCAGGTACAATAAGGGGCATCAGTGATTACAGACTTCATCTTGTCCTCCAAAGAGGAAATCTATGGCAATTCTATCCTGTGTCACAACTCTGACTATTGACTTGTTGATTACCTAAATGAATTTTAGAACTGAGGTGGTATTATTGATCACATCAGCTCCATTAAGGGCCAACTTTATGCAACCTCTACTAATTGGATGTTTCCCATTATAAGAATAATTGTCCACAAGGTATGTATTAATAATGAGTCATTTATCTCTCCAGAAATCTCCTGATTAGGCAAGGAATTTTACCTAATTTTAGAGATTTCCACAGTCATGTGAGGGTTATATGGTCTACTGATAGCTCTTTCTTAAGTCACCATGTTTTCAGAAGGAAGTCAAGTTAATACCTGACTTACACAACAGGAAGCAAATGGCCACAGTATACTTGGGAATAAAGTGTTATTTACAATTGTTGGTGCCACCAAAGTAAAACCTCCATTGGTCAAGGTCACTGGCTATCAGGACTTCCAACATGGTCCTCTGGCCAATAGATCTAAGGGTCCCCCGTTCAATTAAATGAGGATTTAACTCAATTGTTTTTGGAGGAACTGCTTGAGGAAAGTCAGTACAATCTATCCTGCTTATGTTACCAGTTGGGAGAATTTTACCTCATGAAACTGCACAAGGGCTATAAGAATGGAGGTAGGAAAAAGATCCAGATGTGTTTACAGATGTACTATGTGGGAGGTAAGGAGATGTTTTTTTCATTAGACTTCTTAGTAAGTTTAAGAAAGACGATGATCAAATCATAGTCACACATGCCTGGTGGGGAATGGAGGATGGTACCTCAAGTGATCAGTTCAATTTTAAGCTCTTAGAGCACTTCTGGGAAACAAAATCAGGAAATTTTCCTTTGTGAAAAGGCTCCAGAGGTAGTTCTGAAACTCAGAGATTAACATTCCTCTCTTCCGGTGTCTTAGGAATTTCTGCTTCTGGCGCTAGGATGTTCTCTCTCCATCATCACAAAATTGGAGTGCCCTATTTCAGATTGAGGGCAGGAGGAGAAGGGGATCACAGAGGATGAGATGGCTGGATGACATCTCCAACTCAATGGCATGAGTTTGAGCAAAGTCCAGCAGTTAGTGAAGGACAGGGAAGCCTGGCCTGCCACAGTCCATGGGGCCACAAAGAATCAGACACAAATTATTGACCGAACAAGAACAACTACTTCACTTTTTTTTTGGTTAAAGTCATCGCCCATGCACAGCTAGACTTCTGACTCAGAAAGGCCAGGTATAAAGGGGAAAAAGGACATTTTTTACAAAATTGTAGAAACCTATTATGTTACTCAGTTTGGCTTGAGTGGGCCACTGCAGGGGGACTCAACTAGCAATGGAGTCAAACAGATCATTATCCTGGCTGAGGACCATGTCAGTCCAATAAAAGAACTCAAGTGGCTGAACCAGAATTAAGTTTACATCCTTTACGCCCCCTTTTCCTGAGTTCCTATCCAAAGAGTATACCAACCAAACTAGCCTGGATTTTCCATTCAGTTCAGTTCAGTCGCTCAGTCGTGTCCGACTCTTTGCGACCCCATGAATCGCAGCACACCAGGCCTCCCTGTCCATCACCAATTCCCGGAGTTCACTCAGACTCACGTCCATCGAGTCAGTGATGCCATGCAGCCATCTCATCCTCTGTCGTCCCCTTCTCCTCCTGCCCCCAATCCCTCCCAGCATCAGAGTCTTTTCCAATGAGTCAACTCTTTTCATGAGGTGGCCAAAGTACTGGAGTTTCAGCTTTAGCATCAGCCCTTCCAAAGAACATCCAGGATTGATCTCCTTTAGAATGGACTGGTTGGATCTCCTTGCAGTCCAAGGGCTCTCAAGAGTCTTCTCCAACACCACAGTTCAAAAGCATCAATTCTTCGGCCCTCAGCTTTCTTCACAGTCCAATTCTCACATCCATACATGACCACTAGAAAAACCATAGCCTTGACTAGACGGACCTTTGTTGGCAAAGTAATGTCTCTGCTTTTGAATATGCTATCTAGATTGGTCATAACTTTCCTTCCAAGGAGTAAGCATCTTTTAATTTCATGGCTGCAGTCACCATCTGCAGTGATTTTGGAGCCCCCCCAAAATAAAGTCTGTCACTGTTTCCACTGTTTCCCCATCTATTTGCCATAAAGTGATGGGACCGGATGCCATGATCTTAGTTTTCTGAATGTTGAGCTTTAAGCCAATGTTTTCACTCTCCTCTTTCAATTTCATCAAGAGGCTTTTGAGTTCCTCTTCACTTTCTGCCATAAGGGTGGTGTCATCTGCATATCTGAGGTTATTGATATTTCTCCTGGCAATCTTGATTCCAGCTTGTGCTTCTTCCAGCCCAGTGTTTCTCATGATGTACTCTGCATGTACGTTAAATAAGCAGGGTGACAATATACAGCCTTGAGGTACTCCTTTTCCTATTTGGAACCAGTCTGTTGTTCCATGTCCAGTTCTAACTGTTGCTTCCTGACCTGAATATAGGTTTCTCAAGAGGCAGGTCAGGTGGTCTGGTATTCCCATCTCTTTCAGAATTTTCCACAGTTTATTGTGATCCACACAGTCAAAGGCTTTGGCATAGTCAATAAAGCAGAAATAGATGTTTTTCTGGAACTCTCTTGCTTTTTCCATGATCCAGCAGATGTTGGCAATTTGATCTCTGGTTCCCCTGCCTTTTCTAAAACCAGCTTGAACATCTGGAAGTTTACGGTTCACATATTGCTGAAGCCTGGCTTGGAGAATTTTAAGCATTACTTTACTAGCGTGTGAGATGAGTGCACTTGTGCGGTAGTTTGAGCATTCTTTGGCATTGCCTTTCCATTGGGATTGGAATGAAAACTGACCTTTTCCAGTCCCGTGGCCACTGCTGAGTTTTCCAAATTTGCTTGCATATTGAGTGCAGCACTTTCACAGCATCATCTTCCAGGATTTGAAATAGCTCAACTGGAATTCCATCACCTCCACTAGCTTTGTTTGTAGTGATGCTTTCTAAAGCCCACTTGACTTCACATTCCAGGATGGCTGTCTCTAGGTGAGTGATCCAGAAGGTAAAAAGCTTTGTGCCCAGAAATGGTAAGGAAGGAATCCTGAATTTTTAAAATGGGTTGGTGTAACCTTCTACCCTTTGAATTTGATCATTATTCAAGATACAGCCAAAAGGAGATGATCCTTTTCTGGGGATAGTTGTATTCAGTGTCCAAATTGCTTTACTCTAAAGTAGAGTGGGGCTGGAGGAAAGGAAAGTCAAAACTGACAAACAACTTTAGGGAATGATTTTGCAGTGTACAATATCAGATATATATGGATGGAAGGGAACATGGAAATTTCATCAAATAGCTGATAATCAGTTCATTAAGTGATATTTTATGCATGTGTAATTAACACTTATTAGTGAAGAAGCAATGGCACCCCACTCCAGTACTCTTGCCTGGAAAATCCCATGGATGGAGGAGCCTGGTAGGCTGCAGTCCATGGGGTCGTGAAGAGTTGGACACGACTGAGCGACTTCACTTTCACTTTTACCTTTCCTGCATTGGAGAAGTAAGTGGCAACCCACTCCAGTGTTCTTGCCTGGAGAATCCCAGGGATGGGGGAGCCTGGGGGGCTGCCATCTTTGGGATCACACAGAGTCGGACACGACTGAAGTGACTTAGCAGCAGCAGCAGCAGCAGCAGCAGCAACACTTATTAGACTGCAAGCTAGATGGATATCATGAAAAGTATACCTAGGCACAACATAGCCAATCTGTTGAAATCTAAGGACTAAAAAGAAAGTCACAAATTCCCTGGTGGTTCAGTGGTTAGGACATGTTGCTTTCATTACCAAGGGCCTGGGTTCAGTCCCTGGTCAGGGAACTAAGATCTGGAATCCGCAAGCCACATGGTGCAGGAAAAAAAAAAAAAAAACTTTTAAGGCAGTAAGAGCAAAAGAGTGGTATGATACATAAAGAATAATAACAAGATACTAGCCAAATCCCTGAAAGAAAAAAAAGGTCAGCAGAAAATGGAAGGGCATATTTAAGTTGCTGAAAGAAAAAAAAAATCTTTATCAAGTAAACCATCTTTCAAACCAGAAGACAAACTAAAAACATTTGAGATAAATAAAGTACAGAATTCATCTCAAGTACTTTGTGTTGTAAGAAGTGCTAGAACGAATCTTTTGGTTTGAAGGAAAATGATACAAGATGATATCTTGTATTCCCAGAATCAAAGATGATGGGAAATAGCAAACACCACACACTTTGTCATTTTCTTCTCTTAGTTTCTAAAAATGGCATATATTTAAAACAAAATTCTAACATTCTATGTGTAACATGTATGGATATGAATACGGTTGTGGTGGGGCTTCTCTGATGACTTGGCTGGTAAAGAAGAGAGACCACCCGCAATGCAGGAGGACCAGGATTTGCTCTCTGGGTCAAGAAGGTACCCTAGAGAAGGAAATGGCCACCCACCCCAGTATTCTTGCCTAGGAAATCCCATGCACAGAGGAGCCTGGTGGGTTATAGTCCATGGGGTCGCAAGAGCCTGACACGATTTAGCAACTAAACCACCACTACCACATGCATATGTATATAAGACAGCACAAAAGGTGTTAGATGAAAATATTGTTAAAAAATTTTTATGCTTTACACAAAATAAATATGAAGTTTAAGTAAATTGTGATAACTTCATGATTCATATTATAACCCCTAGAGCAACCACTAAAGAAAGCAATGCAAAATACAGCAGAAAAGCCAAAAGAGGACTTGAAATGGAATACTCGAAGTATATTCATTTAACCTAAAATTGGAAAAGAGAGAAGGAACAGAGTAACAAACTCATGAGCCAAATAGAAAAGTATTAAGGCAGATTTAATGCATGCATATTAATATATAAGTGGACAATAGACTCATTAAAAGGCAGAAATCAGACTGGATGAAAAGCAAGACACAACTATTGACTTCTCACAGAGATGCATTTTAATTATAGAGTAATTTGTTCTTGATATTCTCATAGACCGTAGTCATACTACCTTAGCTAAACTTAGGTCTGCAGCTTGGAAATACATATAGATGAAAACTGTAGGGACTGAGAGAATCAGACTTGGATCTATTACTCTTATTATCACAGGAGAGCAGTCCTACAGAGAAAAATGTGAAAATCAGAAAGACAGAAGGAGAAAAATTGGAATTGGTAACAAACTGGATACAAATGAGGTGGAAGTGTGAGAACTGACTTTGGACTTATTACAGAGGCATTTTGAAATTAACTTTGAACAGCATTTTTTTTTTTTTTAATTCAGTGAGTGATTTTAGTGGTTACCATAAAGGGAGTAAATATGGTTTTGTGTATTTGATTTCTTCCCCCTCTTCTCCTCCTTTTGGCCTCAGTTAGTGACAAGTATAGGTAGCATATAGTGGCAAAGAACCTGCCTGCCAATGCAGGAGACTTAAGAGATGTGGGTTCAATTCCTGCGTCAGGAAGATCCCCTGGAGAAGGAAATGGCAACCCACTCCAGTATTCTTGCCTGGACAATCCCATGGACAGAGGAGCCTGGCGGGCTACAGTCAATGGGATCACAGAGAGTCGGACACGACTGAAGTGACTGAGCATGAGTGACAAGCATATTCCAGAATGGGGAGAAGCTACCATCCGGAGCTTTAAATTGTACGAAATGGCAAAATTCAAGTGATTCATGAAAGAAGAGAAATTAACTTTCTACCAATTTTGTTCAGAAAGGTTTTTTCCTCCTATTCCTCAATTTTCCCCTTCTAGTACTGTCAAAATGCCCAGCTATCTTTTTATCCTTACTTCTCGTGTGATCTTATATGTAATGGAAAAACTTATTTTCCTGAGGAGGTAAAACACCAGATACATAAATCAGTCATAATATAAAGAACCTACAGCATGTCTGCCCTCTCAACTCAGTATACAGAGACATGCACATTACCACATTGTGAGAATCTGAAGTAAATTCCACACACACAAAGCTATTCAACTTCTCTATCTCTAATTTATGAATAAATGATACCCAAAATCAAAGCTGCTTTGGTTTATCCATGAAGCAAAAACGTTCATCCTTAGATCATCATAGAAATCTGCCTGGAGGGTTGAACTGAATGGAAAGAAGACTGTGTCATTACAATGCTTTTATTTTTTTATTTTTGGGCCAAGCCTCATGGAAATGTTTTTTAAACATATTTTCCTTTAATGTCAGGGATGGCCCTATGTTCAGATTAGCTGTATAAACTCACAGCGGAGTAAGAAATAGCCTCATAGGGATAATATCTCTGAAAAAAGAGACATTAATAATCCAAATAAGCCCAACTGTCCCGAAGAGATAAGATATGGAGAAATGAGTAGAAGGCTGAATATAGATTGAACCAGAGACATCGGGTACACAAAAGACTATTCTAGGGAGGAAACTACCTGGTATTCTACATTTGAATACGTGCAGTTTTAGACACTGATGTGGTGACTTACTAGAGCAAACACTGCCAGGTAGATAAGAATTGCTGTATCTTCCAAAAGCACATAGCCTAAGTCTCAACACATATATTGCATTACAAAGCCAGTTGAGAGAGCACCATATCAAATAATTGTACAATTCTCTTCCCTTTCCAGTCCTGCTGAGATGTCATCAGCTAAAGCAAGGGGGCTTCACATTCAGTGGTAAATAGAAAATATTTTGGAAAGTAAATGTGTTTCCAGAGAGTTAAAAAGTACAGTCTTGGATAAAATATATGTTTTTGGAATATTGATTTGTGTCTTTGACTGTATTATTCCTCATGTGTGTGGAGTGTACAAGACAGAATTAAGCCTCATTAGGACTGTATTCTATCCACACACAGTGCTTTCTGTCCACACATATTCCAGCCACTCAGGACACAAGAATCTTGACTCTAATTTTATAAGATGATTCCCATTCAATACTTTATCAAAATAGGGAGGTCTCTTTAATTTGGGAATGTATGTGAGGACAAAAAAAAGACAATAAGAACTACATATTATTTCCTGTGCACACATATAATGAGCTCTAAGGTAATTTGACGGCTTTTGATTTTTATTTGCTGTCATATTTATCATAATACTGATCATAATTTATAAGCATGTAATAAGGGTCTAGTTCTGCTCTTCTCTGTTATCTTTTTGGGTTTGCTCCAATGTCTGCATTTTGAAGTTTGAATGCCTTATTTTGTTTCTATTTTTGCTCATGGGACCGCCTCTAGCAGTTGATTCCCATAGAAGCTGTATTTTACTCCCATGCATTCTACTCAATGCTAGCTTCCCATTTTTTTGTATTATCAAAAATAGCTGTGGGCTCTTTGCAAGCTTCTCTCTTCTTGGTGAGGCCCATGGCTGTGCTCTCTGTCATCCATGTCCTCTCTCTGAGATCAGTATTATCCTGGAGGCTGTTGAGATGGGAAAGGCATTTCAAACCTCTTCAGTGAGAAAAATCATTTTCTGCACAGAGACTTTACAGAAAGTGCTGCAGTCTAGTTCAAGCCAATGTGATATGAGGATTCAAAATTGTGAGGTTCTTTTTTGGTTGAAACTGGGAAATCTGCAGTACCTTGGAAGTGGTTGAGAGCTCTCAGTATCTCCCTTACTGACTCACTACCAGGCGGTAGGTTACAGTGAAAACAAACTCTACCATACATACCAAGGTTTATCAGCAAGCATGCACAGAAATAATCTGAGAACGTGTTTGGTAATATTGATGTGGTCCCCGGTCTCTGTTCACTTCATTGTTTCAACATCATCTTACATGATCACTAGAGGCAGATACGACATCATTTTAGAGATAATGACTTACTGTTATAGTTGGGGCAGATGATAAGTTTTCTGATAGGTAGTTATGATGGTTAATTTTGTGTGCCTTCATGACTAGGCCATGGGTTGCCCAGATATTTGGTCAAACATTATTCTGAGTATCTCTGTGAGGGTATTTTTGGTTCTGTTTAACATTTTTTTGAGGTTTCAGATACACTTTATAATTTTTTATTTTTAATTAAAGTATAGTGAATTTACAATATTGTGTTAATTACTGATATACAGCAGTGTTTCAGTTATACATATGTGTATTTTTTTAGAATTTTTTTTTCCATTATGACTTATCATAGGATATTGAACATAGCTCTGTATGCTGTATAGTAGGACCTTGTTTTATCCATTCTATGTATAAAAGCTTACATCTTCTAATTCCAACCTCCCATTCCATCTCTCGCTCAAGCCCCTTCCTCTTGGTAACCACCATGCTGTTGTCTATGTCCGTGATTCTGTTTCTGTTTCATAGGTAGGTTCATTTGTGTCATATTTTAGATTCCACATGTAAGTGATATTATATATATTTTTCTCTTTTTAACTTATCTCACTGAGTATGATAATCTTTAATTGCATCCATGTCTCTGCAAATGGCATTAGTTTATTCTTTTTATGGCTGAATAGTTTTCCATTGTGTATATGTCCCACATCTTTATTCATGCATCTGTTGATTTAGGTTTTTCCCATGTCTTGGCTATTGTAAATAATGCTGCTATGAATATAGAGGCGCATGTATCTTTTTCAGTTAAAGTTTTGTCCAGATATATGCCTAGGGTTAGGATTGCTGGATCACTTGGAAATTCTGTTTTTAGTTTTCTGAGGAGCCTCCATACTGTTTTCCACAGTGGCTATATCACCTTACTCAATATATTACCACCAAAGGTCTAGGAGAATTGCCTTTTCTCCACACCCTTTACGACATTTGTTATTTCTAGAGTTTTTGATGATGGCCATTCTGACCAGTGTAAAGTGATACTTCATTGTAGTCTTGATTTGCATTTCTCTAATAATTAGTAAATTAGTGGCATTGAGCATCTTTTCATGTGCTTTTTAGTCATATATATATCTTATCTGGATATACCTACTCACCTTAGGCTGGTAGTCATATAGACTCAAACACATTCTAGGAAAAAACATCTACATTTCTTACTCTCCTCCACTACATTTTATTATTTTGATGTCCTCTTTTACATCATCATGTTAATCCTTTTGCCATTCATTGTGGTTATCACTTTTACAAATGTTTTGATTGAATCTGTGTACTGGCTTATTTAGGTGATTTGCTTTCCAATTGTTTCTCTTTCCTTTTGAGTCATCTTTTCAATTTGAAGAGGAACTGTCAATATTTCTTTTATTTTTTTTTTTTTTTTTTTTTTTTAATTTTATTTTATTTTTAAACTTTACATAACTGTATTAGATTAGGATAAGCTTAGTGTTGCTGTATTCTTTTAGTTTTTGCTTATCTGAGAAATTATTTATCTCTCCTTCTATTCTAAATGATAATCTTGCTGGGTAGAATATCCTTTGTTGTTGTTTAGTCGCTCAGTTGTGTCTGACTTTTGTGACCCCATGGGCTGTAGCCACCAAGCTCGTCTGTCCATAGAATTTCCCAGGCAAGAATACAGGAGTGGGTTGCCATTTCCTTCTCCAGGAGATCTTCCTGACCCAGGGATTGAACCTGAATCTCTGGCACTAGCAGGTGTATTCTTTACTGCTGAGCCAGCAGAGAAGCCCCAGAATATCCAAGGTTGCAGATAGTTTCCTTTTAGGACTTTGAATATATCTTACACTCCCTTCTGACCTTCAGTGTTTCTGTAGAGAAATCAGCTGATAGCCTTATGGGGCTTCCCTTATAATGGAACTCTTTGCTTTTCTTTTTCTGCCTTTAGAATCCTCTCTTTAAATTTTGCCAATTTTATTATAATATGTCTTGGTATAGTCTGTTTGGGCTTATCTTTTTTGTAACCATCTGTTTTACCTGTACTTGAATATCTGTTTCCTTGTTTAGATTTTCATCCATAATTTCTTCAAGTACATTTTTGATCCCTCTTTCTCTTTCTTCCCCTTCTGGAATCCATATTATGCCTTGATTGGCATGCTTTATATTTTCCAATAGATCTTATATATTGCTTTCATTTTTTTAAATTTGACTTTTTGTCTGCTTTCCTGATTGGGTGATTTCCATTATTGCATCTTCCAGGTCATTTTTTTATTCTTCTGCATTGTATTTATTCTGCTATTCATTACCTTTACTGAGCTTTTATCTCTGAAAATGAGTATTCTAATTTTTTTTGGTTTTGCTTTATAGTTTCTAGTTCATTTTTGCAGTGTTCTTTTTTTTGTTAATGAGATCAGATCAGATCAGTCGCTCACTCGTGTCCGACTCTTTGCGACCCCATGAATCGCAGCACACCAGGCCTCCCTCTCCATCACCAACTCCCGGAGTTCCCTCAGACTCACGTCCATTGAGTCAGTGATGCCATCCAGCCATCTCATCCTCTGTCGTCCCCTTCTCCTCCTGCCCCCAATCCCTCCCAGCATCAGAGACTTTTCCAATGAGTCAACTCTTCACATGAGGTGGCCAAAGTACTGGAGTTCCAGCTTTAGCATCATTCCTTCCAAAGAAATCCCAGAACTGATCTCCTTCAAAATGGACTGGTTGGATCTCCTTGCAGTCCAAGGGACTCTCAAGAGTCTTCTCCAACACCACAGCTCAAAAGCATCAATTCTTCAGCACTCAGCCTTCTTCACAGTCCAACTCTCACATCCATACATGACCACAGGAAAAACCATAGCCTTGACTAGACGAACCTTTGTTGGCAAAGTAATGTCTCTGCTTTTGAATATGCTATCTAGGTTGGTCATAACTTTCCTTCCAAGGAGTAAGCGTCTTTTAATTTCATGGCTGCAGTCACCATCTGAAGTGATTTTGGAGCCCAGAAAAATAAAGTCTGACACTGTTTCCACTGTTTCCCTATCTATTTGCCATGAAGTGGTGGGACCAGATGCCATGATCTTCGTTTTCTGAATGTTGAGCTTTAAGCCAACTCTTTCACTCTCCTCTTTCACTTTCATCAAGAGGCTTTTGAGTTCCTCTTCACTTTCTGCCATAAGGGTGGTGTCATCTGCATATCTGAGGTTATTGATATTTCTCCTGGAAATCTTGATTCCAGTTTGTGTTTCTTCCAGTCCAGCGTTTCTCATGATGTACTCTGCATATAAGTTAAATAAACAGGGTGACAATATACAGCCTTGACGAATTCCTTTTCCTATTTGGAACCAGTCTGTTGTTCCATGTCCAGTTCTAACTGTTGCTTCCTGACCTGCATACAAATTTCTCAAGAGGCAGATCAGGTGGTCTGGTATTCCCATCTCTTTCAGAATTTTCCACAGTTTATTGTGATCCACACAGTCAAAAGCTTTGGCATAGTCAATAAAGCAAAAATAGATGTTTTTCTGGAACTCTCTTGCTTTTTCCATGATCCAGTGGATGTTGGCAATTTTATCTCTGGTTCCTCTGCCTTTTCTAAAACCAGCTTGAACATTAGGAAGTTCACGGGTCACATATTGCTGAAGCCTGGCTTGGAGAATTTTAAGCATTACTTTACTAGCGTGTGAGATGAGTGCAATTGTGCGGTAGTTTGCGCATTCTTTGGCATTGCCTGTCTTTGGGATTGGAATGAAAACTGACCTTTTCCAGTCCCGTGGCCACTGCTGAGTTTTCCAAATTTGCTTGCATATTGAGTGCAGCACTTTCACAGCAGCATCTTTCAGGATTTGGAATAGCTCAACTGGAATTCCATCACCTCCACTAGCTTTGTTCGTAGTGATGCTTTCTAAGGCCCACTTGACTTCACATTCCAGGATGTCTGGCTCTAGGTCAGTGATCACACCATTGTGATTATCTGGGTCGTGAAGATCTTTTTTGTACAGTTCTTCTGTGTATTCTTGCCATCTCTTCTTAATATCTTCTGCTTCTGTTAGGTCCATACCTTTTTGTTAATAGCCTTTCTTAATTATTTCAGTATTTTCATGATCTCCTTTTTGAAATCAGTGTCTATTATGCTGCTGCTGCTGCTGCTGCTAACTTGCTTCAGTCGTGTCTGACTCTGTGCAATGGCACACTCATAGACAGCAGCCCACCAGGCTCCCCCATCCCTGGGATTCTCCAGACAAGAACGCTGGAGTGGGTTGCCATTTCCTTCTCCAATGCATGAAAGTGGAAAGTGAAAGTGAAGATGCTGAGTCATGTCTGACTCTTAGCGACCCCATGGACTGCAGCCTACCAGGCTCCTCCGTCCATGGGAGTTTCCAGGCAAGAGTACTGGAGTGGGGTGACATTGCCTTCTCTGGTCTATTATACTGAAGAGGTCTATTTCATTGTTTGTCTTTCAGGGAAATCCTCTTAGTCTTTTAAGTGGGACTAGTTCTTCTACTTCCTGATTTTACTTCTATTTCTCTTATTTTGTGAGCTTAGGAGAAACAACTATCCACTGTGGTCTTGGAGGCTTGTTTATATGTGAGAGCATCCTGTGTAGCTTGTGTGGGTTTAATATATTTGGTGCAAGGGCTGCTTTTAGTATGGATGTCTGTCACCTCTTTCCTCAGAGTGTGCTAGTCATTATTTTTGATAATGGTTTGCAGACAAGGGGATTTGTGCCCAGTCCTGGGATTCTTGAAGGCAGTAGCAACTCAGGTGGGCCCCCAGGGCATGCAATGGGAGTGGAAGTGGTTTGAAATCACTATTGCAGTATAGGCAGGTGGTGATGGCAGCTTGTGACCTCTCTAGAAATCTGGGAGGGAGGTGGAAGGGCCTCAAAGTCACTCCTGGCACCTAGGCAGATAGTGGTGGCAGCTGCCCTGAGAGCCCATGCAGGTGATGTCCTGCTCTCTGCAAGCGTGCATGTGGGGAAGAAGGCCACAATCTGAGTTCTGCCCCTCCTCTGGTGTACCACCCAAGCAATGGTGACTGGGCTCCGTGGTGGCTCAGGCTTCTGCCACACAGTCTCATTTGTGGTTGTACTGGATTCCAGCCTCCACCCACCCCAAACCCAGGCTGTTTTCATACAGCCAGCCCCAGTCCTCTCCCTGGGTTGCATCTCTGAAGCCCAAGTTCCAGCACCCAGCCCACTCCAGTGGATGCACACCTCAAGCTAAGGACAGCAGGGCGGTGGCACTGACCACTCGTGGCGTTCTCCCTCTGCTCTGCCTGCTGCCCGCCAGCTGCTGCATTCTCCTCTGAGGCTCTGAAGCTCCGCTTCTGTCCCAGCCAACCTCTCTGCCTGTGAGGAGGCTTCCCAGGGTACTGGAATCTTTCCTCTTTCACAGCCCCCTTCCAGGGGTGCAGGACTCGTTCTGATTCCTTTATGACTTTCTTTTTCTCTCTCTCTCTCTCTCTTTTTTTTTTTTAACCCAGTTGCATGGAGATTTTCTTGCCCTTTCAGCAGTCTGAGGTTTTCTGCCAGCATTGAGTAGGTATTCTGTGAGAATCATTCCATGTGTGGATGTATTTTTGATGTATTTGTGGAAGAAGGTGGGCTTTATATCCTATTACTCTGCCATCTTGTGCACTTTCCAGATGTGTTTAATACTTAAATCAATAGACTGAATAACGTAGATTTTTCTCCCTAATGTGGGTGGGCCTTGTGCCTTCAGCTGAAGGCCTGACTAGAACAAAATGCCTGGCATTCCCCCTAATAATAGGAAAATTCCTTCTGCCCAGATGCCTCTGAACTGAGACATGGGTTTTGTCTTAACTTCAGACTCAGACTGAGACATCAGCTCTTCGTGGGTCTCAGGCCAGCTGGCCTTCAAACAAGAACTTTCGCCGTTGGCTCTCCTAAGTCTCTGGCTTGCTGACTACAAATGTTGGATCTTGTCAGCCTCCCCCTGTAACTGCTTTAGCCAATTCCTTTTAACAATTGTCATAATCGCCTATCACTTCTGTTTCTCTGGAGAATGCTAATACAGTGATAAAATACAGGTATTAATACATAATGTTAAACCTGAGACAACATTCTGTCAGCTTAAGCTTGTTGGGTTGCAGGCTGTTACTCTCTGTTCTTCCAGAGGTGATGAGTAGGACATGCTACCATAAGCAATAACTCTCCCCACACTCATCTTAAATGTCACTCATTTCACTGATGAAAACATGTTGTATCATCCAGTATGTCAACTTCTAAGGGCCCTGTTGGTGACTGGAGATAAAGAGAGCTAAAGCCTCTGGCTGAGAGACTTTATAGGGTTGTAGGCTGGTGTACTCCCAGGCAAGGAGTTCTCTCAGTGCCCCTAGGTTATAGATTAACAATAACACACACATATATTGTCTGTACTGAGGTATTTTAAAATGAAGTACAGACAGTATAACAGGCCTTTTATTGCTGGTACATAGGCCACTGAACCCTTCCTACATAACCTAGTAATTTCCTGTCAGTAGCAATAACTTGAGGCCTTCCTGTTTTATTCTACATTCTGTATTATGGGGCTGTCCAAGAAATATGGCATTTCATATTTTGTACAAGACTAACTCTTCAGATTCAGGCTCTATTATCTATAGTTTTAGGAGCATTTAGAGACGGGTGTCTTAATGTGACACATCTTTACAGACTTGTATTGAGAATCTTAGCTCACAGGCTTTTCTGAAGATAGACCATTTCATTGCCCAAGTATAAATGCATCATGCAGCATTTCATGGAAGCAAATCACACAGCTTCTGGGTTCTTTTGAGTATGTGAATTCACAGACACAAAACAGATATTCACTCTGTAATATCCCAGCCTCTCAGTTGGATAGCTCTTTCTTTAAAATGATTCTAGTTCCTATACACTTTCCATCATATTCATTCCTTTGGAATAAGAAAATAATATATACGTCTCTGTCTGTTTACATTGTTTTAAAATATACCATAGGATAGGGGCTGATGCTCACTGCCTTCTGTGAAACCCTGGCATATAGATGGGATCATCCGGGAACTAACATCTCTTGTCTTTTGATTATAACCTTTGTATTTTAACATAGCCATTGCTGGTCACTTTCCATTGTTGACAGCTTAGCAATGCCACTGATACACTGATTATTGATAACCACTAGCTAGCTAACTGTTCTTGTTTTCAGCCTCAAAAGCAGTGGCCAATTTAAATTCCACATATATGAAAATACTGCCTCAAGCCAAAGGCAGTATCCAAATAAGGTATCTTTATCAATTTGGTACTTCTTCAACACAAGACAGCAACACGTTAAGGGAACTTCCAAGTCTAACCTGAGTACTTCTTGGGGAAACAATTGGTTCCTTCCTCCTGGTTCTGGCTGCGTGGCACTGGAGCAGCTATGAGGAGATACCCCATGCCCAAGGGCAAAGGAAAAGCCCCAGCAAGACGGTAGGAGCGGCGACTTTGCATTTAGAATCAAACCCCATTCCCGTCAGAGGGCTCAAACAAACCTTGTGTGCACCAGAACCCAGGGACCCCACAGAGACTGAGACAGAACTGTGTTTGAGCAACTCCTGTGGAGATACCGGTCAGCAGTGGACTGCCACAGGGACAGGGGCTCTGGATGCAGCAGACTTGGGTATGGCATAAGCCCTCTTGGAAGAGGTCACCATTGACCCCACCATGGAGCTGCCAGAACTTACAAAGGACTGGGAAATAGACTCTTGGAGGGCATAAACAGAACCTTGTATGTACCAGGACCCAGGAGAAAGGAGCAGTGACCCCCACAAAAGACTGACCCAGACTTGCCAGGGAGTGTCCAGGAGCCTCCAGCGGAAGCATAGATCAGTGTTGGCCTGCTGTGGGGTTGGGGGCAGTGAATGTGACAGTACATGCATGGGATCATTTGAAGGACGCCATTATCTTCATTACCTCCACCATAGTTTGGCCCCAGGTAAATAGCAGGGAGGGAACATAGCCCCACCCATCAACAGACAATTGGATTAAAGATTTACTGAGCATGGCCCTGCCCATCAGAACAAGACCTAGTTTCCCCCTCAGTCAGTCCCTCCCATAGGAAGCTTCCATAAGCCTCTTATCCTTCTCAATCAGAGGGCAGACAGATGGAAAACAACAATCACAGAAAACTAACCAATCTGATCACCTGGACTAGCCTTGTCTAACTCAATAAGACTATGAGACATGCCTAATAGGGCCACCCAAGAGGGACGGTTCATGGTATGAGAGTTCTGATAAAATGTGGCCCACTGGAGAAGGGAATGGCAAACCACTTCATTATTCTTGCCTTGAGAACCCCATGAACAGTATGAAAAAACAAAATGGTAGGACACTGAAAATTGAACTCTCCAAGAAGATAGGTGCCCAGTATGCTACTGGAGATCAGTGGAAAATAACGCCAGAAAGAATGAAGTGACAAAGCAAAAGCAAAAGCAACACCCAGATGTGGATGTGACTGGTTATAGAAGCAAAGTCTGATGCTGTAAACAGCAATATTGTATAGGAATCTAGAATGTTAGGTCCATGAATCAAGGCAAATTCAGTTCAGTTCAGTCACTCAGTCGTGTCTGACTCTTTGTGACCCCATGAACTGCAACATGCCAGGCCTCCCTGTCCATCACCAACTCCTGGAGTTTACTGAAACTCATGTCCATTGAGTCGGTGATACCATCCAACCATCTCATCCTCTATTGTCCCCTTCTCCTCCTGCCCTCAATCTTTCCCAGCATCAGGGTCTTTTCAAATGAGTCAGCTCTTTGCATCAGGTGGCCAAAGTATTGAAGTTTCAGCTTCCATATCAGTCCTTCCAATGAACCCCCAGGACTGATCTCCTTTAGCATGGACTGGTTGGATCTCCTTGCAGTCCAGGGGACTCTCAAGAATCTTCTCCAGCACCACAGTTCAAAAGCATCAATTCTTTGGCACTCAGCTTTCTTTACAGTCCAACTGTCAATCCATACATGACTACTGGAAAAACCATAGCCTTGACTAGACAATCCTTTGTTGACAAAGTAATGTCTCTGCTTGGAAGTGGTCAAACAGGAGATGGCAAGACATTTTAGGAATCAACGAACTAAAATGGGCTGGAATGGATGAATTTAACTCAAATGACCATTATATCTACTACTGTGGGCAAGAATCCATTAGAAGAAATGGAGTAGCCATCATAGTCAACAAGAGAGTCCAAAATGCAGTACTTAGATGCAATCTCAAAAATGACAGAATGATCTGTTTGTTTCCAAGGCAAACCATTCAATATCACAGTAATCCAAGTCTATGCCCCGACCAGTAATGCTGAAGAAGCTGACGTTGAACAGTTCTATGAAGACCTAGAAGAGCTTATAGAATGAACACCCCCAAAAAGATGCCTTTTTCATTATAGGGGACTGGAATGCAAGAGTAGGAAGTCAAGAAACACCTCGAGTAACAGGCAAATTTGGCCTTGGAGTACAGAATGAAGCAGGGCAAAGGCCAAGAGAACACACTGGTCATAGCAAACACCCTCTTCCAACAACACAAAAGAAGACTCTTGTGTCTTCTCTTGGACATCATGAACATCGTAGATATTCAACATGAAAATCAGATTGATTATATTCTTTGCAGCCAAAGATGGAAATGCTCTGTACAGTCAGCAAAAAAAGACCTGGAGCTGACTGTGGCTCAGATCACGAACTCCTTATTGCCAAATTCAGACTTAAATTGAAGAAAGTAGGGAAAACCCCTAGACCATTCAGGTATGGCCTAAATCAAATCCCTTATGATTATACAGTGGAAATGAGAAATAGATTCAAGGGACTAGATCTGAGAGAGTGCCTGATGAACTATGGATGGAGGTTCATGACATTATACAGGAGAGAGGGCTCAAGATCATCCCCAAGAAAAAGAAATGCACAAAAGCAAAATGGCTGTCTGAGGAGGCCTTACAAATAGTTGTGAAAAGAAGAGAAGTAAAAAGCAAGGAGAAAAGGAAAGATGTACCCATTTGAATGCAGACTTCCAAAGAATAGCAAAGAGAGATAAGAAAGCCTTCCTCAGTGATCAGTGCAAAGAAATAGAGAAAAACAATAGAATGGGAAAGACTAGAGACTTCTTCAAGAAAATTAGAGACATCGATAAAACATTTCATGCAAAGATAGGCTCAATAAAGGACAGAAATGATATGGACCTAACAGAAGCAGAAGATATTAAGAAGACATGGCAAAAGTACACAGAACTGTACAAAAAAGATCTTCATGACCTAGATAATCACAATGGTGTGATCACTCACCTAGAGCCAGACATCCTGAAATGTGAAGTCAAGTGGGCCTTAGGAAGCCCCTTAAGAGGTGATGGAATTCCACCATCAATAAAGATGGTACTGTTAAAGTGCTGGACTCAATATGCCAGCAAATTTGGAAAACTTTGCAGTGGCCACAGAACTGGAAAAGGTCAATTTTTATTCCAATGCCAAAGAATGCTCAAACTACTGCACAATTGCACTCATCTCACACACTAGTAAAGTAATGCTCAAAATTATCCAAGCCAGTATTTGAACCAAGAACTTCCAGATGTTCAGGATCATTTTAGAAATGGCAGAGGAACCAGAGATCAAATTCCCAACATCCGATGGATCATCCAAAAAGCAAGAGAGTTCCAGAAAAACTTCCTTTTTGCTTTATTGACTATGTCAAAGCCTTTGATGGTTTGGATAACAATAAACTGTAGAAAATTCTGAAAGAGATGGGAATACCAGACCACCTGACCTGCCTCTTGAGAAACCTGTATGCAGATCAGGAAGCAACAGTTAGAACTGGACATGGAACAACAGACTGGTTCCAAATAGAAAAAGGAGTACGTCAAGGCTGTATATTGTCACCCTGTTTATTTAACTTTTATGCAGAGTACATCATGAGAAACGCTAGGCTGGATGAAGCACAAGCTGAAATCAAGATTGCCGGGAGAAATATCAATAACCTCAAATATGCAGATGACACCACCTTATGGCACAAAGAAAAGAAGAACTAAAGAGCCTCTTGAGGCAAGTGAAAGAGGAGAGTGAAAAAGTTGGCTTAAACCTCAACATTCAGAAAACTAAGATCATGGTATCTGGTCCCATCACTTCATGGCAAATAGATGGGGAAACAGTGGCAACAGTGGCTGACTTTATTTTTTGGGGCTCTAAAATCACTGCAGATGGTGACTGCAGCCATGAAATTTAAAGAAGCTTGCTCCTTGGAAGAAAGATTATGACCAACCTAGAAAGCATATTCAAAAGCAGAGACATTACTTTGCCAACAAAAGTCCATTTAGTCAATGCTATGGTTTAGTAGTCATGTATGGATGTGAGAGTTGGACTATAAAGAAAGCTGAGCACCAAAGAATTGATGGTTTTGAACTGTGGTGTTGGATAAGACTCTTGAGAGCCCTTGGACTGCAAGGAGATCCAACCAGTTCATCCTAAGGAAATCAGTCCTGAATATTCATTGGAAGGACTGATGCTGAAGCTGAAACTTCAATACTTTGGCCACCTGATGCAAAGAGCTGACTCATTTGAAAAGACCCTGATGTTGGGAAAGATCGAAGGCTGGAGGAGAAAAGGATGACAGAGGATGAGATGGTTGGATGGCATCACCTACTCAACGGACATGAGTTTGAGTAAACTCCAGAAGTTGGTGATGGACATGGAGGCCTGGCATATTGTAGTTCATGGGGTCACAAAGAGTCGGACATGACTGAGCAACTGAACTGAACTGAACTTCTGCATCCTTCTCTAGTCACATCAGGACATCAGGAAAGCTGCAGCTCCATTTTGGTATATAACTATACAATTAATAACAATTAAAATTATAGCTTCTTATTAGGGGTAAAACGTGGGCCATTTGACTTGGATACAATCTGGTAGGGAATCATTGGGCACTGGTTCAGTGCAAAAATAGTTTTCATAATTCCCTAATAACAGGCCAATTAGCTAAGAGCAGTGTGCCAGCAAGTTATTTGAATTACCCTGTTAATTGATTAAATTTAACAGCCTGTTTTGTTAAAATAAGTCACCTGGAAATATCAAATTAATCAAGTGGGATCCCATCTAGTATGTTAGAAACTACTAGCAATGTCTACAGCCTACCTGGATGGATTTTTATAGCATTTTCTAGATTTGATGAGACAACCAGTGGGAGAGGAAATGGAGTGATTTTATCATTAATTTTGCTCTTGCATCCTCCATCCCATCTCCAGAGCGATTTTAGAAGCCCGCACTAAGTCCAGAGAGACTGCTATAAGCTATGAATATCAGGTGGTTTTGTTTTGCCAAGTTTTAATTGTATTTCGTGGACTAAATTCCTGGAGGGTGTGGAAGGGTACAGGGTTGCAGCATCAGACTGCCTTTGGGTCTTAGGTGGAAAAGCATTTTGAAGCAAGATTTCTAGGGAAGAGAAAGGAAAGCATCGTGGATGCTTATGTGGGTGATAAGAACAGATGTAGAAGGCAAAAAACTCAATGACCTGGGGTGACTGGGCATCACCCGAGTCCCCCCAAAATTGACACCACTGGACTGGTTGGGAGAAATGAGAGCACCTGCATGGGCTAGGGTGGCAAAGTGAAGTACCTATTTAATAATCAGATCAGTGGCTGCCTGTGCACTGTGATAAGGAAATGCAAATGTGACAGGGTTAAGGGGGTGGATAATACACCATGTCTTCAACTGACAAGTTCTAATTGTCCTGTAGGGCTGGGAGAGGGTCAGGCTTCTAAGGCATACACTTCTAAAAATATCAGGCAGAAACCTTGGGCCTTTCAGGCTGCTTAGAAATCTGCATGCCCTTTCAGTATCTCTCATTTAAAGGAGAACTCTGATTTCAGTGTTCAGCTGGTGTGGAAGCGACCAAGGAGGAAGAGCTGAACAAATGGGCTTGTAGTAAGGCTGAATGTCTAGGTCAGCATTTTGGAATCCAGAGTTAAACCTTTTTTTTTTTTCTCCTTAAAGCAATGTTGGTGACAGTTCAGAAGAAATTTCTGGAGTCATATAGATTCACCTTCTAATCTGCCACCTGCTCCATGACCTTGAGTCACTTGTTTTCCTTGGTTTACTCAACCTGTAATATGAGGGGACTAATGCTGCTGGGGGGATAAAAGGGGTGATGGGTATGGAGGCTTCTGATGAGCTTGGCATAGAATTGATCAACAAATGTTTGCTGTGATTTATCTTGGAGCCCACATCCTCTATGTGTCTGGGCTAAAAGAAAGCCTTTAGAATTCTGTGCTTTCTCTTGACAATGAGAGTGTGCATGGTGCCATGGTCCCTTTCTGTTTGCCTTTTTAAGGGGGTCGGGGGATTGGGTGGTGATTACAGGAGGAAGATGACAAAGAGAGAAATCTGCTTACTGGAGAGCCCAGGCTCCCACACAGACAGGATTAGGGGATTATTGCTGTTTTTGTTGTCTTTTCTTTTCATATTTAAAGGAAGCAACAAAGCTTCTTAAAGTCCATTCTTGGCATTTTCATCACATGCTTTTAGCTTGTCCCAGGTTTCACACTGGAGTAGCTTTGAAATGCTATTTCCAAAACTCTGCTGGAAAATAGCTTTTTGAAGGAGAGAGGCCAAGCACCTTACTTGAGGCATTGTGAGGGGTCAGAACCTTTTGCTCAGTTAATGAAGTAACGGTCTTTCACCTACAACTTACATCACCTTGTCAGTTCAATTTCCTTTCTTGCCCATTTTCCCTGCAGAATGCAGGCTGTAGGATCTGAACTTCATTTCTTTTTGTGGAGGCACCTTTTTGTATTCATTTAGTTACTGTGTGGCATTTTTATGTCAGGAAAACCACCTTTGCTGTCATGAAATGACCCTAAGGTAATAAGCCATGAATTATCTTTAAAACCTGGTAAAGGATTTTGAAGTTATAAACAAATGATAAAATCATTTGCAGGCACTGTTATTCCCCCACCAGATTTACCTAAAGAGACTATTTTGTGGCAAGATCGATTTATTACACAAATCATTGTAAAGCTGGTGAATGGCTATTCCAATTTTCATTTACTTTACTTTCACTTTGGGAGAGAGCTGTGGATGGAAGGTGTGGAGCAAAGTTCCAATATCAAGTTCACTGACAAATTAGAATTTTAGAGTGAATAAGCACTTTCAAGATCTCACATCATGTTTAATCTAAGTATAATAAATGGGGAGATTTGCTTTTAATCTGGTTTGGAATAAAATTGTAAAAATTCATGTACATGTGTTGCAGGAAGGGGAACCCCTTCCAGGGCCCGAAACTGGGCTCTTGTCTAACACTTGGAAATGAATTGTCTGAGGAGACACATGTGCTGACAAAGCAAGAGATTTTATTGAGAAAGGGCACCCGGGACTCATGCAAATGGTTACTATGATGCCTGGCCAGGGTGGGTGGTTTCAATCAGTGTGCTTCCCCTAACAACTCCCTGCTGAGAGACTTCATACTCAAGATATGGGAATTGGGGTGGAGGTCTCTTTCTTCTGTAACTTCTTCCTGCTGTGCATGGGCATAGGTCTGCCTAGCAGAGCAGAAGTCTCTCTCTACCTGATCTAAGTAGGGGTGTTCCATATCTGAAGCCAGCTTCCACCCTTGTTGCTGCTGCTGCTGCTAAGTCACTTGATTCGTGTCCGACTCTGTGCGACCCCATAGACGGCAGCCCACCAGGCTCCTCTGTCCCTGGGATTCTCCAGGCAAGAACACTGGAGCGGGTTGCCATTTCCTTCTCTAATGCATGAAATTGAAAAGTGAAAGTGAAATCACTCAGTCGTGTCCGACCCTTAGCAACCCCATGGACTGCAGCCTACCAGCCTCCTCCATCCATGGGATTTTCCAGGCAAGAGTACTGGAGTAGGGTGCCATTGCCTTCTCCACCCTTGTAGTAACAGCAATTTAGTTTGAAACTGTTGGCCCCTCTCAGAGATTAAATAGACAAGGGCCAAACAGGAGACCTAACAGGATGGTCATCTCTGGTCCCCGGAAACAGAAGGCAACATTTGGGGTGAGGGTTGCAGGGTTTGTGACCCTTTTTGATTGGTTGGTGGTGAGGCAACAGAGCTGTGATCCAGGAATCTTGTGTTCAGTCTGAAGTTGGGATCCTCCACCTGGGTGGGGGCTCAAAGGCATTGTTATGGATATTTCTTTGAGTAGGAACCAGGACTCTGTCTGGAAGCTGCACCAACCTTTGATTGTTTCTCCTGTTTCTGTATCCCCTCCCTTGCCTGATTAGCAATTGTTTGAATCCACCCTTTGGAAGGTCAAGGAGGCTGAATGAAGCCTATATAGTTGTTAGGGGAAGCACACAGATTGAAACCGCCCACCCTGGCCAGGCACCATAGTAACCATTTGCATGAGTTGTTTTATGACAGCAGATCCTGGTAAGGAACACGGAACTAATAAACCACCACCAACCGGAAGAGTTCAGGAAAGGTCTAAAGGAGACACCACGTGTCTGTCCACTTCCCAGAATCACTCTCACTAGCATCCATCTTGGCTGAGCAATGCTTGCACCACCAGGAAAGACTCTGAATTAGAATGATTGGCCAAAGACCACCTGGAAACTAATCCCATCACCATAAAACCCGAGACTGCGAGCCATGCGGCAGAGCAGTTCTCCTGGGTTCCCTTACTCTACTGCTCTCCACCCGGGTGCCCTTTCCCAATAAAATCTCTTGCTTTGTCAGCACATGTGTCTCTTCGGACAATTCATTTCCAAGTGTTAGACAAGAGCCCAGTTTTGGGCCCTGGAAGGGGTCCCCCTTCCTGCAACACATGCGTGCACATTGACATTTTATGCTAACAAGTGGTATGCCACACTATGAAAATTACTAGGATTTAAGATGTACCAACAGGACTTCTATTTTATGATTTTTTTAATAAAATGTGTTCTTATCATTTTATAACAAAAGCTCTGTCCAAAAAACACTGACCAAGTATAAATACACATTAAGTGTGTGTGTGTGTGTGTGTGTGTGTGTGTGTAGCCAGTTCAGTAACAGTGTTAGTCATAGTGTTTGCCTGCTAAATTGGCTCCTATTTTTATTTTCCAACATTGCAGTACCTCAGGCATTTGGAAGTATGAGAGAGAATGAATAAAAAATTAACTGATTTTTCAGAGTTGTAATATATATTTTAAAATGCATAAAATGGAAAAATAGATTAAAGAAGAAAGAAGAAATGAAGGTTAAGATAAGAGAAAAAAAACAAAGGAGAATGGTAGAACAAGAAGGAAAGTAATTGGATGCTGAAGAAAAAGAATTGGAAATTAGGGAAAGAAAGTACAAACGAAAGAATGAGGAGACATAGTCTCTCAATTATCCTCAAGTAAGAGGCTTAGAAATAGTTCCCTGAGGGAAGGATGTCTTTGTTAAAGAATGGGAAACAAAGACAAGAAGGAAATGACTCCTGCCTCTCTCATGATTGAAGAGATAATGGGAAAAGGAAGTCTTGCCAACCCTTCAAGTAAAAGGACAGAAAGCAGGCTTGAAAATAGCTTTGAAAGATCATCTTCTATTTCACCTCCTCAAATATACATAATTTGCTTCCTTTTTATTTATTTTCCCTGAGCCCTGTAACTATTAGGCATTGAATTTGTCTGCCTGACTTTAGATTTACAGTCCATTCACATGGGAGAATTCTGAAGGCAGGTACTTGCAGGCATTGGTCCTGCTACTAACAGGTATCCATGTCCAGGTTTCTGCAACTCTCTTGGCTTTTCGTTAATGATTTTAAGATGACTGTTCCAGTGTCAGTTCTCATTCTAGCACCAGGCAGGAGGGAAGGCAGTGGCGAAGGGTAAAAAGGAATGAATCTGCTGGGACTATTCCCTTTAAAGAAGCTCTTAAGGAAGATCTCTTAATTAGTTGTACTTAGATCTAGTTGGTCAGAATTGCATCACTAGGCCTTTACTGTTTAAGAGGAGGGGCAAGCTAATGCAGGGGGATTTGTTTGTTTGTTTAAGCTTGACCTGTTGTTGCTGCCCTTAAAATTGGGATGTCAGTAAGAAAGGAAGGAATGAATACTAAGTAGAGAGCTCTTTTCAAATTACAGAAATTAGATATACTGATATTGAAATAATAAACGGGGCTGGCCCTATCATGTTGTTGGGTTTTTTTTGCTGATGATGTAAAAGTATTGCATTTGTCAGTATTACTTATGTCTTAGAAAAAAAAAAAATTGGTTGTGGTCCATGTGTGGGGTGGAAAAGAATTTCCAGACATGAGGCAAAATGAGAAGAGAATAAAGTTTATTAGAGTGGAAGAGGCTGTTAGAACACCTGGCCGAATCAAGGTAGAGCTGACCACTTTCACAGAATTGCAGCCAATTTTTATAGCCTCAAGACAGAGAAAATTCCTACTGGAATGGTGGCATTAGATGATTGGTTAGGATGTTATAAGGTGTATAGTAGGGTGGGTATTTTACATAATCTGGGGTCAGGGAACTGGCTGGTTTAAATCAGGAGGCTCATGGCAAAAGTTGCTATGGGGCTTGATCATTCCAGAGATTTTTGTCCTGTGACCTCGGTACAGGGCTCCACACCTGTGACCTTAGTATAGGGTACTAATTGAGAGCTAAATATTTACTAGTCGCTGCCTTTTCTTTCCTTTTAAGTATACTCCAAATAATCACTGGGTAAAAGCTGAAAAATGCACTTAAATGTAAAGGAATAAACTGTCTACATGAATGAAATCAACAGGAATAAAAAATATAAAAGTTCTTGTGTCAGTGATATCAGATCAGATCAGTCACTCAGTCGTGTCCGACTCTTTGCGACCCCATGAATCACAGCACACCAGGCCTCCTTGTCCATCACCAGCTCCCGGAGTTCACCCAGACTCACGTCCATCGAGTCAGTGATGCCATCCAGCCATCTCATCCTCTGTCGTCCCCTTCTCCTCCTGCCCCCAATCCCTCCCAGCATCAGAGTCTTTTCCAATGAGTCAACTCTTTGCATGAGGTGGCCAAAGTACTGGAGTTTCAGCTTTAGCATCATTCCTTTCAAAGAAATCCCGGGGCTGATCTCCTTCAGAATGGACTGGTTGGATCTCCTTGCAGTCCAAGGGACTCTCAAGAGTCTTCTCCAACACCACAGTTCAAAAGCATCAATTCTTTGGCGCTCAGCCTTCTTCACAGTCCAACTCTCACATCCATACATGACCACAGGAAAAACCATAGCCTTGACTAGACGGAATTTTGTTGGCAAGGTAATGTCTCTGCTTTTGAATATGCTATCTAGGTTGGTCATAACTTTCCTTCCAAGGAGTAAGCGTCTTTTAATTTCATGGCTGCAGTCACCATCTGCAGTGATTTTGGAGCCCAGAAAAATAAAGTCTGACACTGTTTCCACTGTTTCCCCATCTATTTCCCATGAAGTGACGGGACTGGATGCCATGATCTTCGTTTTCTGAATGTTGAGCTTTAAGCCAACTCTTTCACTCTCCTCTTTCACCTTCATCAAGAGGCTTTTGAGTTCCTCTTCACTTTCTGCCATAAGGGTGGTGTCATCTGCATATCTGAGGTTATTGATATTTCTCCCGGCAATCTTGATTCCAGCTTGTGTTTCTTTCAGTCCAGCGTTTCTTACGATGTACTCTACATATAAGTCAGTGATATGGACATCCACAATCTCTGGAAACACTTGGCAATTGTTTGTAAGCAAGATTCCTTATTTTAAATAACAAGCACATTTGACAGTTTCTAGCGGGGTTTCATGATAAAAATAAGTTAGGATTAGTTTCGCTGCATGAAAGAAAACCAAAATAACAATGGGATACAAACACATAGAAGGTATCTAATCCCGTCTCATGTGGTGATTTGATGAATGGCTCAGTCATCTAATTCCTTCAGTTTTCCACTCAAATACCTTTGGGGTTTTATTTTCAAATTTGCTTCATGGAGACAGAGGACTTCTGGGGTTAAGCCATTTTATCTTCAATGCAGACAATACACAAGTAGAAGAAAGGACAGAGAGGCCAAGGAACTGAGCCAGCTCTTAAGTAGCTTTCGTGGGCTTCCCATACCACACACCTGTATACATCTTATGTGCTATAATGTAGTCGCTTACACTTATCTTGTTGAAAAGAAGGCTGGAAAAAGTAGAAGGTCAATTACACTGTCAGTCTAAATAAAAATTGAGTTATGTTTTTATGGAAGAAGTGAAGAATGGATATTGTGTGGCAACTAGCAGCATCTATACTTCTAGGAGCTAGCAGGGTTCTTGATACACTGTGTACTTCAATGAATAGCTCAGTGGCCACCCAGCCTAATTCATGCTTTAGAGGTAGCAACCTCAGGGCATATATAATGCAACAACCAAGTAAAAAGTTTTGGGTTGCTGATTGTAACATGTGTACCTTTTCAGCCTCTGCTCTGTCTTCTGCTCATGTTCAGGTTAGGCTTAGCTTTTGATCACCAAACCCTCAAATCCCAAATATTCAACCTTGGAAGATTTGCTAGATAATAATGATGTCAAGGAAGATTCATGTGGGTAAAGAGGATGATCACATCATTCAGGGAATATCCCCGGATGCTATTTTAAACCACTTGCTCTTCCTTCACAGGTGTTTGCCTCTGATAACCACATCACCCCTCTCGTCCAATACTTTCTGCTTTACAAGCTTCTCTTACCTTCTGTTTGGGCCATACTCTTACTTAGATTCCCAAAGCCTTCATATCTCATCATGGAAACACCAACAGAAAGCCCCAAATTCCTTAGTGGTAAAGAGCCCACATGCCAATGCAGGAGATATAAGAGACTCAGGTTTGATACCTGGGTCAGGAAGATCTCCTGGAGGAAGTCATGGCGACTCACTTCAGTATTCTTGCCTGGAGAATCCCATGGACAGAAGAGCCTGGTGGGCTACAGTCCATGGGTCACAAAGAGCCAGACACAACTGAAGCAGCTTAGCACACGTCCCTTATTTAATCTCATTACTTGTTGAACAGGGCTTCCCAAGTGGTGCTAGAGGTAAAGAACTTCCCTGCCAATGGAGGAGATGCAGGAGACCCAGGTTTGATCCCTGGATTGGGAGGATCCTCTGGAGAAGGGAATGGCAACCCACTCCAATATTCTCGCCTGGGAAATCTCATGGACAGAGGAGCCTGGTGGGCTATAGTCCATGGGGTCACAAAGAGTCGAACATGACTGGCAACCCACTCTAGTATTACTGCCTGGGAAATCTCATGGACAGAGGAGCCCAGCAGGCTATAGTCCATGGGGCTGCAAAGAGTCAAACATGATTGAGCAACTAACACACACACACACACACACACACACACACACGTTTAGTGAACAATTGTTTGCTAATAGATATGACAAGGTTCTGGATTCTTAGCAGAGTACAAATGCATATAAATGTACAAATGCACAGTCATGGGGCCCCAGAAGTTTGAACTCCAGTGTTTTCTATGAGGACAAAGACTTGCTCTTCGTGGTTCCCAGAGAGTGCAGTGAGTTTCAGTGAGAAAAAATCATGAACAAGCCTTGCCTTTATTTCTAATGGGACCCAACAGAGCTTTCTGCAACTAAGTCTTCTGTCTTTGGGGCTTCTTTCAACAAATGTTGCTCTGGAGTCTTTTGCTCACATTTTTCTGGTTGCTTTTGTAATTAACATTAGAGAAAAGAAATTTGATGTGGTTTTTTTTTTTTTTTTTGCAATAGTAGCAGAAGGTGTGTTCCCCACAAGATTAATAAACATAGCTACATTTATTATGACTTTTATGTATGCCAAGCACAGTGCTAGGTGTCTTAAAGATATCATTTCACTCTCTAAACAGTACTTTGAGCTAAGTATTTTAAGCAGAGCATAACTAAAATATTTGAGGGAGACAGAGGTCTTTGACTGAAATTTTGTGATATTTTCACCAATATAGGAAAAAAAAGACCTAAATTATGTTTCATTATTTATATGGATATTTTTCTACTTCTGACAGTTTTATTATAGCTTTGATGATTAAGGTATTTCCTACCCAGCAGTCCAGGTCTGCATTTTAGAGGTTGAGGACACAACCTCTGTTGTGAGAACACCTGCCTCTGTTCTCTGTACCTGGACTACATAAACCTTATCTAAGATAATTAACGTATCTGTGAAGTATCGGTGAAGAAGCTGAAGCTTAGAGACGTTAAATAACTTCCACAAGGTTATGTAACTAATAGCAGGACAGGGATTGAAAACAAGAACTGATTAACCAGAAAGTTCATTCTTTCTCTTGTTAAAAAATAATTTTTACTGGAGTATAGTTTAGGCTTCCCCAATGGCTCAGCAGTAAAGAATCTGCCTGCATTTCAGAAGACACAGAAGGCATGGGCTTGATGCCTGGATTGGGAAGATCCCCTGGAGGAGGAAATGCAATCCACTTGAGTATTCTTACCTGGGAAATGCCATGGATAGAGGAGCCTGACGGGCTATGGTCCAGGGAGTTGCAGAGATTTGGACACGACTGAACACACACACATAGTTGACTTACAATGTTAGTCTCAGGTGTACAGCAAAGTGAATCAGTTATACATAAACATATATTCACTCTTTCTAAGGTTATTTTCCCGAATAGGTCATTACAGAGTATTAAGTAGAGTTCCCTATGCTATACACTACATCCTTATTAGTTATTTTATATATAGTAGTGTATATATGTCAGTCCTGATCTCCCAATTTGTCCCTCTACCCACCTACCCTGAGGTAACCACAAGTTTGTTTTCTACATCTGTTAACTCTGTTTCTGTTTTGTAGATGAGTTTATTTGTACCCTTTTTTAGAGTCCACATATAAGTAATTGATTTGTCTTTCTCTGACTTACTTCATTCCCTGTGACAATCCCTGGTGCTGCTGCTGCTGCTGCTAAGTCGCTTCAGTCGTGTCCGACTCTGTGCGACCCCAGAGACGGCAGCCCACGACTTCCCCGCCCCTGGGGTTCTCCAGGCAAGAACACTGGAGTGGGTTGCCATTTCCTTCTCCAGGGGAAGAAGGGAGAAGGGACCTAGTGACAATCCCTAGGTCCACCCATGTTGCTGCAAATGGCATTAGTCCATTCTTTATATGGCTGAGTAAGATTCCATTGCATATATGTACCACATCCTCTTTACCCATTCCTCTATTGATGCACATTTAGGTTGCTTCTGTGTCCTGGTGATTGTGAATAGTGCTGCAACAATCACAGGGGTGCATGCGTCTTTTCAAATTATAGTTTTGTCTGTATATATGCCCAGAAATGGGATTGCTGGATCATATGGTAGCTCATTTTTAGTTTAAGGAACCTCCATACTGTTCTTCATAGTGACTGAATCAATTTACATTCCCACCAACAGTGTAGGAGAGTTCCCATCCTCCACACCCTTTCCAACATTTATTGTTTGTAGATTTTGTAATGAAGGTCATTCTGACTGGTGTGAGGTGATACCTCATTGTAGTTTTGATTTGCATTTCTCTAGTAATTAGTGATGTTGAGCATCTTTTCATGTGCTTTTTTAGCCATATGTATGTCGTCTCAGGAGAAATGTCTAGATTTTCTGTCCATTTTTTGGATTGGGTTGTTTGTTTTCTTGGTATTGACTTGTGAAGAAACTGAAGGTTAGAGACATTAAATAACTTACCCAAGGTTATGTAGCTAGTAGCAGGACAGGTATTTAAAACAAGAACCATCAACCAGGCAGTTTATTTTCTTAATCATCATGCTATTCAGCTTTTTAGGTGCTTAATTTTAGGGGGAGACTTTCCCATAGATGAATAATTAGATTCTTTCAGATCAAACCTCAAATGACCAGATTACTCATTGAAAAGAATATGCTGGTAAGTGTTTAATGCCTAGCCATCAAAGAAAGAAAAAGCCATAACTTTTAGCATTTGCCAACTTCTGTGGCATAAACACACCCCTCACACCTGATTCCATGCAAGGTGACATGGAAAGATGACCTGAGAAAAGATGTACACAAGAGGCTCTCGTTAGCTAGTGTTAGCCACTGGCTCTGTGATAATTAGTAACAATATCTGTGCTCTGCATTAACAGTCAATTAGATTATTAAGCAATCTGGTGAGCTAAAAGAATGTTGTGTGGCAAAGGCTTAGATGTTTCAGCCAAGTCAATCCAAATAGAGTCCTGGCCACACTACTAAATAGCTACATGTCGAGGTCCAGCCCTGGCTGATCCAGGGAATTTGAAGGGGAGACGGCTTCGGCAAGTTCACTGGATACAATAGCTTTATTTAAATATTAACTAGAGATATACAGAGTAATAGAATGAGGATAGCTCAGTAGGAAAATTCAGCGGAGAAAAGAGGCTGAGTAGCTTTGTTTACGCAGAAAATCAATATAACCTGTGACATTAGGTTAGCTCTGACCACGGAGGCCGCAGGCACCCTCTCGAATAGCAGAAGGTGCCCCACCTTAGGCACCTTCTCCAGTAGGTCTTAGAAGCCCAGGCAAATAAATGGTCGCAGAGGACCTCCGCGCTCCAGATGGAGCCTCAGCCAGAATGTTAAAGAAAGAATGACATGGCGAGACCAAGCTTCGGTGAGCAAGGCCCATAACTTTATTTTCAACAGGGGCTTTTATACCCTAAGTTGCACATAGAGGATAATACTGCTGCTGCTAAGTCGCTTCAGTCGTGTCCGACTCTGTGCGACACCAGAGACGGCAGCCCACCAGGCTCCCCCGTCCCTGGGATTCTCCAGGCAAGAACACTGGAGTGGGTTGCCATTTCCTTCTCCAGTGCATGAAAGTGAAAAGTGAAAGTGAAGTCGCTCAGTTGTGTCCGACTCTCAGCGACCACATGGACTGCAGTCTTCCAGGCTCCTCCGTCCATGGGATTTTCCAGGCAAGGGTACTGGAGTGGGGTGCCATTGCCTTCTCCAAGAGGATAATAGGGGATGTGAAATCATGCAAAGTCAGCAGTCTTTGATCCTTATTGAAACCAGTTTCTTTTCTGCAAATTTATCGTATACAGATGGTTTAGGTGATTTACATCATCTTTTGGCCAGAAGGCCTATTAACATTTTATGACTCTGATAAAGGTTTGTCAACCATAAGACTTATTTTCTCTAAGAGTAATTATTTTAAAGTTTGGCGCCATCCTCCGAAGGTGTTAGATAAAGTTGCATTCCTATAGGGCAGAAGCGCAGTGGGTTTATAACAAAGGAAAGAATTTATTACCTTAAGGGTCTAAAGTTGCTAACACCAAGACCACTATTTATTTTTTCTACATACCAACTATATTAATTAATACACATTCAAGGATACAATACAGGGGATGTAGAAACTTGGCAGCAAGCATTGGCTCATCAATGAAATCTTCTACTAGTTTTATTCTGACAGTTTCTAACTCTCTGAGAGCCTCTAAGCTATTTGGATATCTTAAGCTTCCCGTGCCTCTCACGGTTGGGAGACTGTAAACAATCATATGCATAGCTGTAGGAGTCCGGTAAACTTGTCAGGCCAGTTAGAGAGCTATCTGAGGGGTTTGGATTTAAACACTCCTATTATGCCCAGGAACTTTATTGACTGGAACTTTAAGTTAACTCCTTATCAGAGAGAGTGAGATGGTGGTGGGGGACAGCCCCCCGTAAAGTCAGAGGTGAGAGCACAAAGCAGTAAAGTAGGCAGACTCTGGTTTTGGGGGTAGATGCTCGAGAATATCCAGGGGGACTCCTGAGGCTCGATCCTGCCTTTGCATATGCCAAGCCTCCTTCCTCATGACCTTTGCCACAGGCGGAGCTCCTCATGCTGGCTCCCGGCAGCTACATGCTCATGTGATTGTGGGCAACTTATTCACCCCTTCTGAACCTCAGTTACCTTATCTCTTACACGGAGATAATACTACCTACCTCAGGTAGATTTGATCAGTTTTTAATGTAAAGACATATGGAAATTGCCTAGTTACAGGATGTCATGTGTATTTATTAATAGTTGCATGCATACTAATGCTTATTTCTCTTCACTCAATCCATTGACAAACATTTATTGGTTACTAAAATTAAAAGAGTAATATTTACTGGTTTTATGAAATATTTTTCTTAATCATAAGAAATCTTATTTTACCTTTTATTTTCCAACTTTTCAAATAGATGTTACTATAAGATATATTTTACTTTCCTCTAGTGCTGCTATTAAACAACACACAAAATTAGCACAAATTAAATAGTGACTATTACCTTGATCTCAGTATTGAGGAGACAGTAGGGAGGGGTGGGGTCCACTTCACTTAAATAAAGCAACAACTTCTCAGTTCAGTTCAGTTCAGTTCAGTTGCTCAGTCATGTCTGACTCTTTGCGACCCCATGAATCACAGCACACCAGGCCTCCCTGTCCATCAGCAACTCCCAGAGTTCACTCAGACTCACGTCCATCGAGTCAGTGATGCCATCCAGCCATCTCATCCTCTGTCGTCCCCTCCTCCTCCTGCCCCCAATCCCTCCCAGCAACAGAGTCTTTTCCAATGAGTCAACTCTTCGCATGAGGTGGCCAAAGTACTGGAGTTTCAGTTTTAGCATCATTCCTTCCAAAGAAATCCCAGGGCTGATCTCCTTCAGAACTACTCAGGTGCTGTCAATTATTATGAGACAACATACAGACTCAATGTTGCCAGATCTCTCCATTTTTCTAAAGAACCAGGAATCTGAATCTTTTTGTGAAACCTCATGATTTTTATATATCTTTAGGTTTTTATTTATTTATTTATTTATTTTTTCATGAGGACCATTTTTTAAAAGTCTTTATTGAATTTGTTACAACATTGCTTCTGTTTCATGTTTTGGTTGTTTGGCCACAAGGCATGTGGGATCTTAGTGCTCTGACCAGGGATTGAACATACACCCACTGCGTTGGAAGGCAAAGTTTTAACCATTGGACCACCAAGAAAGTTCCTAAGTATCTTCTTGGCTTCCCTGGTGACTCAGATGGTAAAGAATACTCCTGCAATGCAGGAGACATGAGTTCAGTCCCTGGTTTAGGAGGATCCCCTGAAGGAGGGCATGCCAACCCACTCCAGTATTCTTGCATGGAGAATCCCAAGGACAGAGGAGCTGGGTGGACTTGTGTCCATGGGGTCACAGTTTGGACATGACTGAGCAACCCAAACTTCCACTTTCACATTGTAAAAGCAATACCACAAAAGCCAGATCTGACAGATCAGCTATCAGTGTGAGACTTCTGAATTAATGAATGAATGAAGGGTTTGGGTGAAGTAAAAAGTACAGAAAGGAGCCTGAACCAAGCAGAGAGCCAGGGATAATGAAGGGAGGGACATATTAATACTTCAGGTAGAGCAGGGCACCTACCCATGCTGGAAAGAAGCACTCTTGCATAAACAAGCTTGGACCAGTACCTTTGGGAGAAATTGAACACAGTCTATCTAGAATTCCAAGAAATAGGATTTTTCTTCTATTAAGAATATGGAGAATTTTTTTTTTAATGTCATGGAAAGTAATATAATTAATCTGATAGTAGGTGGAGATAGATTCAAGGATGGGAATCAGAGCATGTGTTTTCAGGGTCTCATCCTTGGTGCCAAGCTGCCTGGGTTTATATCTGGCTTACTACTTTATAGTTCTGTTACTAACTGGGAAGATATTCTATCCCTCTGGGTCTCATGGTTAATAAAAGCATTGTAAAGATTAAATGAATTGCTGATTATGAAGTGTTGAGGCAATGCCCAGCACAGAGGAAGCATTCAAAACAAACTTAGCTGCTATTGTCAGTGTTCAAATAAAGGAAGTGAGCAGCAGGAACATTAATTAAGAGGTTGCTATAAATTGCAGGTATAAATTGTTCAATGAAAGTCATTTGATGGCTATAGAAAGAGGAGGATAGTGTAGAAGTGAAGACTGAGTAGTTTTTTGTTTTTGTTTTTTCACTTTTTAAAAAAACATGGTTAATAAGAAAAATGACCTACCCTGAAAAATATAAGGACTTGTAAATAAGGAATCTTACAATCATGGGAAGATGAGTTCAACCTGAGATGCAACAAGTCGAATTTGGGAGAAAATATAATGTGCTATCAGCAGTTGAAGATGTAAGGTAAGAAGTAGATTGCACTTTCAATATGACCTGTTTACTGAACTGGGAATGATGTTTAGCACCTTGTGTTCACTGCTTTCGAGTAAAACCAAACATGTGAAATGCCATCTCTGCCCTTCATCAGATGATATGCAAATGAGACAAGAAAACCCATGGCCATTCCATCAGGATGGCACTAAAAAATGGTGGCCACAAGTGCTCTGGGTGTTCACAGGACAGAAAAAGTTGGAGATGGAAGAGCATGGGGACTAAGTCTTCCTATGAAATGTGCAACAACGTGGTGCAGTTTGGAGGGAAAGGTACATGGAGAATATACATACAGGTGTATTTGGGATCAAGAATCAGGTTGGTTTGACTGGAAGGTTGAGTTTCTTTGGGTGAAAACATTTTTGAATTTAATAAGATTGGTTCAGGGCATATTAGAGAAGGTCCTCCTGTCAGGATGAGAACTTTTTCCATATATACGGTGAAGAGTTTGCACTGTGCATTTTGGCAATGCAGTCATACAATGAATCTCTACTTTTGAAATGTGGCCATTTGTATATGAGACTGAGTAGATGGATGAGGCAAGTACATGAGGTACAACCAGCATGATTTTGTACTGAGTGAAGGTACGTAAAGGAGGAGATGAGACATGACTTTAAGAAAAGCAACAAAATTATGCAAAGCAGCTGGTGCCCAGGAAAACATCTGTAATTCAGAAAAGAGAATGGGATTTAAATTGCAGATTTAATAATCACCTAGAAATGACTGTTGAAAGCAGAAAGTAAATGAGATTTTCAAAAGAGCATCCTCGGGGAGAGGAGGGGGAAAGAGCTTCTGTATTAGAGCCTTGAGTGATACCCACATGGAAAGAATGGGAAGAAGAGAATTTAGTGAAAAGGACAGAGAAAAGGGTTGTTGAGGTGGAGGAAAAGCTTAGATAGGGCCCTGTTATGGAAAACAAAGATGCCAGAGTGCTGGGAAGCAGAAGGTCAAATTTATGCTTGAGAGTGAGTTCTTGGGGCACGTTCACTCTTCCTTCCAAGAAAAGAGGGTCTGTGGGAAAAGAATGAGAGACCCCTGGGCTCAGCCAACACCGGAGAAGGCCTTGTGCTGTACGGTACAGAATGGTTACAGCCAGAAAGAATTCAGAAGTCCATAGTATTTCAAATGATAACTAAAAATGCAGTTGGATTTATTGGAAATACATTTATGTGATATATGCCTATATAAATTAATTTCTTTAGATTTTGTAAAGGTGCTTACTTTTAATAGAAATGTCTGGTTCTAGGTAGGCATATCTTAAAAATGAAGCCCATAGTGCTAAGGAAACAAGTCTGAAATTCAAGATTTATCAGCGTTGGCCCTATTGACATTTTGTTGTGTATGACTGTCCTGTGTCTTTGGGTTGTTTGGCAGTATCCCTAGTCTCTGCACACCTCAAAAGTTGTGATAACCCCAAATTTCTTCAGTCATCAAACGTATCCTTCAGAGGGAAAGATTGTCCCCATGCCCTTCATCAAGAAGTACTTCTAGAGTTTAACAGCAGCCAAGGAAGGTTTTTTTTTTTTTTTTTCTTTCCTTTCCTCTGCAAGGGGAAAGAAAACATACCTAACCAATAAAGATCATGGAGTAATAAACTTATAATTACCATATTTGTGACATAAAGGTGTTTATGTATATGATCTATACATATATAGAAACATATACATATATTTGCAAAGAGAAAGTTCGGTTTTCAACTATGGAAGAGAAGCTGAAGTTATAAAACCACAAAATAAATTAACCATTATATCTAAACAGATATGCCAGAGGGTAGTATTTTCATTTAGTGGCAAATACAATTAAACAGACATTCAGTTTGAAGCAAATAAAATCCTCCATATATCTGGTGGCATCTTTATACTGATATAGATGGCAGTGAGAAGCAATTTGTATAAATCACTATTATTCCAGGGAGAGATATATAGACCAAGCAAATCTAATGTGACAGATGTTATAAATGTCATCATTATGGGTTTTCATTTCAATTCAAACAGTTCATAGACTTCTGATTATATTAAATAGAGGATTGGAGCTTCTATTGATACTTTCAGTAAAGACAATAGCCTTGTCACATAGAAAATTTGTTCAGGTTGAGCTTTTTTTACCTTCTTATGGATAAAATGGGCTCTATTATATGGTATTTAAAAGAAATATCTTTGATCAGGAATAGTCTGAGAGTCTATCTGAAGTACCAAATTAAGACAAAGCAAGAAAGAAAATAATTCTACTCAGTATGTAAACAGTTTTTGATGTCTGTATAAAACAATAATGGATTTTATATTTTTCATATCAATAAATATTAAAATGTACAATACATGGCCATATCAACAGTTCACAAAGGTCTCAATTCTCATATGCAAAGAACATAAAAGCTGTCTTGTGTCTATTTCTTTTTAATCCCTCAAGTGCACTGGATGATGTAGAGCAGAATTTATGTGTCTGTAAATGTAGGTTTGTAAGGCTATTTCAAGAGAAATATTAATGCCCCTTAAGATCTTTCCTAAAATAGATCAAACTACTATCTATTGGCTAGAGCATCTGCCTTCCGTATCTATGGGTTTCTCATCTGCAGATTCAAACAAAGACAGATAAATGCAGTTAACTGAATTTGTGAATGCAAACCCAGGGGATACAGAGGGCTGAAGGTCAAGTGTATTCCTTGCACTAACCCATCTTAAGTAAGGAATTTAAACATTTGGAGATTTTGGTACCTAGAGGGACTCCTGGAACCCATCCTTCATGAATACTGAGAAAGGACTATATATTCTTTTTTTTTTGGTGGGGGTGTGAAGAGTTTATTTTAGGTAAAAACAAATTGGGGCTTCCCTGGTGACTCAGGTGGTAAAGAATCTACCTGCAATGCAGGAGACCAGGTTGAATCCTTGGGTCAGGAAGAGCCCCTGGAGAACAGACTGGCTACCCACTCCAGTATTCTTGCCTGGAGAATCCCATGGACAGAGCAGCCTGCCAGGCTATAGTCATGGGGTTGCAAAAAGTTGGACATGACGGAGTGACTAACACACCCAATTTAAAATATGTGACAACATAATTTACTGTTCTTTCTTTTAATGAAGTATATTTGACTTACAATATTATATTAGTTTTAGATATACCACTTTGTGATTTGATATTTCTATACATTACAAAATAATCACTAGTGATTTAGTTACTTTGAGTCTAGTCACCATTTACCAGCAAAGTTATTACATTATTATTGACCACCCATGCTTATGCTGTACATTATATCAGGATGGCTTATTTATTTTGTAACTGAAGGTTTGTACTTCTTAATCTCGACCTATTTTACTTATCCCTCTTCCCTCTGGCAACCACTAGTTTGTTCTCTGTATCTACAAGCCTGTTTTTTTATTATGTTTATTCAATTGTTTCATAGATTCCACATATAAGTGGTATATGTCATATGGTATTTGTCTTGCTGCTGCTGCTGCTAAGTTGCTTCAGTCGTGTCCAACTCTGTGCGAACCCATAGCCGGCAGCCCACCAAGCTCCCCTGTCCCTGGGATTCTCCAGGCAAGAACACTGGAGTGGGTTGCCATTTCCTTCTTCAGTGCATGAAAATGAAAAGTGAAAGTGAAGTCGCTCAGTTGTGTCCGATTCTGTGCGACCCCATGGACTGTAACCCACCAGGCTCCTCCATCCATGGGATTTTCCAGGCAAGTGTACTGGAGTGGAGTGCCATTGCCTTCTCCAGGTATTTGTCTTACTCTGTCTTATTTCACTTGATGTAATGCCCTCTAAGTCCATTCATCCCTTATTGGACATATCATTTGCAAACATCTTTTCCCATTTTGTAGATGGCCTTTTCATTTTGTTTATGGTTTCCTTTACTGTGTAAAAGCTTTTGTTTTTGGTTCAGTCATTCAGTCATGTCTGACTCTTTGCAACCCCATGGATTGCAGAATGGCAGGCTTCCTGGTCCTTCATTATCTCCCAAAGTTTGCTCAAACCCATGTCCACTGAGTCGATGATGGCATCCAAGCATCTCATCCTCTGTTGCCCTCTTCTCCTCCTGCCCTCAATCTTTCCAGGCATCAGGATCTTTTCCAGTGTGTTGGCTCTTTACATCAGGTGGCCAAAGTGTTGAGGTTTCAGATTCAGCATCAGTCCTTCCAATGAATATTCAGGGTTGATTTCCTTTAGGATTGACTGGTTTGATCTCCTTGAGACTCTGCAAGGGACTCTCAAGAGTCTTTTCCAGAACCACAGTTTGAAAGCATCAGTTCTTTGGCATTCAGTCTTCTTTATGGTCCAACTCTCACATTCATACATGACTACTGGAAAAACCATAGCTTTTACTATATGGACCTTTGTTGACAAAGTGATGTCTTTGATTTTAAATATGCTGTTTAGGTTCATCATAGCTTTTCTTCCAGGAAGCCAGCATCTTTTAATTTCATGGCTGTTGTCATCGCCTGCAGTGATTTTGGAGCCCAAGAAAATAGTCTGTTACTGTTTCTGTTTTCCCCCTATTTGCCTTGAAGTGATGGGACCAGATGCCATGATTTTAGTTTTCTGAACATTGAGTTTTAAGCCAGCTTTTTCACTCTCCTTTTCACCTTCATAACACTTTTAGTTTAATTTTGCCTTTGTCGCCCCTGTCTGAGGAGACAGATCCAAAAATTATTGCTAAGAATGATATCAAAGAACATACTGTGTATGTTTCCTTTAGGAATTTTATGGTTTCAGATCTTCTGTTTGAGTCTTAATCCATTTAAATTTATTTTTGCATACAGTATAGAAAAACAGTTTCGTTCTTTTTTACATGTAGCTGTCCAGTTTTCCCAAAGTTGTTTATTAAAGGGACTGTCTTTTCCTCATGGTATATTCTTGCTTCCTTTGCCATCAAGAATTGACCATATAAGCCTGGGTTTCTTTCTGGGCTCTCTATTCTTTTTCATTGATCTGTCTCTTTTTCTGCGAGTACCATAATGCTTTGATTACTATATTTTGGTAGTATAGTTTGAAATACTGTTCTTCTTTCTCAAGACTGTATTAACTTTTCAGTCTTTTGTAGTTCATAAATTTTAAGACTACCTGGTTTTCATTCTGTGAAAGATAACGTGGGTAGTTTGATAGGAGTTGCATTGAAACAGTGCATTGCTTCAGCTAGTATGGATATTTTAACAACATTAATTCATCTAATCCATGAGCACATTATATCTTTCTATTTATTTGTGTAATCTTTAATTTCTTTAATATCTTGTAGTTTTCAAAGTTCACATCTTTCACCTACCTGGTTACATTCATTCTTATGTATTTTGTTCTTTTTCATGCAATTGTAAATGGGATAGATTTCTTAATTTATTATTCTGATAGTTCATTTTTATTGTATAGAAATACAACAAATTTCTTCATATTTATTTTGTATCCTGCAACCTCACTGAATTCATTTATTCTTACAGTGTTGGGGTTTTCTATATATATAGTATCATGTCATTTGAAAATGGTTGACAGTGTTACTTCTTCTCTTCCAATTTAAATGCCTTTTATTTCTTTTTCTTGTTTGATTGCTATTACTGGACTTCTAATACTATGTTGTTATACTTATCTTGTTCCTGATATTAGAGGTAAAACTATCAATTTTTACCTCTGAATATGATGTTAACTGTTGGTTTGCCATATATAGCCTTTATTATATTGAAGTATGTTGCCTCTAGGCCCACTTTGTTTTGAGAGGCTTTTTTTTGTTTGTTTGTTGTAAAACAAAACATAAACGAGTGTTGAATTTTGTTATGTTTATCCTTCATTTTGTTGATGTGCTATATCATGTTAGTTGATTTCTGGATATTGAATCATCCATATATACCTGGAATAAATCCCACATGATCATGGTATATGGTCCTTTTAATGCATTGTTACATTCAGTTTGCTAATATTTTGTTGAGAATTATTGCATCCATGTTTATCTGAGATATTAGACTAGAGTTTTCTTCATTTGTAGTGTCTTTGTTTGGTTTTGGTACTACATTAAGGCAGACCTTATAGAATACATTCAGAAGCTTCCCTTTGTCTTCAACTTTTTGAAATAATTTGAGAAAAATAGGTATTAACTTTTCTTCAAATGTTTGGTAGAATTCACCAGTGAAGCTTTCTGATCATGGCTTATTTTTTGGGAGTTTCCTGGTCACTGAATCATTTTTATTATTGATGATTAGTCTATTCAGATTTTTTATTTCTTCTCAATTCAGTCTTAGAAGTGTGTATGTTTCCAGGAATTTATCTATTTCTTTTAGAAGGGCTATCCAATTTTTTTATTATAATTGAATGAATGTTTGTATTTTTGTGATATTGATTGTAAATTCTTTTATTTCTGATTTCATTTATTTGAACCCTGTCTTTTTTCTTGAGTCTGATTAAAGATTTGTCTATTTTGTCTCTACAAAGAACAAGGTCTTAGTTTCACTGATCTTTTCTATTTTTTTTTTAACTTGATTTCTTTTTTTTCTGTTCTGATTTTTCTTTCTTTTACTATGCTAAGCTTTATTTTTTCTTCTTTTTCTAGTACCTTTAGAGTAAAAGTTTGGTTATTTATTTGAGATTTATCTTGTTTCTTGAGATAGGCCTGTGTTACTATAAACTTCTCTGTTAGAACTGCTGTCCCTGCATCTCATTGATTTTGGAATGTTGGGTTTTCATTTTCACTTGTTTCCAGCTATTTTTGAGTTTTCTCTTTGATTTATTTATTGACACATTTATTTATTGGTTTTCAATGTATGTTGTTTAATCTCCACACATTTATATTTTTCCAGTTTCTTTTTCCTATAATTCATTTCTGGTATACTGCTGTTGTCAGAAAAGATGACTAGTATAACTTCAGTAGTTTCTTAACATGTGGGCTAGCACATGATCATTCCTGCAGAATGTTCTATGTGCACTTGATAAAAATGTGTATTATGCCATTTTGGGGTAGAATGTTTTATAGATATCTAATAGGTGATCTAGTTTAATGGTGTCATTTAAACCCAGTATTTCCTTATTGATCTTCTCTCTGGATTACTTATCCATGTATTAAAGCCCCCAACTACTCTTGCATTGGTGTCTATTCTTCTCTTTAGGTGTGTTAATATTTGCCTTATATATTTAGGTGCTTCTATGTTGGATATATTATGTATATATATGTATACACACACACTTACAAATATGTTTTCTTCTTGGATTGGCTCTTTATCATATGTAATGCTCTTTGTCCTAGTTTTTGTTTTAAAGTCTGTTTTGTCTGATAAAAGTATTGCTATCCTAGTTTTATTTTTGTTTCTATTTGGATTAAATATCTTTTCCTGTCCTTTCATTTTTAGTCTTGGTGTGATCTTAGATCTGAAGTGAGTCTCTTCTAAGAGACCTATACATGAGTCTCATTTTTAAAATACACTCAGCCACAATATATATGTGTGTGTGTGTGTATACAGTTGATTTATAATATGTTAATTTCTGCAGGCCTTCCCTGATAGCTCAGTTGGTAAAGAATCCACCTGCAATACAAGAGACCCCAGTTTGATTCCTGGATCAAGAAGATCTGCTGGAGAAGGGATAGGCTACTGACTCCAGTGTTCTTGGGCTTCCCTTGTGGCTCAGCTGGTAAAGAATCCACCTGCAATGTGAGAGACCTGGATTTGATCCCTGGGTTGGGAAGATGCCCTGGAGAAGGGAAAGACTACCCACTCCAGTATTCTGGCCTGGAGAATATACGTGGACTATGTAGTCCTTGAGGTTGCAGAGTGGGACACGACTGAGCAACTTTAGTTTCACTTTCAATTTCTGCTGTACAACAAAGTGATTCAGTTATACATATATTCTTTTTATATTTTCTCCATTATAGTTTATCTCAGGATATTGAAAATAGTTCCTTGTTCTATAAAGTAGGACCTTATTGTTTATCTGTTCTCTATATAATAGTTTGCATCTACTAACCCCTAACTCCCAGTTCACCCTTCCCCACCCCCACCACTGGGCAACCACAAGTCTGGGCTCTAAGTCTGGAAGTCTCTTTCTATTTCGTAGATAGGTTCATTTGTTCATATTTTAGATTCCACATATAAGTGATACCATATGGTATTTGTCTTTCTCTTTCAGGCTGATTTCACGTAGTATGATCTCTATTTGCATCCATGTTGCAACTAATGCATATGGTATTTTCATTCTTTTTTGTGGCTGTGAGTAGCAATCCATGTGCATATGTACCATGTCTTCTTTATCCTTTCATCTGTTGATGGGTATTTAGGTTGTTTTCTATGCATTGGATATTGTGAATGGTGTTGCTATGAACATTGGGGTGCACATATCTTTTTGAATTTTAGTTGTGTTCAGATATCTGCCCAGGAACTGCCATACTGTCTTCCACAGTGACTGCACCAACTTTCATTCCCACCAACAATGTAGGAGGGTTCTCTTTTCTGTACACCTTCTCCAGCATTTGTTCTTTGTAGGCTTTTTAGTGATGCCATTCTAACTGGTGTGAGATGGTACTTCATTGTAATTTCTTTTTTTACTTTGCTTTGGGGTATAGACGATTAACAATGTTGTGATAGTTTCAGGTGAACAGCAAAGGGACTCAGCCATAGGTATACATGTATCCATTCTCCCCCAAACTTCCCTCCCATCTGGGCTGCTACATAATATTGAGCAGAGTTCCATGTGCTGTACAGGAGGTCCTTGTTGGTTATCCATTTTCAATATAGCAATGTGTACATGTCCATCCCAAATGCCCCAACTTTCCCTTTCCCCCATCCCTCCCATGGCTAAGCTTAAGTTTGTTCTATAAGTCTGTGAGTCTGTTTCTGTTTTGTGCTGTGCTTATTCGCTCAGTCATGTCCAACTCTTTGGGATCCCATGAACTGGACTGAATCCTGCCAGGCTCCTCTGTCCATGGGGATTCTCCAGGCTCAAGAATACTGGAATGGGTTGCCATGCCCTCTTTCAAGGGATCTTCCTGACCCAGGGATCAAACCCATGTCTCCTGCATTGCAGTTGGATTCTTTACTGTTTTAGCCACCATGGAAGCCCAAGAATACTGGAATCTATTCCTTCTCCAGAGATCTTCCCAACCCAGGAATCAAACCAGAGTCTCCACATTGCAGGATGATTCTTTACCAGCTGAGCTACTAGGAAACCTGTTTCTGTTTTGTAAGTAAATTCATTTGTATGTCATCCCTTATATGTGGGATCTAAAAAGAAATGATACTGATGAACCACATTGTAGTTTTGATTTACATTTTTACAATAATTAGTGATGATGGGCATCTTTTCATGTGCCTATTGACCATCTCTATTTCTTCTCTGGAGAAATGTCTAGTTAGGTCTTCTGCTCATTTTTGAGTTGTATTTTTTTTTTGTTTGTTTGTTTCCAGGTGTTTCTGCACTGGGACTTGGAGTGAGTTTAATGGGCCCTTTAAGAGCAGACTCCAATATAGAACAGCCCTCTGGCTCTCCTAGACTGCAGTCTCATTGGATTTCAAAGCCAGTTATGGGGACTTATCTTCCTGGTACCTATCCTCAGACCTTGAGAGTTTGATGTGAGGGCTCAAACTCCTTGCTTCCAAGGGAGGACCCCCATAGTTGTGATATCCCTTCCTGTTTGTAGGTAACCACACTGGGGTTTGGTCCTGACAGGATGTTGTCTCTGCTTTCCCTATCTATCTCAATATATTTTCCCCCTTTGTATCCTTAATTGTAGAAGAGATGTCCTGCTACTCTTTAGGTTGTTCTCAGAGTGCATTGCTCTATATATTGCTGTGATTTTTGTGTTTATGTGAGGAGGTGATCTTAGGATCTTCCTACTTCGTCTTTAAAAAATATTGTATATTGGAGTATAGTTGATTTATTGTTATTAGGTTCAAGTGTACAGAAAACTGGTTAGTTATACATGGTGGTGATGATGGTTTGGTCACTAAATTGTGTCCTACTCTTGCAACCTCATGGACTGTAGCCCACCAGGCTCCACCCAGTTATCAAACCTGCATCCCCTGCATTGCAGGCAGGTTCCTTATTGCTGAGCCACCAAGGAAGCCCCTCAGTTTTACAGATACATACATCAATTTTTTTTCAGATTCTTTTCCCATATATATTATTATATAATATTGAGTAGAGTTCCCTGTGCTATACAGTAGGTCATTGTTGATTATTTTATATATAGCAGTGTGTATATGTTAACCCCAAACTCCTGCTAATTTATCTTTCCCCCACAACACCTTTCCCCTTTGGTAACCACGAGTTTGTTGGGATAACCATAAGTTTGTTTTTGAAGTCTGTGAGTATGTTTCTGTGTTATAAATAAGTTCATTTGTATCATTTTTTAGAGTCCCACATATAAGTGATATCATATGATATTAGTCTTTCTCTAACTTCACTTGGTATGATAATTTCTAAGTCCATCCATGTTGATGCACATGGTGTTATTCATTTGTTTTGATGGCTGAGTAATATTCCATTTATACATCTACTACATCTTCTTTATCCATTCCTCTGTCGATTGACATTTAAGCTGCTTACATGTCTTGGGTATTATGAATAGTGCTTCAGTGAATATTGGAGTGCATGTATCTTTCAAATTTTTCTATGGATATATGCCCAGGAGTGGGATTGTTGGGTCACATTGGTAGCTCTATTTTTAGCTTTTTAAGTCATCTCCATCCTATTCTCCATAGTAGTTGTGCTAGTTTGCACACACTGTTGGTTGTCCCTCCAACGGTGTAGGAGGATTCCTTTTTCTCCACATCCTTTTCAGTATTTATTGTTTATAGACTTTTTAAAAGATGATGACCATTCTGACCATTCTAGTCATTGTAGTTTTGATTTGCATTTCTCTAATAATTAGTGCTGTTGAGCATCTTTTCATGCTAGCTCACCATCTTGATCCCATCTCTTGACCATGTAATCTTAACAGCAAAATGCAAACTTTAAGATTCTTTTCAGGATCATAAGTATAATGATCATTATATGCATAAATATATATTATCTAATAATCTTGGTATGATTTATTTCATACATGACAAAATATGTCACCATTAAAGATTATTCCTTTGACCGGGCAGATACCTGTGTTATCCAAGAATCATGAAATTTATTAGATTTTATAGGCTGGATTGTGTCCCTCCTAAATTCATGTTTAGAAGAATCCCTAGCCCCTCACTGTGACTATATTTGGAAATTGGGCCTATAAGGAATTAATTAAGATGAAATGATGTCTTGATATCTTAAGACATCTTAATTCAATACGATTAGTATCCATATAAGAGGAAGAGACATCAGGGATGCACATGATCAGAGAAATGGTCATGCCAGGAGAGAGGGCTCAGGAGAAACCTAATCTTTTCACACCTTGATCTTGGACTTCCAGAATCCAGAAATATGAGAAAAGTAAATTTGTGTTATTTCAAATACTCAGTCGGTGGCCGTGATATTTTGTTATGGCAGTCCTGGCAGACAAATAACCAAAGACAGTCACCTTTACCTGAATTTCCCTAAAGTTCTATTGCTCACTGCTACCATCTATTAGACTTATAGGAACACATAGACATGGAAAGATTCTCCCTCTTCAGATATTTCCAAAATTCCCTAGGAATGCATATGTTTATTTCCACAGTTGAGAATTTATTAAGATTTTCTATTTTTTCCCAGTTGAATAGCATGTGTGCCTGTCCAGAGAGGAGTTTACAAACCTGTGATTTAACGATAAGTTGCCCAGGAAAATTTGGGTTACTACCACCTTTTTCATTGCTCCACAATGATAATCACAAAATGTGACATAGCTACTACTGTTCTTTAAGGACTAGCCTGGAAGTTTCATTGCTGCCAGGATATTCTAGATGTTATTTTACAGAAATGAATGGGGCTCCTGTCACTACCTCTGTGGTAGTTGTTGAGCACAGAGCTAAAAGTAGCAGGGGCAAAGCCCCTCGTCACATGAAGTTTGTAATATTGTGAGAGAAGCAGCAAACAGATAAGTTCTCTTGTAATTAAAACGAGAGCGTTTTCACATAACTGAAGTACCTAACTTAACCTTAGAATTCGGAAAATTTTCTCCAAAGAAGCACCTTTAAGGCTGAGGGCAGAATGATGAATAGGGGTTTGCTATTTGAAGAGTTAACCAATGAAGAGAATTAATGAAGACTTAAGAAAATACAGAGCTGAGGGGATCCAGGCAATAGAATATTTGTATGTTAGACCATAGTCAGCATGCTCAGTGGGGCTGGGTTGGCAGTGGGAGATACGCTTGCAAACCTCTTTTCCTGTCTGGCAAAAAGTGGAACCTACTTTGTAATGCTTCCAAGTGATTAATTTTTACTATGCCAAGCAATTATAAAACAAATTACCTTGAAGTGATGATTTAACATGTGTATTGGCAGTAATTGAGTGGTCAAGTGAGATTAATTCAATTGATTTCATTATGTGAGAGTATTTCTTTGGAGCTGGTGCAAGACTACCTGTGTTGGATCTGTTGCTTGAAATGTATGCCTGTGGGAAACATTTAAGGTGTTGGAGATATAATTAGAGTGTGTGTTCAAAATATGTAAGAACTATGACTTTTGATAAGTCTCTGCTTGCCCAGAAAAGAACGAGGCTGTCTATCAGTTTATGACAGCCTCAGAGGTCAGCTGCATGAAGAACTGCAGCTTCTAAGACTAATTCTTTGCCAAACCAGAGAGTTGGCCAGAGTTTGAGAATTAGGAGTGGTAGGAACAGAACTCCACCTTTCTGTCATACACTGTCCCTTCTGCAGGAAGGCAAAAGTATGTGGTTCTTTCTGCTGTGCTCAATACCTCACTCTATGTAGTCAAAGCTAAGGATTTTCCAGTAATCATGTACAGACGTGAGAGTTGGACCGTAAAGAAGGCTGAGTGCCTAAGAATTGATGCTTTCGAACTGTGGTGCTAGAGAAAACTTTTGAGAGTCCCTTGGATAGGAAGGAGATCAAACCAGTCAATCCTAAAGGAAATCAACTCTGAATATTCATTGGAAAGACTGATGCTGAAGCTGAAGCTCCAATGTTTTGGCCATCTGATACAAAGAGCTGACTCATTGGAAAAGACCCTGAGGCTAGGAAAGTTGAAGGCAGGAGGAGAAGGGGACGACTGAGGATGAGATGGTTGGATGACATCACCAATTCAATGGACATTGAATCTGAGTGAACTCCAGAAGATAGTGAAGTACAAAGAAGCCTGGCTTCCTGCAGTCCATGGGGTTGCAAAGAGTTGGACTTGAGTGAGCAGCTGAACAACAACAAAAGTCTTAGATACAAGAACTTTATCTTTGATAACAGGTTAACCGAACTAGTAAGTTTATCCTCAGTTCACATTGTTAGTAGTAAAAGATTCCTGTTATGTTAGAAATCATTTTTAAGTCAAAATAGATTTGAAAGTCTTAAGCAGCAGGTGCCTCAGCCACAGTCTGTTATAACCCAGCCTGATAATTTCAGTAAATGAGTCTTAAATGCAAATGGCTTGACAATGGCTTTAGCCTATAATTTATTTCTAAGACACTTATTATTGTCTACCCCAGAGCTGTTGAAATTGTTTAAGCTAGAAAAATAGGAATGCTTTTAAAAGGAAAACTAAGTAATTAGGGATGGCCCTCAAGATATCCCCTAGGTAATCACTGGATCCATAAAGCAAAGATTATTGGTGAAATGAGACTTTTTTAAGTGTGTGTCATTGTGGAGCTAGGTGCTCTCTCTACAGTAAAGATTGGGACATTTTAGGTTAAAAAAAAGTCTTGGTTTGCCCAAATTTTATTCTCACTCAACCATGCACTGAGTTTTTTTTTTGTTTTTTTTTTTTGTTGTTTTTTTTTAATCAGCTTCTCCTGGATCACATGCATGGCACAACCTTTAGCAACTTATTATTGAACACTGACTGTATATCAGACATGTACAAAGGGCTGCCTGGGTATGATGAGGATTATAACAATAAATAAGAGCAACACTTTTTTTCCACCTCTCAGGAGAAGAACACTTAATGGATGACAGAGAAAGATACATAATAAATATAATGCTTTGAACTGGCAGGTACTAAAAGTGAAGAATAAAAATTACCATCAGACCAGGGCTTTGGCACCAACTGATCATGAAATAAGGAAAAAAAGGAAAATGTAGAGAAATTTTTCATAAAGTTAAATATTTAATTAAAAGAACTTGAAGTAATTCTAAGGTAAAGATCTTTCCTAATTCTTTTGAGGTGAGCATAATTATTTTATGAAAAGATGGCGATACAGATGGTAACATGGGAACATCTGGGGTAGAATCAATCTCTTTCTTTTAATGGACAAAACGGCTAAATATCTGAAATCTGCTGTTTTAAAAGTCAAAGAGAAGCCATTCTGTGCCTGTATTTAAGGATGTGTTCCTGAGGGAGGTGGCTTTGAGGTGGGTCTACCTTGAGTGCACTGCTCAGCATTCTATCTGATTTTCTTCGCTGCTGCCCACAGTTCAAAACTAAAATGATGTTGATAGCAGAACAGATGTTGAATGGATCAATCCAGTCACCTTAACATTCTGAGAATATTGAAAATCTTCTTTACAATCAAGAGATGTAACCTTTGTACATATTGTAGTACTAAAGTCTGTTTTGTTGAAAGAAAAATCAAGGAGAATGTAAACAGTGAATATAAGAACCCCTAAGTTTTCCCTAAAACTTGAAGTCAGCAAATAGCTACAGCTAAGCCTCAACAACAACAACAACAAAGCTAAGCATTGCCATAACCTCAACTTCTAGGTTCACTTGTTCCAATTTAACTTATTAACAGAGACTAACCAGATCCCTCAGTATTAACTCCATATTCCCAGGAGATCATCTGCAAAGTCAGCATGAAATAGGTATCATCCCTGGTCAGATTCATTCCATTCTGGGAAGAAGAAGGGGAAAAGGATCATGGATTTATATAAAATAATAATCATATGTCAGATAGTCTCTTAAAAAGTGGTACTTGTATTAATATTACTTAGTTACATTGGAGAATTAGTATTATATTTATTATTTAATCCACTCAGCAATTCAGTGAGGAAGTATTATAATTATCATCTTCAATTTGGAAAAAGGAAACTAAGACTCACTAAGACTAAGGTCTTTGTTCAAGATCATACAACACTTAAATAGAGCTTGTATGGGAACTTGGCCATGGAACCAAAGTTTAAGTGGCATAACTCCTGGGCTCTCAGGCCTGTGGATCAGAGGGAAGTTCCCTCCAAAAGGGATCATTGTGAGCTGGAGAGTAAATATATGAAAGGCATTCTAACTGTAATCACCAAAAGATTCAATCATCCAAGTGTCAGGAAGAGTTTTATTTTTTCAAAGCAACTACAAATGGAAATTGAATTTTAGAGTGTGCAATTAGGATATGAACACAGATAGAGCATAGTATTAATCTTGTTCTAATTTTGATCCAGTTATGTAAATATGTTCTACCTGACAGAGAAAAAATAAATTACTCAGTATTCAAATAGGAGTAGGATAACTGTCATGCTGAATTCTTTCCTATTGAAACTACAATATTTCATAATCTTAAAATTAAGAAAGAGAATAACAATTTACAGGGATTTTAGTGTCCACACTTAAATGAATACTGCTTTTTGGACATTGAAATATATCTTGTATACCAGTTATAAATATCAAGTCATTTTAAATACCATAAAATAATGCAGAGTCATTGCTGTGATAAAAGCATTCAAGATGAGCTAGGAAAATACATGTTATTTAAAAAGATAAATTGGGATAAATGTATATATTGGTGGCAAGTTATCTTGATCCAAGAAAATAATATAAGAAAGTAGGATTTGCTATGGAAAAATCTATGATGTATCTCAGTGTCTTAAATGAATATCCAAGGAAAAGTAATAAATAAAGATGGAAAAGGCCAATTATTTTCTTCTATATAAATATAAAGTAGGTTGAAAAGTAGATTAAATACACATAAGACCATATAAAGCAGTAATATTTGCCATAAGAGAGGGAGAAGAATAAGAATATTCAGAAGGAAAATAAAATCAAGGTTAGAAAAAAGTAGAATCCTCTCTATACATTTATTTACTATTCAAATAAACATATTGAGTATTTCAGATGAGAGGTAGCAGAACTAAAAATACAGTTTCACTGGAATTAGTAGATAAATGTTTTAGTTATAAAAATGAAACTAATTTGATCATGAAAATATTTTTATAAATGTATTAAAAGACTTGGATAAACTTATATAGTATGAAAATTGCACTTATTTTTGGTTAATCTAAAAGAGCATAGAGAGATTTTAATCCAGTGGAATTTGGAAATAGAAGACAGCCCTATTTTTTTTACCCTAAAAAGATGATAGATTCCCCTTTTCCAGGGATGCAGGTCTAAAGATCTTGGCCTGCTGATCCTACAGGTATCTCAGATCAGATGTGTCCCCAGCTCATCTTTTTCCTCAAACAAGACCCACATAACTTTTAGGATCCTCTCCTTTCTGTTTCTGTAGCAATTTCCTCCTTGCCTCTATTACCCTGCCACTAGTCCTTGTTCGGAGAAGGCAATGGCACCCCACTCCAGTACTCTTGCCTAGAAAATCCCATGGATGGAGGAGCCTGGTAGGCTGCAGTCCATGGGGTCGTGAAGAGTCTGACACGAGTGAGTGACTTCACTTTCACTTTTCACTTTCATGCACTGGAGAAGGAAATGGCAGCCCACTCCAGTGTTCTTGCCTGAAGAATCCCAGGGACGGCGGAGCCTGGTGGGCTGCCGTCTATGGGGTCGCACAGAGTCGGACATGACTGAAGCAACTTAGCAGCAGCAGCAGTCCTTGTTACTAAAATCAAACCTGAGTCATGTTCTGCTAAAGCATATCAAATGGCTCTCCAGACCTTTGGATACTTTGCACACTACTTTTATGCTATGGATAATTGTCTACAATTCAACTCTTCTCTACTTCTCAAGAAGTCCATTCCATAGTCCCATTTAAAGCTATGCTTCTTTAACCCTGGTCTAACTGCAGTTTCTGAATATTTCAGGTATCATATACCTCTATATTATCTTGCCTCTGTTTCATCTACCTAGAATGTCATTCCTCAATCTGTCTCAAAACAGTTCTAAATCCTTTAAGAAGATATCTCCTAATCATTCTAGGCAAACTTAACATCTTTGAGCCTCTAAGATATTCTGAACATGCTTTTATTATACTAAACACTTTATTGCCTAATGTTTTATTGTACCATACAATTTACAAGTCTGTCTTTCCCATAATAAACTCTGTGTTTCTTAAGGAAAACACAGATATTTATTTCATCTTTCTGTTTCCAACACCTGATGTTGTGTTGCCCCATGTTGCGGCTGCCCCATGTCCTAGATAAACTAGAAAAGACAGAGACATTCCAGAGTATAATGACCAGAGTATAATGACCTGTGAAGCTTTATTGTCTTCCTGAAGTTATGACTCTATCTTAGCAAGCAGTAAATGAACTCCTATAGCTATCTCAAAGGTATATATTTTGACATAAATTTTGTTAGGGAAAATCTTTCTTCTCTCTTTTTATTTTTATTTATTTATTTTTTTAATTTTATTTTATTTTTAAACTTTACATAACTGTATTAGTTTTGCTTGCTTTTGGATATTTGCCTTTACATATTGACAATCTTGTCATGTTGAATAATGATAATTTTTTCCCATTATTTGTCTTGTCTTACCATTTGGGATATGACCTTTAAAATAATATTGAATAGTAGCAGTCATACTGTGCATCCTTGACGTACAGCTGATTTTCAGAAGAGTATTTCTGACATTTCCGTTAGCAGTGTGTGGATGATTCAGACTAAGGGGGTTCCCATTTATTATTAGTTAGCTAGCAGTTGTTATCATTAATGAGCATTGAAGTTAATCAAATGCTTTTCATATATTTTGAGCTAATAGATTGTTTATCTTTCTTTAATATCTAAATATAGAAAGTTACATCTATAAATTTGTTTATAAATGTTTAGCATCATTGTATTCTTTGGAAAACCTGATAGAGTTATGACATATTTTTTAAAGTAAATGTTTGAGTTTGGTATGCTAATATTTTAAAAATGTCTGTGGTCAAAGTTGGCCTATAAATTTCCTTTTGTCCAATTTTTGGTCTTCTTTCCTTTAAGTCTTAAATGTTTTCATTTTCTATTGTTCATCTTAAGTTTACACATCTGTTTATTCACTGTAACAAAAATAAATTTGGTTATATTATTAAGGTTTTTTAAAAAATGTAAATGTGTCTAACCTTGTTCTCATCTCTCCTCATGTATCAGTCCTTCTTCCTATCTAAAAATGTAGACGCTATTCAAAATGTCTCCATGACCTCACAATAATGCATAAAATTCTTTATGAATATAAAATGCATAATTATATACAATCATGTATATAGAAGTTTGGATGATTTTATAAAAATTTAATCCTGGGGAGCTGCCCCTTCTTGGGGGTCATGATGGGCAGCAAGATGGTGTCTGCCAGCAGGGTTGTTCAGGTAGTCAAGCCACATACTCCATTAATAAGTTTCCCTGACAGAAGAGACAATCCTAAGCCAAATGTATCAGAGGTTCTAATTATTTATCAGCAGGACTACCATCTCATACTTCTTCAATTTCACAGCATTCTAAGGGAAGTAAATTGCCAGACTGGCTGATGCATCAGGGTCCACCAAACACTGCAGAGATAATAAAAACTTTACCTCAGATATACAGAAGGAAACTTGTGTCTCAAGAAGAAATTGAATTTATCCAACATGAAGATCCAGAATAATTACTGACAATGTGGCTGCTGTTTGTCATCAGACAAAGAGTCTTTCTAAAAAGGACTTCCAGAATGACAGATGAAAAATTGTATATTAAATGACTTTAATAAATATTCTTTAAAAAGAAAAAAAAGATGGAAAATAGAAATTTTAGATGGACACATATCTCCTAGTTTATGTATCTTGGTCAGCTTCTCTATAAGCTTACCTGATTATTTATATACTTTTCCTTAATTAAAGTATAGATTTAGAAATGTTAGCCTATTAATTTACTCTTGATTATCAAGCATAACAGTGTTGAACTATTGAAAACACACAAAGTCTAGTGAACTGTCAAAGGCTTCCAGTAATTTCACTTTTCTTTCAGTTTCCATTTAAACATAGCATATACTTGGCAGAACTGCAGCTTCCTGGAAGTAATTTTCCTGAACTTGAATGAGGATCCATGAAATAATAACTCCATTATTTGTTCTTACTTCTCAATGTTTTTGCATTCACAAAGTTACTGAAGTATAACTGTCTTATTAACAAGCATATCCTACTCTAAATGATAAAAATATACCCATGGTAGAACAGGTGACTTTGTAGTATTAAGACTAGGGAGTTAACACATAATATTACATGTAACCTGTATTCAGAAAAGAAATGCCAGAGTATAAAATGGAAATGAGCTCAAAATGAATATAGCATAGGATTAACACTTGAACAGAAATTGTAATTTATTATGTTTTCAGGGGGGTTAAGAAAGTCTTATTCTTTGGTTTATCTCTGTTTTGATTGTGATCATGTATACAAATCCTGATAATCATAAACTTTCTCAAACTTAATTGTCAAAAAAAATTTAATCCTCTAAAACCTTTTCTTACTTTACAGCACTTTGCTTTATTCACTTGCTATCTCATAGAAATACTTCCAAGTTAAGTGATAACTCTAATTCTTTAATAGTTGTATACTATTCTTTTATGTGCACATGTCATTACTTATATCACAATTCCTTATTGAAGGGCTTTTACCTCTCTTTTTTTCTATTAAAAATGCTGCAGTTAACATTATTATATATGTTGTTGGGCTTTCCTGGTGGCTCAGTGGTAAAGAACCGACCTGCCAATGCAGGAGATGTGGGTTTGATTCACGGGTTGGGAAGATCCCCTGGAGGAGGAAATGGCAACCACTCCAGTATTCTTGCCTGGGAAATCCCATGGACAGAGGAGCCTGGCAAGCTACAGTCCGTAGGGTTGCAAAAGTGTTGGATATAACTTAGAGACTAAACAATAACATATATGTCATTATGCACTGGTGATTTAATTTCTATTATATGATTTTCTGGGAAATAGATTCCTGGAAACTTGTAAAGGTATATTTGGTTCTTTTTCAGTAAACTTTTAATAATACACACACACACACTGATGGTGCACAGATCGTAAGTGCGTACCACATACTTTAAGATATAGAAGATTAGCAGTACTTTATAGCTGGACAATACATAGACTCAGATGTAAAAATATTTGCATCTTTCTCATTGTGTGATAACTTGATTGTATTTCCACACTTTATCCAATCCATAATCAAAAATTTGAGCTGTTTCCAGTTTAGGGTTATTACCAATGGTACAGTTACACATTCTTCTGCATATCTTTTGGTGAACATAGGTCCACACCTACATATAAATGGAAACAGTGGGTCATAGGATGTGTATTTATTCCACTTAATGGTAAACATATACAAAGTTTATCTGAAGTTGTACTAGTTTACAATCCCAGTTGTAGGATATGAAGGTTTCTATTGTGCCGCATTCTTCAGTTCAGTTCAGTTGCTCAGTCGTGTCCAACTCTTCGTGACCCCATGAATCGCAGCACGCCAGGCCTCCGTGTCCATCACCAACTCCCGGGGTTCACTCAGACTCACGTCCATCGAGTCAGCGATGCCATCCAGCCATCTCATCCTCTGTCGTCCCCTTCTCCTCCTGCCCCCAATCCCTCCCAGCATCAGTCTTTTCCAATGAGTCAACTCTTTGCATGAGGTGGCTAAAGTACTGGAGTTTCAGCCTCAGCATCATTCCCTCGAAAGAAATCCCAGGGCTGATCTCCTTCAGAATGGACTGGTTGGATCTCCTTGCAGTCCAAGGGACTCTCAAGAGTCTTCTCCAACACCACACTTCAAAAGCATCAATTCTTCGGTGCTCAGCCTTCTTCACAGTCCAACTCTCACATCCATACATGACCACAGGAAAAACCATAGCCTTGACTAGACGGAATTTTGTTGGCAAAGTAATGTCTCTGCTTTTGAATATGCTATCTAGATTGGTCATAACTTTCCTTTCAAGGAGTAAGCGTCTTTTAATTTCATGGCTGCAGTCACCATCTGCAGTGATTTTGGAGCCCAAAAAAATAAAGCCTGACACTGTTTCCACTGTTTCCCCATCTATTTGCCATGAAGTGATGGGACCGGATGCCATGATCTTCGTTTTCTGAATGTTGAGCTTTAAGCCAACTTTTTCACTCTGCTCTTTCACTTTCATCAAGAGGCTTTTGAGTTCCTCTTCACTTTCTGCCATAAGGGTGGTGTCATCTGCATATCTGAGGTTATTCTTACTATTACCTAATCTTATCTTTTTATTTTAGCCATTTGGCAAATGTGTAGTGATTTCTAGTTGTGATTTAATTGCAATATGTTGAGGACTGATAAAATTTAGCACTTTTTCATTTATCGGCCATTTGAGTATTCTCTTTTGCCACTTGCTTTTTTCAGGTCTTTTGTTTATTTTCCTAATATGTTGTCTTCCTTTTATTGACTCATAATAGTTTTTCATATATTCTAGTACATATATATCTTCTACTTCTTGCTTTATGTTTTGATATCTTGTAGTGGTATCTTTTGATGAGTAGATAACTTGAAATTTTAATGTAGTTCATCTATCAGTCTTTCATTTCATGGTTATGTTTTTATGTCCAGTATAAGAAATCTTTGCCAATCGGAAACTTACTAAAGTATTCTAACATATCTTCTTTCAGAAGTTTTATTGCTTTATCTATTACATTTAAATTTATAGTCCTTCTGGAATTGATTTTTGCATATGGTGTGAGGTACGTGTCAAGATTAAATATTTTTCTATGTGGCTATCCAGTTGACTCAGCTTCAGTTATTGAAGAGATGATTCTTCCCACACTGTATTACAGAGTCAATTTTGTTGTAAATCAAGTGACCATACATATAGAAAGAGTCTTTTTGTGTGTGTTCTCTATTTTATTCCTTTGATTTATTGGTCTGTCTTGCACCAACACCACATGGTCTTAATTGGGGTAACTTTATGGTTAGTTTTGATATCTGATAATAAAATTCCTCCAACTTTTTCTCCTACAGATTTATCTTGTTTATTCTTGGTCCATTGCTTTCTTATATATGTTTAAGAACCAGCTTGTGCTACACACACACACACACACACTGAGATTTCATTTAATTTATAGATCAATTCAGAGATAATTGGTATAAAGCTCCATTTACATAGGCAGGCCACTTTAATTTATCTCAAAAATGTTTTGTAATTTTTCTGTGTGTATGTCTTAGCTTCAGTTTTACTCGGTGACATCTGATCATTCTTGATACTAATGAAAATGATGTCATTTTTAAGAAAACATGGGTTTATAATTTTATCTGTTACTACATAGTAATATATATTTATTTATGTATTGTCATATCTAGAGACCTTGTTAAGTTCTTTTAAAATAATATTTTGAATTCTCTACATATACAATGTCATACTTGAATTATGACCAATTTGTTATTTTTTTCTAAACTTTATGCATTTTCTTATTTTTCCCCCTTGCCTTATGGTAGAAGAGAGGGCTTTTTGCAATGCTAAAATGTTGGGAAGAGGCAGAGATAGTGGACCTCTACATTTAGTTTTTCATCTCATGAGGATATCTCAATAGTTAACTGTTAAGTAGAATGTTTGTTATAGACACATTTAAATATATTTTAATTGAGACAGAATCTATATACAATGAAGTGCATAAATATTAGGTTTTCAGATTAATTAAGGTTTGCATATATTTATATATACTTTTGGAACAACCACTGGATCAACTAAAAGAGAACACTGCAATATCTCAGAAAGCTCAGATGTGCCCCTCTGCCCTTCCTCACCAGGGCCTCTGGCCTAGTGACTGAACCCAGCTGGTGTTAAATGGGTAAGGGAGCTCACTGATGAAATTATGAATCTTTTTTTTTTTTTTTTGAGCATAGAGCGTGGTGCAGAAAGGTGAAGGTTAAATCTTCTGGGACATAAGGTAAACATGCATCCTTTCTCTTTGTCAGAGTCACCTTTCCTCTTTTGTCCCCATACAAAGTCCCAGTAGATATCAATTCAGTCATACATCTTTCTGGAATCTGAAACACTGCTCTTTGCTCTTTTTTGTGTGTGACTATCTATGACTAAACTGAAATAACAATAAAAAATGTATGTTGAAATTTTGATATTAGTTAAGTTATGGATAGTCACAAAGGCAATTGACCACTCTGTAACATTAAGAAAAAAAGATAAACTTTTTTTTTTATTTATTATTTTTTTAAAATTTTATTTTATTTTTAAACTTTACGAAATTGTATAGTTTTGCCAAATATCAAAATGAGTCCACCACAGGTATTTTAAAAGTCATCAAAGAGCTATGGGCTCAAAGAAGTTTAAATAAAATAATTTTAGAAAGATATTAGGCCTTCAGCAATGAGCAAAGATCAGCAGCATTCTTTACATCTCAATGCAGTGATTGGATGGGAAAATAAGACCACTACAGGCAAAAAATGTAAAGGAGAAAGGAGATTCACTGAGATTTTACTACTGCAGATCAACTGACTGCTTACCAATTCTCTGCGTAAAGAATTTCTAGGGGTCCTAGAAAATTGAAGGCTGGTTAGAAAATAAAGAGAAGTTGCTTAATTCATGTTTGATTAAATTTCAAAGCACCTTTGGAAGGCAGGGCTTGATCTTACTGTGGAGAACAAGAACACAAATTACCTAAACTAACTAATTAAAGTTCCTAGCTGCACAACAAAGGAACAAAACAAGTCCTTTATGGAAGGATTTCTGTCCACTTGAATCTCTACTGCTATTTTATACCTAAAGTATAGTGCATGCACAAGCATCACAAAGGTGTGCAAAGTAGCAGAACACTGTAACTTACAAAGTAAAAAGGGAAAAAGAAGCAAAACCATACATGACACAGCTACAGGAATTAACGAAAAAAATATTATTAACAAAAATTTAGAGGAAAAGAGATGAAATGGTATAAAGGTGAAGAATTTAAGCATAGAAAGAAAACTAAAAAATGTAAATTCAAGAATTAAAATGAATGAGTATTCCTTTGACTGGCTTAAAAGTAGACTGGACACACACACAAAAGAATTATTAACTTAAAAGAAGGTCATTTGGAATTATCTAAAAGTGAATCACAGAAAATTAAATAATAATTGCAATAGAGGATCAGAGCCCTTTAAGAGATTGTAAAATGTTCTCATATATGTTTAGTAATAAATAGTTAAAAATAAAATTGTAAAATAATACAATTGCAACCCTCCAAAACATGATATAAGGGCTTCCCTGGTGGCTGCTGCTGCTGCTAAGTCGCTTCAGTTTTGGCTGATTCTTTGCGACCCCATAGACGGCAGCCCACCAGGCTCCCCCATCCCTGGGATTCTCCAGGCAGGAACACTGGAGTGGGTTGCCATTTCCTTCTCCTCCCTGGTGGCTAGTGGCAGAAAAATATGCCTGCAATGCTGGAGATGTGGGTTCAATCCCTGGGTTGGGAAAATTGCCTGGAGAAGGAAGTGGCAACCCACTCTAGTATTCTTGCCTAGGAAATCCCATGGACAGAGATGCTTAGCGGGCTATAGGCCATGGAGTCACAAAGAGTTGGATATAACTGAGCAACTAAACAACAACAAAATATAGATAATAATTTTAAAGAACTATGTCTAAGGCTAATACATTGAAAATTGAAAGAAATTAAAGATCTAAATATCTATTTATAAGCAGATAAATATATATAAATATATATTATATATTTATAAATAAATAGATAAACTATGTCATAAATTACAAGTCTGAATATTAAGATGCCATTTCTCCTGAAGTTGATCTATCAGTTAAATTCAGTTCAGTCACTCATTTGTTTCTGACTCTTGGCTACCCCATGAGTCACGCCAGGCAGCACACCAGGCTTCCCTGTTCATCACCAACTCCTGAAGCTTGCTCAAACTCATCTCCATCAAGCTGGTGATGCCATCCAACCATCTCATTCTCTGTCCTACCCTTCTTCTCCCAGCATCAGGGTCTTTTCCAATGAGCTAGTTCTTCACATCAGGTGGCCAAACTATTGGAGCTTCAGTGTCAGTCCTTCCAGTCAATATTCAGGACTGATTTCCTTTAGGATTAACTGGTTTGATCTCCTTGCAGTCCAAGGGACTCTAAAGAGTCTTCTCCAACATCACAGTTCAAAAGCATCAATTCTTTGGCGCTCAGCTTTCTTTATGGTCCAACTGTCACATCCATGCTGTTGAAGCCTAGCTTGGAGAATTTTGAACATTGCTAGCATGTGAAATGAGTGTGATTGTGTGGTAGTTTGAACATTCTTCAGCATTGCCTTTCTTTGGGATTGGAATGAAAACTGACCTTTTCCAGTCCCGTGGCCACTGCTGAGTTTTCCAAATTTGCTTGCATATTGAGTGCAGCACTTTCACAGCATCATCTTTCAGGATTTGAAATAGCTCAGCTAGAATTCCATCACCTCCACTAGCTTTGTTCGTAGTGATGCTTTCTAAGGCCCACTTGACTTCACATTCCAAGATGCCTGGCTCTAGGTGAGTGATCACACCATTGTGATTATCTGGGTCATTAAGATTTTTTTGGTATAGTTTTTCTGTGTATACTTGCCACGTCTTCTTAATATCTTCTGCTTCTGTTAGATCCTTATTGTTTCTGTCCTTTACTGTGCTCATCTTTGCATAAAATGTCCCTTTGTTATCTCTCATTTTCTTGGAGATCTCTAGTCTTTCCCATTCTATCATTTTCCTCTATTTATTTGCATTGATCACTTAGAAAGTCTTTCTTATCTCTCCTTGCTATTCTTTGGAACTCTGCATTCAGATGGATATATTTTTCCTTTTCTGCTTTGCCTTTGACTTCTCGTCTTTTCTCAGCTATTTGTAAGGCCTCCTCAGACAACCATTTTGCCTTTTTGCATATCTTTTTCTTTGAGGTGGTTTTGATCACCACCTCTTGTATAATGTTATGAACCTCTGTCCATAGTTCTTCAGGCACTCTGTGGATCAGATCTAATCCCTTGAATCTATTTGTCTATCAAATCTAATCCCTTGAATCTATTACTTCCACTGTATAGTTGTAAGGGATTTGATTTATGTCATACCTGAATGGTCTAGTGGTATTTCTTACTTCTTTCAATTTAACTCTGAATTTTGTAATAAGGAAGTTAATCTATAGATTCCCACTTATTCCATCCCAATTTAAATTCTGTTGTATAACTGGAGAGTTTATTTTTAATAAGAATTTTAATATGTAACTATATACTATGCTGCTGCTGCTAAGTTGCTTCAGTCATGTCTGACTCTGTGCGACACCATAGACGGCAGCCCACTAGGGTCCCCCGTCCCTGGGATTCTCCAGGCAAGAACACTGGAGTGGGCTGCCATTTCCTTCTCCAATGCAGGAAGGTGAAAAGTGAAAGTGAAGTCGCTCAGTCGTGTCCGACTCTTAGCGACCCCATGGACTGCAGCCTACCAGGCTCCTCCATCTATGGGATTTTCCAGGCAAGAGTACTGGAGTGGGGTGCCATCGCCTTCTCTGATATACTATGCACTAATATACAATTAGTGCAATAACTATAATATATAATATGTTATACATTATACAATTGTAGAACATAATACATATTTAAGAATATAATTTATATGCATAAATCTGGGGAAAGAAATGCCAAGGCTCCCTTGAAAAAGAAAAATTAAGATGGATGACTGATGTACCATATTTCAAGACTTAGAGTAAAGCTATTAATTGAGCCAATTGGATATTACTATAGAGATACATGAACAGATCAACAAAACCAAAAAGAAAGCCTATAGATGAACCCCTATATATAATTACTTGATTTTGACAAGGGTATCAGTAAACAATTCAATAGCATAAGGGAGGGTTATTTAATTTAAAAATTATTAGGGTCCTCCAGAGAAGTAGAATCAGTAGGTGAGATGACGGATAAAGAAGAACGAATTATAAAAGGAATTGGTTCCCACAGTTATGGGGACTAAGTCCTACAGTCTGCTCCATCTGCAAGTTGGAGAACCAGGAAAGCTAGTAGTATAATTCAGTTTGAGTTGAGGAGCTGGAGTTGGGGGCGATGTATTAGATCTAGGGTCCAAAAGTCCCAGAACCAGAAGCTCCAAGGTCTGAGGACAGGAAAGGATGAATGTCCTAGCTTAAGAAAAGAGAGAAGGAACTCACTGTTCCTCACTCTTTTGTTCTATTCTGGCCCTCAGTGGATTGGGCGATGCCCACTTTGGTGAGAGTTGATGTCCTTACTCAGTTTACTGAAGCAAGTGCTAATCTCTTCTAGAAACATCCTCATAGATTCACCCAGAAATGCTGTTTTACCAGCTACCTGGGTCTCTGTCAACCCATTCAAACTGACACATTAGGTTAATCATCACAATAAATACTGCTGGAGAAACCAAATATCCAAATTGAAGAGTGCTTACAAAATCAGTAACTGTTGACCCCCTCATTCTTACCCCTTACACCAAAATTAATTTAAAAAATGAATCATAAACCTAAATGTAAAAGCTAATAGTTTAAAGCTTCTAGAAGGAAATATAGACAAATCTCTTGGTGTAGGCAAATATTTCTTAATTAGAATAGAAAAGGCACTACTCTTAAATATTTTGAAAACATTGACTTTTAAAAATAAAATCTTCTAAATACCAAAGATAGAGATAAGGAAGTAAAGAGACAAACCACAGACTTGGAAAGTATATTTATAAAAGTATATCAGGTAAACGATTCATATACAGAAAAATAAAGAAACCCTACAAATCAATAATAAAATGACAAGTAACTCTTTCTTCAAATGAGCAAAAAACTTTGGATGAACACTGCAGAAAATGAGATCCTAAGACCACAAAGTATATGAAAAGGTTCTCAATGCTATGGCTAACGCAAATCACACTCACAATGAAATTTTAGAATGAAAAACAAGCAAAAACAAAAACTGCACATATCGGATGAGCTAACATTAGGAAGATTGGAAACTCCAAGTATTTGTGAGGATACAGAGCCTCTGAAATTGGAGAAGGCAATGGCAACCCACTCCAGTACTATTACCTGAAAAATCCCATGGACGGAGGAGCCTGGTATGCTGCAGTTCATGAGGCTGCTAAGAGTTGGACAAGACTGAGCGACTTCACTTTCACTTTTCACTTTCATGCATTGGAGAAGGAAATGGCAACACACTCCAGTGTTCTTGCCTGGAGAATCCCAGGGACGGGGGAGCCTGGTGGGCTGCCATCTATGGGGTCGCACAGAGTCGGACACGACTGAAGTGACTTAGCAGCAGCAGAGCCTCTGAAACTCTTGTATTGGGAGTCTAACATAGTACAATACCTTTGGAAAACCATCTACTACTGTTTCATAAAGATTACTATTATTTGAGCACGTGAACTAGCAATTCTGCTATATAAGACCTTCTTGTACAAGGATGTTCATTAAAATTCAACTTACTAAAACTCATAAGAAACAAATAAAAATTTAAGCAGTAGTAAATTTGGTAAATACATTGAGGGTTTCAAGACCTCTAAACACATTAATTCCCCAGATGCTATGAATAAGGAGGTAAAATTTCTTTGTTGGATGATTTGTTGAAATCCTAGTAAGAATCACTCCTGCCCTGCAGTGGACTGAATATTTGTGCCCCACTCCAATGTTGAAGCGTAATCCGCAATGAGATGGTTTTGGGAGGTGATTAGGTCATAACAGTGGAGCCTTTGTGAATGGGATTAGTGCTCTTATAAGAGACACCCCAGAGTACTCCCTATTCCCATCATATTGAGGTAAAAGCAAAAAGACTTATTATGTTTAGGAAGTGAATTCCCATCATATACTGACTCTGCTAGTCCCTTCATCTTGGGCTTCCTAGAACTGTAAAAACAATAAATTTCTGTTATTTTTGAGCTATGCAGTCTATGATATTATGTTATCATAATATCATATTTATATAGATATGTTATTATGATAACATGCATAATATGCATATTGACTATGCCAAAGCCTTTGACTGTGTGGATCACAATAAACTGTGGAAAATTCTGAAAGAGATGGGAATATCAGACCACCTGATCTGCCTCTTGAGAAATTTGTATGCAGGTCAGGAAGCAACAGTTAGAACTGGACATGGAACAACAGACTGGTTCCAAATAGGAAAAAGAGTACGTCAAGGCTGTATATTATCACCCTGCTTATTTAACTTATATGCAGAGTACATCATGAGAAACACTGGACTGGAAGAAACAGAAGCTGGAATCAAGATTGCCGGGAGAAATATCAATAACCTCAGATATGCAGATGACACCACCCTTATGGCAGAAAGTGAAGAGGAACTCAAAAGCCTCTTGATGAAACTGAAAGAGGAGAGTGAACAAGTTGGCTTAAAGCTCAACATTCAGAAAACAAAGATCATGGCATCCAGTCCCATCACTTCATGGGAAATAGATGGGGAAACAGTAGAAACAGTGTCAGACTTTTTTTTTTTTGGGCTCCAAAATCACTGCAGATGGTGACTGCAGCCATGAAATTAAAAGATGCTTACTCCTTGGAAGGAAAGTTATGACCAACCTAGATAGCATATTAAAAAGCAGAGGCATTACTTTGCCAATAAAAGTTCATCTAGTCAAGGCTATGGTTTATCCTGTGGTCATGTATGGATGTGAGAGTTGGACTGTGAAGAAGGCTGAGCACCGAAGAATTGATGCTTTTGAACTGTGGCATTGGAGAAGACTCTTGCAAGTCCCTTGGTCTGCAAGGAGATCCAACCAGTCCATTCTGAAGGAGATCAGCCCTGGGATTTCTTTGGAAGGCATGATGCTAAAGCTGAAACTCCAGTACTTTGGCCACCTCATGTGAAGAGTTGACTCATTGGAAAAGACTCTGATGCTGGGAGGGATTGGGGGCAGAGGAGAAGGGGACAACAGAGGATGAGATGGCTGGATGGCATCACCGACTCAATGGACATGAGTTTGAGTGAACTCCGGGAGTTGGTGATGGACAGGGAGGCCTGGCATGCTGCGATTCATGGGGTCGCAAAGAGTCGGACACGACTGAGCGACTGAACTGAACTGATACTCTGCCAAGATAGTCATCAACTTCACTCTCAGACTCATTGTCAACTTTGTTCAAGTCCCTGACTTATCAGTCAACAGGAAACAGTAGAATGGGAAAGAGTAGAGATCTCTTCAAGAAAATTAGAGATAACAAGGGAACATTTTATGCAAAGATGGGCACAACAAAGAACAGAAACGGTATGAACCTAACAGAAGCAGAAGATATCAAGAAGAGGTGGCAAGAATACACAGAAGAACTATGCAAAAAATAATCTTAATGACCCAGATAACCACGATGGCGTGATCACTCACTTAGAGTCAGACATCCTGGAGTCTGAAGTGAAGTGGGCCTTAGGAAACATCACTATTAAACATAGCTAATATAGGTGATGGAATTCTAGCTGATTCAAGTCCTAAAAGATGATGCTGTTAAAGTGCTACACTCAATATGCCAGCAAATTTGAAAAACTCAGCAGTGGTCACAGGACTGGAAAAGATCAGTTTTCATTCCAATCCCAAAGAAGGTCAATGCCAAAGAGTGCTCAAATTACTGCACAACTAATTGCCCTCATTGCACACGATAGCAAAGTAATGCTCAAAATTCTCCAAGCTAGGCTTCAATAGTACATGAACTGAGAACTTGCAGATGTTCAAGCTGGATTTAGAAAAGGCAGAAGAACCAGAGATCAAATTGCCAACATTTGTTGGATCATAGGAAAAACAAGACAATTCCAGAAAAACATCTACTTCTGCTTTATTGACTATGCCAAAGACTTTGACTGTCTGGATCACCACAAACTGTGGAAAATTCTTCAAGAGATGGGAATTCCAGACCACCTGACCTGCCTCCCGAGAAATCTGTATGCAGGTCAAGAAGCAACAGTTAGTTGCTTTAGGAATTTAGTTAGGAACAACAAACTGGTTCCAAATTGGGAAAGGTGTATGTCAAGGCTGTATATTGTCACCCTGCTTATTTAAACTATATGCAGCATATATTATGCTAAATGCCAGCCTGGATGAAGCACAAGCTGGAATCAAGATTGCCGGCAGAAATATCAATAACCTCAGATACGCATATGACACCACCCTTATGGCAGAAAGTGAAGAAGAACTAAAGAGCCTCTTGATGAATGTGAAAGAGGAGAGTGAAAAAGCCAGATTAAAACTCAGCAGTCAAAAAACTAAGATCATGGCATCCAGTCCCATCACTTCATGACAAATAGATGGGGAAACAGTGTTTGACTTTATTTTTCTGGGCTCCCAAATCACTACAGATGGTGACTGCATCCATGAAATTAAAAGACGCTTGCTCCTTGGAAGAAAGTTTATGACCAACCTAGATAGCATATTAAAAAGCAGAGACATTGCTTTGCCAACAAAGGTCCATGTAATCAAAGCTATGGTTTTTCCAGTGGTCATGTATGGATGTGAGAGTTGGACTGTATAGAAAGCTGCGCACTGAAGAATTGATGCTTTTGAACTGTGGTGTTGGAGAAGACTCTTGAGAGTCCCTTGGACAGCAAGGAGATCCAACCAGTCCATCCTAAAGGAAATCAATCCTGGATATTCATTGGAAGGATTGATGCTGAAGCTGAAGCTCCAATAGTTTGACCACCTGATGTGAAGAACTGTTTATTTGGAGAAGACCCTGATGTTGAAAGATTGAAGGCAGGAGGAGAAGGGGACAACAGAGGATGAGATGGTTGGATGGCATCATAAACTTGATGGACATGAGTTTAAATAAACTCCGACGGTTGGTGATGGACAGGGTAGCCTGGCGTGCTGCAGTCCATGGAGGTTGCAAAAAGCTGAACAAGAATGAGCAACTGAACTGAGCTGCTGCAGTGTCACATATGAATTGGTGTCAGTCTTCACTATGAGCCATCTCCATCTTATGTAAAGTAGAAAACCAACCCACTAGGAAGATATCTCATTACCACTGTCTCTCTCTTTTCACTATATCCACCTTGGACAGAACACTATTAATTCATCATGAATGCATATCTTTCCTTTTCCCTTTTCCATCTACAGGTCTTGCAGTATTTTCCATGAGGCTGTAAACTGGATAAGGTAGAGTCAGTGAAGCAAGAATAGGCACTGAAATCTGAACCTCTTGGTGCTTTTTATCCACGTACTCTGGACTTACTAGTGTTGGAATGTGTCTAATTTCCACTTTTGTCCATATAGTATAGAGTGCAATGACTGCTGAAAATGTTCCAATTTTATGATTGGTAAATCGTATAATACCAAGTACATAATAAGTGATTTAGATCGCCTGCTTGGCACCCCATAGTCAAGTATTCAGTTTCTCCTTGTGCCCAGTCAGCAGAAGCAAGGGCTGCATTTCAAATGGAGTGTAATTGTCAGAAAGAGGCCAGCAGGACATAACTCAACTCCAACGTCCTTAGGGTCTGCACTGTGCTTCTTCTATGGGAGTTTGTCATATGTTTCATTCAGCATCTCTCTTCTGTTTCCAAAACAGAGTGTCTACAAGTCCCGGGTCCCAAGTGACAGGGCAGCATGCACTGTATCCCATTCTTGCTGCAGAGACTTTTTGCTTTAAGGCCCCACTCAAAATCAGAAGGCTTCCAGTTAACACAGTACACATCTTGAAACAGTGAGAAGGAATAAGTGATAGTTACCCCTAAATTTAGAGGACCACTGTCATTGGGTCTGTTTTCATTGGTGAGTCAGCAAAGTATAGTCAGCCGTCCTACCTGTGGCCTCTGCATCCACAGAATCCTCTTATACAGAGGGCCAGCTGCATTATAGCTTTTTATATTAGGGACTTGAGCATCCACAGGTCTAGGTATCCAAGGGGTACTGGAACCAATCCCCCGCTGATACCAGTGGATGACTGTGTGGCAGGGTTTTGTGATGGTGGTTGGTTGGTTTTTGTTGTTGTTTTGTGGTGGTGTTTTTTGAAGATATAGAAGATATACTAATGTGTTCAGTGGGTCCAGGAATCTGTGTAGTGGGGCACTAAATGTTAATGGGTATTTGGTGCCCACCTCTGGCACACATATGTTCCTTCCTACTTATTAAGTACAAAGAGGAAAATGTTATCAATATAAGGAGCCGGCATAGTTTTTTGGAGGGATATCAGGAAAATCAAACTCACTTTGAAATTTATTATGGATGGAGATTAGGAAGGTTAGTATACCTCAGTGACAAGATAACAAAATACTGTTGTCCCAAATACATGAAGACAAACAGCTTCTAATTAACTTTGCACATAATGATAAGGGCAGAAATCATCAAGTTAATATCTGTATAATAGGTGCCAAGGAATGTGTTATTTTATTCCAGAAAAATGCCACATTCACAAAAATCACTGAAATCGACGTCACTGAATCATTAAGTTTGTGCTGATGTATACTAGAATACATCCAGCATGGCGCTGGAGTGGTGAGTGGCTGAGGGGAGATACCAAACGTCCAAGGTCAGAGAACTAAAATGGACTGGAGTGGGTAAATTTAACTCAGATGACCATTATATCTACCACTGTGGGCAAGAATCCATTAGAAAAAAATGGAGTAGCCATCATAGTCAACAAGAGTCTGAAATGCAGTACTTCGATACAATCTCAAAAATGACAGAATGATCTCTGTTTGTTTCCAAGGCAAACCATTCAATATCATGGTAATCCAAGTCTATTCCCTGACCAGTAATGCTGAAGAAGCTGAAGTTGAACAGTTCTATGACGACCTTCAAGACCTTTTAGAACTAACACCCCCCAAAATATGTCCTTTTCATTATAGGGGACTGGAATGCAAAAGTAGGAAGTCAAGAAACACCTGGAGTAGCAGGCAAATTTGGCCTTGGAGTTCAGAATGAAGCAGTAAAGAAAAGAAGAGTGAAATCGCTCAGGCATGTCCTACTGTTTGCGACCCCCTGGACTGTAGCCTACCAGGTTCCTCCGTCCTAGGGATTTTCAAGGCAAGAATACTGGAGTGGGTTTGCATTTCCTTCTCCAGGAGATCTTCCCGACCCAGGGGTTGAACCTGGGTCTCCCACATTGTAGGCAGATGCTTTACTGTCTGAGCCACCAGAGAAGTCAATGAAGCAGGGCAAAGGCTAATAGAGTTTTGCCAAGAGAATGCACTGGTCATAATGAACACCTTCTTCCAACAACACAAGAGAAGACTCTGCACATGGACATCACCAGATGGTCAACACTGAAATCAGATTGATTATATTCTTTGCTGCCAAAGATGGAGAAGCTCTATACAGTCAGCAAAAACAAGACTGGGATCTGACTGCAGCTCAGATCATGAACTCCTTATTGCCAAATTCAGACTTAAATTGAAGAAAGTAGGGAAAACCACTAGACCTTTCACGTATGACCTAAATCAAATCCCTAACGATTATACAGTGGAGGTGAGAAATAGATTTAAGGGACTAGATCTGATGGAGTGCCTGATGAACTATGGACAGAGGTTCATGACATTGTACAGGAGACAGGGATCAAGACCATCCCCATGGAAAAGAAATGCAAAAAAGCAAAATGGCTGTCTGCAGAGGCCTTACAAATAGCTGTGAAAAGAAGAGAAGCAAAAAGAAAAGGAGAAAAGGAAAGATACATCCATTTGGAATGCAGAATTCCAAAGAAGAGCAAGGAGAGATAAGAAAGCCTTCCTCAGTGATCAGTGCAAAGAAATAGAGGAAAACAACAGAATGGGAAAGACTAGAGATCTCTTCAAAAAATTAGATATACAAAGAACATTTCATGCAAAGATATGCACAATAAAGGACAGAAATGATATGGACCTAACAGAAACAGAAGATATTAAGAAGAGGTGGCAAGAATACACAGAACTATACAAAAAAGATCTTCATGATCTAGATAATCACGATGGTGTGATCATTCACCTAGAGCCAGACATCCTGGAATGAGAAGTCAAGTGGGCCTTAGGAAGCATCACTATGAGCAAAGCTAGTGGAGGTGATGGAATTCCAGTTGAGCTATTTCAAATCCTGAAAGATGATGCTGTGAAAGTGCTGCACTCAGTATACCAGCAAATTTGCAAAACTCAGCAGTGGCCACAGGAGTGGAAAAGAACAGTTTTCATTCCAATCCCAAAGAAAGGCAATGCCAAAGAATGCTCAAACTACCGCACAATAGCACTCATCTCACACGCTAGTAAAGCAATGCTCAAAATTCTCGAAGCCAGGCTTCAATACTATGTGAACTGTGAACTTCCAGATTTTCCAGCTAGTTTTAGAAAAGGCAAAGGAAGCAGAGATCAAATTGCCAACATCTGCTGGATCATCAAAAAAGCAAGAGAGTTCCAGGAAAACATCTATTTCTGCTTTATTGACTATGCCAAAGCCTTTGACTGTGTGGATCACAATAAACTGTGGAAAATTCTGAAAGAGATGGGAATACCAGACCACCTGACTTGCCTCTTGAGAAACCTGTATGTAGGTCAGGAAGCAACAGTTAGAACTGGGCATGGAAGAACAGACTGGTTCCAAATGGGAAAAGGAATACGTCAAGGCTGTATATTGTCACCCTGCTTATTTAACTTATATGCAGAGTACATCATGAGAAACGCTGGTGTGGAAGAAGCACAAGCTGGAATCAAGATTGCCAGGAGAAATATCAATAACCTCAGATATGCAGATGACACCACCCTTATGGAAGAAAGTGAAGAGGAACTAAAAAGCCTCTTGATGAAAGTGAAAGAGGAGAATGAATAAGTTGGCTTAAAGCTCAACATTCAGAAAACTAAGATTATGGCATCTGGTCCCATCACTTCATGGGAAATAGATGGGGAAATAATGGAAGCAGTGACAGACTTTATTTTTGGGGGGTCCAAAATCACTGTAGATGGTGATTGCTGCCTTGAAATTAAATGACACTTACTCCTTGGAAGGAAAGTTATTACCAACCTAGACAGCATAATAAAAAGCAGAGACATTACTTTGCCAGCTAGGTCTGTCTAGGTAAGGCTATGGTTTTTCCAGTAGTTATATATGGATGTGAGAGTTGGACTATAAAAAAAAGCTGATCACCAAAGAATTGAACTGTGGTGTTGGAGAAGATTCTTGAGAGTCTCTTGGACTGAGAGGAGATCCAACCATCTATCCTAAAGGAAATCACTCCTGGGTGTTCATTGGAAGGACAGATGTTGAAGCTGAAACTCCAATACTTTGGCCACCTGATGCGAAGAACTGACTCATTTCAAAGACCCTGATGCTGGGAAGATTGAAGGCTGGAGGAGAAGGGGACAACAGAGGATGAGATGGTTGGATGGCATCATTGACTCATTGGACATGAGTTTGAGTAAACTCCGGGAATTGGTAACAGACAGGGAGGCCTGGCGTGCTGTAGTCCATGGGGTCACAAAGAGTGGGACAAGACTGAGCAGTTGTACTGAACTGATACTAGAAGAATGTGATGGCTTTTGTACTCTTCAGACAAAAGGGAATAAGGGACTTTCATTACATGGATGGAAAATCATTTTCTGAGGACTACTGATTTAGAACACTGATCACTTACCTGGACCGAAGAACAAAATCTATTATAGTAGTTAAGGTTCTCACAATATGATGCCAAGGCTAGAAGCATTGCTATCACTTAGAAACTTTAACTTGCAGATCAGTGGGCTCCATCAAAGACTCATTGAGGAAGATAAGTTGGAGGTGGTATCCAGCAATCTGTGTTTTTACAATCCTCTAGGCGACTGTAGAGTTTGGTAATTTTTGAAAACTACTGTTCTCTACTTGTTATTTCTATGTATGTGTGCACTCAGTTGTGTCCGACACTTTGTAGTCTCAAGGACTATAGCCCACCAGGCTCCTCTGTCCAAGGATTTTCTAGGCAGTAATACTTAAGTGGGTCACCATTTCCTGTTCCAGGGGATCTTCCCACCCTAGGGATCCAATCCACTTCTGTATTGCAGGAAGAGTCTTTACCACTAGCGCCACCTGGGAAGCTCCAAGAATTAAAACTTGGTTATATCTATATCAGCCTGGTGGCTCAGATGGTAAAGCATCTGCCTGCAGTGTGGGAGACCTGGGTTCCATCCCTGAGCTGGGAAGATTCCCTGGAGAAGGAAATGGAAATCTACTCCAGTACTCTTGCTTGGAAAATCCCATGGATGGAGGAGCCTGGTAGGCTACAGTCCATGTGGTCACAGAATTGGACACGACTGAGCGACTTCACTTTCACTTTCATATCTATACCAAGTCTTAAATCTTGGACAGGGTAAATCATCACAGAATGTATTTGAGTTTTCACTGGACTTATTGTGAGATAGATTGGAGTCAGAAGTTTACCTATCACCTGACCTCTATAAGTACCCTCTGTGACTTATGAAACATATTAATGTTTTCAGTACCTCAGGATTAGCACTAGTATTAAATACTAGCCAATATATAATCATACCCAGAAGGTCTGTGCATTGCCATTTTTGTAGTACACAAAGATATTGGGAAATGATCACAGGTATCTCTGGAGAACGTTCAATCAGTATATTACTGCTGGAGAAGACTCTTGTGAGTCCCTTGGACTGCAAGGAGATCCAACCAGTCCATCCTAAAGGAGACCAGTCCTGGGTGTTCATTGTAAGGACTGATGCTGAGGCTGAAACTCCAATACTTTGGCCACCTGATGCGAAGAGTTGACTCATTGGAAAATACCCTGATGCTGGGAGGGATTAGGGGCAGGAGGAGAAGGGAACAACAGAGGATGAGATGTCTGGATGGCATCACCGACTCGATGCACATGAGTTTGAGTGAACTCTGGGAGTTGGTGATGGACAGGGAGGCCTGGCATGCTGTGATTCATGGGGTTGCAAAGAGTCAGACACGACTGAGCAACTGAACTGAACTGAACTGACTCTGCTTACATTGTAAGATCTCCTTTTCTACTGAGAGACTCAAATTATCTTAAATTAGTTTAAGTCTGGGACTTCCCCAAGTGCTGCTAGTGGTAAAGAACCTGCCTGCCAATGCAGGAGACACAAGAGACAAGGGCTGGATCCTTGGGTCGGGAAGATCCCCTGGAGAAGGAAATGGCAACCCACTCCAGTATTCTTGCCTAGAGAATCCCATGGACAGAGGAGCCTGGTGAGCTACAGTCATAGGGTCGCAAAGAGTCAGACACGACTGAAACAACTTAGCACCCATTGTATAAGAGGCTACAATTTTCTACTATAGTTAGATCTGTGTCACTAGACATATAATTTTTCTCCCTGTATTTTCTTTGGAAGGAATGATGCTAAAGCTGAAACTCCAGTACTTTGGCCACCTCATGCAAAGAGTTGACTCATTGGAAAAGACTCTGATGCTGGGAGGGATTGGGGGCAGGAGGAGAAGGGGACGACAGAGAATGAGAAGGCTGGATGGCATCATGGACTCGATGGACTTGAGTCTGAGTGAACTCTGGGAGTTGGCGATGGACAGGGAGGCCTGGCATGCTGTGATTCATGGGGTCGCAAAGAGTCGGACACAACTGAGTGACTGATCTGATCTGATCTGATATAAAGCAGTGCATTAGTAAATTTTCGGTCTTTTTTATTGTGGTATAGCTGATTTAAAATATGTGTTAGTTTCAGGTGTACAGCATTCAGTATTTTTGCAGATTATACTCCATTATAGGTTATTACAAGATATTGGGCATAATTCCCTGTGCTATACAGTAAATTCTTGTTGTTTATTTAAATATTTTATGTATAGTATTTTGTATCTATTAATCCCATAGCCCTAATTTGTCCCTCCTCTCTTCCCTCTCCTTTTTGGTGATCATGAGTTTGTTTTCTAGGTCTGTGAATCTGTTTGTTTTATATAAACACACTCATTTGTATTGTTTTTTAGAATCTACACATGTGGTATCATATAGTATTTGCCTTTCTCTGACAATTCAATGAGCACAGTGTTCTCTAGATCCATACACATTGCTGCAATTGTTAATATTTTCTTTCATGGCTGAGAAAATTGCATTTATACACGTGTGTGTGTTTGTGTGTGCGTGTGTGTGTATCCACATCTTAAGACAGTCTTATGTTGATGGGCACTCACATTGCTTGCGTGTCTTGGCTACTATAAATTGTGCTACTATGAACATTGAGGTGCGTGTATCTTAAATTAGTGTTTTCATTTTTCTAGGATATATAGGCGGGAGTGGAATTGCTGGATCATATGGTAGTTCTATTTTTAGGTTTTTTGAGCAACCTCTATACTGTTTTCTCTAGTGGCTGCTCCAATTTATATTCCCATCAACAGTGTATGAGGGTTCCTTTTTTCCCACATCCTCTCTAACACTGTTATTTGTAGACTTTTTTTTTGTTTTTAATCTGACAGGTGCTAGGTGATATCTCATTGTGGTTTTGATTTGCATTTCTCCATTAATTTGTGATGTTGAGCATCTAGTCACATGCCTGTTAGCCATGTGTATATCTTCTTCAGAGAAATGTCAAAAAATCAGATTTTTTTTTTAATATTGAGTTGTATGAGCTATTTGTGTATATTGGTTGCATCGTTTGCAAATATTTTCTCCCACTCTATAGGTTGTCTTTTCATTTTGTTGGTTTCCTTGCTGTGCAAAAGCTTTTAAATTTGATTAGGTCTCGTTTCTTTATTTTGCTTTCATTTCTTTTGCCGCAGGGGACTGATCCAAGAAAATACTACTATGATTTGTGTCAAAGAGTGTTCTTCCTATGTTCTCTCCTAGGATTTCATGGTTTCCTGTCTTATATTTAAGTCTTTAATCCATTTTGTGCTTGTTTTTGTATATAGTGTGAGAGAATGTTTTATTTTCATTGCTTTACACATGGCTGTCCAGCTTTCACAGAACCACTTATTGTTAAAGAGATTGTCTTTTATCCATTGTATATTCTTGCCTCTTTTGTCATAAATTAATTGACCTTAGATGCATAGGTATATTTCTTGGCTTTCTATCCCATTTCATTTGTCTATATATCTGTTTTTGGCCAATAACACGATATTTGATTACTGTAGTGTAGCCTGAAATCTGGGAGGGTTATATTTCCAACTTTGTTCTTTTTTCTCAGGATTACTTTCCCAGGCTTTTGTGGGTCCATATAAATTTTAGAACTATTTGTTCTACTTCTTTGAGAAATGTCCTGGGTGTTTTGATAGGGCTGGCATTAAATCTGTAGATTGCTTTGGGTGGTATAGCCACTTTAATTATAGTGATCCTTCCAATCCAAGACAATAGGATATCTTTCCATTTCTTTGAATTATCTTCAGTTTCCTTCATCAGTATTTCATAGTTTTCAGAGTATGGGTCTTTAACCTCCTTGATTCATTTTATTCCTAGGTTTTCTTATGCTTCTTGATGCAATTTTAAACAACGTTTAAAAATTTTTCTCTTTCTGATAGTTCATTAGTAGCATATAGAAAGACAACAGATTTCTGTATGTTAATTTTGTATACTACAATGTTGAATTCATTTATTCTAATAGTTTTTGGATGACGACTTTAGGGTTCTCTATACACAGTACCATGTCATCTTCAAATAATGATAGTTTTACCTTTTCTTTTCCAATTTGAATGCCTTTTATTTCTTGCCTGATTGCTCTGGCTAGGACTTCCAATACTATATTAAACAGACAGTGTCATGAATGGGCAACCTTGTTCATGAACGCTCCATCCTTTGGAGAAGCTGAAGCCTGTGCAGGGCATGAGGTGAGACTTTCTCTCTGCTCCATGTCCGTTGCCACCCTGTCAGGGGCAGGCTTTTCTCCCCAGGTGCTGGAGCAGAAGCCCTGAAGATCATGCTTGAGTAGGCTCTGCTCTTTTTGAGTGCATGTTTTGCCCCAAAGGAAGACAGTGCTGAAGTAAGCGAGAATCGTGCACTCACTGGGGTTCAATGTGCCGCCTGTGCAGGTATTCACTGCTCTGCTTTGAAGCCCAAGCTGTGTCCCATCCCCTCTTGTGGTTATCCCAGGTCTAGCACAAGACTGTGGCATAGGATAGGTGGGGCTGGAACACTTGCTAGGCTGGAGCTGGGGTTCAGGGCATTGTGGCTGAAGGACCAGAAGCAGCTGCACTACTATCAGGAGTCTGGTTTGCTTCTGTGGTGCTGATTGAGCAAGTGCCAACACTGGCTGCTGCTGCCCTTCCTGGACCACATCCCAGGCCCCTGAGCGCCCCCTGCATTCCTAGATCAAGTCTTCTCCCAGGACCTGTCTGCCCCAGATCCCTCACCAAGTCCTGGTGTGGAGTGGGCAGGGCCAAAGTGTTCACCCAGCTTGGGCAGGGGAACAGTGAGGTGGCAGCCACTGGTGTAGAGCTGTTTCTGCCCTATTTGCAAAATGGTATCCACATACTCCTTGCAGGTGGAGTTCAGGCTTCTCCATCCCTCTTATCTATCCTAGTGGTTTTCCCAGCAGCCAAGGGGCATTGTCTTCCCTGCAGGAGACCCCAGGACAGGGACTCACAGACTGTGACTTGACCCGCTGGCTCCTCAGGGTGAGGGTCTGCCCTTGCAGACCTTCTTTTCCTTTCATACCAGTCACTGGGTAACAGGTCCCAATCTGATGCCTTTTTCCCATTCTACCTAGTAATGTGGACATCTTTCTTGTGGCCTTAGTCGTATAGGAATTCTGCCAGTTTTCAATTAGTTTTCTGTAAGAATTATTCTACATGTAGATGCATTTTTGATGAGTTTGTGGGGGAAGGTGAGCTCCATGTTCTCCTACTCTACCGTCTTGATCCAACTTCTCAATCTATTTTTTTCTCCAGGGGAACTTGTGATCAGTTAGCATTCACCACAGATCCCTATGGGTCAGAATATTCTGATTACTGCCATGGTCCTGTGAACTTTGGGGAAAATTGTATTGAATTCATGTTGCTGAGTTTTCAGTATAGCAACCTGATCCTTCCCATGTAGAGTCTTATTATTCTCTTTAAAAATAGGGATCCCAATACCATTGAGCATCCTTCACCATAATCTCTGACCTGCTGAAGTTTCACACAGAACTTGAGTGGAAGCTGGTGCTCTTTTGTCAATGTATTTCTTTGTTAATTTTTCTTTCAGTTTTACTGAGTTATAATTGACATAGAACACTGTACAAGGTTAAGTTGTATAATATAATGACTTGACTTACACATGTATTATGAAATGATTACCACAATAAGGCTGGTTAACACCTAGCTTGCTGGGTGTTGAAAGAAACTTGCTCCTCGGAAGAAAAGCTATGACAAACCTAGACAGCATATAGAAAATCAGAGACATCACTTTGCCAACAAAGATCCTATAGTCAAAACTACAGTTTTCTAACATTCATATATGGATATGAGAGTTGGACTATGGAGAAGGCTGAGAACCACAGAATTGATGGTTCTGAAACATTCAATCTTAAAGGAAATCAACCCTGAGTATTCACTGGAAGGACTGATGCTAAAGCTCCAATACTTTGGCCACCTGGTGCGAAGAGCTGACTCATTAGAAAAGACCCTGATGCTGGGAAAGATTGAGGGCAGGAGGAGAAGAGGATGACAGAGGAGGAGATGGTTGGATGGTATCACTGACTCAATGGACATGAGTTTGAGCAAACTCCTGGAGATTGTGAATGACAGGGAAGCCTGGCTTGCTGCTGGTTGCAAAAGAGTCAGACACAACTCAGCAACTGAACAACAACAACGACACTTAGCTGGGGGAGCCAGATATCCACCTTGGGTTCTCTTTATCCCACTGGAGGAACTAGTTGTTGGCCCTGGGGAGCCCTCTAGGTTTGGTACTGTGCCAACCTGGGGGATCAGCGATATAGCCAGTATGTAGCCACTCTTCTTATCCTTCTAATGGAATCCACCTCTGTCTCTGCAGTACATGGGGTGCTTCAGCCATACACCCATGTATTAGAATTTCCAGTGTGTCCATAAATAGTTCTTAGTTGTCCTTGGAAGGGGATTGAGGTCAGGAATAACCTATATCACCCAGGTGATGACATCACTCTCCCAATTTGCCTGTGCATTTCTGAGCCTTCTGTGAAGATAAAAGTTAGTGGGTGGCTGAGCATTTCCAAAGTAGTTCCATTCAGATATCTCTGTCTTCTTGAGCTTTTGGCCTCTTCTTCTGGGATTATTTAATCCACCATTAAATACAGGCTTAAATTGGCCAACCTAGCTGTGTATTAATATGACTTCTAGATGCTCAAGGCAATACATTAAATCATGAATTCTAGGTGACATAAACTCAGGTTAATAAAGTCTTATTTTTTTTTTTTTTTTTTTTGTCCATTTTGGGTCTAACCTGTCTAGAATCTCCTCACCTGAATGCTCTTCAGATTCCTGCCTAAACAAATCTGGTGAATATTTTCATTTTTCTCACCAGGTCCTTGCTTAATATTGTAATCTATTTTTCCTGTGAGCCTCTAGGAAGTAAATAGTGATGGTAATTTGTCCTGAGGAAAGTTGGCATTTTAGGTGATAACAGCTTTCAGATGTTTCTATGCAGAAAGAAAACTTGTTTCATTAAAAAGTAGGGAGAGGATGTGTCTGGTAAAGGAGTCCCAGAGGCATTTGGTTTAACCTTCATCAGATTATAAATGGTCTGTCCTTGTATTTCAGAGCCCCACTTCTTCCAGACCAGTGACCTTATTTCAGTGAAAGTATCTATCTTGCTTATAACCAAGACTTGGGGCTGATATCTCAATCATAATTAGGGGTTTCCCTGGTGGCTCAGACAGTAAAAACTCTGTCTGCAGTGTGGGAGACCTGGGTTCAATCCCTGGGTTGGAAGATTCCCTAGAGAAGGGAATGGCTACCCACTTAAGCATTCTTGCCTGGAGAATGCCGTGAACAGAGAAGACTGACATACAGTCCATGGGGTCTCAGAGTCAGATAACTGAGTGATTGATTGACACTTTCACTTTCATTTTGTCATAATTATCTTGATTCACCAACTGGTATATTGGTGTTCTAATTTTTCATCTAAATTCTCAATTGGCATTCAGGGCTTTTGACTTCTTTCTTTTCCATGTTTGCACTCTCCTGCATCTTTATAATTACTATTGTCATCATATTAATAAAGGATCATAGATGATCTCTCAATGTCTTGCATTTTATTTGCATTCCATAGCATTTTACCACAAGTGTTAATCTGGATAATTGTGAATCCGTTCCATGTCATCAGTTACTAAAGCAAGAAAGTAATTTGTGTTCTCCTTAAACATAGGAGCAATAATTAATAGAGTCCCACTTCCTGGAGTCACTTGTACACATTGCTCTATCATTCAGAATGTAAGCAGGAAAGAAGTAGCTTACTCAGTTGATGAATTTGAGTTTAATAAAAATATTTTAAAATAAATGAACAGGATTAAGGGAACCAACCAGCAGTCATGTCTGAAGGGGCAAAGGACAGGAGACAGAGTGAGTGGGAACCAGAACCAGGAGGAAGAATCTCTAACTTATGAGAGAGTCACTTGTCAGAAGCTGTGATCTTCACTGGAGGGATGTAATCAATCCATATAGATTCAAGGGATTGGTTCTGATAGATTGCCTGAAGAACTATGGATGGAAGTTCATGACATTGTACATGAGGCAGTGATAAGACAATCCCCAAGAAAACGATATGCAAAAGGCAAAATGGTTGTTTCAGGAGGGCTTACACATAGCTGAGAAAAGAAGAGAAGCAAAAGGCAAAGGGGAAAAGGAAAGATATACCCATTTGAATGCAGAGTTCCAAAGAATAGCAAGGAGAGATAAAAAAAAGCCTTCCTCAGTGATCAGTGCAAATAAATAAAGGAAAACAATAGAATGGGAAAGACTAGAGATCTCTTCAAGAAAATTAGAGATACCAAGGGAACATTAAATGCAAAGATATGCACAATAAAGGACAGAAATTGTATGGACCTAACAGCAGCAGAAGATATTAAGAAGAAGTGGCAAGAATACATGAAGAACTATACAAAAAAAAAAAAAAAACAAGACAAAATCTTAATGACCCAGATAACCACAGTGGTGTGATCTCTCACCTAGAGCCAGATATCCTGGAGTCTGAAATGAAGTGGCCATCACTATGAACACAGCTAGTGGAGGTGATGAAATTACAGTTGAGCTATTTCAAATCCTAACAGATGATGCTGTGAAAGTGTTGCACTCAATATGCCAGCAAATTTGGAAAACTCTGCAGTGGCCACAAGACTGGAAAAGGTCACTGTTAATTCCAATCCTTGGGAAGAGCAATGCCAAAGAATGTTTAATCTACCACACAGATGCACTCATCTCACACACCAGCAAAGTAATGCTCAAAATTATCCAAGCCAGGCTTCAACCGTGAACTTTCAGATGTTCAAGATGGATGTAGAAAAGGCAGAGGAGCCAGAGATCAAATTGCCAACATGTGTTAGGTCATTGAAAAAGCAAGAGAGTTCCAGAAAAACATCTATGTCTCCTTTATTGACTAAAGCCTTTGACTGTGTGGATCACAACAGAGTGTGGAAAATTCTTCAAGAGACAAGAATACCAGACGACCTTACCTGCCTTCTGAGAAATCTGTATGCAGGTCAAGAAGCAACAGTTAGAACTGGACATGGAACAACAGACTGGTTCCAAATAGGAAAAGGAGTACGTCAAGGCTGTATATTGTCACCCTGTTTATTTAACTTATATACAGAGTACATCATGAGAAACGCCAGGCTGGATGAAGCACAAGCTAAAATCAGATTGCCAGGAGAAATATCAATAACCTCAGATATGCAGATGACACCACACTTATAGCAGAAAGCAAAGAACTGAAGAGCCTCTTGATGAAAGTGAAAGAGAGTGAAAAAACTGGCTTAAAACTCAACATTCAAAAAAGTAAGATCATGGCAACCAGTCCCATCACTTTGTGGCAAATAGATGGGAAAACAATGGAAAGAGTGACAGACTTTCTTTTCTTGGGCTCCAAAATCACTGCAGATGTTGACTGCAGCCATGAAATTAAAAGATGCTTGCTCCTTGGAAGAAAAGCTATGACCAACCTAGACAGCATATTAAAAAGCAGAGACATTACTTTTCCAGCAATGGTACATCTAGTTAAAGCTGTGGTTCTTTCAGTAGTCATGTATGGATGTGAATATTGGACTGTAAAGAAAGCTGAGTGCTGAAGAATTGATGCTTTTGATCTGTGGTGCTGGAGAAGACTTTTGAGAGTCCCTTGGACAGCAAGGAGATCCAACCAGTCCATCCTAAAGGAAATCAGCCCTGAATATTCATTGGAAGGACTGATGTTGAAGCTGAAACTCCAATACTTTGGACAGCTCATGTGAAGAACTGACTCATTGGAAAAGACCCTGATGCTGGGAAAGATTGAAGGAAGGAGGAGAAGGGGATGACAGAGGATGAGATGGTTTTGTGGCATCACCGACTCAATGGACATGAGTTTGAACAAGCTCCAGGAGTTGGTGATGGACAGGGAAGCCTGGCGTGCTGCAGTCCATGGTGTCGCCAAGAGTCAGACAGGACTGAGGGACTGAACTGAACTGAATCAGTCCATTGCAACCCGGAAGGAAATGGTTGGATGAACAAATGCTCTCTTTTTCTCTCTGTTCTCCTGCCAGTACCTCTTATTGGCTGATGTCTAACAGAATCCGGAGTACAAGGGAGCTTGTTATATAGTCCATATTCAGTTTTCAAGAATTGGAGAAGAATTGAGAGTAGGTCTGGAGAAAAATTGAAAATATCTAAGATATACTCCCATTTATTTAAATTTTCTTTATTGCATCTTAATAAACAGTTATCCTACAGAAAGTACTTACATAGCCTTTGTTTAATTTATTCCTAGTGATTTTCAGGGGGTTCTATTTAAATGGAATTTTAAAAATTGCATTTTTAACTGCTGCACTCAATATGCCAGCAAATTTGGAAAACTCAGCAGTGGCCACAGGACTGGAAATGGTCAGTTTTCATTCCAATCCCAAAGAAAGGCAATACCAAAGAATGCTCAGACTACCGCAAAATCGCACTCATCTCACACGCTAGTGAAATAATGCTCAAAATTCTCCAAGCCAGGCTTCAGCAATATGTGAACTGTGAACTTCCAGACGTTCAAGCTGGTTTTAGAAAAGGCAGAGGAACCAGAGATCAAATTGCCAACATCCTCTGGATCATGGAAAAAGCAAGAGAGTTCCAGAAAAACACCTATTTCTGCTTTATTGACTATGCCAATGGCATCACCGACTCGATGGACATGAGTTTGAGTGAACTCTGGGAGTTGGTGATGGACAGGGAGGCCTGGCGTGCTACAATTCATGGGGTCTCAAAGAGTCGGACATGACTGAGTGACTGAACTGAACTGAACTATATTTTGTTGGTATAAAGAACTTCAGTGGACATCAATATAATTTTTAATGAGGTATAATTGATACATAAGAGTATACTGCTTCAGATATACAACATAATGATTCAATATTTGTATATATTACAAAATAATCACCACTATAAGTCTACTTAACATTTGCTATCATACATTTATGATGGGAACATTTAAAATCTACTCTATTAGTGACTTTTAAATGTATCATAAACTGCTATTAACTATAGTCACCATGCATCACATCCATGTCTTCTTTATTGAATAACTGTAAGTTTTTACCTTTTAAACTCCTTCACCAATCTTCAGTTCAGTTCAGTCGCTCAGTCGTGTCCAACTCTTTGCAACCCCATGAATTGCAGCATGCCAGGCCTCCCTGTCCATCACCAACTCCCGGAGTTCACTCAAACTCAGGTGCATCAAGTTGGTGATGCCATCCAGCCATTTCATCCTTTGTCATCCCCTTCTCCTCTCCCAATCCCTCCCAGCATCAGAGTCTTTTCCAATGAGTCAACTCTTCGCATGAGGTGGCTAAAGTACTGGAGTTTCAGCCTTAGCATCATTCCTTCCAAAGAACACCCAGGACTGATCTCCTTTAGAATGGACTGGTTGGATCTCCTTGCAGTCCAAGGGACTCTCAAGAGTCTTCTCCAACACCACACTTCAAAAGCATGAATCCTTCAGTGCTCAGCCTTGACTAGACGGACCTCTGTTGGCAAAGTAATGTCTCTGCTTTTTAATATGCTATCTAGGTTGGTCATAACTTTCCTTCTAAGGAGTAAGCATCTTTTAATTTCATGGCTGCAATCACCATCTGCAGTGATTTTTGAGCCCCCAAAAATAAAGTCTGACACTGTTTCCACTGTTTCCCCATCTATTTCCCATGAAATGATGGGACCAGATGCTATGATCTTCGTTTTCTGAATGTTGAGCTTTAAGCCAACTTTTTCACTCTCCTCTTTCACTTTCATCAAGAGGCTTTTGAGTTCCTCTTCACTTTCTGCCATAAGGGTGGTGTCATCTGCATATCTGAGGTTATTGATATTTCTCCTGGCAATCTTGATTCTAGCTTGTGTTTCTTCCAGCCCAGCATTTCTCATGATGTATTCTGCATATAAGTTAAATAAGCAGGATGACAATATACAGTCTTGACATACTCTTTTTCCTATTTGGAACCAGTCTGTTGTTCCATGTCCAGTTCTAACTGTTGCTTCCTGAGCTGCATATAGGTTATAGAAGCAGGTCAGGTGGTCTGGTATTCCCATCTCTTTCAGAATTTTCCACAGTTTATTGTGATCTACACAGTCAAAGGCTTTGGCATAGTCAATAAAGCAGAAATAGATGTTTTTCTGGAACTCTTTTGCTTTTTCCATGATCCAGAGGATGTTGGCAATTTGATCTCTGGTTCCTCTGCCTTTTCTAAAACCAGCTTGAACATCTGTATGTTCACGGTTCATGTATTGCTGAAGCCTGGCTTGGAGAATTTTGAGCATTACTTCACTAGCATGTGAGATGAGTGCGATTGTGCGGTAGTCTGAGCATTCTTTGGCATTGCCTTTCTTTGGGATTGGAATGAAAACTGACCATTTCCAGTCCTGTGGCCACTGCTGAGTGCTGGGGTCCGGCCCCAGCCGATCCAGGGTATTCGAAGGAGAGACGGCATAGGCGAGGGTCAGGGAACAACTGCTTAATTAAACGTTAATTAAGGATATAAAGAGTAATAGAATGAGGATAGCTCAGTAGGAAAATTCAGTGGAGAAAAGAGGCTGAGTAGCTTGGTTTACGCGGGGGACCAATAAAGCTTCAAGACAAGAAGCTTGCACCACTTACGTAGGCTGCAGGCGTCCTTCCGTTCTCCCGAAGGAGAGGAGACACTGAGGCCTCCGCGGTCGGATCTTAGAAGCTCAGGCATAATTAGTAAGCATGGTGGGTTCCGCGCTCCAGATGGAGACTCAACCAGAGTGAGAGAGACATGGGGAGACCAGTCTTTCGAGGAACTGATCCCAATTCTTTATTTTCCATGGTCTACTTTTATACACTAAGATGTTATGCAAAAGTCACGCGGGGTCAGCAGTCCTGACTTTTATCAAAGTCAGGTGCTTCATACAAATGTATACAGAGGTCTTAGGGGTGTTACATCATCTTCTGGCCAGGGGGCCTGCTGACAATTTACGACCCTCTCCTTGTGACAGCGGTCAGTCAACCAGGACACTTAATTCTCCAGGGGTGATTATTCTTAAAACAGATGCCACCCAAATAAAGTTACATTCCTATAGGGTGAGGGTGTAGTGGGTTTTAGTTAAGGAAAGAATTTACTTAGCCTAAGGTCTAACGTGATTTATATCAAAGGTTAATACTTATTTCTTCTATATATTCATTAATGTGTGTAAGGGCAGGGGATGTGGAGACTTAGCAGTAAACATTGGCTCAACAAATGAAAAACCCTTCACCAATACAATTTCTAATCAGCCCATTATACTTATACTAATAGCTTTCTAACTTTTCTAAGGAACCTGTTTTTAGAAGGTTTAAAGCATCTCGTGCCTTTCACAGTTGGGAGGCTGTGAGCAATCACATGTAGCCGGACAAGCCTGTCAGGCAGGCTAGAGAACCTTCAGAGGAGTTTGTAGGTTAAAACACTCCTATCACGCCCAGGAATTATTATTAACTGGAGCTCTAAGTTAACTCCTTCTCCGAAAGAGGTGGTGGGGGACAGCCCCCCGTAAAGTCAGAGGTGTAGGTGAGAGCACAAAGTAGTAAAGTAGGCAGGCTCTGGTTTTGGGGGTAGATGCTCGAGAATATCCAGGGGGACTCCTGAGGCTCGATCCCACCTTTGCGTATGCCGAGCCTCCTTCCTCATGACCTTTGTCATGGGCGGAGTGCCTCACGCTGGCTCCCGGCAGTGACAGAATTCCAGTTGAGCTATTACAGATCCTCACTCAATATGCAATATGCCGGCTCCCGGCAGCTGAGTTTTCCAAATTTGCTGGCATATTAAGTGCAACACTTTCACAGCATCATCTTCCAGGATTTGAAATAGCTCAACTGGAATTCCATCACCTCCACTAGCTTTGTTCATAGTGATGCTTTCTAAGGCCCACTTGACTTCACATTCCAGGATGTCTGGCTCTAGGTGAGTGATCACACCATCATGATTATCTTGGTCGTGAAGCTCTTTCTGTACAGTTCTTTTGTGTATTTTTGCCACCTTGTCTTAATATCTTCTGCTTCTGTTAGGTCCATATCATTTCTGTCCTTTATCGAGCCCATCTTTGCATGAAATGTTTTCTTGGTATCTCTAATTTTCTTTTTTTTTTTTTAATATATTTTATTTTATTTTTTAACTTTACAATATTGTATTGGTTTTGCTATATATCAAAATGAATCCACCACAGGTATTAATGTGTTCCCCATCCTGAACCCTCCTCCCTCCTCCCTCCCCATACCATCCCTCTGGGTCATCCCAGTGCACCAGCCCCAAGCATCCGGTATCATGCATCGAACCTGGACTGGCGACTTGTTTCATATATGACATTATACATGTTTCAATGCCAAATTTTCTTGAAGAGATCTCTAGTCTTTCCAATTCTGTTGTTTTCCTCTATTTCTTTGCATTGATCACTGAGGAAGGCTTTCTTATCTCTCCGCTATTCTTTGGAACTCTGCATTCAGATGTTTATATCTTTCCTTTTCACTTCTCTTCTTTTCACAGCTATTTGTAAGGCCTCCACAGACAGCCATTTTGCTTTTTTGCATTTCTTTTCCATGGGGATGGTCTTGATCCCAGTCTCCTGTACAATGTTATGAACCTCTGTCCATAGTTCATCAGGCACTCCATCAGATCTAGTCCCTTAAATCTATTTCCCACTTCCACTGTATAATTATAAGGGATTTGATTTAGGTCATACCTGAATGGTCTAGTGGTTTTCCCTACTTTCTTCAATTTAAGTCTGAATTTGGCAATAAGGAGTTCATGATCGGAGCCAGTCAGCTCCAGGTCTCATTTTTGCTGACTGTATAGAGCTTCTCCATCTTTGGCTGCAAAAAATATAATCAATCTGATTTCGGTGTTGACCATCTGGTGATGTCCATGTGTAGAGTCCTCTCTTGTGTTGTTGGAAGAGGGTGTTTGCTATGACCAGTGTATTTTCTTGGCAAAACTCTATTAGCCTTTGCCCTGCTTCATTCCGTATTCCAAGGCCAAATTTGCCTGTTACCCCAGGTGTTTCTTGACTTCCTACTTTGGCATTCTAGTCCCCTATAATGTAAAGGACATCTTTTTTTGGTGTTAGTACTAAAAGGTCTTGTAGGTCTTCATAGAACCATTCAATTTCAGCTTCTTCAGCATTACTGGTTGGGGCCTAGACTTGGATTACTCTGATATTGAATGGTTTGCCTTGGAAATGAACAGAGATCATTGTGTTGTTTTTGAGATTGCATCCAAGTACTACATTTCGGACTCTTTTGTTGACCATGATGTCTACTCCATTTCCTCTAAGGGATTCTTGCCCACAGTAGTAGATATAATGGTCATCTGAGTTTAATTCACCCATTCCAGTCCATTTTAGTTCGCTGATTCCTAGAATGTTGATGTTCACTCTTGCCATCTCCTGTTTGACCACTTCCAATTTACTTTGATTCATGGACCTAACATTCCGGTTCCTATGCAATATTGCTCTTTACAGCATCAGACCTCGCTTCTATCACCAGTCACATCCACAACTAGGTATTGTTTTTGCTTTGGTTCCATCCCTTCATTCTTTCTGGAGTTATTTCTCCACTGATCTCCTGTAGCATATTGGGCACCTACCAACCCAGGGTGTTCCCCTTTCAGTATTCTATCATTTTGACTTTTCATATCCTATCCACTACTAAAACCCTACCTCTCAACACTGCAAAACTGTTCGGTTCTCAAAATCTATGAGGTTATTTTTATTTTTTTTAAGATTCTATATATGAGAGAAGTCACTGGTATTTGTCCTCTATCTGACTTGTTTCAGTTAGCATAATGCCCTCAAATGCAACCCGTGTTATCTCAAATAGCCAGATTTTATTCTTTTTCATGACCAAGTAATATTCCATTAGATAGATTATACCACAACTTCTTTATCTGTTCCCTCAGGAATGGACATCTTGCTTGTTTCCATTTTATTTTTTTGGCTATTATAAATAATGCTACAATGAACATGGGGGTGCAGATAAGTTTTGAAGTTAGTTTTCACATTTTCTTTGAATAAATACCCAGTAGTTGATTGCTGGAATGTGGTATTTTTATTTTAAATTTTTTGAGGAACCTCCATAGAGTTTTCCATATTGGCTGTGCCAATTTACATTCCCATCAATACTGCACAAGTATTCCCCTTTATCCTCATCTTTGCAAACACTGATTATTATTATTATTATTATTTTTTTTTAAGTAGTCATTCTCTCAGGTATAAGGATTTCTCACTGTGGTTTTGATTTTGCATTTCCTCCATGATTAGTGATGTTTAGCATCATTTCATATACCTGTTGGCCATCTGTAGATGGTCTTAATAAATACAGTGTATTCAGATGGTCTGCCTAATTTTTAATTAGGTTGGTTTTTTTGGGGGATTGTTTTTTGTTATTCAGTTATGTCTGTTCTTTATATATTTTGGATATTAGCTTATTATCAGTTGTATAATTTGCAAATATTTTCTCCCATTTGATGGGTTGTCTTTACATTTTGTTGATGGTTTCCTGCAAGACCATTGTCAAGGAAGTTACCACTGATATGTTTTTCTAGGAGTTTCGTGGTTTCAGAGTTTCATGATACATTCAAGTCTTTATTCCATTTTGAATTGATTTTTATGTAAGGTATAAGAGATCCAGTTTCATCATTTTGTTTGTGACTGATTTTCCCAACCCACTTATTGTAAAGACTTTGTTTCCCCATTATTTATTCTTGGCTCCTTTGTCATAAATCAATTTGCCATATATGCATGGGTTTACTTCTGGTCCCACTGGTCTATGTATATATCATAGTGTTGTGATTACTGTAATTTTGTAATATAGTTTGATATCAGACAGCATGATGCCTCTAGCTTTGTTCTTCTTTATCAAGACTGCTTTGGGGGTCTTTTTTTTGTTCTATACAAATTTTGAGATTGTTTATTCTGTTTCTGTGAGAAATGCCACTGGAGTTTTGATACAAATTGCACTGAATCTGTAGATTGCTTTTAATGGTATAGGGAATTTGACAATATTACTTTTTTCCATTCACATGCACAGAATATCTTTTCACTTGTGTCTTCTTCAGTATCTTTCATTAATGTCTTATAGATTTCAGTATACAAGTCCTTTACCTCCTTAATTCAATTTATTCCTAGATATTTTATTCTCTTTGCTGTAACTATAAATGGAATTATTTCCTTAATCTGCCTTTCTGATTATTTATTAGTGTATTAAATTCAACTAATTTTTGTATATTGATTTTGTGTCCTGTAACATTTGTGAATTATTTTATTAGTTCCAACAGTTATTTGGGTGGAACTTTTAGGGTTTTTTATATACGATATGTCATCCGCAAACAATGGAAATTTTACTTCTTTCTAATTTGGATGCCTTTTCTTTCTTTTTCTTGTGTGTTTTGAATAATGCTTTCAGTATTATGTTGAATAAAACTGATGAGAATGGGCACGCTTATCTTGTTCCGGATCGTAAAGGAATAGCTTTTGGCTGTTCACTATTGAGTATGAAATAATGTTAGCTGTAGCCTTGTTATATATGGTCTTTATTATGTTTTTTCCTCAGTACACAGTTTGTTGTGAGTTTTTGTTATAAATGAATATTGAATTTTGGCAAATGCTTTTTCTCTCTCTGTAAAGATGATCATATGATTTTTATTCTTCAATTTGCTAATGTGTATCACACTGATTGCTTTTGTAGATGTTGAATCATTTGTGCATCTTTGGAATAAATCACACTTGATCATAGTGTGAATTTGGGCTGCTAATATTTTGTGGAGGATTTTTAATCTATGCTAATCAGTGATATTGGGTGGTATTTTTTTTTTTTCTTTTGGATCCTTTGTCTGATTTGGTATGAGGGTAATGCCAGCCTTGTAAAATAAGCTAGGTAGTGTTCCCTTCTCTTCTAATTTTTTGGAAGACTTGAGAAAGGTTGGTATGTATGCTTTCAATGTTTGGTAGAATGTCTGGCCCCAGACTTTTTGTATGGAGGTTTTTGTTTACTGATTTAATCTCCTTACTAGTAATCAGTCTATTCAAATTTTCTATTGCTTCATGAATTAATCTTGGTGGGTTGTATATGTTTCTAGAAACAGATATGTTTCTTCCAGTTTGTTGAATTTATTTTAGTGTAATTGTTTATAGCAGTCTCATCCTTTTTATTTCTGTGGCATCAGTTACTACATATGTTTCATTTCTGATTTTCCTTTCTCTTTTCATCTTCATGAGTCTGGACAGAGGTTTGTTGATTTTGTTTATCTTTTCAAAGAATCAGCTCTTAATTTCATTGTCTTTCCTGCATTTTTGAATCAATTTTATTTATGCTCTGATCTTTATTATTTTTTTTTCTTCTACAAACTTTGAGCTTTGTTTGTTGTTCTTTTTCTGTCTCTCTGAGGTGTAATGTTAGGTTGATTATTTGAGGTTTTCCTTGTTTCCTGGTGTAGACATGTTTTCCTATGGACTTCCCTCTTTTGCTGCATTCCCTAAATTTTAGTATATTGTATTTCCATTATCATTTGTCTCATGGTATTTTTTTTTTTTTAATTTCTGCATTGATTTCTTCTTTGACCCATTCGTTGTTTATTAGCATGTTTAATCTTCACAATTTGTGAATTTTTCATTTGCTTCTTGTAATTGATTCATAATTTCATTCCATTATAGTTGGAACGGATGTTTTATATAATTTTTATCTTAAATTTATTGACTTTTTTTTGGCTTAATATAGGATTTATCCTGGGTAATATTCAATATGTACTTGAAAAGAATGTGCCTTCTATTGCTTTTGGTGGTTGTTCTATATATGAATGTTCTATATATATCAAGTCTATCTGGTCTAGCTGACCAGTCATTTAAGGTCCATGTATCCTTATTGATTGTCTGCTTGGATGATCTATCCATTGCTGTAAGTGGCACGTTAAAGTCTTCTATTATTGTATTGCTTTATGTTTCTCTCTTTAGGTCTATTTAAAATTTTTTTAATATATTTAAGTGCTCCTGTGTTGGATGAATAAATATTGACAAATGTTATACAGTTGAGCCTCAAACAATGCAGGGGTTAGTGGTGTTGACCTCCTGTGAAATAAAAAATTTGCATATAACCTCAGTCAACTCCCTCAGTCAACTCCTTGTATATATGGTTCCACATCTGTGGATTCAACCAATCATGGGTTCTGTAGTACTATGGTATTTTTGGGGGAAAAAAGAATTTAACATGAAAGTGGACCTGTGCAGTTTTCTCTTTCTCTCCCTCTCTCTCTCTCTCCCTCCCTCTCTCCTTTTGGGACTCTTACGATGTGAATGTTAGCCTACTTGGTGTTGTATCATTCATCTCTTAAACTATCTTTACTTTTTAAAAATTATTTTTTCTTCTTTCTCCTTTGATTGGATGTGTTCCAATGGCTTGTTTTTAAGTTCACTGATTGTTCTGCTTCATCCAGTCTGTTGTTGAACCCCTTTAGTGTAATTTTAGTTGAGTAATTATATTCTTTAGCTCTGTGACTTCTATTTGACTTTCTTATGTTTTCTGTCTCTTTGTTGAAGCTCTTACCATATTTATCCATTCTTCTCCCAAATTCAGTGAGCATCCTTATGACCATTACTTTTAACTTTTTATCAGTTAAATTACTTACCTATGTCTTGCTGATTTTTTCTCTGAGTATTTATCTTGCTATTTTTTTGGACTATATCCTTGTTTCTTCATTTTACCTGACTCTTCATGTTAGTTTCAATGTATTAAATGAAACAGCCAACTCTCCCAACCTTGAAGAAGTGGCCTTGTGTAGGAGATTAACCTTACTGTTCAACCCTTCCCTAGCTCTTTGTTTTGCAAATCTTTATGATTGTCCCAGCAGCCTATTTTGTTTTTAATAGCTTCCATTACTTGAGTGTTTGCCGAGACCTGTCAGTATCCCCAAGAGGAAGATCTCAGTCAGCACCTAGATTCAGGCTGATGCAAGCCAGACCGTAAGATAGCAGCTTTTAAAGTGATCAGTGTGTGGTACTATGGGACCACAAGTGTATGCTCCACTGGTCACCAGAACTCCCTTCTGGGTAAGCTGTAGCAAGGCAGAGGGAGATTGGCATACCATCCCTCTAAGCCTCTCACTGTGCATTGAAGCCTGGCCTTCAGGGTAAGCTCCATAACTAGCAAATAGGCCTCTTTCACAGAAAGACTGGGGATGTGTTTCAGTCTGCTTTTTGTGCAGTGCCCTGGGGGCATAGCCTGGCAAGACCTGCAGGGATTGTTACAGTCCCTGAGAGCCAGTAATGCAAGCCACTTGACTACCAGAGCCAGGTGCTCAAGGGGTGTCCCCTCGGTGGCAGTCATAGAAACTGATGTGTGGCAGAGCTCCCAGCTGAGAGACACTGGCGCTGCAGAGCACTGCAGAGGGAGAGCACAAAGGTAATTCTCACCCTCTGAGTTCTCTGGAAAAGATTATAGCCAATCCTTAGATGTGTGTTTAATTAGAATTCTGCTCCTCAGAGTGCAGTTATGATCAAAAACAAATAGGCCTTTTTACAGAAAGACTGAGTTTCTGGGTCTATTGCATTCTCTGAGTCCTGGAAAGAAAGTGAAGTTGCTTAGTCGTGCCCGACTCTTTGCGACCCCATGGATAATTGCCTGCACCAAGCTCCTCCATCCATGCGATTTTCAAGACAAGAGTACTGGAGTGGATCGCCATTTCCTTCTCCAGGGAATCTTCCCAAGCCAGGGATCAAACCCAGGTCTCTCACATTGTAGACAGACACTTTACTGTCTGAGCCACCAGGGAAGAGTCCTGGAAGGGGTAGGCTTTTGAGAATCCATTATCCATTGGTTATAGTCCTGTGGTACCTGTGAGCATAAGCCCTACTGGCAACCAGAGCCAGGTGACGTAGAACCACTGAACTGGGGCACCAGACAAGGGTTCCAGTTCCTTTCCAGGAGATACCAGCAAGCTGGAGTGAGGTGGAAGGAGAGTTCAAAGATTGTCTCTACTGGCTATTGTTTTCTGATAGCCCCTAAGTAGACCTTATTAAAAAAAAAAAAAAAAGCACAATGTGAGAGTTGAGAGTTAAGTTTTCTTTGGGCAAAATGAGAGCTGCAGCCCAGGAGACTGCATTCAGATAGTTCTGAAAAACTGTTCCAAGGAAGTGAGGGGAGGAGCTCGGATATATAGGATAGGAGTTTTGCAACAAAGGGCAGGCAGTCAGGAACATCAAAATATTACTGTTAATTAAAGAGATCAGATATTTCAAGTTAAGGAATTTAGTGCTTTTCTATGGAAAAGATGCAAGGGTCTGGACTCATGAAATCATTCCTTTAATACATACCTCAGCTATCTGGGCCTAGTATCCCATATTTGCACATCCTAAGTTTCCTCGGGACTCACCAAAAGGTGTGGCTGCAGTCTGATGGCTGCTTGATGGCAGGTATTCTGAGTTTTCTCAGGGCTCACTGGCTCACCCTGGAGGATTGCAATCATTGATGACTGTAATATCCTTGGTTACTGATATAGCAGGAAATATTCCATTTCTCAAACTTCAATGTGTGCCATACCCAAAGCCTGACCCTCAGACCAAAACTCCAGGATAAATGAATATACCTCTTTCTCAGAAAGATTAGGGTGTGTTTCTTCTGCTATCTGTACAGTGCCTAGTGTCGGGGGGTGGTAATCTGCCAAGAACTGTCCCTCTGATTGTTATAGTCCTATAGGACTCTCCCCCTGATGAAAGTGAAAGAGGAGAGTGAAAAAGTTGGCTTAAAGCTCAACATTCAGAAAATGAAGATCATGGCATCTGGTCCCATGACTTCATGGGAAATAGATGGGGAAAGAGTGGAAACAGTGTCAGACTTTATTTTTTTGGGGCTCCAAAATCACTGCAGATGGTGATTGCAGCCATGAAATTAAAAGATGCTTACTCCTTGGAAGGAAAGTTATGACCGACCTAGATAGTATATTCAAAAGCAGAGACATCACTTTGGCAACAAAAGTCCATCTAGTCAAGGCTATGGTTTTTCCAGTGGTCATGTATGGATGTGAGAGTTGGACTGTGAAGAAAGCTGTGTGCCGAAGAATTGATGCTTTTGAACTGTGGTGTTGGAGAAGACTCTTGAGAGTCCCTTGGACTGCAAGGAGATCCAACCAGTCCATTCTAAAGGAGATCAGTCCTGGTGTTCTTTGGAAGGACTGATGCTCAAGCTGAAACTCCAATATTTTGGCTACCTCATGTGAAGAGTTGACTCATTAGAAAAGACTCTGATGCTGGGGGCTTGGGGGTAGGAGGAGAAGAGGACAACAGGGGATGAGATGGCTGGCTGGATGGCATCACCGACTTGATGGACATGAGTTTGAGTAAGCTCCGGGAGTTGGTGATGGGCAGGGAGGCCTGGCATGCTGCAATTCATGGGGTCACAAAGAGTCAGACATGATTGAGTGACTGAACTGAACTGAACCTGACCTCCAGAGCCAGGTGATCAAGGTGAATGCCTAGAGTGGCACCCACAATAAACAGAACCAGAGGGAAAAACCCAGAGCACCAGAAACATGTAAAATGTCCCCTTTGAGAGGGGACTCTGGAGTGTAGCAGAGAAAGAGACCAGAATGGTAACAGCTGGCTGGAGTAAGGCAGAAGAGGAGTTCAAGGATAGTGCCTGCTGGAGAGGAAAAAAGTGTAGTGTTTTATGACTGGGGAGATGAGAGAGGGGGAATATAAAGATGGCACCCCCCCCCCCCCCAGGGGTTGAAGGGAAGAGCCTAGGGTTTTAGAAAAGAGAAAGATGGTGTGTAAAGAAGGTGCCCACCAGCCTCTGACCCCAGAAGACTCCTGGATCTTTGTTAATTTCGATGCCTGCCCCTTGAGCTGATTCTTTAAGATCAACAGATGAACCTCTTGCATATAAACCCTGGGCAAGATCAGAGGCTTCCCTTGGGCAAGTGCATCCAAGTGGGTGATCCTTTCAAAAGTCATTTCTCAGATTACTATTGCCCTTGGGTCTCATTGTCATGAGCCCCATTGGTTTTCAAAACTAGATGTCTGGGGGCTCATATCTCAGGTGTAGATTTTGAAAGTTGGGGTGTTGGATGTGGGGCTCAAACATTTTACTCTGCAGTGAGAAGCTTCTGATGGGGGTCCATACACTAGGGGTGGGCTTTATGGCAAGATTGCATCTCAGCTTCTCCTACCCACTTTGATGTGCTTTTTCTTCCTAATTCACCTGCTATATGGTCATTGCTTAGCTAGTTTTTAGGTTTTTCTCAGAGCAAGTTCTTCAGTATGTCGCTGTAGATCCAATGTGTCTGTAAGAGTTCAGGATCCTTCTGTTTCCAGCTTGAACTGGCAATGTCAATATTTTGATTTCCTCTCTGACAGATTTACTAAATCCTCTTATCATTTTAAGTGTGTCTGTACATTCTTTTGCATTATCTGTGAGGCAGCTTTTTATCTGTAAATATTTTTTTCCTGATTTCACAGTCTTAACTTTCCTCCCATCTTTTTTGCTTGTTTGTGTTTCAGTGCTTCTTTGATCAGATCTTTATTCAAATTGAACTGTTCAAATGATTAGACCTTTAAGGAATAAATAAATTTTAGTTTATACAGCAAGCTGCTTCTGTGGACTTGAATTCTTCTAGCTTTTTTTCAGCTGGTGGCTTCTTGGCAGCTCCAGCGTTTTTTCCCACCAAAGCTTTTTAACACCAACACTCTTCTTCCTTCACTACCGCTGGCTTCTTGCCTGGAACACCCTTCTTATCTGATTTGGCTTCTAAGGATGCCTTATCTCCTTGGAGTTTGTGATTCTTGATGGCAAATAATGATATTCCAGTGCCTGATTTTTGCATATGAATTTAGTTCCAACATGATTCTCAGGTTTTTCAGTGGATTCTTCTGTATGAGTCTGTGATTAATCTTCTTATGTGGTGCTTGGAGGTGTCTTTGGATCTCTGGGCTTTTTTCAGACTCTGCTAAGGTCTGTATTGAGCATCTTATGTATGGGGAGGTTGCAGTCACTCTTGAGGAAGGCAACTTTACACCAAGTGCCATGCACATCATCTCAGTTGAGGAAAGCACTTTCAGTCCAAACGCAGTAACACCAGGAATAAATTTCAGAATGTTCAGTTTACTTATTATTGTGGTTGTTCAGTCACTCAGTCATGTCTCTTTGCAACCCATGGACTGCATGCCAGGCTTCCCTGTCTTTCACTATCTCCTGGATTTGCTCAAACTCATGTCCACTGAGTCAATAATGCCATTCAGCCACCTCACCCTCGGTAGTCTCCTTCTCCTCCTGCCCTCAATCTTTCCCAGCATCGGGGTCTTTTTCAATGAGTTGGCTCTTCACATCAGGTGGCCAAAGTATTGGAGTTTCAGCATCGGTCCTTCCAATGAATATTCAGAACTGATTTCCTTTAAGATGGACTGGTTGGATCCTCTTGCAGTCCAAGGGACTCTCAAGAGTCTTCTCCAACACCACAGTTCAAAAGCATCAGCACTTTGGTGCTCAGCTTTCTTTATAGTCCAACTCTCTCATCCATACATGACTACTGGAAAAATCATAGCTTTGACTATATGAACCTTTGTCGGCAAAGTGATGTCTCTGCTTTTTAATACGCTGTATAGTTTTGTCATAGCTTTTCTTCCAAGGAGGAAGCGTCTTTTAATTTCATGGCTGCAGTCACTGTCTGAAGTGATTTTAGAGCCCAAGAAAATAAAGTCTGTCACTGTTTCTATTTTTCCCATCTATTTGCCCTGGAGTGATGGGACTGGAGTGATTATAAGAATGTCTCTGAAGGGTCCTCTGTGCTCAATACAGTGTTGTTGTTGTTTAGTTACTAAATCATGTCTGACATTTTTGTGACCCCGTGGACTGTAGCCTGCCGGGATCCTCTGTCCATGGATTTCCCAAGCAAGAATACTGGAATGGGTTGCCTTTTTTTTTTTCTCCAGGTGTCTTCCTGACCCAGAGATCGAACCCACATCTCCTGGATTGGCAGGTGAATTCTTTACCACTGAGCCATCAGGGAAGCTCTCAATACAATGACATCTTTTCATTTTGCATTGCCAGCTCTCATTTGCTGAGAGCTTTTTGATATCATTCCAGGCCCTAAGTTTCTTAAGAAGCAAGATAGCCTTCTTGGTCTTCTATTAGCTTTCAGCTTTATCTTCACCCACCAAACAAAGTTCAGAAATTCCTCAGTATGATGACCTTTAGACAGGACTAGCACTAGCAAGGCTGAAATAGAGCCCTGCAAATGGCATTTGGCTTCTGTGCTGTTTGCTCTGTGGGTGCCAGTGGTGCCAAGTTTTAGTCGATGCAAGCATGTAGCCCCACAACACACATTTCCAAAAGCTCCCTGGCCATAACCATGAGCTAAATACCCAATACCTTGTAAATAATACTGTGGATCAGCTTGAAACTTTGTGGCATCCTTTGTATATTCTTTCTAAGACACACACTTATCAGAAATCTCTCTCTTCAGAGGAAAGAATAGGCTTATGCGGGGTTGATTATGGAGGGAACAGGAAGATCATATTGGTCTGAAGGAGAGTGAATTTGTTGGCAGTTCCAACCCAGAATTCTTCATGGTTACCTGGGGAATAGGAACCAACATTAGAATTAAAACAAACAATAAGTAAAAAATCCCTCAAAATTTGGAATTGGACCAATGACCAGATGAACACAAGTTGGCTTCTAGTGAGTCTGTTCTGGGATGACAGCTTGGATCCCAGAAAAATTTTTTATACATTGTCTTTATGGACAGGCATTCCTTGTTTTGTGTATTGAGCTGGCATGAAGGTACAGCAGTAATTGGGATATGCTGTATTTTGTCTCTTGATCTGTAAGCCCATGATTTACTCATGGGCAGAATGGTGCCAGTTTGATGATAATTTTCTGCTCATATGAAAAAGCTAATTCTTTATTATGGTAATATCAATCTATCAACCATGGGCTGAGCAGGGCTGTGAAGAACAGTTTTCAGGTTAAGCAATTATATAATTTTGGTGATACAATATTTGACAGAAACCGCTTTTCCGTTACATTAAGGGATCCAAGTTCACTTCTATTAAAAGCATGACTTTCTCTTATTTCTTAAAATACATTATTATAATAAGTCATTTTTCAGCATCCCCTGTTTCTGTTGAATTTGATGAGTGAATGTCTGCCTTAAAATACTCATAGTAACACATTTTTTGTTTCGCAGCCCCCAGAGAACGGTATGTTTTAATCAACATATACATTATACAAATATCTGCTTATCTTCGTTTTTTTGCATGAAAAGGATTGAAATTTGTTCCACCAAGGAAATAAAGTCAACACACACAAAGTCTGGGTACAGGTATATTAGCATTTCAGAGGTTCAAGTGGCATAACTGGTTTAACTAAACAAAGCCATAATGTACATTTCAGAGAACTGCCAGGAAGGAAAATCAATTCTGCATTTGAATTGAATTCAAATAAATCTAGCACCATGTATCTGCACTCAGCACATCCCTGTTAGGGTTTCTACAAATTATTTGCAATCAAAAATCTTTCTTAAACTTGTTTGGAAAGAGGCATAAATTTGTCATTTTTATTAAACTGAAAGGTTTGGCCTTACCGAGATATGGAAATATTTTGTGTCCATAAAAGTAATTAATGTTGACATGCTACTTTTCAATTTCTTCCTTGGTATAATTAGTAAAAATTTTAACTTTAATTATAAAGGTTTTCATTTTGTTTCGGAGATGGAGAAAGTGAATGTATGGTATATAATGCTTAGAGTCAGAATGACCAATGGTAGTGAAGAAAGCACACCAAATACTAAGTCATGTGTATATTTAATGTTTCTGCAAATGGATAAGAAATTGATCTTTTAAGGGAAATCTAGAAAGCTAAGGAATTGGGGATGACTATTTAGTACTTGAAAATTATTTTTCATCTATTCTGAATCTTAGGATGAGGCAAGATGCTGGTGTAGTGTTATAATATTCAAAAAATACAATGTAGATGAAAAGCTGACGTATTTAAGATCTCACACTTAAAGGCATTCTGTTTAAAGCATAAAATCAACAAAACAGTTTTTCAGGTTAAAAATAAATTTATAGAACTTTTTTTTGCCCCTTTTACTTCAAGTCTCTCTTTGGTACACTAGTTTCAATGTAAAACATTCAATCTTTTTCTTCATTTAAAATATAAAATATGATAAATTTATTTAAGAAAACACCAGAATTAGAGGAAATTATTCCACATAATGATGACCATCAGGGCTGCCACATTACATAACTGTAGTTGGAATTTTCATATAGAAAATGGCAGCCCTGCTGTGCAACTACTCATGAAAGGAGCGCCCTGGTGCTGGGCAATGCCCTGCAGCCTCCATGAGGGCTGTGAATGTTTCTCATCTTTTGTATCAAGTACATAAAGAGGAGGACTTGAAACTTCTCACTAGTTTGCCACCTTCCCCCCCGCCACCCCCGTTATTGACAGCTCTTTAAAATACCTGCATATCTCCTCCATCCGCTGCAGGTGATTAACCTAATTGGTTTTCCTGTTACTGTGTCCAAGGGAAGATGCAGTACAGAGCCTTTAAGAGGAGCTAGACTCTTTTCTTGTTAAGGATAAAAGAATGGGAACAATAAACCCAGGATTCTTCAGCTACCCTATGTGGACCACAGTCACATGTTCTTTCTTGGCATCACAGACAACCCTGCATCAAGATCCTCATTTCCAGTGTGATATACAACCATTGTTAATATTGGTTAGTCTAGGAGATGGCAGATCATAGCCCATAGTATTGGTTAAAGGATGAATCCCTTTTCTACTAGATGAATCCCTATTCTATTAGAATAGGTACCTGCAGGCCTATTCTAGTAGATTCATTACAACTTATTGGTGTCATGGAATCAAGTACCTCTCTGTAAAGTGAGGATAATTCTTTCTTGCCTAATGTTGCGACTCGATAACGTATTAATATATTGACTCTTGACTGGTCTCAGATCTCCTCTTGTTGGTCTTAAATTTGGGTTCCCAGAGGAAATGCATACATACCTATATATATGTGTGTATACATACATGTATATACATATATGTGTATCTATATATACACATCTATATATGTATTTTCAATTTTAATTATGAACAGAACTTTCATAAGATTTTTATGGCAATGACTTTGGATCCTTTCAATTTATGATATATTAGTTATTGAGGAGTTCTCTACATTTTTACCTTTTTTTTCTGCCATCTCCTATCTGTGTCCCAGTTGCATGTTTTCTGGTAACTTTTTTGTCTTATGTAAGTACAATTATGTTAACTAGGAGTTAATGAGAGATGTTTGGATAAAGGGTCTGATAATAGAACACTTGGGGGAAAGTGCATATTACTCCATGTTAAGGACATCTTCTATAAAAATTATATCTGTACTAGATCATATTTTCCAGGGGTGAGTGATCACACACAAAAAGTCCTTTGATTGCTTCCCTTGTGATTTTAAATATGTAGCAAATCGATAGTGTTAGAAAGATATTTGGGAGATTTGGGACATAAATTGAAACTGTGCTTTTAGGACTCTAAACTGCAACAAAATGAGGCTCAAGTGGTTATTTTTCCCTAAATGAACAGCAAGCCCATGGAAAACAAACATGGATATCTAAAACCCTAATGGCCCTTCAGAAACACAGTTCTGGTTGGCTGTGTAACAAAGTATTTTGTGGATTACATTCTCCAGATTTTAAATTTATAAAGAAAAAACAGCAAATCACAGCATCAGTCAGATATGTGAACTACGAGTTTAAGGCAGTTGATATTTCAGTATTAGATTGCATTCCATTTCTTTAGATGATGTCATATCTTCCAGAAGCTGGGTTTTCATTGATTGTTGTAACAAAAGTAAATAGTGAACAAAAATAAATAGGGACTAGGAAATGAGGGTGGCAGCATCTGATCTGATACCGTGACCTGATAAGAAGTTCCAGGAGCACAAATCCATTTGATGTGTAACTTGTGGCTTTTTAAAAATGAAATACAATTTTTTTCTTTTAATGTATGTGTATTGTTTATTCAGAAGGTTGCTAAGTTGTTAAAGCATAAATTATTAAGTTGCCAGAACCTAACAACGTCATAAACAGAATGATTAGGTTTGCTTTTGGGCTGTCAAACATCATGGGGATGTTACTGAGATACTAAGCATCTTGTAAACCAAAGGAGTCTGGGAACCTCTGAATTACACAGTTTTTTTTTAATTTGACATTGTTGAACTGTTTGGATTTGTTGTTTTTCTTTGAAAATTACCAAAAAAGGCCAAGTGATACTCTCAGAAGTCTCTTTGGGGGCTGTGTATATGGTGTATAGACTATGGCTAAATATTCCTCAGCTCACCAGTCTCTAGCAACAAATTGAGGCAGGGTTTTCTTATTAGGTAGCTGAGTCACAGGTTTTGCTTGCCAGCTGACTCGATGGACGTGAGTCTCAGTGAACTCCAGGAGTTGGTGATGGACAGGGAGGCCTGGCATGCTGCGATTCATGGGGTCACAAAGAGTTGGACACGACTGAGCGACTGATCTGATCTGATCTGACTCCCACTTCTGGCATGTGATTGATGAGGCTACTCCATGGTAGACATAGAAATTCCTTATTAGAAAGGTGTTTAGAGATTTGGTTCTGAGAAGCCCAATTATATAAGGAGGTGGTTGTTGTTTAGTCGCTCAATCATGTCTGACTTTGCAACCCCATGGACTGCAGCACACCAAGCTTTCCTGTCCTTCACTATGTCCCAGAGTTTGTGCATTGAGTTGGTCATGCCATCCCAACCATCTCATCCTCTGTCACCCCCTTCTCCTCCTGCCCTCAATCTTTCCCAGCATCAGGGTCTTTTCCAATGAGTTGGCTCTTTGCACCAGGTGGCCAAAGTATTGGAGCTTCAGCTTCAGCATCAGTCCTTCCAATGAATATTCAGGACTGATTTCCTTTAGGATTGACTGGTTTGATTTCCTTGCTGTCAAGGAGGTATAAATGGAAAACCATTGCACACTGCTTGATGAAGGAATTGTTACATCTTGGTTTGGATTCATTCATTCTTGGACAAACCTGAGAATATGAAAGTTATTCTAACCTTGGTCCTCATTCCACAGAATGTGAAAATTATCTTATATCTCTGGGGCAGAAATATGGAGCCAATTAGCAGTCACTGTTCCTCTAGCCCATCAAAAAGCCCTCACTCTTCAGCATGTAGCTCAAATTCCATTTTGTTCCTAAGCCTCTCCTTAATCTCCCAAATGAAGTTAGTCAAGGCTACCTTGGGTACTCATTTATATCAGTGTTCCTTATTGTTTATATGTGATTCCCCTAGTTTGTAAATTCATGAAAAATATAAATATACTTAAACCTTTGTCCAGTTGTCCTGATGAGCTTTAAAATCTCAGCAGTAGCCACAGACTCGATGACTTTTTTTTGTCTTTTTGAAAACAGATGTCATTAACAAATTATGATTGTGTCCATTGTAACTTCTTAACCTTATGACATTCATATAATAATTCTATAACACATCAAGGCTAAATGGATGAGTCCATGGCCGACTGAGTGGGAAGGTTCTGGTTGCCCCCACTGTGGTAAGGCACTGATATTTTAGCAAACCTGTAACCCATGGGAGGCAAAACCAGTACACTCTAGTATATTGGTTGGTAGGGGTTTTTTTGTATTTTGATTACACTAACATCTTTGTGCATAAATTTCTTGGAAGATAAGTTATAAGCATTGTAACAAATTTAATGCATAAAATTTACAAAGCTCCCATAAAATCCTTTTGTTCTAAAGCCATTGAGTTTGCTATTAAATGTTGTTATTGAAGAACTATGCAGAGCTTGCCAGTAAACCTGTCTCCCTGGGGCTTCTTCCCATAGAGGATATTTTGAAGTAGAGTCTTTGAAAACTGGGTGTCCCTGGTGACTCAATAGTAAAGAATCCACCTGCAATGCAGGAGACACAGGTTGAATCCTTAGGACTGGAAGATTCCCTGGAGAAGGAAATGGCAACCCACTCCAGTATTCTTGACTGGGAAATACCATGGACAGAGGAGCCTGGCAGGCTACCAGGCTGTCTCATGGCTACCTCATGCCAATCCATGAGGTTGCAAGAGTCAGACACAACCAAACAACAATGCTGAACACTAATCTTTTGAGATTTCATTACCATAAACATTTCCCATTCATGAAGTATTTACTGGACTAAGATGTGGAGCACAGGTCAGGGAAGTAACACAAATTAATGGACCTGAGTCAGTCCAGCACAAGGAATATAATAAACCATGAGATCATAGTAGTCTGAATCTCATCAAGGTATCCCACTGTTAAAACCTTCCTGTGGCTGTCCATAAATTCAGAATAAAATCCAAATTCTTCATTATGAATTCATCATTGTATGCTGTCTACTGCTTATTTTTGTAACCTCATTCAATTATATAAATATATATATTCTATATATTCTATAAATTATAAATTCTATAAATTCTATAAATATTCTATAAATATTCATTGAGTAGCTACTATATTCCATTCATTTTGGGATACATATATGAACAAAGTTAAGATTTTCATCCATGATGTTAATATCTTAATGTAAAGGAGAAAAAGACTAGAAGTCATAAAATAAACATATAAATAGAATTTTAGAGGTTATAGGGCCATGGAAAAAAGAAGTTGGGGAAGTTATAGGGGATTGAGAGTATCAACAAAAATGCTGTCAGTTAATATTTTAGGCTTTGCAGAGGTAGTGTCTCTGTGGCAACCCTTGTAACACAAAGGCAGCAATAGATACTATGTCAATGAATAAGTATGTCTGTGCTTCAGTAAAACTTTACAGAGACAAGCAGTTGGCCTGATTTAACCAATGGGCTGTAATTTAAAGACCCTTACAGCATTAAACATCACTCAAGAATGACTCACTGAGAACATAGGATTTGAGCAAAGTTATTTTCTGTTCCAGTGTCCTATATAATTTTAATCGTTGTTGTTATTGGTCAGTTACTCAGTTGTGTCCAACTCTTTGCAACCCCATGGACTGCAGCACACCAGGCTTCCCTGTCCTTCCCTATCTCCTGGAGTTTGCTCAAACTCATGTTCTTTGAGTTGGTGATGCTATCCAACCATCTCATTCTCTGTCATTCCCCTTCTCCTCTGCCCTCAGTCTTTCCCAGCATCAGAGTCTTTTTCAATGAGTCAGCTCTTTGCATCAGGTGGCCAAAGTATTGCAGTTTCAGCTTCACCATCCAACCTTCCAATGAATATTCAGGGTTGATTTCCTTTAGGATTGACTGGTTTGATCTTCTTGCTGTCCAAGGGACTCTCAAGAGTCTTTTCTAGCCCACTGTTTAAAAGCATCAATTCTGCAGCACTCAGCCCTCTTTATAGTCCAACTCTCACATCCATACGTGACTACTGGAAAAACCATAGTTTTGACTAGATGGATGTTGGTTGGCAAAGTGATGTCTCTGCTTTTTAATATGATGTCTAGGTTTGTCGTAGTTTCCCCCCCACCAACCCAAGGAGCAAGTGTCTTTTAATTTTGTGGCTGAAGTTGCCATCCACAGTGGTTTTGGAGCCCAGGAAAATAAAATCTGTCACTGTTTCCATTTTTTTCCCCTATCTATTTGCCATGAAGGGATGGGACCGGATGCCAGGATCTTAGTTTTTTGAATGTTGAGTTTGAAGTCAGATTTTTCATTCTGCTCTTTCACCCTCATCAGGAGGCTCTTTAGTTCTTCTTTGCTTTCTGCCATTAGAGTGGTATTATCTGCATATATAAGGTTGTTGACATTTCTCCCAGCAATCTTGATTCCAGTTAGTGCTTTATCCAGACAGGCATTTTATATGATGTACTCTGCATATAAGTTAAACAAGCAGGGTGACAATATACAGCCTTGATGTATGTAGTCCTTTCCCAATTTGGAACCAGTCCATTGTTCCATGTCTGATTCTAACAGTTGCTTCTTGACCCACATACAGGTTTCTCAAGAGACAGGTAAAGTGGTCTAGTATTCCCATTTCTTGAAGAATTTTCCATGTTCTTTTTGTTTTGTTTTGTTTTTGTGATCCACACAGTCAGAAGGTTTAGTGTAGTCAATGAAGCAGAAGTAGATGTTTTCCTGGAATTCCCTTGCTTTTTCCATGATCCAGAGAATGTTGGCAATTTGATCTCCAGTTCCTCTGCCTTTCTTAAATCCAGCTTGTACATCTGGAATTTCTTGGTTCACCTACTGTTGAAGCCTGTTTGAAGGATTTTAAGCATTTTCTTGCTAGTATGCGAAATGATCACAATTGTATGGTAATTTGAATGTTTTTCAACATTGCTTTTTGGGATTGGAATGAAAACTGACCTATTTGAATCCTGTGACCACTGCTGAGATTTCCAAATTTGCTGGTATATTGAGTATACCACTTTAACAGCGTCATCTGTTAGGATTTGAAATAGCTCAACTGGAATTCCAACACTTCCACTAGCTTTGTTCATAGTAATCTTCCTAAGGCTTACTTGACTTCACACTCCAGGATGTCTGGCTCTAGGTGAGAGATCACACCATCATGGTTATCTGGATCATTAAGACCTTTTTTTTTTTTAAATAGTTATTCTGTGTGTTTGTGCCACCTCTTCTTAATCTCTTCTGCTTCTGCTAGGCACGTGCTGTTTCTGTCCTTACATTTATCATCACATTAATATGTTTTGTCTGGATGCTTGTTGTCAAGCTTTGTTTTTATCTCTCCTAATGAGTATTTAAGTGTCATGAGGGCAAGTGAGCTGGCTTCCTCTTTGCTCAGCATCTAGAATGGTGATAGCACATAGTATATATTCAATAATATTTGTTAGGTGAATGAGTGAAGAGTGAATATCATTCTAAAGAGAGCAGCCTCTTTAGTTCCAGCAAAGTATAATCGTGAAAGATTGTGGTGTTTGTTACTCAATCTTCTGAGTTTTTAGAGAAGACAGAGACACAAATTTATGTTTAAAATTTCTCAATTTCAAATGACTGTAACTGATAAAAAACCTAAAACATTTGCATATCGAACTAAATACTTCTCAAGCTAGTTATCCAGGACTTCCACATACATTTATGAAGTGAATCATTTGGTGATTTTGCTTGTGTTTCTTTTCTACACTGTGCAGTATGAAAGGTGAATTAGGTGATTTTTTTAGGTTAGTGGGTAGTTAGTAGCAGTATAGATTGTGGTTACTTCTTAAGACTTCCAATATTCTCTCCTGTAAGAACTATACATGTTAAAATTCTATTCACTATGGAAGCAATATGCTCTCCTAAGGAAGGAGTGCACAAATTTCATGGATAAACTTTTGGAATCTGTGTAAACCTATGGAATATAATTTTGCACTTCTGTACTTAGTTTTATTCTACAGGGTTGGAGTTCCTGCATCTTTGGATTTATGTGGTATAATTTTCAAATAAACTAAAAGTCAAAGGATCATATTTCATTGATTTTTAGTGTGTCTTCTAGTTCTGTGCCTAACATGGTATTTAATAAATATGTATTGTTTGTTCTGAGAATGAAATCTCTATTAATTATGATGTTTGAAAAATAGGTGTAATGAACATTTTGAGTAACTGTGTCATCTGAGAAATTACTCATGTCATGGATGTTGAATATTTAAAAACACAAATTCAATACATGTATAATCATTGAATCTATAATGAATGAAAACCTGGACTGATCTAAGAGCCCTAACTGAAAGTGCTATATTATACTAATTGTAGGTATATTTATTATACATTTGATATTTTATATTTGTTATTTTATTTTTAGAATAAGTAGAAACTATTACTAAGACTATGATTATACCAAAGCCACATGAACCATGCATTTTCAAAAAACTATGGCAGAAGTTTTCTATGAGCTTACTCTCAGATGTACTTAGCATTTTTAGTGCGTTTCTTAGTATTTAGTACTATTTATTTTAGATAATTTTCAAGATAACAGAAAAGGAAAATGAATGATTGTCTAACCTCTAAGACATAAGGCAAGAGATCTAACACTGAGGTTTTTTGTTTATGATGCTCTGCTTTGGAAATCAGATTTGGGCTTCCCTTGTGGCTCAAATGGTAAAGAATTGTCCCACAATGCGGGAGACCTGGGTTTGATCCCTGAGTTGGAAAGTTTCCCTGGAGAAGAGAATAGCAACTCACTCCAGTATTCTTTCCTGGAGAATTCCATGGACATAGGAGCCTGTTGGGCTGCAGTCCATGGATTGCAAAGAATCAGACATGACTGAGTGACTAACACTTTTACTTTTTACTTTGAATGATATATTTTGTTACTAATATTTTTGTAGTATGCTTATGTACATGTGAATCTATTTTGCTTTAAGGGACAAAAATATTACAGATACTTAAGATATGTATATAGTATTGAGGACTTATTTCTTTAAAATCACATTATTAATCTTTGCTTATAAACAGTAACAGAACTAATAATACATACTGATAATTTTAGTTTTTCCTACATTTTTCTTTTTTCCTTGAGATAAAATTCACATATAACATTAGGTTAACTTCAGGTATACAACCTAGTAATTTTATATATATATATATATATATATATATATATATATATATATCATGAAATGATCACTCCAGAGCCTCATTAATATCTGTCACCATATATAGTTACAAATTTCTTGTGATAAGAACTTTTAATGCATACTCTCAACAAATTTTAAGTATACAGTACTATATTATCAACTATGGTCACTATGCTATGGGTTTCATCTCCAGGGCTTATTTATTTATAATTGGAAGTTTTTAACTTTGGACACATTTTACCCATTTCACTGACCCCCCACAATGCCTACCTCCCAACTCTGACAACTATCAGTCTGTTTTATGTTTTTTTTTTTTTTTTTAAGATTCAACATATAGTGAGATCATAAGGCATTTGTCCATCTATGACTTATTTCACTTAGTAAAATGCCCTTAAGATCCATCTGTACTTTCACAAATGACAGCATTTCCTTCTATTTTATGGCAGAATAATATTCCAATCACGATGGTGTGATCACTGACCTAGAGCCAGACATCCTGGAATGTGAAGTCAAGTGGGCCTTAGAAAGCATCACTGGGAACAAAGCTAGTGGAGGTGATGGAATTCCAGTTGAGCTATTTCAAATCCTGAAAGATGATGCTAAAAAAGTGCTGCACTCAGTATGCCAGCAAATTTGGAAAACTCAGCAGTGGCCACAGGACTGGAAATGGTCAGTTTTCATTCCAATCGCAAAGAAAGGCAATGCCATAGAATGCTCAAACTACTGCACAATTGCACTCATCTCACATGGTAGTAAAGTAATGCTCAAAATTCTCCAAGCCAGGCTTCAGCAATATGTGAACCGTGAACTTCCAGATGTTCAAGCTGGTTTTAGAAAAGGCAGAGGAACCAGAGATCAAATTGCCAACATCTGCTGGATCATGGAAAAAGCAAGAGAGTTCCAGAAAAGCATCTCTTTCTGCTTTCTTGACTATGCCAAAGCCTTTGACTGTGTGGATCACAATAAACTGTGGAAAATTCTGAAAGAGATGGGAATACCAGACCATCTGATATGCCTCTTGAGAAATCTGTATGCTGGTCAGGAAGCAACAGTTCGAACTGGACATGGAACAACAGTCTGGTTCCAAATAGGAAAAGGCGTTTGTCAAGGCTGTATATTGTCACCCTGTTTATTTAACTTATATGCAGAGTACATCATGAGAAACGCTGGACTGGAAGAAACACAAGTTGGAATCAAGATTGCCCGGAGAAATATCAATAACCTCAGATATGCAGATGACACCACCCTTATGGCAGAAAGTGAAGAGGAACTCAAAAGCCTCTTGATGAAAGTGAAAGTGTATACCTGTGGCAGATTCATTTTGATATTTGGCAAATCTAATACAGTTATGTAAAGTTTAAAAATAAAATAAAATTAAAAAAAAAAAAAAAAGAAAGTGAAAGTGGAGAGTGAAAAAGCTGGCTTAAAGCTCAACATTCAGAAAACGAAGATCATGGCATCCGGTCCCATTACTTCATGGGAAATAGATGGGGAAACAGTGGAAACAGTGTCTGACTTTATTTTTCTGGGCTCCAAAATCACTACAGATGGTGACTGCAGCCATGAAATTAAAAGACGCTTACTCCTTGGAAGGAAAGTTATGACCAACCTAGATAGCATATTCAAAAGCAGAGACATTACTTTGCCAACAAAGGTTCGTCTAGTCAAGGCTATGGTTTATCCTGTGGTCATGTATGGATGTGAGAGTTGGACTGTGAAGAAGGCTGAGCACCAAAGAATTGATGCTTTTGAACTGTGGTGTTGGAGAAGACTCTTGAGAGTCCCTTGGACTGCAAGGAGATCCAGCCAGTCCATTCTGAAGGAGATCAGCCCTGGGATTTCTTTGGAAGGAATGATGCTAAAGCTGAAACTCCAGTACTTTGGCCACCTCATGCAAAGAGTTGACTCATTGGAAAAGACTGATGCTGGGAGGGATTGGGGGCAAGAGGAGAAGGGGACGACAGAGGATGAGATAGCTGGATGGCATCACTGACTCGACGGACGTGAGTCTGCGTGAACTCTGGGAATTGGTGATGGACAGGGAGGCCTGGTGTGCTGCGATTCATGGGGTCGCAAAGAGTCAGACACTACTGAGCGACTGATCTGATCTTACCATAAATTGGCTATATATGTGTGGGTTATTACTGGGTTCTCTATTTGGTTCCATTGATGTATGTGGCTGTTCTATACTAATGCTATACTTTTTTGACTACTAAACCTTTGTAATAATAGTTTGAAATAAAAAATTGTGATATTCCCAGCTTTTTTATTGTTTCTCAAGATTTCTTTGGCTATTTGGAGTGTTTTGTCATTACATACAAGTTATAGTATCGTTCTAATTCTGTGAAAAATGGCATTGAAATTTCGATAGAAATTGTATTGATTCTGTAGATTTCTTTAGTTAGTATGCACAATCTATCAATATTATTTTAATCCATGAACATGGAATCTTTTTCCTTTCATTTTTGTTGTTTTCAATTTCTTTCATCAATGTCTTATTTAGTGTAACTGTCTTTCATTTCCTTGTTTAAATTTATTCATGGGTATTTTCTTTGTATTTTTGCAATTGTAAATGGGATTTTCTTAATTTCTCTTTCTGATAGTTATTAGAGTATAAAATGAAACTTATTTTTTATGCATTGATATTTTATTCTATAAATTAACTGAATTTATTCTATAGTGTTTCTTTTTGGTGATGTCTTTAGGGTTTTCTATGTATAATAGCATGCCATCTACAAATAGACATTTTTATTTCTTCTTTTCCAGTTTGGATGCCTTTCATTTCTTTTTATTGCCTAATTTCTCTTGTTATAACTTCCAATTCAATGGTGAATAAATGTGGCCTTAGTAGACATCTTTGTCTTATTCCTGATCATAGGAGGAAGAGCTTTCAGTTTTTAACCTAGGTACAATGCTAATTGTGGGCTTCTCAAATATGTCCTTATTATGTTGAAGTATAACCCCTCTGTACTCAGTTTGTTGAGAGTTTTTATCATAAATAGATGTTGGGTTTTGTCAAATGCTTTTTCTGCTTCTGTTGAGATGAACATATGATTTTCATCCTTTGTTTTGATAATGTGTCACACTGATTCATTGATGGATGTTGAACCTACTTTGCATCCCTGGGATAAATCCACCTGATGATGGTGTATGATCCTTTTAATGTATTTTTAAATTGTTTGATAATAGTTTGTTGAGGATTTTTCACCTCAGTTCACCAGGGATAATCACCAGTAATTATCTTTCCTTGTAGTGTTCTTGGTTTGGTACCAGGGTATAACACTGCCTTGTCAAATAAATTTGGAAGTTTCATCTCTGTTTCTATTTTTTGGAAGACTTTGAGAAGGATTGGCATTAGCTCTTTAAATTTTTGATAGAATTCATGAGTGAAGTCATCTGGTCTTGGACTTTAGTGTGTTTGGAGGTTTGATTTACTGGTTTAATCACCTTATTAGTAATTGGTCTGTTTGGATTTTCTAGTTTTTTAATAATTCTTGGTAGGTTGTACATTTCTAGAAATTTATTTCTTCTAGGTTGTTTAATTTGTTGACATATACTTGTTCATAATAGTCTCTTATGCTTTATACTTCTATGATATCAGTTGTAACATCACTTTCACTTCTGATTTTATTTATTGGGGTAATATCTATTTTTCTATTGCTGAGTTGCTAAAGGTTTATCTAAGATAAAGAACAGTACTTATTTTTACTGATATTAACAAATGTATTTTTAGACTATCATTTATTTCTAGTCTGATCTTTATTTCCTTCCTCCTATTAACTTAGAGCTTTATTTGGTCCTCTTTTCTATTTCCTTAAAGTTTAAATTTCAGTTGTTTGAGATCTTTTTGTTTTCTAATATGGGTGTTTATTGCTATGAACTTCCTTCTTAAAATTGTTTTGCTGAATCCCATAAGTTTGTTTTATTTCTGTTTTCATTTGTCTCAAGGTATTTTTTCATCTCTTTCAATTTCTTCTTTGAGCCTTTGGTTGTTTTGGAAACATGGAAAATATCATGTTTTCCAGTTTTCTTCTTATAATTGATTTCTGTTGTTGTGTTTGAAGAAACCTGATGTTTTAAATATTCTTAAATTCATTAAGATTTATTTGGTGGTCTAACATCTGATTTATGTTGGAGAATGTTACATGTACACTTCAGAAGAAAGTGCATTCTGTTGCTTTTGATTGTGATGTTCTCTATATGTATGTGATATTCATCTGACCTATTATGTCACATAAAGCCAATACTTCGCCACTGATTTTCTTAATTTAAAAATGATTTATTCAGCTGCGTTGGATCTTCACTGCTGTGTGGGCTTTTATCTAGTTGTGGCAAGCAAGGGCTACTCTCCAGTTGTGGTGTGATGGGCTTCTCGTTGCGGTGGCTTTTCTTGTTGCAGAGCATGGGCTGTAGGGTGAATGGGCTTCAGCATCTGTGGCACGTGGACTCAGTAGCTGCAGCTTCCAAGATCTAGAACACAGCCTCAATAGTTGTGGCAAACAGGCTTAGTAGCTTTGTGGCATGTGGGATCTTCCTGGATTTGGGATTGAACTGGTGTCTCCTGCACTGACAGGCAGATTCTTCACCACTGAGACACCAGGGAAACCCCTCTACAGGTTTTCTATTAGGGTGATCTATCTATTGATGTAAGTGGGATATTAAAGTCATCTACTGTTATCATATTTCTATTTCTCACTTTGTGTCCTTATTATCTGGGTCCTCAAATAATATTTAATTTATATTTAGATGTTCCTGTGATGGGTGCATACATATTTACAGATGTTAAATCCTTTTGTTAAACTGAAATCTTTACTATTGGATCATGGCCTTTGTTGTCTTTTATTAGAGTTTGTTTTTTTTAACTTGAAGTCTATTTTGTCTAATATAAGTATAGCTACTGCAGATGTCCTTTGGTTTCCATTTCTGTGGGATATCTTTTCCATCCTTTCTCTTTTAGCTTGTGTGTGTCCTTGTATCTGAAATGAGTCTTTTGTAGGCAGCATGTATACAGGTTTAAAAAATTTATTTAGCCACTCTGTCTTTTGACTGGAGAATTTAGCCCATAGATAGTTAATGTAATTATCAGTAGGTATAGACTCATTGTCATTTTCTTAATTGTATTCTATCTCTTTTCTAACTCATTTCCTCATTCTACTTTTACTCTCTTCCCTTGTGATTGAATGACTTCTCTAGTGGTATGCTTAAATTTCTTTCTCCTTAGTATATCTGCTCTTGGTTTTTACTTTGTAGTTACCATGAGGCTTACATATAACAACTTATATTTATAAGTTTATTTTAGTCATAACATTATCATAACATGTTCTAGAGTGCTACATATTTACCCCTCCTCTCACATTCTATGATTTTGATGTCACACTTTACAGTATTTTTACTTGCATTTTTTCAGTCTCTAAGTCATATCTGACTCTTTGCAACTCCATGGACTGCAGCATGCCAGGCTTCCCTGTCCTTCCCTATCTCCTGGAGTTTGCTCAAACTCATGGTCTTTGAGTTGGTGATGCTATCCAACCATCTCATTCTCTGTCATCCCCCTTCTCTTCTGCCCTCAATCTTTCCCAGCATCAGAGTCTTTTTCAATGAGTCAGCTCTTTGCATCAGGTGGCCAAAGTATTGCAGCTTCAGCTTCACCACCCAACCTTCAATGAATATTAAGGGTTGATTTCCTTTAGGATTGACTGGTTTGATCTCCTTGCTGTCCAAGGGGCTCTCAAGAGTCTTTTCTAGCACCACAGTTTGAAAGCATCAATTCTGTGGCGCTCAGCCTTCTTTATGGTCCAACTCTCAGATCCACACATGACTACCGGAAAAAACCATAGCTTTGACTATAAGAACGTTGGTTGCCAAAGTGATATCTTTGCCTTTTAAAACATTGTCTAGGTTTGTCGTAGCTCTTCTTCCAAGGGGCAAGCCTCTCTTAACTTCACGGTTTCAATTATTGTCCACAGTGATTTTGGACCCCAAGAAAATAGTCTGTCACTGTTTCTAGTTTTTCCCCATTTATTTGTTATGGGAGTGATGGGGCCAGATGCCATGATCTTAGTTTTTTGAATGTTGAGTTTTAAGCCAGCTTCTTCACTCTCCTCTTTCACCCTCATCAAGAGGCTCTTTAGTTCCTCTTCACTTTCTGCCCTTAGTAGTATCATATCAATTAACAGATTATAGTTATAGGTATTTCTACTATTTTTGTCTTTTGACTTTTATACTACCTTTATAAATTATTAATCCCTCAACTTCACCACATTATTCTTTTACTGTGTGTTTCCCTCTACCAGTAAGATTTATATTTGCATACATTTTCCTATTCCTAATTAATGTCCTTATGTTTTAACTTAAGAAAGTTCCTTAACGTTTCTTGTAAGGCCACTTTTCTAGTGGTGGTGAACTCCTTTAGCTTTTGCTTGTCTGGAAACTTTCTATCTTTCCTTGATTCTGAAGCACAGCTTTGCTGGGTATTCTTTCTTGGCAGGGTTTTTTTATTTTTCAGTACTTTCAATATATCATACCACTCCCATTTGGCCTGCAAAGTTTCTACTGAAAATTGCTCATAGTCCTATGGGATTCCTGTATCTAACAAGTGTTTTTTCTCTTGTTTCTTTTAAGATTCTTCCTTGTCTTTAGTTTTTGACACTTTAAGTATAATGTGCTCTGGCTTGGGTCTCTCTGTGTTCACCGTATTTGGAAAAATTTACACTTCCTGGATCTACACATCTGTTTCCTTCCCCAGGTTTAGGGAAGTTTTCAGCTCATTTATTATTCAGATTATTTATTTAAATAAGTTTTCTGCCCTTTACTCCATCTCTCCTTTTGGAAATCCTATAATGAAAATATTGTTCCTCTTATTTTGTCCTATAAGCCCTTTAGATATCTTCACTCTTTTTGATGTTTTTCTTTGTGCTACTCTGATAAATTTGTCTGTCTTGTCTTCAAGTATGCTGGTCTATTCATCCATTTCATATCATCCATTGTTGAACTCCTTTTCTAGTTCAGTTATTGTATCCATCAGCTATGTGAATTCTGTTTATACAGTCTTATATTTTCTATCTTTTGTTGAAACTCTCAGTTTGTTCATGCATTATTCTCTTGACCTTGATAAGCATCATTACAATGATTATTTTGAACTCTTTATCAGGTTAAATAATTTGTCTCCCATTTCATTAAGGTCTTTTCTGAGGGATTTTCTTGTTCTCTCATTTGGAAAACATTCCTCTGTTATTTTATTTTCCTTGATTCTCTGTGTTGGTTTCTAGTCCTTCTCTTTCCCAGTCTTGAAAAACTGGTTTTGTGTAGAAGATGAAACTTTGTATGTAACCTGACCTTTCTTGGTTCTTTTCCAAACCTCTTTGGTTGTCCATTTAGCCTACTTTGTTTTTAGTGACTACCAATAGTTCAGGGTTGCCAAGACTCATCAGGGTCCTAAGTGAGAGGATCTTCAGGATGAATGAATGGTTGCTAGGTTTATAAGCAGCAACTTTTAAACTGAGTAGATATACGTCTTCCAGCAAAAGACTGAGATGGACATTTCTGCTTGTCCTTTCTGCACTTAGCCCTGGGATAACAGACAATTAAGAATTCTTTCTTTGTTTGCTATCCTCATGGTGATCCCATGAACAATAAGCTGCACTGACCACCAGAGCATGGTTAACAAGTGATATGTCATCTGGGCAGTAGCCACAAAAGCTGGAGTGCCTGGCATGTGCACAAGCTCCTTTTAGGAGATACCAGTAACCTGTGGTGAGGTAAAGTGAGAGAGCCCCAAAATAGTACAGATCAAGAAGCAACCATTAGAACTGGACATGGAACAACAGACTGGTTCCAAATAGGGAAAGGAGTACATCAAGGCTGTTTACTGTCACCCTGCTTATTTAACTTATATGCAGAGTACATCATGAGGAACATCGGGCTGGATGAAGCACCAGCTGGAATCAAGATTGCTGGGAGAAATATCAATAACCTCAGATACACAGATGACATCACCCTTATGGAAGAAAGCAAAGAAGAACTAAAGAGCCTCTTGATGAAAGTGAAAGAGGAAAGTGAAAAAGTTGGCTTAAAGCTCAACATTCAAAAAACGAAGATCATGGCATCTGGTCCCATCACTTCATGGCAAATAGATGGGGAAACAGTGGCTGACTTTCTTTTTCTGGGCTCCAAAATCACTGCAGATGGTGACTGCAGCCATGAAATTAAAAGATTCTTGCTCCTTGGAAGAAAAGTTATGACCAACCTAGACAGCATATTAAAAAGTAGAGATATTACTTTGCCAACACAAGTCCATCTAGTCAAAGCTATGATTTATCTAGTAGTCATGTATGGATTTGAGAGTTGGACTATAAAGAAAGCTGAGCACTGAAGAATTGATGCTTTTGAACTATGTTGTTGGAGAAGACTCTTGAGAGTCCCTTGAACAGCAAGGAGATCCAACCAGTCCATCCTAAAGGAAATTAGTGCTGAATATTCATTGGAAGGACTGATGCTGAAGCTGAAACTCCAATACTTTGGCCACCTGATGTGAAGAGCTGACTCATTTGAAAAGACCCTGATGCTAGGAAAGATTGAAGGCAGGAGGAGATGGGGACGGCAAAGGATGAGATGGTTGGGTAGCATCACTGACTCAATGGACATGAATTTGAACTCTGGGAGGTAGTGATGGACAGGGAGGCTTGGTGTGCTGCAGTCCATGGGGTTGCAAAGAGTCAGACATGACTGAGTAACTGAACTGAACCTAGCCTCCCTTGTCTCCAGAAAGGGATGCAATTGGCTCCTAAATGCATGCCTGCATCTCAGATGACAGCTATGAAGATAAGGAATAGTTTTCTTTCATGGAATGACTTGGCATTTCTGTCTGCTGCTTCTGTGCTGTGTTCTGGTTGGGGGGAAGCTGATTAAGAAATCGTTCTGTTTTAGTCCTGTGGGACCTGCTAATGTAAGCCCCACTGGCTTACCAGAGTCAAGATGAGCAGCATGCCTGGATGGCTGCTGTAAAAACCAGAGTTTCAGATGTATGAACAAGCTACTTTCCAGATGATACTGGAGACCTGGGTAGGACAGAGGGAGAGTTCAAAAATAGTGCCTACCAGTCTCCATGGCTTTGGGAGAGTATTTCATTTAGCCTCTAGATGTGGATTAAATTAGAGGCCTATCCTTCAGGCCAAAGTTTAAGATCTGCAGATGGGCCTCTTTCACAGAAATTCTGGACTCTCTTCGGTTGAGTGCTGCCTTGAAGGTGGCCACAGTAAGTTTATGCAAGCTCTTTAAATACTGTTTCTTCATATCCTATGGTTTTGTGGGTCTTGTTTTCACAAGCCCTGTTAATTTTCAAAGTTAGATGTTTTGAAGACTTCTTAGGTGCAGATCTTAAAAGTTTGGGTGCCAGAGGTGAAGTTCAAGCCTTACTTCTCAGAATCTGAGGGATGTTTTCCCTGCTGTGGAAGACTGCACCAGAGGTAGAACTTAGAGAGAGGTTGTATTTCAGTCTCTCCTACCTATTCTGATGTGCATTTTTTTCTTGTGAGCCTGATGTGTAGGAGTCACTCAGCTAGTTTTTGGATTTCTTGTGGAAGATTGTTCCATAGGGAGCTGTAGATTTGGCATGTTTGTGGGATCAGGTAAGCTCAGAATACTCCCATGTGGCCATCTTGAACCAGAATCCCTTTAACATTTATTGTTAATGTCTACTTTAGGAGAAAAATAATTTCATTATCTCATTTTGTGGGTCACACAACTGAGGCGGACAGGATTTAGCATCCTTGCACAGGATCACACAGGCAGTAAAGGGCATAGCTAGGATTTGATCTCTGACGCAGGATCTCTTGGGCTACCAGGAAGTCTTCTGAAGCTTTTTAGCCTAAGTGAAATAATGAAAGGACAACTCTAGGAGTTGTTTCCTCAACCACAATATTGACATCAACTATTCTCTTTTCATTGACTTTTTTCTTTTCTTTTCTTTTTTTATTTTCAAGTCAGTTTATTAGTTTTTATTTTTATTTATTTATTTATTTTTTGCTTTTCTTCTTTTTTTTTTTTTTAATTTTATTTTATTTTTAAACTTTACAAAATTGTATTAGTTTTGCCAAATATCAAAATGAATCCGCCACAGGTATACATGTGTTCCCCATCCTGAACCCTCCTCCCTCCTCCCTCCCCATACCATCCCTCTGGGTCATCCCAGTGCACTAGCCCCAAGCATCCAGTATCGTGCATTGAACCTGGACTGGCAACTCGTTTCATACATGATATTTTTTTTCATGTAAAACCATGGTGCCATTGAAGAAAATCAATTAGTGTTAAAACGATTAGCAAAAGCAGAAGTCCCAATATAAGTAAAACCATTCTCTAACTTGCTCACTGTATCGTATTTCTAACATTTCCATTTTCTCAGGCCACCCAGTTCATTTACATATCAGTGTTTGCAATATTACACAGTGGTTTGTTCTAATGTTAGCTAAGCTTTAAATATGCCTTCAGAGCTACTCTGTGTAATCATGCTTGTCTCCATTTCACAGTGTAACCAATGGTGTTGAGCATGTGGGGAAAGAGCCCTTTTTTCTGTCAGTGATTTCAGCTGTCAGCCTCTAAAACAGTGACATGGGGAAGCTGTTATTAAAGCTGTCTTTGTCAAATCATCCCTGGAGAAGGAAATGGCAGCCCACTCCATGGGCTCTTCAGTAGGGAATAAGTCTACAACAGTCAACATTTCAGTCTCTTGAACACTTTATTTGTTATAAATACAAGTCCATACCACAAGATGGCACCTTCTTACTTTCCAACATCTACGATTACAAACATTCATCTTCATAAAATGGTTTCAGCTTTTTCATGTGTTGTTTAGATATTATTGAACCCTTATAAAAGCAAGACTTGCTACAAACAGGATCGGTGTTAGATGTATATTAAATGAGGTCAGATAATTAAATTCAAAAAAAGAATTTATAAATATTCAGATAAGAAAATTGAAATTACAAAAGCAGAGTTTGTCATCATTAAACTGAATTACAACTGTGTGTGGCTAATGCTATATCTACATGGTAAAGTTTTTGTTAAAATACAGTTTTAGTAATTAAATAATTTACCTCTTTTTTCCAATATAACCTCTGATTTCATTTGTACACCCTAACATTCAATACACATTTCATTCAAAACCACCTAGCTTTCATCTAGTCCAGCAACTACACACATTTCATTTATTTTCAATAGATACAACCCATGAAGTGCCATCGTCCTCCTGGCTACAAAACAAAATACAATTTATAAAGGTAAAAACTCAGAATTTCTGAAATGGTAACCCATTCTCTCTGTGAATTCTCTCGTGAAAATAGGCAAGCCAATTTGAAAGTCTTTGAACCAATGTAAATTCTAGAAAACTCAGTGTTGAAGTATGGGAAGAATAAGGATTTGCACTAATATAGTGCATAAGAATGCAGTGTCAGACTGATCATTTACAGTAAAAGCCTTGGCCTCTCCGGATTGTCATCATGCTGCTGAGGATAAAATTTACTTAAGTCTGTGGGAATTCCATCATGTTTTCTTCCTCCCATTTCCAAACAGGAAGAGAAGGGTTTTCAGGTCCCTTGGGAAAATAAAAAACATTAAACACTCACACCCACAAACAACTGGAAAGCAAAATGGCAGACCTAATAATCCTTGACTCCATGTCCAAATGAAGTTGAGGCAATATTACTTTTGCAGTATTTGTATTCTGCTCAGTACATCACACCATGAGATTCCTCAAAAAACTGAGAAGTCTGAGAGCTACAAAATAGAAAGCGGTTAAGGCAGTTGATGTCTACATTTGGATTTCTTTTTTCAGGTTACATGTCTAAGTCTCCATCGTAGGCTAAGGTCAGAGGCTTCTGTTGGGGAGGTGTGCTTTGATGGGGTTTTGGCTTCTTGCTGTAAAGGGAAAAGAATTCCTGAGATGAAGAAAGTTCTCAGAGCTCTGTTTCATCTGCCAAAGAAAACTGTGAGGTACAGAAATCCAAGTGGTTAGACAAAAGACTGATTTCTCTGGACTGGCGGGTTCCTTTTTGGAATACTGGTGTACTTTAACCCTTAAACCAGGAGAAGCCTTTTTTTTCCCCAAAAAATCTTATAAATCTTAACAATAGTTTAGTGGAAACAATGAACTTGGTAGAGGGCCACTTTCCTTTGTTTATACGCTGTAATGTGAACATCTGCTGCTCACTAATTCCTAAGCTACTAAGACCTCCACAGCGCAGATGTTTTAACATCATAAGTAGCTAGAACAGCCAGATTCTCTTGCTTTACTCTGCTGTTGTTTTTAAGTAAACACACTTCTGCTCAGGCTTGAAACCTGGCATCTAGCTGCCAAGTCACCAAAGCCTGTTAGGAGAATTTCACTGATGTTGTACCAGGCAAAAGCATTCTCTTCTGGTCTCTGTGCTCCCTGAGTTGGACATCTTTGCCAGGTTAGAGAGGGCTATTCTTGCTTCTCACACAGAGAGAAGCTGAAACTGAGTTACATTCCCCAAACTCTCAGTGATATCCCAGATCTGGGGCAAACCATGCTTCATTATGCCTTTTGATTCTCAGTGTGGGTGAATGTCAACTAATGAGTATTTACAGTTTAATTCTGCTACACATTGCCTTCCCCACCATCATCCTGTCTCCCTTCTGTCCTCAGTGTCTAGGCTTTGCCATGCCTTCAGAACCCAACTCTTTGGGTTGTCCTCACCAAGAGGGAGCCACCTCTGGCTTTGTCTCCAGATTTCTATACTATTTATTTTATTGCAGCATGTTATTAATTGGATGCACGTACTAAGTGCCAAGCCCTGTGCTGAGCACTTTACGTAAAATGCCTCAATAAATCCCAGGCCAAAAGTGAGAGAAGGGGGCACTGGGATTATTATTACTACTTGACAGAGACGGACTGGAGAGGTTATTACCTTCCTCAAGTCACTGAGTGAGTGGCAGAGCCTAGAATCCAAATGCATCTTGTACACACAGGAAAACACTTTTAACCCTTCAGTGCATTCTCCTTGTAGCCACATTATTAATTAGGCACTTGGTAGCAACAACTCTTTTGTCTGTACATATAATTAATTTTTAATACTTTGAGTGAATGTAAATTAAAAACAAACATTTTAATCTGTACAGTTGAGTGGCATTTTGAACATTATGTTGCAACGTTGCATAATCATTACCCCAAAGGGAAACTCTTCCCACTAAGCAGTCTACACTTTGGAACAGGTAGCCTTTGGGACACTTTCTTTCCAGATACCATTCTTTAAGGCAGCTCCGAGAAACCAGCATTTGTCCAAAGGAGGAGACTAGTGTAATGCATTATATAAGGCTATATATTTTACAAAATGAAATGTATCATAAAGGGGGTAATTAGGAACTGTTATGGACTCAATATTTGCATTACCCTTTCCTCAATCATATGTTGAAATCTTAACCTTTAATGTGATGGTATTTGGAGGTGGAAGATGGCCTTTGGAAGGTAATAAGGCATTCTCTACCCCTGGCAACCACCTGTCAACTTTCTGCCTCTGTAAATTTGCCTATTCTGGATATTTCCTATGGAATTATACTGTATGTGTGGCTGTTTGTGTCTGGCTTCTTTTACTTAATGGCTAAAAAGTTGAGAATTGCATGATGCATGCATTTTACCACAAAAGAGACACATGTCTAATGACATTTTTTTATAGGGAGAATCTCCTAGTTTAAAATACTGAAACCTTGTTTGAAACAATTTATAGATGCTAGAAGCAATTTATAGATGTTGAAGAGGTGAATTAGAATTGATTTCTAAAAAGCCTATTGACAGGAACCAGAGATCCTACAGCGTCCACACCCGGCATACAGTAGGTGTCTGTGTGTGACTGAGTGCTGGGCATGGGCTGCAGGCAAAAACATCCTCAACAGTGGAGAGGCAGAAATAAGCCTCAAAATTCACTGCAGAGGTATACTCACCCTAGGTCTGTTCCCCTTCTCAAAGAGCAGGGACTGCATAATTATCTGAATAACATCCAAATTTGTCTATATTAATGTATATGTAGAATCCAGTGGCTCTAGTCACACTGCCAGGCTCCAGCTTGGGTCCAGAGCACACTAATCTGCATTTAAAGGGACTAAAAACTCACACAAATGAGAATTTACAACAAATTGGAAGTGACAGTTTGTCTATTATCCACCCTAGGGATGGTAGTAGAAGGTGTCCTAATGTCCAAAAGAATAGGAGGAATTTCATTTGGAATGACCATAGGGATCTTCTACCTCCTCCACCTCCTGCTGTTTTAGGGGAAGAAAAGAGAGGGGCAAGAAATAAAGGTGTTTCCAGAGTTTCTGGCAATTCACTTTTTAAAACATTTATTTTAATGACATATAATTGATTTACAATGTTGTTAATTTCTGCTGTACAGTGATTTAGTTATATGTATATATGTTCTTTTCCATTATAGTTTATCACAAGATATTGACTATAATTCCCTGTGTTATACAGTCAGACCTTGTTGTTTGTCCATTCTCTGTACAACAGTTTACATTTGGCAATCCACTCTTTTTTTTTTTTTTTTTTGAGGAATTGGCTTCTCTAAAAAAAATTATTTCATTGGAGTATAGTTGATTTACAATGTTGTTAGTTTCTGCTGTTCAGCAAAGTAAATCAGTTATACACATACATATGTCTACACTTTGTCAGATTCTTTTCCCATATAGGCCATTGCAGAGTATTGAATAGTTTCCTGTGTTATACAGTGATCCTTATTAGTTACCTAGGCTCAGGGGTAAAGAATCTGTCTTCCACTGCAGGAGACTTGGGTTCGATCCCTGGGTCAGAAAGATCCCCTGGAGAAGGAATTGGCAACCCACTCCAGTATTCTTGCCTGGGAAATCCCATAGACAGAGGAACCTGACAGGCTACTGTCCATGAGGTTGCAAAAGAATCATACATGACTTATTGACTAAATAAGCATGTGACTCCCAATCTCCCAATATATCCCATCCCACCTGGTAACCATAAGTTTGTTTTCTGTGTCTGTGAGTATATTTCTGTTGGTAAGTTCATTTGTATCATTTTTTTTTTTAGATTCCACAAATAAGTGATCATAACATTTGTCATGATATTTGTCTTCAACTTACCTCACTCAGCATGACAATCTCTGGGTCTGTCCATGTTGCTGCAAATGGCATTTTGTTCTAACTGGCATTTGTTAAGGGCTTCCCAGCAGCACTAGTAGTAAAGAACTTGCCTGGGAATTCCCATGGACAGAGGAGCCCGGTGAGCTACAATACACAGGGTCAAAAAGAGTTGGACATGACTGAAGGGACTTAGCACACACCAGCTACGTAGGAGAAAAATGGGAAATGACGTCCTGGGGTGTGGAGGAGTGGGTTAGAGGGGTAGCTCTTTATGAAAAGACAACAGTATTGGCTACCAAAGGAGGTGGTGGTTAGAGATAAATTAGGAGATTGGGATTAATGTATACACACTACTGCTACTGCTAAGTCACTTCAGTCATGTCTGACTCTGTGTGACCCCATAGACGTCAGTCCACCAGGCTCTCCCGCCCCTGGGATTCTCCAGGCAAGAACACTGGAGTGGGTTGCCATTTCCTTCTCCAATGCATGAAAGTGAAAAAGTGAAAGTGAAGTCGCTCAGTCGTGTCGGACTCTTAGCAACCCCATGGACTGCAGCCCACCAGGCTCCTCCGCCCTGCCTAGGAGACATCTAAACTTGGCCAGCCTCTAGGACCTGTGCATAGAAAATTCAGCTCAAATATTACTTTGAAAATTCAGCTCAAATTTTTACACCAGTTTACAGGTATGGAATTGTGAACATTGTGTTCACCTCTAGGACAAAAAAAGAGGGGGCTCCTAGTGTGTAGGCTTGAGATTTTTGTTGTGTGTGTTGGGATGGTTGTGATAAAGGCTTCATGATGTCTCTCTTCATACCTTGTAAGCTCTCAATTGATGTATTAAAATCACAGCTATGAATGTGTGAGGGGCTTCCCTTGTGGCTCAGCTGATAAAGAATCTGCCTGCAATGTGGGAGACCTGGGTTCAATCCCTGGTTTGGGAAGATCCCCTGGAGAAGGGAAAGGCCACCCACTCTAGTGTTCTGGCCTGGAGAATTCCATGGACTGTATAGGCCATGGGGTCGCAAAGAGTCCGACATGACTGAGTGACTTTCACATACATGAATGTGTGAGATCTGAGAACTTTTAGTGAGTTTAAAAGTTAGCAACCACTGAATAATGTGGTAATGCTGCTGAGAAGCTGTGGCTTTAGAGCTTCCTGGCTGGTTAAAAAGAACCCTAAGAGAAAGATCTGAGTAGGGGCCTGCCCTCTGCAAAGTCAGCAAATAGGAAACTTTCCTTCAGAAGCCCCTGCTCCCTTTCCTTTCTTCCTTCCTGATCTTTATTAGGAAATTCATTTAGAAATAGTTTTTAAATTATTTTTCTCTTTTCAACTCTGCTATCAGGTAAGGTACGAGCACCTCACTCACATTAAATCAGGACCCATAAATGCCTGGCCCGTGGGCCGCCACCACCCCCAGGCATCCTGTGCCCCGGGTGGCCATCTCCCATCCATCACACACTTCTTTCCTGTTGAGCCCAGGAATAGCCTCATAATTCTTCCTAATGCAGCGCTCTTGACAGCCACTACCACGTTTAGAGTTTGCACAAGGGAGAAAACCATTATGCAGCTCTGGCTGTAAGAGATCATTGACTGACACGTTTTAAAGTCACCTTTTCCATGATCATTTGCATTTTAGCAAAGGATAAACCCATTAGACCAGAAAAGCAAGTTCATTATGAAAAGACAGGTAAGTGCTGACACTTCTCACCACCCTTGATTGCAAGCCACAGGACCCAGACCGGAAGACACTTACAAACAGTCAGCCGCTCGTGAGGGCTGAGCCTCGGAGGCGGCAGCATCCCTTCAAACTTGAGAGCCCATTCCCTGCATTGTGCTGAGCAAGGTAGAATAGATGTGGTTCTCCAAGGAACTTCCAGACACTATGTCTAGATTAACTAAGAGCTCACCCAATGGTCGTCCCCACTAAATGACCTCATGGATCTTTATTGCCAGGGGAGCTAGGGCATCAATAATATTTCAAGAAACCCAAATGTTTATGGCAGACATACAAAGGATCATATCTAAACAAAGCAGTCCTTGGGAAGACTATTTTTCTCTATTTTCTAAAAAACATTTCCAAATGTTATTATAAATTGCTTTCATCTAAAGTATACACGTAACACCTGGCATGTTATAGCAGCTCTCTTGTCCTAAGTTTTTTATTTTGAAGGAGAAAATATAAAATCTCCAAAACTGTCATGTTCTAACTCTTCGCAAGCTATTTAATAGAAATAGATGCTGTGAAAACCTATTTGGATTCTTTAGGCAGCTCATATGTAACAGTAAGTGTTTTGATATCACTAAGTCTGTTCCCAGGTCTATAACTTACTTTTCTTGGGAAATGAAGATCTGCTAAAAAATGGAAAAGGTGTAGACATTTAATTGAGTCTAAAGAGTTTTCAGGATTACTCAAGGACAAGAAATTACAGAGACTGGAAGAAGTCCAGTGGAAAGGGGTTAAGACATTTGGGGGTTAAGATGAATCTGGAGCTGATTTTACCAGGCTGATACCCTTACATAAGTTATTGAACTTTTCTGAGTATGGCTTACTCCCTCTTTAAAATAAAGATGATAATAACAACACTTTATTGGATTATTGGAAAGACTGAATAAGGCAACTTATGTAAAGCACTTTGACATATGTGAATATTAGATTTTTTTCTTGACCTTTAAAGATCATGGGCAATAGATTGTTTTAGCTTATCCACTCATTGATTCATTCACTTATTTAATAAATATTTGTGAAACTTGTAGTCTAAAAAATAAGTCATTATACCTCTTCTCCCCCACCCCCAAGTCCTTATGGTTTGGTAGATGTTGGAAGACGTTTATACAAGTAACTACAATGCCAGCATGGAGTAAATGCCCCAGGGCTGGCAGCTTATACAAGTTATTCCAGGGTGTTTCATAAGGAAAAAGTTGGCGTTTAAATTTTTATTGGGAAGAACTGTTAGAATGCCAATAACTTATGAAAATTAATTCTAGAAGAATGAACTGTAAGGAGTAAACCATGCAAGCAGAAGCTTTCTTGTGAAATAAGATACCACACTATGTACCCTAATGTAAGGCAACATTTCCCAAAACACTATCCTTCAGAAAGAGGTTGTAGCCTTATATTCAACTCCTATAAATATTATGAAAGATTACAATATAAAAAGTATTTTAATGGAGATCATAAATATACATGAGCAGTACAAATAAAATGACAAACTTCCCTAATATATGTTAATAGATACTTACATCTTGAGATAAAACCTCTGAAATAGCAACACAAACAGATTGAAAGAAGTGTTGTATCTCAACCAACTTGGATGGATATGAGTATAGTAAACTTAAAATGTTGACTTTGATGTAGAATGAGATTTTAAATCCTTCAATGATAAAGCAACAATTTAAATACAAGGCAATGGCACCCCACTCCAGTACTCTTGCCTGGAAAACCCCATGGACGGAGGAGCCTGGTAGGCTGCTGTCCATGGGGTCGCTAAGAGTCGGACACGAGTGTGCAATTTCACTTTCACTTTTCACTTTCCTGCATTGGAGAAGGAAATGGCAGCCCACTCCAGTGTTCTTGCCTGGAGAATCCCAGGGACGGGGGAGCCTGGTGGGCTGCTGTCTCTGGGGTCGCAGAGTCGGACACGACTGAAGCAACTTAGCAGCAAGCCTATGCAACACACTGGGGCATAGAGAAATAGTAGAAAATGAAGTTGAAAGAGTTGTTTGGGCTCAAATAGTGGAAGGCTTTTATTGACTTGCAAGGCAGCCAGAACATGACTTTCATGTTGCTGTCAATGGGAAGCCACTGCTGGCATTTGAGGAGGAAAGGGGCTGATCACTTGGCTAAGTTTTAAGAAGACTAATCTGGCTATAGACAGTTGAAAGGAGGATTTGTAGGGCTTCCAAATATGGCGCTAACTGCTACTTCCAATGGGGGATTATTAAGGGTGGATACTGAGGATGAAAAAAAATAGATATACTATACACATAAGTATCTATATAATTTGGTCACTAAACAGTAGGGGATGATTCCTTTGATCTTTTACATTAAAAATTCTCTAGAAAATTATGTTTGTCATCACAATTCAGTGAGGTACCTGTAATCAATCCCCAGAGCCTAGAAAGGGCTACAGTAAGTAAGTATTGTTGAAGGAATGGATTAAGGGTAACATACTTTTAAGCTGAAAGAAAGGGAGAAATGTAAAAGGGCAGAATTTATGACTGTTAAATTTTAATTTTTAATCTTTTGGATATTCAAGGAAGAAGGAACCATAGAATCTGGAATTGGGGATGTGACTATGAAGTAGAATACATCTCAGCTTTCACAGACTAATAGACTAGCCGATTATCTTACACTATACTGGGCCCTTGCTTTGAGAGCAGTTTCTCATCTATCAAGCCTTTATGTTCTTTGTTTCAGTTTGAGATCTTTTCCTCATCTTTTCTAGTGGTGAATGCTTCCTATCACTCTCAACCTCACATAAGGTTTTCCACTTCACATTTATTCATTAAGACAGGATCTAGACAATACAAAATTAATCAATTCAAATATAATTGGTCAAATCATTTGATTTTAAGGTAAATGACTAACTGAAGGTGTTACTTTTTTATTGCAACACTGAGGAAGTATTAGCTGGATAGCAATCCAGCTTCTACAAATTCAATCTCAATCACTATAGGTGGCAGAAAGAATTAAAGTCACTTGATTTTCTTCACTAACTTTCACTGACCAAGAGCAAAGACTTAAAAACCTGTGTAACCTTGGAAGTACGAGCTAAAATACAGAGACTGGATTTGAATTGAGATTAAAAACTTAGGTAAAAATTGTCAAGGAAACAGTTTGAGACAGATGATGAATATAAATATCTCGATTTAGAGAAAAAAGCAAAGTAACACTTTGATCTTATGAAAATTAAAAAAAAAAACCTTTGAAAAATTTCAGGAAGCTAATAAAATATTCTCAACACACTTAAAAATATTCAAAGGTATTTACTTCTGTCTGGTTTTAAGATCAGCTCATCAAATAAAATATATTCTATACAATAAAGTAATCATCATTTTGTGAGAATAATATACTTTGGAACTAGTCACTTACAAAACAGGGTTCCTGGAATGGACAATCAAATTTTCTTTTATGGTTGGTCACTGTAGATAAACACCTGGCTCTACTATCCAAAATATACTCATAGGTTTTTTGAACCAAATGGTCAACTTACCATACTTGGTAAAAATAGGTCAGTTTGAGAAGAACATTTAAGAACTAGAATTTTCTCAGCCTTGCCTGCTATTAGTTACCTGGGGCTCTTTTAATTACTCCCGCATGTGGTCAAGTTGTGTGGATGCTTAAATCAGAATCCCTGGAGCTAGAGATAGCAGAAAGGAAATTAAAAAAGTACCTTGTAAAATCTCACTCCCCTCAAATAAAATACTGAGGAATAAACCTGACCAAGAAGGTGAAATAAACCCACAAACCTATGGTCAATTAATCTTTGACAAAGGAGGCAAGAATATACAATGGAAAAAAAAAAAAAGTCTGTTCAGCAAAGGGTGCTGGGACAGCTGGACATATGCATGTAAATCAATGAAGAAGTTAGAACACCATAGACAAAAATAAACTCAAGATGCTTTAAAGACTTAAACATAAGACATTATATCATAAAACTCCTAGAATAGAGCATAGGCAAAAAATTCTCTGACATAATGTGTACTAATATTTTCTTAGGTCAGCCTCCCAAGGCAATAGAACTAAAAACAAAGATAAACAAATTGGGCCTAATCAAACTTACAAGCTTTTTGCACAGTAAAGGAAACCATAAACAAAATGAAAAGACAACCTACAAATGAGAGAATATATTTGCCAATCATGTGACTGACAAGGGCTTGATTTCCAAAATGTACAAACAACACATACAACTCAGCAACAAGAAAACAACCGAATTAAAAAAAAAATGGGCAGAAGACTTAAGTAGCCGCTTCTCCAAAGACATACAGATGGCCAATAGGCACATGAAAAGATGCTCAACATCACTATTTATTAGAAAAGTGCAAATCAAAACCACAATGAGATACCACCTCACACCAGTCAGAATGGCCATCATTAAATAGTCTACAGATAATAGATGGTGGAGAGAGCATGGGGAAAAAGAAACCCTCCTATAATGTTAGTGGGAATTTATTGAATAAGTTGGTGAAGCTACTGTGTGAAACAGCATGGAAGTTCCTCAGAAAACTAAAAATAGAAATATCAAATGATCCAGCAATCCCAATCCTGGCCATACATCCACACGTGAACGTGAAGTTGCTCAGTCGTGTCCGACTCTTTGCGACCCCATGGACTGTAGCCTACCAAGCTCCTCTGTCCATGGGATTTTCCAGGCAATAGTACTGGAGTGGATTGCCATTTCCTTCTCCAAGGGATCTTTCCAACCCAGGGATCGAACCCGGGTCTCCCACATCGTAGACAGACGCTTTATCGTTTGAGCCACCAGGGAAATACACAACCTTAAAAAAAATACATGCACCCCTATGTTCATAGCACCACTATTCACAGTTGCCAAGACATGGAAAAAATCTGTATGTCCACTGACAAATGAATGGATAAAGAAAATTCTTTTATAAATATGCAATGGAATAGTACTCAGCCATAAAAAAGAATGAAACAATGCCATTTGCAGCAACATGGATGGACCTAGACATTAACACAGTAAGTGAAATAAGTCAGAGAAAGACAAAAATATCCTATGATATCACTACATGTGAAATCTACAATATATAAATGAAACTGTCTATGAAACAGAAACAGACTCACGGAGATATGGAACAGATGTGTGATTGCCAAGTGGGAGGGCGGTAGTAGTTGTAAACTTTTATATCTAGAATGGATAAACAACAAGGTCCTACTATATACAGCACAAGGAACTATTTTCTATATCCTGTCCCCATAATAGAAAATGAAAAAGAATGTGTGTGTATACATATGTGCGTGCTGAGCTGCTTCAGTCATGTCCAACTCTTTGCAATGCTATGCTCTATAGCCTGCCAGGCTTCTCCATCCATGGGATTCTCCAGGCAAGAATACTGGAATGGATTGTCATTTCCTTCTCCAGGGTGTGTGTATGTATTTGTGTGTGTGTGTATGTGTGTATAAACTGAATGACTTTGTCTAACAGCAGAAATTAAAACAACATTGTAAATCAACTACACTTAATTAAAAAAAAAAAAAAGAACCTCTGTGATTAAGTCCTGGTACTAAGAGGTGCCAGCAAATTCCAGTGTGTTAAAATGGTACTGATCTAAATCAAAATTGTAAAATGGGAAAGCTCTGATTAATGATATGCCTCGTATACCTGTGATATTATATGAAAGCCAAATACAAAAATGTTATTTCAAATGAGGACAATAAAGATAATACTCTCCCACTTCAACTATTTAACAATTCTAATGTTGGTGATTATTTGTGAGTTTAAGGGTCCTGTTATAATGACCAGATTTCAACATAAGTTTTCTTTTAGTATAATATGCCACCAATGAAAATATAGAGTATAAACTTTTTACTAGTTAGTACTTACCAAACAAGGTAGGAAGTAAATACTAGGAAAATCATGATAAGAAAACCACCACCTGAAACGCCATAAACCCAAATTTTCACTCGGCCATCTGTTTAAAATAAAAATAACAGGTTTAGCATACAGAAGCTTTTATTTCTCATTTAATTAGTGTATTATTTATTTCTCATCTGAATTCTGAGATTTGCATAAGTCAGAAGCATATGTGAAAATACTCACATGTGACAGTTATCAAATGTCCAAAAAACAGGTGAAAATATTAAATATAGGTTATCAATTTTTTCACAATGCCAAAGACCAGTGCCACTAATCAGTACTTCATAAAATCTAACAACTGGTAGGATATTTTGAATTTATTTTCATTTATATATACTTCTAATACAAAAGTATTACAAAGCATATCCACATGTAGAAGTATATATTATTTTGGATTTAATATCTGCAAGAGGTTAAAAAAAAAGAACCAAATAGTCTGATCTATTTTGTGATTTTAACTATATGACACACACCTTGACTGTATGTATGGTGTGTGTATGTATAAATTTGAGTTGTTTCTGGAAAACACATGGTTTTTGCTATGTTTTACATGAGCACACAGTTAACTAAGAATTGCACTGATAATAGCAATGCCTTAGCTTCCCAAAAGGAATTATGCTCCTTTCTAAAAGATGTACACGCAAAGATTCATTATACTACATTGAATGTAATTAACTGTAGGTCCAGAAAAACACATGTCAGAATCTTATTCTAAGACCTTCATGGGATAAAAAACAATCTATTGTAAACATTTGTTTGAAAGAAAATCACTGTTACTTTCAATTATATTGTGACTATCTATTACAGTTTTGGCTTACAAGACACTTTCAAGCCTCAATCGGCTTTTAGAATGAGTTTTCAACATAGTAATGACCCTTTTTATGGTCATAAAACTTTTAACAAAGCTTTGATTTTGATCTCTTTGAAACACTAATGATGTGATCCCCTATTCTGAATTTTTTACATTGGCAATTAAAAAAAGTCTTCCCTGAGTGAGAATGCGCCTTTCATCTTATTACCCCTAAACCTCATAAAGCTGAAGTATTATAAGATCCAGTGCTTTTAAATCCCTATTGCACAGGTATGTGATCTGGGTGACCTTTAAATCATATTACTTAAAGAAAAATTAATATAGTTGTTTATCAGAAGCTAATGCTGTATAGCACAGAGGGCTTAGCTTGGTTCTCTGTAATGACCTGGGTAGATGTGATGAGGAGGAAAGTCCAAGAAAGAGAGGATATATGTGTGCATGTGACTGATTCACTTCATTGTACAGCAGAAACTAACATAACATTGTAAAGCATTTATACTACAATAAAAAATAAGTTTAAAAAAAGATATGTAGTGGAAAATTAGTCTTCCTGCCAATCTCTGAGCTCCATACCCAGGTGCCACTGTTACCAATTTATGAACCATCTCATAGTTTTCTCCGCAAATGCAAGCGAGTATATACACAACACACACGCACTTTTTAAAAAAGACACAAATTGTCCTTATCATTCATTTTGGTACTACTTTTCCACCTAACAATACATAATAAAAATATTTCCATGCTAGTTCATAAAGGCAGGTCCATCTCATCCTTTTTAATACCCCTAAGAGACATTACACAGTTGAATCATATTTTTGTTTGTTATTCTGTTTGTAGACATTTATTTTATTTCCATTCATTTGCTATATAATAAGCAATCATATAATGAATATCATTTACATTCTTCTCTTAGTATGTGTGTGTATATTTGTATGATTAATTCGTAGGAGGAAAATTTTAGGTCAAAATGTATGATAGGTTTTGCCTAATTGCCTTCCTGAGAGTTTGCTTAAATTTTTAACCCCATTATGAGAACCTAATGAAAGTTATAAACTTTCTCACAGACTAAATATATATTTTACATATATGTTTATATACATACATACACAAGGGTATATATGAGTATACATATATGTATGTCTGTGCATATATGTGTACACACATGTATAGTCACATACATGGTATTGATGCTGCAGTTAGATCTCCAAAGTTTAAGGACTTCATTTGTGGATTTGAAAACTCATTTTTTTGGAACCTCATCTTAATTCTCTCTCTGAAATAGGGTCTAGAAGCAGTGAGTGAGACTGGCTGCATTTCATAGCATGCTTCCCTCAACTTTAAGTCTGTTTCTCTAAATTAGCTAAACATCACACAATGAATATGATTTTTAATATCTACAGCATGCCCAGACGTACTATGGAACCAAAAGTTAAGATATTGTGGTCATCCTTATAAGCTAGTCACAGAATGTCTTGTTTCTTCCACTAAATCTAGGGTCCTTTGTGCCTGGGCTCTGGTTTTGCTTCATTTGAGCATGTCATCAGGGCACTTTGGTATGACCAAGGCTTAGGATCTGGGCGGAAAGTTCCCAAGGTATATGTTGTCTGAGTTTCATGTGTGTCTTCCTTCTCAAGGTTCCTTCCATCAGTCACGCTATCTCCCTGTCATTCACAGCACTTTGTTTTCTTGAAGAGGTATGTACATTAGGCACAGAGAATTTTGCTTTCATATTTTTGTCCCATTCTTAAAGAGGGAAGTAGAGGCCAGTGCTGTGTAAGGATCTTATTGGCTTGCCTTTCATACCTTTCTGTCACTTACTGGTGCTGTGACCTTGGTCAAATTATTTTGCATTGCCAGTTTCAGAATCCTAATCTCTAAAGTGGGGATAACAACATCTCATTATATGTTGCAAGAATGTAATGAGGTGAGTCATGCAATACAACCAGCATGGAATCATAGAGTATAGAGAAATTATCTAATACTGTTCATTCTTATCCTTAATCTCCACTAAGTTTTGAGTCCTGTAGGCCTGACACTGTGCTAATACTCATGAAAATTCTTCAGGACAGATGCCTAGATTGATTCATAGATGAGGAAACAGTTCCAGACAGGTAAAGAAATTACATGCAATCACAAAGGAAGTACCTCTGATCCTTGATACCCATAAAGTCTCTTGGCCTCTGAAATTGATGCTGTTTTATTATATCACTAGTGTTTCTCAAACCAGATAGGTTACCTGGAATTTCCTTACATAACTCCATGTTCTTGAGAATCTATTGCTTTTCTCATTTTTCAATTATATATAAAACTTCACAATTTTTATTATAAAGTCTTTGGCAAAGATAATTTACAATTCAAACATTTTCAAAGATTAATATTTGGTTCCTTAACTCAGACTGGGGTTGGGGTTGACAGACTTATTCTCAACCACCCGTGAGAACGTTTTACACTACACGGCACTCAAATGTGAGGAACCTTGAACAAGACCATATTGCCTTTTCTGTCCCTTCTTCCCTCCATGCTTTCCATCATAAGCAGTGGTCACAATATGAACCCTAATCCCCCAAGAGAAAATTTACATTTCTTACTCATAACTGATATGTACCTGGATCAAGGGGTTGAAGAGACCAACCTTTAAAAATATCATGTATTTTTGAATTCACAGGTCTGTTTTTCCCAGCAAGGTTTTTCACATCAGCTTTTTTATCCTCTGAGCCCGGTACCTTCATGCAGTAATCCAGGAGACCATTTGATCTCATGATCTCTGTATAGCCTTTCTCACAACCACAGACTCCACCCTACAGCATGAAAAATACATTTATGGTTACACATGAGTTGTACAGATGAAAAAAATAACACCTTAATTGTTGGAACTGCTCGATAGTTGCATGATATGTCATGGCAATTTAGGGTTTTTCAGCATCAGATTTTCAAAGCGATGAAAATTCAATAAATAGTTCATCTTTCTGATTTCCAAAGTCAACACTTCAATAAATTTTCAGTTCTTTCTAGTGGTTGATCATTCTTACACCTTCCAAATTGAAATCATAATTTTTTGTCAATAGAGAATATGAACTACATCCTCTTCTCTCTTATAGAGATGTTTAAAGCCTTAATAAAAAATTTACTTAGGTTCTTCCCCCAGCTATCTCAGATTCCTGCCTGCTTACTCCAATCTGTCCTTAACATTGAGAAGCAAAGCAACAGAAATTATGTGCATATCTCCTCTGAGTTTTGTGCTCTTTGAGGTCTCTTTCTGCCTCTATCATCTTCTATCATTGATCACGAACTAGACTGAACTGGCTCTCCACTCGTAGGCTTAGTTCTGCACTCAGAGGAGACTGTCCAAGGCTGTGAAGGGGGAAAAAAAAGACTTCACCAAAGGCACATGTCCACGAGAGGGAGGAAAGTCAGAGAGATAGATATCTTGAAGTAACCTGAGTGTCACACCACATTATCACATTCCTAGTTGGCATCATGACAATGGGTCTTTCATATTTGTCTGTAGATTCCTGGTAATATTCATGCACAATAAGCCTTTTGAAGAAACTGATAATGATACAGTGTAATGGGCAAAGATTTTCTGTCTGTCTCTGGAAGTGAAACTGAAATAACTGCTTTTCATTCCTCCAGGAAACATAAAGGCAATAGAGGAGAATAGAAAATAAGCATGAGATTATGAATCTCTATGACTTTGCTATTAGGATTCCTTACATAAAACTATGTCTGGTATTTTCTTAACATACCTTAGCCTTAAACAGTAACTCATATCAGTCTTTATGCATCAGCCATATTTACTTACTGGTTCCAAATAGGGGAAGGAGTACGTCAAGGCTGTATATTGTCACCTGCTTATTTAACTTATATGCAGAGTACATCATGAGAAACGCTGGGCTAGATGAAGCACAAGCTGGAATCAAGATTGCTGGGAGAAATATCAATAACCTTAGATATGCAGATGACACCACCCTTATGGAAGAAAGCAAAGAAGAACTAAAGAGCCTCTTGATGAAGGTGAGAGAGGAGAGTGAAAAAGTTGGCTTAAAACTCAATATTCAGAAAACTAAGATCATGGCGTCTGGTCCCATCACTTCGTGGCAAACAGATGGGGAAACAGAAGAAACTGACGGACTTTATTTTTTTGGGCTCCAAAATCACTGCAGATGGTGACTGTGGGCATGAAATTAAAAGATGCTTACTCCTTGGAAGAAAAGTTATGACCAACCTAGACAGCATATTAAAAAGCAGAGACATGACTTTGCCAACAAAAGTCCATCTAGTCAAAGCTATGGTTCTTCCAGTAGTCATGTATGGATATGAGAGTTGGACCATAAATAAAGCTGAGCACCAAATAATTGATACTTTGATCTGTGGTGTTGGAGAAGACTCTTGAGAGTCCCTTGGACTGCAAGGAGATCTAACCAGTTCGTCCTCAAGGAAATCAGTCCTGAATATTCATTGGAAGGACTGATACTGAAGCTGAAACTCCAATACTTTGGTCACCTGATGTGAAGAACTGACTCCTTTGAAAAGACCCTGATGTTGGGAAAGATTGAAGGCAGGAGAAGAAGGGGAGGACAGAGGATGAGACGGTTGGATGGCATCACTGACTCAATGGACATGAGTTTGAGTAAACTCTGGGAGTTGGTAATGGACAGGGAGGCCTGGCATGCTACAGTCCATGGGGTCGCAGAGTTGGACACGACTGAGTGACTGAACTGAACTGATTTACTTAGGTCATCAATTGTTGACTGAACACATGATATTGAGGAGCAACAGATACTAAAACTAAAAAGTAGAAGTTAAAAAACATAATTAATAAATGCCTAAAGTTTAGGTAGAGAGCATATAATGACAGTTATCATTATAAATATTTCCAGTGGTTTTACTTAAAGACATTACTCAATGTTCAATGGGGAGAAACTGATGAAGAAAATTGGTACAAGCTCAGATATGAAAGCCATCATTTCAAGATGTGTCTCTAGTCTGAGTGAAAAGCTGTAACCAGTTATATAGGCCAAAGGTTCACGGGAAAAGGTATTTTATATTTATTACAGAGGGTATCCAGAGAGTTGGTGGGAAGCCACAACTTTTATTTCACAAACATCATTAGCCCATGAAGTCGTTGCTGATCTCTTTTCCTTCTTTTTTCCCCTGGAAACTTAATCCCTAGCTTTCCTGTATCAAAGAATTAACCTACTTCTACTTGAAGTAGAAGGTCCATGAAATAGAACGGAACATTTGAATCATTTTAACCAAATCATTTTTGGAAAGAACACAGTATAAGAAGAAACTTATTTCTTTGAGAGACAGGGCACACCTTTCTTCTTTATACACTGTACACTGTGAGTACCACTGATTAGAATACATGGTACATTTTGCATTAAATCCTGAGCAGTAATGGGTGGGAATTAAAGAAGGAAAAGGAGAATAATTTCTGCTTTAAAAAATGTATATGTATACACACACATAATTATTACCCATAACCATACTATCAACTTATTTAAAATCAACTAAAATTTATACACAGTAATCACAGTATAATCAAATTTAGTACCTAATGTTTAACAAACATGAACATATCCTTTTAAAGATTTTGCAAAATAGTTTAGGTATATGAAATGGAGGAAATAAAATCAACTGAGAACACATTGATAATTAGAGGAGAAATAGAGCTAATAGAGATTAGATATCTGAAAGAGAGGTTAGCTATAGATAGATTGAGAGTAAAAAAGACTGCTTTCTTGAACACATGGCCATGCAAAGAAATTCTTAATAGCTGTGATTACTTCTGCAAACACCTCTAGGTGGTATCGTGGGCCCATGGAATTGCTGCTTGGGCTACAGGAGACTGGAAAACATCAGACAACATACATATAACACAATTAAATTACCTGTCCAAGCCTCTAGCACCCGACTCACCTGTGTGCAGTAGGAGAAGGGTTTTCTGCAAGCTGGGTTACACTGCCGAATAGCAGCAGGGCGTGCCTGAGGGGAGCAGCCTCCTACAAAGGAAATCCCGCCATCATTTACGGATTTTTCTAGGATAAATATTCACTTCTTTTCCTCTCTGGCACTGGCTACCTTGTAACAGTATTATTTTTTAAAAAATCTGTTTGCTGACAGTGTGGCTTAGTTTCATTTTGTTGGTTATTCTAGGAAGGGCTGTTTGAGATGGGAGGCTCTGCTAACAGAAGTTGTTTACAGTTGAGATTTTATACCTGCGTGTTGGCCAGGTGATTCTATCATACGGCTTCACTTGAGGGCAAAGCCTGTGGGTGTCAGGATCAGCAAAAGAATTGATGAAATCTCAATTGAAGTTCAGGAGCAGAAAATATATATGCTCAAAGATCTGTCTATATAGTTTTTTTCCAGCTCCCAAACTAGGCACTAGACCAATTCCCAACAACCAAACACTAAAAGAATACCACTAGCCCATTCATGAGACCACGATATTAAACATTTTGGTAACATTTTAAATGTATTTCAGCCAGAATACACACATATACACACACATGCAGAGTCACATACAGATTGCCACACATATTTTTAAGAGCAAATGTATACACTCTAGCAGGGATAATCATACATCTGACACTAGTACTTGCCGGTCCTTGTTAAAATAGCTTTCAGTAACTAGATGGAATGATATCTCTGTAATCTAAAAATCATTTATATATTAGTCATGCCTTCCTGGATTCAAGGTACCAGCAAAGAAGTTGACATATTATTCAAGGGCACCATTGAAGCTACATTTATATACCACTGGTTGCATTTATAGGTTCTAGTCTCTGCATTATTATAATTGTCAACCAATTATATAGTATATAATCATAACATAGCCAATTATGATTTTGTAACTAGAGAAAGTTTTGTGCTTAAGGCTGTGTAGGGAATGTTGCATCTACATTTTTCTGAAAAATGAAACAGCTAAAATCTGTTACTTGAAAAATAATTTCCACAAGAAAAAAAAAAACACCAGGCTCCAGAATGAGCAGGTAGGTGTGAAACTGATCATGTGTTAGTGGCAGTAACCACACAGCCTTGTTACTGCCAACAGAGTTTGGAGGTGGTGTTTTTTCCTCCTTAAACCAGGGATCTCCACCATGCAGTGTGTATACTCCATGGGGAGAGGATCACCTGGAAGCCAGGAAAAACATGTTAGAATTTGTATATTTTAGCCAACATTTTACATTTTAATAGTGAAATTAAGCTGTGATAATACTTGGTGGGTGACACTGGTCACCTGAACTCATTCATCAGGTGGCCCTGGGATGCACACCGGGCACGAGGTCCTCCACGCATCTGATAGTGGACCCTCACCGGTTGGTTAACTCCCAGCATACTGCAGCAAGTGATGCTTTCTGTGTTCCTGGCTAGGCAGATTTACAGTATATTTAGTTTTAATAATAACTTACACAATGGGCAAGTCACTTAAAATAAATGATTGTATGGAAAAACTATGGACTTAAAGGGACAACCAATAATGAAGAAAACAAGTAAACTAGAAAAAGGTGAGGCAGACAATCTTTCTCCGATAGAAAAATCGAGATTCTTCTATTCTGATGAGCTCTTAGTCAGCCATAGCGCTAAGTAAAAAGAATGACAATTTGATTTTCTTTCATAAGAAGGCATTGAAACAAACCCCTTTAAAATGATTGAGAAGACCATTTGTACAATCTATTCCATTCACTGTCATGAATGAGGAACCCTTCCTTCAGTATATATTCAGATATTAAATAATAATAATCAAGGCTACCACATTGTTAAAAAATGAAGCTTTCAGTACATGAACATAAGCATCTATAATTTATAGGAAAATGTTTTTAATCATTAATATATTTTAGCTTTATTATATCTTCATCAGCTCTTCTAATTTCAACTTCTGTATATGTTTCATAACATGATACATTAGCACAGTAGTGTGGGATTTTAGGATATTTTGAGGTCTGTTCTCAAATACCTTTTACTGAAAAGGTACATCTTTTAAAATTTTAGAGACCACTGTTTTAAACCAACATCTGTGTCTTTCTGTTTTTGCCTTAGATCATGATATTCAAGGAAATTTTATTATGTATCAACTGATGCTGAAGCTGAAACTCCAACACTTTGGCCACCTGATGTGAAGAACTGACTCCTTGGAAAAGACCCTGATGCTGGGAAAGATTGAAGATGGGAGGAGAAGGGGACGACAGGGGATGAGATAGTTGGATGGTATCACCGACTCAGTGGACATGAGTTTGAGTAAACTCTGGGAGTTGGTGATGGACAGGGAAGCCTGGAGTGCTGCAGTCCATGGGGTCACAAAGAGTTGGACACAAATGAGTGACTGAACTGAACTGAACCTTCTTTAAGTTGTCTGATATACTGTGTGTGTGTATGCTCAGTCAGTCAGTCATATCTACTCTTTGTGACTCCACTGTAGCCCACTAGGCTCCTCTGTCCATGGAACTCTCCAGGCAAGAATACTGGAATAGGTTGCCATTTCCTTATTTAGGGGATCTTCCTGACTCAGGGATTGAACCTCTGTCTCCTATGGCTCCTGCACTGGCAGGAGAATTCTTTATACTTGTGCCACCTGGGTAGCCCGTCTGAGATATTATGGGACTTCATATAGAACTGTTTGCTTTCTAAGATGCAAAGATCTAATGGCAACTTGCCATGAAGCTCATCTAAGTCCACTCCCCAGTCTTCCCTTGCTTATAATTTTTAAGCTAATTCTTCTCACCAACAGCAACACTCAGAGATCTTTCCGAAGTGCCCACATGAATCTTAGGCAGGAATACCTGTGACGTTAATGCCATCTGAACGTTGGCACCACACCGTTCGTTCATTATTGTTCCAAAGACTTGCTTTCCATGTGTAGTGATAGCATTTACCTCCTGCAAGTAAATACGATAACAGCGGTTCTATTATGCCTCAATCAAAGCAGAATAAGCATCGATCAATCAAGGCTGAGAGTTGAAAAGTGCTCTTGGTACCTGTACAAGGGCGTGTTTCTAGAACCTGCTGGGGGCAGCTGTCTTGGTTCTCAAAAGACTGAATTATAAATGTCCTTGACCTAGATTGGCGACCCAGAGTCTCGAAGCTTCTTCCATCAAGGCAGGTCAGCTCACATGTGCTCCACTCTGACCATTCTGTTAAATGGCAGTCTCCTGGAGGATCATGCAGCACAGAGCAGAGGAAACAGTGTGAAAACTGGCCCCTGACCCCATTTACACACACAGGGTTCACAGCGGGATTTGTGTGGTGCCACAGTGACCACGTGCATTCCAGAAACTACAAATTCTATGCTGACAGATTTTCTAATTAGAAAGCACTAGGAGTGAGGAAGTAATTTATGGTTTAATCTAGTTGAATGAAAAGCGCTAAGCACTATACTGCCATTATTTTGCTTCAAATCATGGCAGTTTTATCTAGAGAACACTAGTGTCTACTAGTGACGATAAAATTTTTAAAAGGACGTGTAAAGATTACAGCAACTCAGTTTTTAAAGAGCATCATAACATCATAACATGGATGTTCATAGAAATTATATAAAGGAAAGAAGTAGAGTAGCTTTAAACTTAAAGAATGCTTCATTTAACAATCCAAACACGCACAATTGTGTGTGTGTGTGTGTGTGTGTATGTCAATATGTATGAATGTATGTTTACACACGTATATGTTACGTGCCATATTATAAGGCTACATAAGGATATATTTAGCCACCTTAAGCTCCTGCCATACAAGGTTAAGTTGTGTTATTAGGATTAAAATGAACTCATAAATCTTATGTAACTAAGACTAGCCTTCACAATCACATAGAACTTGCTTGGTTAACAGAGTGCTTTCATGAACTTTTAGCCTTACTTGTCGGCACCATGTCATCAGCCAGGGTTCATTACTCAGGGATTCAGTCAACGTTTTTTGAATGCTGGCAATGTGCTTGGTGCGGTCAGGTATTATTAACACATTTTCTAGATGGAGCAACCACTGCTCAAAGCGACAAGAGTATATGTCCCAGGCAAAATGCCAGTGACGTGATAGTGACCAGATTCTAACTTAGCTCTTACATTTCCAAGTCCAGTGCGTCCCCCCAACTCGCCCTGCCAGCCTACTCTGCCTCTGTAGAAGCTGTTAGGTATATTCCAAAGTGATAACCAATGACACATGGATTAAAGTTAGTTACGCTACAAACTTCAACTTGGATGAGAGAGAACTCCAAAAAACAGAAAAATAAATAAAAAGGTCACCATGGAAGGCATTCCCAATCATTTAAAATTGCCTACCTGGGCAAGGCACTGAACACGGCTGTTTCAAGATGCTGTCTTGAAAGGGCATCTCTCTACACAGTGCATCGTCTACACGTGCAGTCCAGGGAGATATTGAACCATTGTGGACCACACAGGAGAGGCTGCGGGTCTGGACGCCTTCCCCACAGTCTCCACCCTGTCAGAGGAAAGGATGCTGTCAGCGTTACCCAAATCAGGAACATCTCAAAGTTTTAGCTCCCACCACCTCTTGGGTAAAAGAAACCAAAAAACAAAAAAACACAGTTGCATATTTCTTTAGCTTCCTCCTGTTGAGAGTTATCTTTCAGTTGTTGACAATAAGGCATCCCTGAGCAATTCTCTTAGAGCTGACAGAGCAACTGAAGCAGAAATGCAAATTTATGCCTTGAAATTTATGCACTCAGAATATGACGATTCATTCTGGAACTCAGCCAGGATTGACTGAAAAACAATACCTAATTTGTCTAGGTGTATGTGATAAAGTGGCCTAATCCATAATCACTCCCCAAAAGAGCATGTACAACCACAGGGTGTACATTTCTCTTTTGCTTTGCTTGTTTTTCTTTTGTAGGGAATTCAGTACTTTTTCATGTGGATTAGATTGGGGTTTCCAATAAAATGCTGATTTTCTCGGAATGCCTTCTGTGCTGAATATTATTCTTTGAAGACATTTTATACAAATCCCACTCAGATTTTTCTGGCCAATTAGAAAAAAAATGTGCAGTTTCTCACAGAAACAGAAGCTTTGTGGTTATCTAGCTTGACCATCTGCCTGATGAAAGACTTCCTACTCTAACATTTTTAGCAGATACTCACGAGGTGAGTATTATCTCCTCAGTTTAGTCAGGTGCTCATATTTCAAAAAGAAGTCCATTGGATATTTGGATAACTGTAGAGGGTAGTTTTGTGGTTTTTATTTATTTATTTATTTATTTTTGTTTTATTTATTTATTTATTTTATTTATTTATTTTTTGCATAAGTGCCTTACAAAACAGAGCCCAAGGCAGAGCTTCTGTACTAAGGAGGTGAAATCCCAGGAGTGCAAGAGCGAGGCTGAGAGAGCCATCTCAGGTGCAGAGGAAAAGCAAATACGAGGTAGTGTGTTGTCAACTGGCCTCAACTTCATAGTAAACGCAGCTGGTTTCTTGGCCAATCACAGCATTGTTTAGACAGGCCACATGGATCATCCAAGATGTGGTGGCAAGAAAAAGGGAGAGGCATTTATATGCCAGCTCCTCCACGGATCCAGTTCTCATCGATCAACTTTCATCCCAGGGAGTATTAACTCCCCTATACTTCCAAGGTATGTTACTCAGCTCCCACTAAGTCAGGAAATAGGTGGAAGACCAAGAGTTGTTATGATTACCTCTGGTATAGATGGAGAGAGAGAAAAAGAACATTTGCATAGACTCTGTCGCTGCACACAAGGATGCTACTGCTACAACCATTATTAGGTGATAACTGGACAACTGGGCTCTGCATTGGGAAACTGAGTTTCAGCTCCTCCTTATTTCTCCCTCCCACCACAGGACTCAGAAACTACATTGCTAGAACTTGGAGCTTCTGCGGCTCTGGCAGCAGCAGGATTGAAGAGGGACATGGTGGGCCGCTAAAGCAGTCATGACAGTGCTCCTGGGTGTGGAGCAGGTGACTCAGAGGCTGATGGGCCTGCTGAGCACCTGCAGCTGCTAAGTATCAGGGGCAGGTTGTGGATGGGCTGCCGGATGTGCAGGATGGTACAGAGGCTGCTGAGAAAAATTCTTTCAGATTCAAAGTTATACTGGCACAAAAAAGAAAAGGTGCAACTTGGAGGAGGTCTAAGTTGCAGCAACTTAGAGACTGAATCATCTGAGCAGACGCACAAACTGGGACCATCACATGCTGTTCCATAGATGTTTTAACAAGAATTGTGCTTTGTCTATCTAAGATGGCGGTCCCCACACTTGCTATCTCAGTATCTCATAACCGTTCTAACCATTGTGAAATGGTTAAAAAAATGCGCCCTAGTTATGAACCCAAGTGCACTTTTTTTTTTGAGAAATGGAGGTTCAAAATCAATTCACAATATATTTATCCAAACCAAATGTTCTAGTAAATATTTATACCCCGAAGTTGAAAATAACTAGCATAAGTTAAATTTGGGTTTGGGGGAGGGTTCTTTCTGCAACTTTTGGCCATTGCATGGCCAAATTGCCTAAGGTATATGTTTCACTGTAGAGTGTCAGAGTTCATGAACTTGGAGTCTGAAGATACTGCAACATGTCTGAAGTTTGAAGTTACTGCTCTCTAGAACCTCAGGTAACTGGAGATGCAGTTGATTAGAGCTTTGTTTGACATTCCAGGAGATGGAGTGTGCAGAAAGGAAGGGAAACTAGTCAACATCAGGGAGCACTTTCAAAACCAAGACAAACAATAATATGTTTCTAGTATGTATCCATGTTCCACCTTAATCTCTTATAACCTTTGACAACAGCAGCCACAGTATGAGGAGAAATCAGCAGCAGAATGATAATTTCATTCATAAAGCAAGCATTCATCCAGTCTCACTCATGAGACTTTACACACCAGGACTTGAAAACAGAGCCAGGCTTCTTAGAACAAGATGGTCAACGGTCAGGATTCTGTCACTAAGTCTCTGCTGTCCAGATCATTAATGGACCTCCTGTCTACTCTGGATCAGCATCACCAGATGTGGATCAGCAGGTTGTGCTAATGCCCATAATCAGAGTTTTTATCAACCCTATAATAACAACCTCAATTTATTGAGCTCTAAATTTAGGTACTATGCTCAGCACTACATATGACTTATCTAATCGCTACCAAAACCCCCAGCAAAACAGGTACTACTGCTCCTCCTGTGATATACATAAGTCAACAGAGTTTGGAGAGTTTGAAAACCTGGCAAAAAGTGCAGAGTGAGGAACTGGAAAAAAATCTTGACCAAAATTAGGCCTGCAAAGATGCTGATAATAAGGGGAAGCATGCAAGTTTGGGAAATTAAGGGGCATATGGAAACTCTCTGCTCAGTTTTTTGGTATATTTAAAACTACTTAAAAAAAATACAGTCTAGAGACTTCCCTGATAGCCCAGGGGTTAAGACACCGCTTTTCAATGCAGGGGGGCACAAGTTCAATCCCTGGTCAGGGAACTAAGGTCCCACATGCCACAGGGTGCAGCCAAAAATTAAAACAAACAAAAAAAATTAAAAACAATTATCTTTAAATAAATAAAAGTCTACTGATATATATTTAAATAATAATACAAAATATGTGTGTGAGTCTATAAATATACATAAATGTAAAATGGTGAATCTAGTGAAGAGTAGGCAAGGGCACCCCACTCCAGTACTTTTGCCTGGAGAATCCCATGGACGGAGGAGCCTGGTGGGCTGATGTCTATGGGGTCGCACAGAGTCGGACACGATTGAGCGACTTCACTTTCACTTTTCACTTTCATGCATTGGAGAAGGAAATGGCAACCCACTCCAGTATTCTTGCCTGGATAATCCCAGGGATGGGGGAGCCTGGTGGGCTGCCATCTATGGGGTTGCAAAGAGTCAGACACAACTGATGTGATTTAGCAGCAGCAGCAACAGTGAAGAGTAGAGGGTGTCACTTCATGTTATTCCACTTTCAAAATGAGAAGCTCTGAGAAATACTAAGGAATAGATGAAGAAGTCTACAAAATAATATTTAAGAATATATAAAATAAAATCTAAAAGAATTAGACCTGAGAAACCCCAGAGTCTGAGCTCTGAAACAGATTTTGCAACATATGTGTGGATACGTGTTATCAGCTAAGAAACTTGGAAGGAGATAGGAAACCCTGAAAAAAAATGAAGCCTGAGGATAAACACTTTCGTTTGCAAGTCTCTTTCCACAGACGATGGTGACAGAATTGGCATATCCACCATGCCCTGGGCAAGCTCCTCTGTTTGGGGGTTGATCCACTTGATGGCAATCAGCCACTTCAAGATCACAACCACCACCTCAAGGGAATAAGTCTGCAACCCACACTGGGCAGGGCAGGATATTACGGAACAAGGAGAAGCTGAAGGACAGCTGTGAGAGAGGTGCACTTGCTTTTTATGCGGAGATTCATGTGTATTTTGATCAATAATTCCCCAAACTCAGCTTACATAGATGAGTAAGAAAAGGGGACTCATTGAAAATGTCTTGTGTTGTGTATCTCACAAAGCATTCAAAATCAGGCTTCAGGAAGAACAGGAATGCAGTTCAAACTCAGCAAAAATTCAAATATCATCCTGATTTTCTTTTTCTTTTGCCTCTGAGTTATTGACTTTATCTATTATATAAGGTGGGAATATGTGACAGTGACGAGTTTTTGAATATAATATCTTTGAACAGCTTCAATTCCATTCCAAATTTTGGGGAAGAATGCTGTTGGTCTCCTGCAGATAAGGTGCCCATGCAGGAATAATTAATACAGACACGTTTTCTGAGAGCTTTGCCTGGATTGAGGCTAACTCCAGTTTCCTCCTGACTGTAAATGTCAGAATGGAATGACCTCATCTAGAAATCTAAGGCACCTTTGAAATCTCTGGATACACCTGCTCTCATGGTCTCCAGGGCCCCTGGGTCTGGGTATCTCCATCAGATGCCACAAGCCCTTCTCCCCACCTCCACAAGTACTGCTATAGAGAATGTTCACAACCCACCACTCCGGCCCCTATGGTTCCGGCTAAAGTTCAGTATGTGACAGCAAAATCTCAAACATTACATTTGACATTTCCCCTGCACGTTCCTAGGAGACAAACTGGCAGATTTGTCTATTAAAAAAAAAAAAAAAAAAGCTCTGGATACCCAGGAAGATAAAAGGAAAAGTATTGGGTTGGTCAAAAAGTTCACCTGGGATTTTCTGTAACACCTGTGGAAAAACCCAGATGAACTTTTTGGCCATCTCAATACAAAAGAACAAGTGAGGTATAGTAGCAGCTGTATGGCTGGTGAGACACAGTGTGGAGTTTGTCCCTCATCCTTCCCTTCTTCTTCCTGTCTTTTCTCTTCCTTCTCCTGCAATGGGTTCCTAAATTCTTTGAATTTGTTTTCTCTACTCTCTCAACAACTATCAGGAGAAATCTTCCTTCCATTTCTTATTTGTGATTCTAAGCAGTACTGAAAAAACTGTTGAAGGTTTAGGAAAGAGACAAAGTATTCATATTTAAAGCCATTAGGTTACTATTGAATTAATTAGCATGGTACCTTATTTTCTGTAAAAAGCAGACTGAACAAATGTACCACACATTTTTATTCCTCTGGGACTTATTACAATATATGGGCATTTAACTTCTGCAAGATAATGATGCTGCACAACAGTGTCATCCTGACAGGAACACTATGAGAATACTCTGCAGATATCTTAATGCATAATCAAAATTATTGTTACCTAATTAAATCTGCCTTGGAATACGAACTGAAGGATAAACTAGTAAAACAAGAAAATAGAGAAAAATCAATGTGCTTTTTTCTTACACAAGAAACCAGAGAGAAAATGCCATAGAGCATCATTGCTGACCCAGCAAAAGCTCAGGGTATGTGATATATTACCATGTTAGTAGGCATTTGTATTTCAGGTCAATAAAAAGCAATCATTGAGGAAAATGTAGTAACCTTGGTTTGTGTAATAATGTTAAAATATATCTTTCATACACTTTTGGTTTTCTGCCCACATGCAAGATTTTGTCTAAGCCTAAAAGTGCTTTTTTAGGAAATACAGTCTACGACAAGTTGTGCATTTCTATAGCATCAGGGTTTTGCCTAACTGCATAATGCTTTCATATTTCCAACAAGCCAAGAAGATAGAGAATTCTTTAAGATGCTAAAAAGATTGAAAGTCCCCTGATCCAACTTATTACAAATAGTTGATAATGATGGGCATTTATTTTCCTAGCAATATCACTCTGTATGAAGTTAAGTCATTTGGTTCTTTTTTCCATGGTCTCTAAGGCATAAAAATACACTGTGCCAGGCCCCTGGTGCTGTGAAATTTGTTTCATCAGCTTGTAGGTTTCAACAGACAAGTACTTTGGACAGACTGAGAAACATTTCTTTAAATGCCATTATATGACTTACCTCCAGGTTACATGCAGACCAGTTGCTGAGGACCCAGCTGTAGCAGGGGGTCATTGGGCAGGTTTTGTGCTGGGTAAGCTCTGTGGGACATGGCCGGCCTTCTCCTTGGGTTGGCATAAGGATAAATCGAGTCCGGCTCCTTTGACCTAAAATGAGAAGGACAATGTCAACTTTTCTGTTAGAGTTTGGCTAAAAAAGGAGTTAAAGAACAGAATGTTGCCATATATACAAAAGTCTTCACTAAAACACGCTGAACTTTGTCATGTCCAGGTTTCAGTTATTTTGCTATTTTAATTTAGGTTTCCTTGGAGATACAGGTTATCCAAGGTCTGCATATGCTTGTGGATCTGGAACTCTGTCTTCTACTTCAGCCATCTTACATCCAAACTCTGTACTGTTGCCAAACAGGCTGACCCCGTAAACACTGGCAGAATGTTAATTCATTTCATAAATATTTCTTTATTAAGCTCTAGAATAACCAAAGCATCCTGCCATGTGCTAGGGGGTGCAGTGATAAAACAGCCTGATGTACCTCCTGCCTTCACAAACCTTACATTCTAGGCTAGGATCACCTAGCTTATTAAGGAAAAAAAGAACGGTATTTCCTATGTTAGGTTCTCGATCATCAAGTGAGCTAGAAAACTGCACATAATCCAAATTACCCTAGAAAATTTCTAGGAAGATGCCAAGATTACAGTAGAAAATTCCCTACTGTGGTTTCAATAGTGTCACTCCATTAATTCAACATGCCCAGTTTTCCTAGAGTTTAGGGCCAATTTTTTTTCACCCAGATAATCACGATGGTGTGATCACTGACCTAGAGCCAGACATCCTGGAATGTGAAGTCAAGTGGACCTTAGAAAGCATCACTACGAATAAAGCTAGTGGAGGTGATGGAATTCCAGTTGAGCTATTCCAAATCCTGAAAGATGATGCTGTGAAAGTGCTGCACTCAATATGCCAGCAAATTTGGAAAACTCACCAGAGGCCACAGGACTGGAAAAGGTCAGTTTTCATTCCAGTCGCCAATAAAGGCAATGGCAAAGAATGCTCAAACTACCGCACAATTGCACTCATTTCACATGCTAGTAAAGTAATGCTCAAAATTCTCCAAGCCAGGCTTCAGCAATATGTGAACCGTGAACTTCCTGATGTTCAAGCTGGTTTTAGAAAAGGCAGAGGAATCAGAGAGCAAATTGCCAACATCTGCTGGATCATCGAAAAAGCAAGAGAGTTCCAGGAAAACATCTATTTCTGCTTTATTGACTATGCCAAAGCCTTTGACTGTGTGGATCACAATAAACTGTGGAAAATTCTGAAAGAGATGGGAATACCAAACCACCTGACCTGCCTCTTGAGAAATTTGTATGCAGGTCAGGAAGCAACAGTTAGAACTGGACATGGAACAACAGACGGTTCCAAATAGGAAAAGGAGTTCATCAAGGCTGTATATTGTCACCCTGTTTATTTAACTTATATGCAGAATACATCATGAGAAATTCTGGGCTGGAAGAAGCACAAAGCTGGAATGAAGATTGCCAGGAAAGATATCAAAAACCTCAGATATGCAGATGACACCACCCTTATGGCAGAAAGTGAAGAGGAACTAAAGAGCCTCTTGATGAAAGGGAAAGAGGAGAGTGAAAAAGTTTGCTTAAAGCTCAACATTCAGAAAACGAAGATCATGGCATCTGGTCCCATCACTTCATGGGAACTAGATGGAGAAACAGTGAAAACAGTGTCCGACTTTATTTTTTTGGGTTCCAAAATCACTGCAGATGGTGACTGCAGTGATGAAATTAAAAGACTCTTACTCCTTGGAAGAAAAGTTATGACCAACCTAGATAGCATATTCAAAAGCAGAGACATTACTTTGCCAACAAAGGTCCGTCTAGTCAAGGCTATGGTTTTTCCAATGGTCATGTATGGATGTAAGAGTTGGACTGTGAAGAAAGCTGAGCGCTGAAGAATTGATGCTTTTGAACTGTGGTGTTGGAGAAGACTCTTGAGAGTCCCTTGGACTGCAAGGAGATCCAACCAGTCCATTCTGAAGGAGATGGGCCCTGGGATTTCTTTGGAAGGAATGATGCTAAAGCTGAAACTCCAGTACTTTGGCCACCACGTGCGAAGAGTTGACTCATTGGAAAAGACTCTGATGCTGGGAGGGATTGGGGGCAGGAGGAGAAGGGGACAACAGAGGATGAGATGGCTGGATGGCATCACTGACTTGATGGACGTGAATCTGAGGGAACTCCAGGAGTAACTGATGGACAGGGAGGCCTGGCGTGCTGTGATTCATGGGGTTGCAAAGAATCGTACATGACTGAGCGATTGAACTGAACTGAATTGAATATTTGTTTAATTCATATTTTTGTAAACTGTCTCTATGATATTATCTGGTGTGCAAACATGTGTGATGCTATTGCTAAGCAATTTTCTAAATACTTATATACTGACTCACTGAATAGTCATAACACTCCTAGAGAAAAATTCTATTATTGTCACATACTATCGATAAGGAAATTGCAGCACAGAGTTTGTCACTTCTTTAAGGTCAAAAACATAGTAAGTTCCAGAACAGGATTCAAACTCGGGAAGTTTTGCTACAGAGGTGACTGTATTACCCAAGATGTGAATGTAAGAGAACATCACATGAGGACCCAGACAAGACAGCAAGGAAAGGACTGATCTAGGTCTGTATGGGAAACAGAAAAGAAACTTGAGGTGGCAGTAAAGTTTGTGTCATCAGTAACTTAGGCTTTGTGAACAACAGAATCTACAAATTATGCATTCCTGGGCACAGAGCAGAGCATTTACATTTAGACCAATGTTCCCTCCCAACATCACTCAAACCAAATCATACTTGGTGGACATCACCTTATTCATGTGAAACATTGTCCCTGCTCATGAATGCATTTGGCTCAATATTTCACATTAACTGTTACTTAAATACTCTTCAGTTTTATAACAATCTTTATGTTTATTCTCTTGAACTAAATATCTATTATTCTAATGTCGTTATAATTGTGTCCTGTTCTCTATCCATCTTTGTAAAACTAATGACAATGTGGTGTCACCTTTATCACAGCTAAAGAGATTCTATTTCATTAAAACCAAATAACTTCAAGCTGGTTCTTGAATTGATAGCATGCATCACTGCCATTCCTTTAGGACTATTTTATTTATTTCCATTAAAGTGACAGATATTTTCTGCTGGACATAAATGTGGTGGGGGGAACCTAATAAAGTCAATAGAAAAAAAATAATGAAGTCCTATAACCACTTACTGAAAGGACAGCCATATGATTTCTCTGCCTTTTGCTATCCAAACACAAAGATAAATTCAAACAATGTCAACTACTACCAAGAAGCATATAATTCTATATTTTGAAGTATATTATCATTTTTTTCTTTTTTATTATTGGAATATAATTGCTTGACAATGTTGTGTTAGTTTCTGCTGCACAACAAAGTGGATCAGCTAAATGTATATATATATATCCCATCCCTCCTGAGCCTCCCTCTCATCCCCTCTCCCCATCCCACCCATTCTAGGTCATCACAGAGCACAGAGCTGAGCTTCCTGTGCTCTACAGCAGCTTCTCACTAGCTATCTATCTATGGTAGTGTATAGTCTTAATTAGTGTCAGTCCTCATTTCCCCATTTGTCTCACCCTTCCCTTCCTCATCATATCTACATGTCTGTTCTCTATGTCTGCATCTCTATTCCTGCATTGCTATTAAGTTCATCTGTACTGTTTTTCTAGGATAAAGTAGTCGCTCTGCTGCTGCTAAGTCACTTTAGTCATGTCCGACTCTGTGCGACCCCATAGACAGCAGCCCACCAGGCTCCACTGTCCCTGGGATTCTCCAGGCAAGAACGCTGGAGTGGGTTGCCATTTCCTTCTCCCATGCATGAAAGTGAAAAGTGAAAGTGAAGTCACTCAGTCGTGTCCAACTCTTAGCGACCCCATGGACTGCAGCCCACCAGGCTCCTCGGTCCATGGGATTTTCCAGGCAAGAGTACTGGAGTGGGGTGCCATTGCCTTCTCTGATGTAGTCGCTCAGCTGTGTCCAACTCTTTGTGCCCCTTTGGATTGTAGCCTGCCAGGCTCCTTTGTCCATGGGATTTTCCAGGCAAGAATATTGGAGTGGGTTGCCATTTTCCTCCTCCAGGGGATCTTCCTGATCCAGGGATTGAACCTGTGTTGTCTTTATCTCCTGCATTGAAGGCAGATTCTTCACCTGCTGAGCCACTGGGGAAGCCCAACACAACCTGATAGGTAGGATGGGAGGTGGGAGGGAGGCTCAAGAGGAAGGGGCCATATGTACACCTATGGCTGATTCATGTTTATGTGTGGTAGAAAACAACACAATATTGTGACTATACTTTAATTAAAAATAAATTAAAAAGATGTGATATATATAATATATATATAGTGGAAATTACTAGGCCATAAAAAGGAACAAATTGGGTTATTTGGAGTGATATGGATGGACCTAGAATCTGTCATACAGAATGAAGTAAGTCAGAAAGAGAAAAAGAAATATTTGATATTATGTTTAACTGGCTAATATTAACATTCAGTAAGAAAACTTTGTTTATAAATGCATCAGAGTATAAAAGGTACTTGCTGTACCTTAAGTTTCTGTGAGGTACTATCTTTTAATAAGTTCCTGTTTAAATCAGGAATCTTATAAACTAAATAATCAGAGAAGGTATCCCACAATTAGGCACTTTACCCACAATTCCTGAAGTTGCAAATATACTATCTAGCTACATGGAATACAAGGAGCCCTGCCATTTCCAATGTCTCTGGAATTCCAAGCATCATATTGGATGTAATACTCAACCATGCACCTATTCTCAGCACAATTATTCTAAAAGGGACCTTTAAGGACTGAATACTTAAGGAATTGTTTTGATGATAGTGATTTTCATGTGAGAGATAAGACAGTGGAGAATGTAGCCAAATGCAAGATATTTAAAATTATGATCTGTTGTAGAATATGAGAAAGATCATTTTAAAACACCTGATGTATGATGCAAAAAAACCTGGACTTGGCACCAAAATTCTCTATTTGGAAACAGTTCTCTCAAATTAACAGCTTGTAAATGATGTGACTGTATGAAAGTACTTTAACTTCTCTAAGCATAAAGTTCCTCTTCTGTAAAATCAAATTAAGTACACACATAGTCCTCATTATATGAGGATAATTCACATTGGGGAAAATGCCACTTAAAATCAGGTTATTTCAAATAGGAATTACATTATTTTAAATAAATAATAAATATCTAAATGGGACTTATTTTGGAACTAAAAATATGTGAGTTAATTCTATCTAATATCAACTACCACTATCATTATATAATATCAATTATATTTATTTTATCTAGTATCATTCAGTTCAGTTCAGTTCAGTCACTCAGTCATGTCTGACTCTTTGCGACCCCATGAATCACAGCATGCCAGGCCTCCCTGTCCATCACCAATTCCCGGAGTTCACTCAGACTCACGTCCATCGAGTCAGTGATGCCATCCAGCCATCTCATCCTCTGCTGTCCCCTTTTCCTCCTGCCCCCAATCCCTCCCAGCATCAGTCTTTTCCAATGCGTCAACTCTTCGCATGAGGTGGCCAAAGTACTGGAGTTTCAGCTTCAGCATCATTCCTTCCAAAGAACTCCCAGGACTGATCTCCTTTAGGATTGATTGGTTGGATCTCCCTGCAGTCCAAGGGACTCTCAAGAGTCTTCTCCAACACCAAAGTTCAAAAGCATCAATTCTTTGGTGCTCAGCTTTCTTCACAGTCCAACTCTCACATGCATACATGACGACTGGAAAAACCATAGCCTTGACTACACGAAACTTTGTTGGCAAAATAATGTCTCTGCTTTTTAATATGCTATCTAGGTTGGTCATAACTTTCCTTCCAAGGAGTTCAGTTCAGTTCAGTTCACTCACTCAGTCGTGTCTGACTCTTTGCAACCCCATGAATCGCAGCATGCCAGGCCTCCCTGTCCCTCACCAGCTCCCGGAGTTCACTCAGACTCACGTCCATCGAGTCAGTGATGCCATCCAGCCATCTCATCCTCTGTCGTCCCCTTCTCCTCTTGCCCCCAATCCCTCCCAGCATCAGAGTCTTTTCCAATGAGTCAACTCTTCACATGAGGTGGCCAAAGTACTGGAGTTTCAGATTTAGCATCATTCCTTCCAAAGAAATCCCAGGGCTGATCTCCTTTAGAATGGACTGGTTGGATCTCCTTGCAGTCCAAGGGACTCTCAAGAGTCTTCTCCAACACTACAGTTCAAAAGCATCAATTCTTTGGCACTCAGCCTTCTTCGCAGTCCAACTCTCACATCCATACATGACCACTGGAAAAACCATAGCCTTGACTAAACAGACCTTTGTTGGCAAAGTAATGTCTCTGCTTTTGAACATGCTATCTAGGTTTTCTTCCTGTATATAGATTTTATCTAGGTTTTCTTCCAAGGAGTAAGCGTCTTTTATTTCATGGCTGCAATTACCATCTGAAGTGATTTTGGAGCCCCCCAAAATAAAGTCTGACACTGTTTTCACCGTTTCCCCATCTATTTCCCATGAAGTGATGGGACCAGATGCCATGATCTTTGTTTTCTGAATGTTGAGCTTTAAGCCAACTTTTTCACTCTCCACTTTCACTTTCATCAAGAGGCTTTTTAGTTCCTCTTCACTTTCTGCCATAAGGGTGGTATCATCTGCATATCTGAGGTTATTGATATTTCTCCGGGCAATCTTGATTCCAGCTTGTGCTTCTTCCAGCCCAGTGTTTCTCATGATGTACTCTGCATAGAAGTTAAATAAGCAGGGTGACAATATACAGCCTTGACGTACTCCTTTTCCTATTTGGAACCAGTCTGTTGTTCCATGTCCATTTCTAACTGTTGCTTCCTGACCTGCATATAGGTTTCTCAAGAGGCAGGTCAGGTGGTCTGGTCTTCGTACCTCTTTCAGAATTTTCCACAGTTTATTGTGATCCACACAGTCAAAGGCTTTTAGATGAAGATAAATACAACTATGTAGTTATTAACACAAAGAATAAATATTGATATTTCTTACATAATTTTATGATGACCCTATGAAAGGTTTAAATATTGAGATTTCTTACATAATTTTATGATGACCCTATGAAAGGTTTATTGTTATCACATCTGGGTTTCATAGTTTGGTCATAGAACCTTTTTATTTTAGTTACTTTTCATCAATTTTCTCAAGAGCTCCCTTTAATCTTTGGTGTACGGACTGCCTGATTTTGTGCCCCTTTCTTATGGGTACACATTCCATTTGCAGCTAGACATATACCAGCAAATACCATGATGCAGTGGCAGAGCACATGTATTACTCCAGGAGGCTCACTGACTGGGGGATGGCTTTACAAGTGGTCAGTTCATCAGTGGGTATTTTGATAGTATGAGGAGTTCTGCTTCCTATAGATCTTACAGTTATGCTGATTCAGGTGAAGACTAAGGAGATGATGAGGACTCCTTGGACTAACTTCATGTGGGTTATATGAATGAAAATACACCATATAGAAACTACAGCATATCTGAAATATAGCAGGTGCTGGCTAAGTCTTAATATTTTTAAACATTTATTTTGACAACTAGTATTTTATATCAGTTCCTTGATGGGGCCCTGGAACAAGCCTGTAATGGGAATATAAAGTATGATACTCATGTTCTACTGGGCTTTATAACATGAAATGCACACAACTATGAAGTCCGTAATGATTCAGCCTGGTCCCACCAAAACCGCCACACCCTGGCCTGCACTCCTCTGGCCTCAGTGTAAGAGAGAAGGTTGTTGCCATCTACATCTTCATGAGGAGAGAAATTTCTTGGACACTTTCCAGACAACTCTTGTTTGGGTTTCTGAATCTATCTGAAACCTGAATTCAATAGTTAGTATAGACAATATGTTTAATGGATAATACCAATGAGATATAGAAACTGATGCTCTTATTCATCTACACTTCAGGCGATAAAAGGGAGAAAAGCATTGGTTTTAAAATATGTTGCCAATTGAATAAAGACCTTAGATTACAGTAGGTTAAGTTTGCTTATAATTCTCTCTAAAGCTTTTCCTCTCCTCCCTTGAGGAATATTGAAAACTCATTATAAGCAACAGAGATACTAGGCTTACTATTAAATTAGCAATAATTTCTGGCAATTAAGGAAAAAGGATTGCCTGATGAGACTTCCAGAAAAAAAAAAAAAGATAATGAGGCGTGCTAGCTGTAACACATGCATGCACATGCACACATGTATACATGGAACCCTAAGACCGGCCAATACTACTACCTACACACAAGTTTAAAGGATATCGGCCAGATCACACTCCCACTGAACTCAGCAGTAGTCAGGCTTTGTTCTGAGGCTCCACTGACGAAGGGAAGGTGTGGGAAACTTTAAGTAGTAAAAGAACTCCTCAAAACCGATTACATATTTGTCAATGCATACATTCATAAAAAGATAGAGTCAAATGCAGTGGTTCTCTGTTCTGACCGTACTTTCAGGTCCAGGTAGCCAACCACCAACACTGTTACAGTGGAGGCTCTAAACAATGAAGCCCCCGACTATACTGACAGATACTGATGGAATTAGCTGGAAAGCATGGTTTTCATAGCTCTGGACAATTTGAATAAGACCCAAGCAAACAATGCAAAGATGTTTGTATAGGAAACTGGAAAGGAAACAAGAATAATAGAGCAATGAAGAACATACTTATTTAACCTTAAACAGATCATTAAATAAAATGTCTAAGCAATTCATATGAATATACTTATATACTCCAATGTACCACAGACATAAAAATACAAAAACACCAGCATGTGATGCCACTTTGTGCTTAAAGAATGTGATTTGAAAATTATTATTACGGGTTTGCTTTCCACCTAGGAATTGTTTGTTTTAATATGAGTTAAATTTTCAAGGCAGGTGCACAGTCAGTGGCAGGGAATTGTCCTCCTGAGCTGACATCTACAGGGGCTGGCTCCCCTACACCACCAAGGATGATGTTCAGTGTCACTGACCTTAAGGTGATGGTAGTCCTTCTTGGTGGTTCAGTCGCTAAGTCATGTCTGACTGTGATGATGGTCCTTCCTGATATGCACTCAAAAATTAGCTTACTGAATAAAAGGTGTCTGCCTTTAAGTATTTTTTCTTATGAATTTATTCCTAAGATTTTGGCACCTAATATTTTAGCTACCTAATATTAATATCAAGGCTGTATATTGTCACCCTGGTTATTTAACTTATATGCAGAGTACATCATGTGAAATGCTGGGCTGGATGAAGCTCAAGCTGGAATCAAGATTGCCAGGAGAAATATCAGTCTCAGATATGCAGATGACACCACCATTATGGAAGAAAGTGAAGAGGAACTAAGGAGCCTCCTGAAGTGGGAGAAAGAGGAGAATGAAAAGCTGGTTTAAACTCAACATTCAAAAAACTAAGATCATGGCATCCAGTCCCATCATTTCATAGCAAATAGATGGGGAAACAATGGAAGTAGTGAGAGACTATTTTGGGGGGCTCCAAAATCACTGCAGAATGTGACTGAAGCCATGATGTTAAAAGATACTTGTTCCTTGGAAGAAAAGCTATGACAAACCTAGACAGCATATTCAAAAGCAGAGACATCACTTTGCTGACAAAGGTCTATACAGTCAAAGTTATGGTTTTTCCGTAGTCATGTATGGATATAAGAGTTGGACCATAAACAAGGCTGAGTGCCAAAGAATTGATGCTTTTGAACTTTGGTGATGGAGAGGACTCTTGAGAATCCCTTGGACACGAAGGAGATCAAACCAGTCAGTCCTAAAAGAAATCAGTCCTGAATATTCATTGGAAGGACTGATGATGAAGCTCCAATGCAGATGGTGACTGCAGCCATGAAATTAAAAGACTCTTACTCCTTGAAAGGAAAGTTATGACCAACCTAGATAGCATATTCAAAAGCAGAGACATTACTTTGCCAACAAAGGTTCGTCTAGTCAAGGCTATGGTTTTTCCTGTGGTCATGTATGGATGTGAGATTTGGACTGTGAAGAAGGCTGAGCGCCTAAGAATTGATGCTTTTGAACTGTGGTGTTGGAGAAGACTCTTGAGTCCCTTGGACTGCAAGGAGATCCAACCAGTCCATTCTGAAGGAGATCAGCCCTGGGATTTCTTTGGAAGGAATGATGCTAAAGCTGAAACTCCAGTACTTTGGCCACCTCATGACACTTAGGTCTGCCCTCTGCAATAAATGTGTTACCTATATTCATGTGTTTCATGTTTCCTTTAGAAAAAAATGGTAATTAAAATTATGTCACTAGTACTTTCTCTGTGACAACTCATTCACTTTTGGGTATTTGTCAGAGTGAATTTCCAAAAGCATCAGGAAGTCAGATTGTATATAAAATGCTCAATTAATTTCATGCAGTTCTTTATGCTGGACATCTGTTTTTTACTACTTTTCACAAACATCACCAAGGAATTTTTATCCAAATTTATTTTTAAGTGCCAAGTATACATCCTGTATTGACATGGATTTGGGATCAAGGTTATTTTCTAATGTAACAGGGTGGAGAAAAATTATTGTCTTGAGCTGCTAGCTAAAGATAGATCTTCAGCATGTGTTTAACATCATGAGAGACAGAAGATGCAGTAATATTCCTACATTCAGAGCTAGAGTCCCTGAAAGTTAAAATCACTCAGTAATGTCTGACTTTTTGTGACCCCATGAACTATACAGTCCATGGAATTCTCCAGGCCAGAATACTGGAATGGGTAGCCTTTCCCTTCTCCAGGGGATCTTCCCAACCCAGGGATTGAACCCAGGTCTCTTGCTTTGCAGGCAGATTCTTTACCACCAGAGCCACAAGGGAAGCCCAAGAATACTGGAGTCGGTAGCCTATCCCTTCTCTAGCAGATCTTCCTGACTCAGGAACCGAACCAGGGTCTCCTGCATTGCAGGTGGACTCTTTACCAACTGAGCTATCAGGGAAGCCCCAAGTTTCCCCTCTAGAGGGACTCCTTAACTTGTCTAAAAATTGCTTCAGGCACCCAGACATCTTTCATCCTAAAGAACACTCAGGTTAGGCAAGCAAAGATTCCATAAGTTATTCAGAGTAAAAGAGACCAGTCCCAGCCATGACCATGTATTTGGGAGTGAGGTTAGTGGAGCAAGGAAGTAATAAGATCACATTTTAGAGGGTAAGATACACAATGGTATCACAGAAAAGAGGTGGGTCTGTTAAGGCAGAAGATTAGGCATTTTTGCCTTTGCTTGGAAATAGAGCTCCAGATTTTTCCATGATAGTGAGTATGCATTCTATCTGTTGGAACATAGTGAAAGAAAGAGAGTTCTAGAAAAAACATGTACTTCTGCTCTATTGATTATTCCAATATGTTTGGCTGTGTGGATCACAACAAACTGTGGAAAATTCTGAAGGAGATGGGAATACCAGACCACCTGGCCTGCCGCCTGAGAAATCTGTATGCAGGTCAAGAAGCAGCAGTTAAGAACCGGACATGGAACAACAGACTGGCTCCAAATAGGAAAAGGAGTATGTCAAGGCTACATATTGTCACCCTGCTTATTCAACTTCTATGCAGAGTACATCATGAGAAACGCTAGGCTGGATGAAGCACAAGCTGGAATCAAGATTGCTGTAGAAATATCAATAACCTCAGATATGCAGATGACACCACCCTTATGGCAGAAAGTGAAGAAGAACTAAAGAGCCTCTTGATGAAAGTGAAAGACAAGAATGAAAATGTTGGCTTAAAGCTCAACATTCAGAAAACTAAGATCATAGCATCTGGTTCCATCATTTCATGGCAAATAGATGGCAAAACAGTGGAAATAGTAACAATTTATTTTCTTGGGCTCCAAAATCACTGAAGATGCTAACTGAAGCTATGAAATTAAAAGATGCTTGCTCCTTAGAAGAAAAGCGAAGACAATCCTAGACAGCATATTAAAAAGCAGAGACATTACATTGCCAACAATGGTCTGTCTAGTCAAAGCTATGGTTTTTCCAGTAGTCATGTATGGATATGAGAGTTGGACCATAAAGAAAGCTGAGCACCAAATTATTGATGCTTTGGACTGTGATGTTGGAGAAGACTCTTGAGAGTCCCTCGCACTGCAAGAAGATCCAACCACTCAATCCTAAATCAGTCCTGAATACTTATTTGAAGGACTGATGCTGAAGCTGAAACTCCAATAACTTTGGCCACCTGATGCGAAGAACTGACTCATTTGAAAAGATCCTGATGCTGGGAAAGATTGAAAGCAGAAAGAGAAGGGGATGACAGATGATGAAATGGTTGGATGGCATCACTGACTCAATGGACATGAGTTTGAGCAAGCTCCAGGAGTTGGTAATGGACAGGGAGGCCTGGCATGCTGCAATCCACGGGGCTGCAAAGAGTTAGACATGACTGAGCGACTGAACTGATTCTAGTTGCTTATTTTCAGTTCCATTCCCAACAATCACATTTCAAACCCAATGTATCAAAACTTAACAGATCACTAAATATACAGCAGAAATACCCACAATGAGGCTCTCCCCATGGGATGCAATACGAGAAGGACACAGAAAGTGATTCTGGCAATCATAAAGCTCTTCTGTCCATCAGACTGACACATTCCCTATCTAGAAGGTTGGTTCCCCACAGCTATATTCCAATTAGATGGACTAGATAATATACAACATTGTCAATTAGGAAACAAGTATACATTTAGGAGGCTTACAATTCAGAGTCTTAAAACCCTCACTGCCCTTTGTGTTTCAGCCTGTGATCCATTTCTTCTGCTTGTTCTTAAATATACCTATAAATTGTGAGAATTTTAATAAAATAACCTAGTACCCAACCCAGGGCCACGTGTATAACGTGAACACTTACATATACAGTGTCAGATGTGAAAGGGCACAATGGAGAAAATGGGGCTTCGGAGACACCTGAACTTGGGTTCAAATCTTTCCTCTGCAACTGACAAGCTGTGTAACCTTGAGCAGGTTAATTGCCTGTCACCTTACCTTTACAATTATGCCTATAATTTCATAATACTTTCGTAAAGAGTTATTCTAATACTCCTGGCACCAATAACTGCCTTTGACCAATAGATATTAAAAAGTAATTATTCTAATATTCATCATTTTACAGATAAAAAGTTCAAGTGAGGTCTACAAATGGTGGCTCAAGAGTCTTAACTTGCCTTTGGAAAAGCCACCTTGAAAACTACATATTCTTGTCTAGTCTTTATTTTTTTCCATTCTACAATTTAGCCTCTTGTTCCTTGTCATAGGAACTAATTATTTGATATAGTAAATAAGTTTGAGCTTTTATAGCTATTGGACTGCATATGATCAGGGATACTACAGTGATCATAATTTATTCTGACACTAACAATGAAGGTTACTGGCTTGCCTTTTAACGTCTTTAAAAAAAAGAAAAATGAAAAAGCTGGATTCACAAACTTGTGATTCTCTGCAGTTAATATAAAATTATTTGTTCATTGTGGGTTAGAGTTGACAGGATAATCATATGCCATCTGGGACACAGAAGCGGCAGGCTGGATTACACAGTGTAGAAAAACACTATAAACTCATGTGCACCGAATTAAAATATGAAAGAGGAACAAATCATAAGGGGTTAATAACCCTTTTGGAATGTTATCAGTTAAATAATAATTATGAATAATTCATGATATGCTAAATTTAGGGAGTTCAGCATAAAACTGAACGGGTGAAAATTCATCAAAGAACATGACTAATCCAAAATTTAAGCTCTTCTATTACACGCTTTGATCTTTGAAATCTATCTAAAAGGATCCCTTAGTGGAAACCTAGAATTGGTCTCTCTTTAACATGAAATAAATTAGATTCAAGCTATTCTGACCTTGAAATCTTTAACACAATTAGAAGGTATATGCCAAGCATCGGGTGCACATTAAAGAGATAATCCAGACTTTCGGAAAAAAAGAAAGAGCTCATTTCAAAATTTCATCTTAGATCAAGGTAGTTCTTTGGTTTAGATGGCAAAGTGTGGCTCTGGGGAAGCTTCCGGAACACCCCGCTCACCAGGATTTTCCTGACAACCCAGTGACTTCCTAAAAGGAGACAATTGTGTGCATTTTGCTTTTGATAAAGAAGTCACCAGAGAGCAGCAGGTGCTGAAGGCAGACTCCCAAGCAACTTGTTTGCATACTTGAATGTAACTAAATAAACTCTGTCTCCTCTTGTGGTCCCTGCCCCGATGCCATCACTAGTTGGAAAAAAGAAAGCGGCTCATATGAAAGACAGCTGCAGGCACACTGTTTTAGAAGAGACAAGGCACAGATGTTTTTCAATGATAGCTTCCAACCTTTTCAGCACCAGGAGTTTAGTTTCTTTTAAGAAACAAGTTCATCTGTGCCACATGTTGTGGCTTTTGACTATTCACTGTTTGTTGCTTTTAGCTTGTGCTGCATGGGGATTAAGGCATGGTTTAAATACAGAGTTCTCCAGCTGCCAGGGATTAGTGATCAGGGAAGAGCAGTGCGGGAAGACTAGACCTGGAAGGCTGGAATGGGAGGTAGCCTGAGGGCTGGTGGGATGGAATGGAATGGAATAGACGGGAATAGAATAGATAAAAGGAATAGAACCTGAAGACTGTCTCAGCATGGTTCTGGTGGTAGCTGCCTATGCCTAAAAATTCAAGGGCTATGTGTCCTATTCTTTGTACTTTTCATTTTATTTCTTAAAGACTGCTACTGCTGCTGCTAAATCGCTTCAGTCGTGTCCTACTCTGTGCGACCCCATAGATGGCAGCCCACCAGGATCCCTCGTCCCTGGGATTCTCCAGGCAAGAACACTGGAGTGGGTTGCCATTTCCTTCTCCACTCTTAAAGAGTGGGCACAAATAAATCAGAAAAATAGTCCTTTTTATATTGAAGTCTGGAGGTCCTGATATAGAGCCTTGGATGCAACAGGTATGCAAAAAAGGCTTGTGGGATTAAACCCTGAAAAGCCTAATGAAGAAAACAGCAATGACATGAACAGCATCACTTCGTCATTGAATTCCGACAGAAATACCTCCTTCACTTTCCTGTGAATACTTGTTATTCTCCATCTCATGACTTTTTTAACATAGCACTTATTGATGTGTGTTACCTTTGTATATATTTACTTATTTATTTGTCATCTGCCTGTCTTTGTTATCATTGCCATCTAATTCTCTACTGGAATATTAGTTTTTTGAAGTCAGGGGACTTTGTTTCCCTGGGATCTTAGCCTTTCTATACACAGTGTGTTTTTAGCTCCTGGGAGAATGCCTGGCTTTGGGGAAACTTCCAATGAGTAGTTGTGAAATATGTGAGCAAACTTCTCTACAGCTCTGCCTTCAAGAACAGAAGTGAGAATAGGAGCATCTCCATATAATTTCTTTTCCACAGTATCTCTTTTGACAATGAAAGTATACACCAGTTGCTGTCAGGATAATAGGTGTAAACTTTATAAATTTTGATTTAATAAGAAAAGAAAATGGAATACATATACATTTAGATTCCTGGAGGGTTTGCCAAATATCAGGATTATGGAATATTTTTTAAAAGACATTATTACATCTTAATGTAGGAGATCAAAGCATCTAAAGGTCAAGAAAGGATTCCCAAGAAGTTATCCTAGCAGACCCTTAGAAGCTAGCTAGAAATGATTTGTAACTAGTGCAATATTTATGTGCAGTAGAAGCTATCGCATGACTTCCAAGTGTTTTGTGCAATTCATTCTGTGCCTTCGTTCACACAGTGACTTTCCTTAGGGAACTTTTGAGTGTTTATTATTCTAAAGATTAGAAAAGATGAATTTAAGTTCAAACTCTAATTGCCTACAAATCTCCAATAGTGGGATTCAGACTTGGAAAGGACTTTTCCTTATTTGTTTTTGTTTTTCTACTAGACTAACAAGGTCTGATGAGTCCACAGCACCAATAGAACTCCTTAAAAAAATCAAAGTAATATTTTATGGTACTAAACTTTCAATTTGGGGTCCTATTTTCAAAGGTTGTTTATCAGCATAACGTGAAAATCTGTCATGTTTCACTGACTTTGTACAGTGGCAGAATTAAGATTTGGGGACACGAATAATAATAAATGGATCTGTCTTCTTGCATTGAACACATTCTGGACTAATGATACCTAAGACTTATGATGTCAATTAGAGAGAGAGGAAAATATCCACTAGCAGGGTTTGACTTCCTTTGGGCTTGTGATCCAGTCTGCAAGCTCTTCCCCTTCCAGCTTTCCCCCTATGGTCCAGAACTACTTGTGTGTACTCAATGACACAGTCATGTCCAGCTCTTTGTGACTCCATGGACTGTAGCCCTCCAAGTTCCTCTGTCCATGGGATTCTCTAGTCAAGAATCCTGGGGCAGGGGGGAGGTTTGCCATGCCTTTCTAAAGGGGATCTTCCTGACCCAGGGATTAAGCCCATGTCCCCTGTGTCTCCTGCACTGGAAGGTGGATTCTTTACCACTGTACCACCTGGGAAGCCCACAGAACCACGTGGGCAATGACAAATGTTAGCTGAGATTCCCCTGACATGCCATGTAGCGTGTTTGATGGGAACTAGAGGGATTCACCCATGAAGAACTCCAAAAAGATCACTGATTCCTCAGACAGATATGAAAATTGATTCAATTTATACATATTAAAGACTAATACAATTATGTAAAGTTTAAAAATAAAATAAAATTAAAAAAAAAAAGTAGTAGTGAGTGATAGTGGGATAACAGTGAGATATTCCATGGGAGGCAAAGTGTAAGGAAGCAGACACTCAAGATTATGACTGAAATATACTACATTGCAGCAGAGAGATCCAACATGATAAAGGAGGGTGGTGGGAACAGACAGACAGGCACTGTGAGATCCTACAGGTCCTGTGGTCTGTGCTCACCATACAGGACTTCATCTTTTCTCTGCTTTTTAATGCTACTCTTTACCACTGTGAGAGTCACACCTCCTGGCAGAGGGCCATGAGCATAAGACTACAGGGCTTCTGGCTGTGGGATAATCAGGGTGGATCACTCTGGACAGGGTAGAAACCAGTTCATCACATTGCTAATGCAAATAATTAGTGCTCTGTCAGTGCTTTCATTTCCACATAGTATTACATACTTACTTGTTGTCTGTTGTCCCTCAACTAGATTGTAGGTATCAGGGGATCATGGGAATAAGGAAACTGTCTTTTTTCCCCTCTCTGCTTTATGTCCAACTCATTGTACTATGAATGGAATATTAGTATTTATTTAATGGATAAATGACTCAGATTAGATCAGATCAGATCAGTCACTCAGTCGTGTCCGACTCTTTCCGACCCCATGAACCGCAGCACGACAGGCCTCCATGTCCATCACCAACTCCCGGAGTTCACTCAGACTCACGTCCATTGAGTCAATGATGACATCCAGCCATCTCATCCTCTGTCGCCCCTTCTCCTCCTGCCCCCAATTCTTCCCAGCATCAGAGTCTTTTCCAATGTATCAACTCTTCACATGAGGTAGCCAAAGTACTGGAGTTTCAGCTTTAGCATCCTTCCTTCCAAAGAAATCCCAGGGCTGATCTCCTTCAGAATGGACTGGTTGGATCTCCTTGCAGTCCAAGGGACTCTCAAGAGTCTTCTCCAACACCACACTTCAAAAGCATCAATTCTTTGGAGCTCAGCCTTCTTCACATTCCAACTCTCACATCCATACATGACCACAGGAAAAATCATAGCCTTGACTAGATGGACCTTTGTTGGCAAAGTAACGTCTCTGCTTTTGAATATGCTATCTAGGTTGGTCATAACTTTCCTTCCAAGGAGTAAGCGTCTTTTAATTTCATGGCTGCAGTCACCATCTGCAGTGATTTTGGAGCCCAGAAAAATAAAGTCTGACACAGTTTCCACTGTTTCCCCATCTATTTCCCATGAGTGGTGGGACCAGATGCCGTAACCTTCGTTTTCTGAATGTTGAGCTTTAAGTCAACTTTTTCACTCTCCTCTTTCACTTTCATCAAGAGGCTTTTTAGTTCCTCTTCACTTTCTGCCATAAGGGTGGTGTTGTCTGCATATCTGAGATTATTGATATTTCTCCAGGGAATCTTGATTCCAGCTTATGCTTCTTCTAGCCCAGCGTTTCTCATGATGTACTCTGCATATAAGTTAAATAAACAGGGTGACAATATACAGCCTTGACAAACTCCTTTTCCTATTTGGAATCAGTCTGTTCTTCCATGTCCAGTTCTAACTGTTGCTTCCTGACCTGCATACAAATTTCTCAAGAGGCAGATCAGGTGGTCTGGTATTCCCATCTCTTTCAGAATTTTCCACAGTTTTTTGTGATCCACACAGTCAAAGGCTTTGGCATAGTCAATAAAGCAGAAATAGATGTTTTTCTGGAACTCTCTTGCTTTTTTCATGATCCAGCGGATGTTGGCAATTTGATCTCTGGTCCCTCTGCCTTTTCTAAAACCAGCTTGAACATCAGGAATTTCACGGTTCACATATTGCTGAAGCCTAGCTTGGAGAATTTTGAGCATTACTTTACTAGCGTGTGAGATGAGTGCAGTTGTGTGGTAGTTTGAGCATGCTTTGGCATTGCCTTTCTTTGGGATTGGAATGAAAACTGACCTTTTCCAGTCCTGTGTCCACTGCTGAGTTTTCCAAATTTGCTGGCATATCGAGTGCAGCACTTTCACAGCATCATCTTTCAGGATTTGGAATAGCTCAACTGGAATTCCATCACCTCCACTAGCTTTGTTCGTAGTGATGCTTTCTAAGGCCCACTTGACTTCACATTCCAGGATGTCTGGCTCTAGGTCAGTGATGACACCATCGTGATTATCTTGGCCGTGAAGATCTTTTTTGTACAGTTCTTCTGTGTATTCTTGCCATCTCTTCTTAATATCTTCTGCTTCTGTTAGGTCCATACCATTTCTGTCCTTTATCGAGCTCATCTTTGCATCAAATGTTCCTTTGGTATCTCTGATTTTCTTGAAGAGACCTAGTCTTTCCCATTCTGTTGTTTTCCTCTATTTCTTTGCATTGATCGCTGAAGAAGGCTTTCTTATCTCTTCTTGCTATTCTTTGGAACTCTGCATTCAGATGTTTATATCTTTTCTTTTTTCCTTTGCTTTTCGCTTCTCTTCCTTTCACAGCTATTTGTAAGGCCTCCCCAGACAGCCATTTTGCTTTTTTGCATTTCTTTTCCATGGGAATGGTCTTGATCCCTGTCTCCTGTACAATGACACAAACCTCATTCCATAGTTCATCAGGCACTCTATCTATCAGATCTAGTCCCTTAAATCTATTTCTCACTTCCACTGTATAATCATAAGGGATTTGATTTAGGTCATACCTGAATGGTCTAGTGGTTTTCCCTACTTTCTTCAATTTAAATCTGAATTTGGCAATAAGGAGTTCATGGTCTGAGCCACAGTCAGCTCCTGGTCTTGTTTTTGTTGACTGTATAGAGCTTCTCCATCTTTGGCTGCAAAGAATATAATCAATCTGATTTTGGTGTTGACCATCTGGTGATGTCCATGTATAGAGTCTTCTCTTGTGTTGTTGGAAGAAGGTGTTTGTTATGACCAGTGCATTTTCTTGGCAAAACTCTATTAGTCTTTGCCCTGCTTCATTCCATATTCCAAGGCCAAATTTGCCTGTTACTCCAGATGTTTCTTGACTTCCTACTTTTGCATTCCAGTCCCCTATAAGGAAAAGGACATCTTTTTTGGCTGTTAGAATCTAAAAGGTCTTGTAGGTCTTCATAGAACTGTTCAACTTCAGCTTCTTCTGCATTACTGGTTGGGGCATAGACTTGGATTACTGTGATATTGAATGGTTTGCCTTGGAAACGAACAGAGATCATTCTGTCGTTTTTGAGATTGCATCCAAGTACTGCATTTTGGACTCTTTTGTTGACCATGATGGCCACTCCATTTCTTCTGAGGGATTCCTGCCCGCAGTAGTAGATATAATGGTCATCTGAGTTAAATTCACCCATTCCAGTCCATTTCAGTTCGCTGATTCCTAGAATGTCGACATTCACTCTTGCCATCTCTTGTTTGACCACTTCCAATAATAAATGACTCAAGTCAGTAGAAAAACAATTATTCAGACTTGCATTTCCAAAACGTTGCTTAGGTTGTGATTTTAATGTATGGACTTTGAGTGGAGTGAAGGATGAGATGTGAGAGTAGATGATGAGAGAAAGTGAGTCTGTGGGATAATCTTTATAAAATCGGAGGGAGTCTCTGATAAAACTCTTTCCTGCTGGTGGGTAGGAGGGTGGAGATGAACATTAACACACAATAAACACCGATGCTATTGCAAATACTGTGCTCTATGGCTACATATACTTCATTGTATTTAATTCTCAAATCCTAAACAAAGCCTCTAATGTGCATGAATTCCATTTTAGAGATGAAGAAGCTGAGACTCAGAAAGAGTAAGTCATTTGCCTAAAAAGCTACAATTCAAACCTGGATTTACCCAACCTTAAAGTGGATGCCTAACTGGAAACTACACCATGCTGCCAATCAGAATAATTGAGAAAATAGTTTAGGTCACTCGCCAAAATCTTGGTCATAAGATTTACCACTTGGTTTCCTGATGTGCTTCTGCAGGCTCTCAGATGTGCGGGAAGTGGCATGCTGTTATCACTGGACATTGTGAGCCTCATATTTTCATTTCGAGTGATGCTCTTTGAGGAAGTAAATTTCAATTTCCTTAGCTACGTTTTCCTAACACATATCCTGAGTACTGCTGTCAGCTCTGTTCTCCCCAGGCTCTGAGAGCTGAGTTCACAGAGGAGACCCTCTTCCGTGCTGTATCCTGCCTCAGTTCCTCAGACAATCCCAACTAAGGCAGAGAAGTATTAACAGTCCCAGCATATTCACTTGTGAGTAGCTTAGAGATGAGCCCATATCCCAATGCCAGTGGTCCAATCACAGAGCATCTAAAAAATCCCTTCCAACTGTCTTTGTTTGGTGATCAGATCCAGGGTTTTTAGCCCCATCTCCCTACCAGATTCCATGATTCCTGCAACATGCAGTTCTTCCTTCTCCTCGTCTACTTTGTGATTACCTATATAGCAGGATTTTCCCTAGGTCCCTACTCCAAATTTCTGTCATTTACCTTAGATAAACTGTAACTCTTTTTGGGGACCAGAAACCTATCCTCAACCTCAGCTCTGTGCTTTCCTGGTACACTCTCCTTGTTCTCTTTACATGCACATGTCTTGGTCCCTGGTTCAAGTGCCATCCCTGTTGCCATTTACCTAGCTCCCGAGCACCAGCTGCCTTCTGCATTCTCTGCCCTTGTGCATTACTTACCTGGGAACATTGGTATTAATTGCTATTTGTTCAGCAAAGGTTTATCCTCCCTTTCCTCCACAGGAACTGTTTCCTCCATAATACTGTTGCTAAGAAGTGACTGGTCATCCAGAAACTACATTTCCTGCTCTGCTATCTTGCACTGAACTGAAGAAATGGGACCAAATTTCATTCAGTAGAATAAAGATAGTAGAGATGTATATAACTTCCACCCTGGTCCATAAAAACCTCCACAGGACCAGCTTGATATCACCTTCCAGAAAAATTTGATTATGTTTAAGTGGTAGGGCCTCCATCAACCTGTGTTCTTGATGGACTCTGTGAAGCAGACACTACCCTTCCCTTTATGTGAGTGAAAAATTAGTCTCTAACCCATGATACTAGGGGCTTCCCTGGTAGCTCAGCTGGTAAAGAATCTGCCTGCAATGCAGGGGACACTGGTTCAATTTCTGGGTCATGAAGATTCCCTGGAGAAGGGATATGCTACCTATACCAGTTCTGGGCTTCCTTGGTGGCTCAGATGGTAAAAAATCTTCCTGCAATGTGGGAGACCTGGGTTCGACTCCTGGGTTGGGAAGATTTCCTGGAGGAGAACATAGCAACCCACTCTAGTATTCTTGCCTGGAGAATTCCCATGGACAGAGGAGCCTGGTGGGCTATAGTCCCTAGGGTCACAAGGAGTCGGACATGACTGAGTGACTAAGCACAGCACAGTATGATACAAAGTCACTGTTATTAGGGGTTTATCTGATACAGGAGCCAGTTTGACTTATAGAACACACACTTCTTCCAAAAACCATGGAGGTCAACATTTTTTTAGTTTGTTGAACTTAGGACCTTCAGAATAAACACCATCTCACAGGGCCAGTGCCCCCTCTGGTGTCTGCCACTGTTACCAGGCCAGTTCTTCACCCTCTGCCTTGTACTACTCAGCCATAAAAAAGAACAAAATAATGCCATTTGCAGCAACACGGGTACAATTTGAGATTATCATACTAAGGGAAGTAAATGAGAAAGAGGAAGACAAATACTATATGTTATCACTTATACATGGAATCCAAAATATGACACAAATGAACTTAGAGATCAGATTCGTGGTTTCCAAGGGGGAGGGAGTTTGGGATTAGCAGAGATAAACTATTATATATGGAATGGATAAACAACAGTGTACTACTGTATAGCACAGGGAGCTATATTCAATATCCCATGATAAGCCATAATGGAAAAGAATATTAAGAAAAAAAGAATGTCCATATGTGTGTAACTGAGTCATCTTGCTGTATAGCAGAGATTGACACAACACTGTAAGTGAAGTATACTTCAAGAAATAAAATACAATAAGACAAAAGGACGGCTAAGAAGTCAGGCTCCCTTTCTCTGCTCCCCTGGGTCAGCCTCACATAGCAAACATGCCTTATGCCCATTTATCAAGCTATGGCATACAAAGAGATACTTAAAAACTGAACTGTTTCATGGAAACCAACACAGGAAAGCCACATACCTCTGAGGCCACAAGTCTGTGAGCACTCTGTCCAAGCTGTCCATCCCGAGAGCTGACAGTTGACCGCACACTCCACCAGGCAGTGAAGGTTTGTCCTCTGCGGCTTCTCCAAGTTACGCTGCAGATGGGAAGGAAATATGATTGTACTGGAGAATTCATCGCAACATCAAATCAAATCACTATCCTTTTGTGGGATAATAATCTCTATTCTGTGAGAATAATTTTGCTATGTTTTTGTGAGAAAAATAGCCTGGCTTATAGAAACTGATGGCAAGTCTGAAAAAATGATGATCCTTACTTCATGACATAGAAACTTGTCAGTCCAAATTTCTTTTGATAAAACCTTCAACTTTAGAATAGACCCACATTTAAGAGACCAGGAAAGCAGGCAATTACGTTACACAGAGATCTGTCCTGTCACTCAGCCAGCAAGGAACCAGAGGGATGCCTCAGTGCTAAATTCAGGCATCTTGCCCTCTGGATAGACCAATAGTATATAGAGAGCTCACACTAACAGCAACCTAGGCTAAACAATAAGTAGAAGAATAAAACTGAAATCAACAACCCATCTAAAGTTCATAAAAAAGACCGATGAGCTAAAAACATAAACATGATCTTAATCAAGGGAAAAGTTGATGATACTGTTTCTTTTCCTCTTGTCCTCTCTTAAACCCACATCTAGGCAAAATCACACATTTTCTAATGGCCAGTGTAGAAGAGGTCTTATTGAAAGAGTAAATCATCCAAGGGATGCATAAAGAATACTAAAATATTCAGTTTTAGGAATTGTACATTGTGTGATTGAGGAAAATGCTAACATTCAATATATGTTAAATATTAGCAATGTCTATTCTGAGCTAAAATTATTGATTACAGCATGATTACTTTCTATATGGGCAAACTAGAAATGAACTAGAAATGACAACATAAGATCTTTGATCCATTTGAGATATGTGGATATTCTGCTTAGGTTAATAATTTGGGACTTTAAATATTTGTTGAACATGTGGTATTTAGAAAGAAGAGAAACTAATTTTTCTATTAATGAATAGTTTATACTGCTTTTATATCAAAAGGAAAGATTTACTATGTACACTAAATGTAAATTTTTTACTTGAGTTGTTGTAGGTTGGTGATTTATTTTTCTTGAAGCAGACAACAGTCTTGAGAGGGAGATGAAACAAAATGTTAAATCATGACACTTGTTAGAGAGAACTCTGTATTAACTAGTCTCAGAATTTCATTAAAAGGAACATCTGATTTTACATGGTCTAGTTTCAGGGGTACTGTTGATCCATGGTGATACTGCTGGTTGAAAGCGATGTTATGGTAATACTTAATAAGGTTAACTCAGGATCAGTGAGGAGGTTTTGTTCTGATAATTTTAATTTTCACTTGTGGACTCTACTTATCTAAGGAGAATGAGACAACTTTTATTTTGTCAGTTTGCTAAAGACATTCCCGTGAAACCTGAGTTCACTGACCCCACACATTTCCAATTATTCCAAAGATTGTTTTAGTGATTCTTATAACGTGATAGCGTATGGTCATCTTTGTTTCTAAACTGCCATCATAGTGCATTTCACTTATATGTTGGGGAGGAAATGTCAGCTTTTGGGGAAGAGATTTGATTTTGTCCAAATTCCACATATTTTGTGATGGGGAAAAATATAAAATTACAAAAATTCAAAACCCACCAACTCTACCCAACTTGGTAGAGAGACATTTAGCTTATTTTAAGATGAAAAAATGCACTGTGTTTATTACCTAGCAAACATTTGCTAAGCAAATTAGCAGAGTATTCTAATAGCATGTATCACTGTGCATCTTACATTCAAGGGACAGTGTTTCCTACTTAGGCAAATTGAATCATCTGCCCAATACTAAAAATCGATTTTAGAGTCAATTGATGTCAATTGTTAGTTGGCAAGCAAGTACATCTAAATAAGTTCTTAGAAATAATGAAGAACTATATTTTTAATGAACCCATTTCTCCAATGCAAAATGACCTTTCCTGTCATTTTAACTAAGTTCAAACTCATGAGATGTAACTGTATAATACTAGTACCTCTCACTCTAATTGAACCTAAGCTGTGATGAGAAGAAACTGGGAGGGTCATTTATAGTAAGCATTGTGAAGGTTGCACACCAAAATACACATAATTTACCTGCTCACATTCGTCCATGGCAACAGGCTTGCCATCACTGCGCACACAGCTCAGAAGGCGGGTCCTGATGCCTTGCCCACAGGTTGCATTTTCACTCAGCTGGCATGTGCTCCACTCTACGGGCATAGGGTCACCACACTGAGTTTCAAAGTTATGACCATGTGAGCAAAAGACAACAAAGCTTTGATTCTCTGCATCAGTGGAGAATAGTGTACACAGAATCCTAAAACCATTTCTATGTGGCTTCAAAAAGCATTATGCAATTCTTTAATTACAAAACAATCAATCAATCAGATCACCAAATAGAAGTGAATTTGCTTTCTTGAGGTCAGAAGCCAAATAGTTTATAGAAATCATCTCATAGTTGGCCGAGGTAGGAAAAGAAAAAAACCTAAGCACAAAGGACCACCAGTTTGGAATCATCTAATGGCTGGATGTAATTGAGAAAGAAAAAACATACAGAAATGATGCTAGTCTGTGATATCAACTTGAAGATATTTTCAAAAAATAAATATAATTATCTAAATCATTTGGTATATTTGGTACAGTGGAGCCAAGAAAGGTATCCCCAAAGGGAAAGAAGTCATGATTAAAAGGGCCATTTTGAAAACTCTCACTTTAATAAAATTATTCTCTCATGAGAGAAGGTTTTGTAGATTTGGCTAACTGTATTACAAACTCAACAGCGAGAGTTAGAATAAATCATCCCATAACTAATTCTTTTAAAAAATTTTATTTTGGTGTGGGTAGAAAAAGAGATCCTCAATTATATACAGTGAGAACCTCTCTAAGAAGATTTTTCATATTTGGTAGATGATCTAAAAGTTAAATAGGAAGAGCAAGTCCATGTATAGCAAAATCAGCATTTTAAAGACATGCTTTTTCAGTAAAGCAAATTTTATTTTATTTTTGGAAAATTAGTATGAAAACTAATGATCTAAAGGACCTTTAATGAAAGAAAAAGGACAAATACAACAGGTCAACTCTCACCTATAAAGACAGTCTCATAGAATTTACTAGAGGTTTTCTACATGAGAAATCTCAGTAGTGCCACTGTGACCTCAGTGGAAAATTTGTTTCAGAAAAAGGCAACTGTTTTGCCCCTTCAGGCAGCTGGCCATTTGGTTATCAGTACTGAAGTCAATGCTGAAACTTAAGCTGATTCCACATGTCATGCATTCTGGGTATCATTGCTGCAGGGAACAGATCAACATACTTATACAGTCCTTTAGTTTCAGACACGGGACACAGTGGTATTCCATGTCTGAATAAGGAGGTCTCTAAAATATCCCTGTCCAGTCAGGCCTGCCATTTATCCTTGGTGAGCCCCGTAGAGCAAGTACATCACAAGTTTTAGTTTCTTGAAATAATAAAAGCCATGAGAGAGCTGCATTCTAGGACAGCATGATTCCATGGTTTGTGGTTTACAGCCATACCTGTTAGATTGTACTGGAACTGGAAGCAATTTTCATTGAGAAGGCAGGGCCGCACCTGTGAGTCTTCAGCACACGTCCTCGAGCTCAAGGAAGGCCTCAGCAGGTGACGGGTTCTTCTCTGCATTGTGTGCGGATCACACGACTATGAAAATCAAAGAGCAGGCAGAGTTAGAAAGGAACTCATGTTTGTTGATAAATTGAATGTGCTGATCTGTATACATGGAGGCACATGTACAACACCTACAGGGAAGAGACTATTGAACAGAGTATGAAACAGAAGATTTAGAAAATAAAATCATTATGGGATTCAATGTAAGTAGTTTCTGGTTTTTCTACCTGACAACTCTTTCTTGTTCTACATTATGATAAATAATTAGGCACGTGGGGACCATTTTCATCCACTAAACACACTCTGTACTCTCAAATTCATTTGCCAGGTAGCAAGAGATGAATACATTTTGAATGTATAAATGAATGAGCAAAGGAAGACAACGTCCCTTGTGTCTCCGGCTAGTCCAGCCACAAAGAAATAACCACACAGAACACTTTAATGAGAAAATATTTTTAAAAAACAGAACAAAGAGAGGGAATTATGAAATCAATATTGCCAATATAACAAAACTTTCCACTTATTTGGGAGGCCTTATGATCCACAGATTAGTCACTTCATGCAGTTGCCCTTTCAGCAAAATAAATGTATAAAAGGAACTTCAATAATCTCCCACAAAAATAACTTTACTTATGGGTCTACATGTCCTCTTATTGCCTCAATTCATATGACATTCTTGAGCCAGGTAAACCTGCCTGCCATCTGTCATCCATCTACTCTACTCACAGAGGACCTTCAGAAGCTCTCCCTACTAGAATAATCTCCTTTCCCATGTCCTATATCCTATCTTCCTCCTACTTCTTCTTCAGAGCAGTAATCAAGACTTCATCATTGACAGTCTTTCTTTTAATAATAACAAGTTCTTCTCTTCCATCCTAAGCAACCTTCCACCCATGTTCAAGAATTACTATACAGTATTTGATTCCAAACATAAACATATATGTTACATCTGCCTTTATATGATCATTCTTTGTTTCTTTATTACACCATCTCCTCCTTTTCTTTATAGATTCTTTGAGGACATAATAGATCATGATTTCTACTTCCTGTGTCACTCTCTGAAAATTCTGGTATATATTTTACACATGGTTGTTCAGGTAACACCATTATATACAACATAATTCAGATCTAGAAATCTAGAGGCACATAGATGTTTAAACCACAGGAAAGAGAAAAGTCTCTGAATTCATGTCATCAAACCATCATTGCCATATTTGGATTTTTTTTTAACTTTTATTCTTTTACCTTTTCAGACACTGTAGTGAGAACACAACCTATAAACTTAATTTTGGCTGCTAAGCAAAGTGATAATGTTAGAATACACTGAAATATACAGAAAAATGCTACAAAATTCTCTTCTATTTTCAAACGTTTGGAGCCATGGAAACACATTTACTATTTATGTGACTTTATAGTTGGATAATCTGTCAATACTTATAAAGTATTTTTACATTTTAATTACATCAAATTGCCTCTAGATGATCAAGAAGAGCCATTGAAACCAGGTAATTATTCTTAATTATCTCCAAAGGAATCCCATGCTAACGCTTACAAATAATTTACTATTAATTCAGCAATTAATTTGATTGTTCTCATGAGAAGGAGTGATAACTTCAATGATTTACCAATGAAAGAAAATGAAAGCATCTTAAAAGTTACTCCTGATTAGTGTTCTACTACTTTTCCACCTTAAAAAATCAATGATTGAACAAGGTGAATGTGTATAAGATTTATGAACTTGCTGAGTCTAAACCACCAAATAAGCAAAAGAGAAAATAACACACATGAAAACATGCATACACAATTCAAATTATGTAACTTTGAACAATTCACTTATATATTCTATATCTCAGGTCTTCATCCAGACATGGGTGAGAAAGGGGCAGGAGCATAATTTGGTAGTTTTTAAGAGTACCTTCCGTCATACCTCACACTCTTATCAGTCTCTAAGTCTGCTACATATGCTTTTATAATGATACTCTCTGATTGTCATTCTTAACCATTTAGACTTTAATTATCACTTTCTAGAAATTAATATACTGAAAACCAGCACTGGAGCTAACTCTCTTACTAATGCTATCTAGAGAAACAGGCAAAGAAGGTGAATGAAATCCACAAACACAATCCAACCTAACCTCAGATGGTATCTGTACATTCTACCTTATAAAAATTGCCCTAGCACTGCTAACAACTAATAGATGAATTAGTGTTTCTCCTTACTCTTTTCTCTCTGTTAGCTCTTTATAGGAAGTTCATAAAATAATGACTAGGTCACGAGGCAGATAGGAGTCGGCTAAGAAAAAAAATGGATGGCAAAGGAGCCTTATATCTAGATGATTTCTTTATTGGATCAAAACTCTTCAAATATAAACCTGAATTTCCTCTCCCCTAGAATATTCATAAAAAGACACTGTCAGCTTCCTAAATAAAGAAGTGAGAATGTGATGTGTGGATAACTAACCCCAAATCAACTTTAAACCAGTCTCATTATAAAGGACAATATTAGATAGCTAAAGTTTATTTGCTAGGGAAGGAGATGACCAATAAGAACCAATAGTATCTAGTATATGAGCCCTTTATGAGATTAGGTTTTTAAACTTTGAAAACCAGAACTTACCTTAAAGTTTAATCTTACAATATAATATTGCACCTTCATACCTTTTTTCTCTCTAGCAATGAGGCCTCTATCCCTGGGCCTGACCTGAATATTTGTATTCATCTGTCAAAAGTAAATCAGATATTCCCTCTGGGAGCCTCCATTGATTTATTTACACCCTTATAAGTGGAATCACCTTATCAAGTAAACATTTCCACTGTACTTGTATTGATATGTGTGCATTCCTTCCCATGGGCTATTTGGAGAATGTGTGTCTTAATTTTCTTGGACATTGAGAGCCTTGTTATGTCTCTGACAACAGTATGTAGATAATAAATATTTGGTGTAGGATAATGTTTGGTTATCCTAAAAACTAAATAATAAATATTTGGTGTAGGATAATTTCCTTCTTCCTGGGTAATAAGACTGGATTTTTGTAAACTGCCCTTAGCGATAAATGGTTAACCCTGGATTATGATCACATTGCCTAAATGTAAGGTTTCTCCATAGGTCTGCATTCTTGATAAAAAGATAATATAATATTTTTTCTCCTTCCCATACTTTTCCCATAAAATCCAAATGACAGCTCCCAGAATAATAAGAATCTACCATTAAATGAATAAATTATAACAGTAAATGAGTTTTAAATTACCCATATAAAAATAAAAGATAACTTAGATGCTATATCCTAAATAAATCCAATGAAGAATATATAATTTTGTATTTTTCTAATACTGAACTATAATATTAACAATGATAATTTAATAAAACCTGGCATAAGTCCAGGTACTTATGAATTTAACTCACTCTCTAAATTTCTTGTCTGGAGGTAAGCATGAATCCCCAAAGCCTGGCCTTGTCAGCTTCCATCAGATATTGAAACCCAAGGTTTTTATTCTGTTACAGAATGGAAAATTCTGATAATTCTGAGACGATCTCTCCATTTAGCTAATTAGTCCTTTCTCTATCTTTCATGAGGCAAAAAAGGGAATATATATGCTATGAAGTTGAGTCTTGTTTTTTTTGAAAAAGTGGGATAAAAGATGCCAAATAGTATAACAATACTATGTAAGGAAACTTCCTCAGAGATTCTGAGAAAATGGTTACAGGAAGTGAAAAAAAAAATGTTTTTTGCATATCACAGTGCAACAAGAAGAGCAAAATCAAAACCATTTAAACCAACCACATGCTCAGTAAAATTAATGACAAGTTTTCTTCACAAACCTCAAAATTTGAATAGGAGAGGACCAAGGACTGAAGTTACAGAACCTGTGTGATAACAGCATCCAACAGGGGAAAGGAGAAGGTAAAATGGAGTGTCTGCTGCTGCTGCTAAGTCACTTCAGTTGTGTCCGACTCTGTGTGACCCCATAGATGGCAGCCCACCAAGTCTCCTCTGCCCCTGGGATTCTCCAGGTAAGAATAATGGAGTGGGTTGCCATTTCCTTCTCCAATGCATGAAAGTGAAAAGTGAAAGTGAAATCACTCAGTCGTGTCTGACTCTTCGCGACCCCATGGACTGTAGCCTACCAGGCCCCTCCATCCATGGGATTTTCCAGGCAAAAATGGAGTGTCTGATATACCCCAAAACATCAAACTGGAAAACTAAACCATGGAGAAGGAGGCTTTTGCATACTCCAAAAGCAAGCAAATATACGGAATCCATGGACAGGTTCTGGGGGCTGATGCAACCCGAATCCAATGAATTCTCAACACTATAAGCCAAAACTGCCTTCCAGGACAATTTTCTGCACTAAAAAGAAACTGGTGGGAAGAGTTTCCAAATTGCTCAAAATAAGAGGACTAGCAGTGAAGGAAAAAAAGGCCAGTAAACAAAGTTGGAAGGAAAACAGATCCAGTAAATTTCATGAATCTGCTAAATTTTTGACCACTCAAAGCAAACAAACAAAAGTAGAGAACCCTGGACCACAAAAATGAAATTAGCTAAAAACAAGCCTCAATCACACCTGCTTCTAAAAGTTCACAAAAATTGATTTCCTGGAGAAATAAGTGAAGAAAGAACTCAAATTCAAATCCCACAAAATGGTGCTAAGAGGAAAAGTAGATTAAAGAATAACATTTCCATAGATATGAAACTACAGAAGACAGACATGCATAAAAAAACAGATGAAAACTCCTATTTCAAAAATAAGTGGTTGGTCATTTCAGAAATGACAAAATATGAAAGAACGCATAAATAAAACACAGATAAAATACAAATGTTAAAGAATGAGAGAACCTATGTAAAAGATATGACTGTTTTAAATTTTATTACATTTTAACATTTTAACTCATGTTGGTGGAATATAGGGACTGTTTTCTGTGTTATATTGAATAGGGCAAATGTATAATTATGAAATATTCTGTTCTATCTCCAGTATCTTTGAAAAAGTGGATTTTTAGTATAAAATACAGCAGATATAGATGTAAGACAGAACTTAAGTAAATACCTTTAGTTCATAACATGAACTCAAGAAGTATTTCATCTTCAAAATAAAGGAAATAATAGCATATATTTCAAAATTCCACTCACTGAAATGGTCTAGCAGCTGTGGAACCCAGTAAGTTCAGTATCCATGAAGTTCTTCTTATGGCACCAAAGAGTCATTTCCACTAAAAGAAGCCAGGGATTTTTAGAGAGAAACAGCTGATTCTAAGTCTGGCAAAGAAAATGTATGAAATAAGCCTGAAACATCACACCATAGTGGATAACAGGAGGCTAACAAAGGCCACCAGAGTCTTGACTAAAGTGTTCACAGAACAAATTTAAAAAACACTACAACCAGGACAAGCTGAGCGTTGGTATAGGTGATAACTGAAAATGGTTAAAATATATCAAATTCATTTAAATCTATGATTTCATTATGATACAAAAATAGTCACATATAGTCAAAGATGCTAGGTAAACAACTCCTCGTTGTGAAAAATGGTAAATAAATGGCAAATAAGTATTTTTCTTGCCTTTTCTATTACATAATAGAGCAGTAGGTGATTAAATATCAGTTGGGGCAAAAATTTCTCCTTATAGTAGTACTCCCACAAGTAAATGAGAAAGGATAATAGAATTGGAAGTTTGCTTTTTTCTGTTTCCTAAATGATAATGAGTTTAAGCTTTGACCATCGATGTTAGCCAAGGACATAAAAAAGCTATAACCATACATTATGTGCCTCCTGAGAAAGAGCACGTCTTCTATGAAGGAGTCTTGCCAAAGACATGATTCTGATTAAGCCTTTGCATGCTATTCCCAATTTATGGGAAATTTAAGGACAGAGGAACATGTTAAACTTCACCACAAGGATGCAATTTAAGAGACATACTGGGAAATTCAGTAGAAAAGGTAACTCATTTCCTTACCAGTAAATTGCTGGGAAGAAAAAAAGAAAGCAATGAGAGAAGCTAGCTTAAAGAAGATTTAAAGGCATAAGTAAAAACAGGCTTGAACTTAATAGCTGGCCCACTCAGACTGCAAATCTAAAGGAAAGTAAGAAAAAAGATTATCATAGAAGTCTTTACAGAGTTTAATTTTACCAGAGTGAGGAGGATATAACCTGTGAAGCTCTTTGTAAGTCGCTGGCAAGTTTCTATTTCCTAACCTGGGTGGCTGTTTCAAAAGCATTTGCCTGATAACTAAATTGTACAATTTGTTTTACATGGTTTTCTGTATTTGGAAAAGGAAATGGTAACCCACTCCAGTATTCTTGCCTGGAGAATTCCATGGGCAGAGGAGCCTGATGGGCTACAGTTCATGGGGTTACAAAGAGTTGGACACAACTGAATGACTAATACTATATATATATATATACACACACACACACACACACACACACACACACACACACACACATATATGTTGCTGCTGCTGCTGCTAAGTCGCTTCAGTCATGTCCGACTCTGTGCGAACCCATAGATGGCAGCCCACCAGGCTCCACTGTCCCTGGGATTCTCCAGGCAAGAACACTGGAGTGGGTTGCCATTTCCTTCTCCAATGCATGAAAGTGAAAAGTGAAAGAGAAAGTCGCTCAGTCATGTCCGACCCTCAGCGACCCCATGGACTGCAGCCTACCAGGCTCCTCTGTCCATGGGATTTTCCAGGCAAGAGTACTGGAGTGGGGTGCCATTGCCTTCTCCGATATATATACACTATATGTACATAAAACAGATAACTAAGTACCTACTGTATAGCAGAGGGAAATCTACTCAATTCTCTATAATGACCTATATGGGGAGAGAATCTAAAAAAGAGTGGATATATGTATGTGTGTAACTGATTCACTTTGCTGTACTCCTGAAACTAACACAATATTATAAATCAATTATAGTCCATAATTTTTTTAAATTAACATTTAAAAAAGTTTTTAAAAATATCTATCATGCTGGGAAATTTAGGTTTCTTTTCATTATGGGATTTCACAGTCTCCAGATTGCAGTTTTTCCCAAAGTATGTTATATTCTACAGTGCATTCATAGGTGCTGAGAGAAAAGAGATTCATAATCAAATCCATTTTGAAAATATTGAGCTAAATAGTCCTAAAGAAAGATTTTTGTAACACTGTTATTAAGTCATCAAAATCTATTGTCTCCTTTCTTCCAGGGCACAGGAGTGGACCATATATCCAAGGTTTCTTTGCAGGTGGGTGTGACCAGGTAACTGAGCTCTGATAAATGAAAGGTAAATGGGAAGCTATGTGTGACACTCCACCTCTCACCCTAAAACCTCCCACATGTTTCCTCCATGCCCTTCACCCTCTCCAGGGAGCAGGGATGGTGATGAGTAGAATGGTTTTGAAAGCCAAGCTTGAAGATGGTAGACAGTCTAGTAGCCTGCATCCCAGGATGACTGTATGGAGCAGAGAGTATCCTTTCCCCACCAGCAAATCCTAGTTAGGACTGTTTGCTGGGAGAGAAATAACATTATATTCCATTTGATCAGCTACAATTTGGGGTTACTTGTATTTCCAAATTATCCATTATTATACTATACATTGGGCTTCCCAGGTGGCTCTAGTGGTAAAGAACCCACCTGCCAATGCAGGAAACATGAGAGACGTGAGTTCGATCCCTGGGTTGGGAAGATCTTCTGGAGGCGGGCACAGCAACCCACTCCAATATTCTTGCTTGGAGAATCCCATGGACAGAGAAGCCTGGAAGGCTGTAGTCCATAGGGTCACAAAGAGTTGGACACAACTGAAATGACTTAGCACATACTGTTGGACTGATGCACTTGAAATCTTGGCTTAAACTTGGTTGCGTCAATTAAACTTAATTTCCTCAGAGGCAAATTTAGTAAACACTTTTGTTTTATAGGGAGGATGAAATAACTATACTTCCTTATAAAACCCTAAGATGTTCTTGTAAAATGTAAATCTTTTGGGGAGACAAGGCATGAGCTCTTGGAAATTGATAGCATAAAAGCAAAATCCTCCCTGAGATGATGTTTTATTCATTGCTGCAGTGCCTTGCATTTAATGTATTCTCAAAAACTATTTATTTAAAGTGAATGGAGGGAATTCCCTGGTGGTCCAGTGGTTAGGGGGAGAAGGAAATGGCAACCGACTCCAGTATTCTTGTCAGGAGAATCTCGTGGGCAGGGAGCCTGGTGGGCTGCTGTCCTTGGGGCTGCACAGAGTCAGACACGACTGAAGCAACTTAGCAGGCATGCATGCATTGGAGAAAGAAATGGCAACCCACTCCAGTGTTCTTGCCTGGAGAATTCCAGGGACAGAGGAGCCTGGTGGGCTGCCATCTGTGGGGTCGCAGAGAGTCGGACAAGACTGAAGAAACTTAGCAGCAGCAGCAGCCAGTGGTTAGGACTCTGCTTTCACTACTGAGGGCCTGAGTCCAATCCCTTGTTAGAGAACTAAGATTCCACAAGCTGCATAGAATGGCAAAAAAAAAAAAATAAAAAAAAACACAAAAAACTTATAGAGGAATTCCTAAGGATAACAATTGATTCCTATAGATAATAAATTAATAATCTTGTAATGTATCAAGAACTTGCCATTCATTTATGTCTTTAAGTCTGCAAGTCCATGTTTCCCAAAATGTGTTAGCGCACAGTCCATATGGACTATGTTCTCAGTTTAGTGGGTCAAAATTAGCACTTTCTAAATTGATAAATCATAGCATGAGAAATATCTGTCATATATTCAGGGTGAAAATAATTTCATGGAACATTTCAGATATTTATATCTGTATCTATATATAGATCTTTCTCCTTCTATCTCTATATATGCATATATATGTCTCCATAAGTAAGTGACTATATTCATGATCATTTGTGATATAAAATGTATTTCTTACTATGTGCCATGGTCAAAAATATTTAGAAGCCACCAATCTAATAAAAATGGTTATCAAAATAGCTTTTCTATTAAATAGCCTGTCATGGTCATTATTGAAAAACTGTTTATTCCATGTGTTTCAGTTGTGTCTGACTCTGTGACCCCATGGACTGTAGCCTGCCAGGCTTCTCTGTCCATGCGGATTCTCCAGGCAAGAATACTGGAGTGACTTACCATGCCCTCCTCCAGAGTAGCTTCCCAACCCAGGTTTCCTGCCTTGCAGGCAGATTCTTTACCATCTGAGCCACCAAGGAGGCCATAGGCATGTGGTTTTTATTTTGCAAATATGAACTGTAACTTTTTTAAAGAGGTGAATGTTCATTATAGTTTTCTTTCCATAGTATTTTTTTATCATAAAAACTTTTTTTCTTCTTTAAACACAGGATTAATTTCAGGATAAAACAATTATTAAATTAAGTTTGTATCTAGAGAACCCACATTTATTGTATGGGATCAAATAACACAACACTGTTAAATCAACCATGCTCCATATGAAATTTTTAAAAAGCACAATATGATTCTTAAATGTAAATCTGTAAGCAAAAACTTAATTTCTTAAACATATCTTTCTCCACAGGAAACAGGCGGGGGTTGGGGGCGGGTGGTGGTTGGTGCTTGTGCTCTAGTTGGATAAATTATACCCAGCCAGAGGGGAGAGTGAAGGAAGTACCTAGGTTAACTCTTTATGTACTGGAAGAGCAATTCCATTCAGAGCACTCACTTTCACAAGGTTCTTTGTCACATAATAAAAAGTAGGATCAGCACTCAGAAACTGTTGTTCCTCATTTAGGCATAAGCTAATACTCTGTGATCTTAGCTCTAAGGTGGTGCTTCCACAGTAAGACACAAAGAACATTCCAGCACTTGTGATGTAATTTCTCTCATTTAACTATCTGGGCATTCTCTTGACCATAGCCAACCTCTTCTGCAGATGTACCCAATACCAGAGTAGTGGTTCTTCATGCCTGGTCCCAAGACTTGCAGCATCAGCATCACCTGGACACTTGCTAGAAATGCAATTTATAGATCCCACAAAAATCTCTGGGGGGAAATCCCCAACAACTACAGGGGTGGGGTTCAGCAACCTGTCTTTTAAGAAGCCCTTCAGGTGATTCTGATACACTCTGTAGTTTGAAAGTCCCTGTCCTCAAGCCAGCTTGAATTCTCTATGTACAAAATAACAGACTCCTCATTTTGCATACCCCAACATCTTTCTCTAATCTTTCCTATTTGTTAATGGCAACTCCGGCCATCCAGAGGCTCAGGTCAAAAATTCTGGAGTCATCTTTGATTCTTCTTTTCCTTACATCTTACAACCATACCTTGAGCAGATACTTTCAGCTCTAACTTCAAAGTAAAACCCATGTTCTAGCTGCTTCTCACCATCTGCACCAATTTTACCCTGGTCAAAGTCACCATCACTTTTCACTTGGATTATAACAAATGACCTCCTATCTGATTCTTCCCTTCCTATTCTAGAGATCATGTTCAATTCTGGGGCCAGAAGTATCCTTTTAAAATAATGGAAGTTAGGTCACATAACTCCTTTCCTCAATGGTTTCCCAACTTAGAATGAAAACCAAGTCCTTTGTGAGGGTCTACACAGTCCTCCACAGTCTGTTCTCATTGCTCATGAGTGCTTGAAGCCTTCTGCGCTCTTTGTTTACTGCTTCAGTCAGCACTTCACCCTCCTCGGTGTTCCTGGACAGCTCCGGGCCCTCCTCATCTCTGGGCTTTTGTTCTTGCTGTTCCCTCTGCCTGCACTCTTCTCCCTCCTGCACCTGTAGGATTTGCTCCCTTACTTTCTTCAGGCCCCTGCTCAAATTTGAGAGGACTTCTTTGACCAGGCTACATGAACATATCAGCAACTCCTCCACATCACTTTTTGTCTTTTTTTTCCCTCCATATCACTTACTACTAGCTGATATGCCATATAATAAGCCAGTGGTGTTTCTGTGTGTGTGTGTGTGTGTTTAATGGAGTATAACTGCTTTACAATGTTGTGTTAGTTTTTGCTGTACAATAACATGAGTCAGCTATGTATATACATATATCCCCTAACTCTGGAGCCTTTCCCCCACACTCCCCATCCACGCCTCTAATAACAGAGCCCCAAGCTGAGCTCGCTCTGCTATACAGCATCTTCCCGCCACCTATGCATTTTACAGCTGGTAGCGTATAAACGTCAGTGTACCCTCTCAGTTTGTCCCATGCTCTCCTTCCCACTGGCACCCACTGCATGTCCACAAGTGCATTCTCTATGTCTGTGTCTCTATTCCTGCCCTGCCAATAGGTTCATCAGTGCAATTTTTCTAGATTCCATATATATGTGTTAATATATGATATGTGTTTTTCTCTTTCTAACTTAAAGACTCTAGGTGCTGGTTACGTGTTTTGTTTGTTTTTAATTATCTCCCTCCCCTCTATTAGAATGTAAGTTCTGTGAGGGCTGGACTCCTAGAGGAAATCATAGAATGCTCTTTGACATAAACTGCAGCAGTATTTTGGCTCCATCTCCTTCTTAATCAAAGAAGATAAAAGCAAAAACAAACAAATGGGACATAATTAAACTTAAAACCTTTTGCAGAGCAAAGGAAATCATTGACAAAATGAAAAGACAACCTAGTGATTGGGAGAAAATATTTGCAAGTGATATGACCAATAGAGTAATCCCTTATATCCAACATATATAAACAGCTCATACAATTTACATCAAAAAATAAAAACCCATTTAAAAAATGGACAGAGGGACTGAATAGACATTTTCTAAAAAGAGGAAATCCAGATGGTCAACAGGCATATGAAAAGGAGTTCAACATCACTAATCATCACAGAAATGCAAATCAAAAACCACTAGATATTCTCATTGATTACTGATATTTCCAGTACCTGGAATATGCCCAGGTCCGTAAGAAATACTCAATAAACAGATTTCCACAAACAATGTACTAATGACAATCCAACTCCTGCAAGGGCACTCTAACATTCTCATTGGCTCAAATTAAAAAAGAAAAAACGTTGATCATATTTATCTCTTCAAGAGTTTGTGATATTTAATGAGTTAAATGGAACTAATGAATGCAAGCATTCTGGGTTTCTGGAAATTTCTGATTGTGAAAGTGCAGTGAACTCCTATTATTACTGTATTTTGCACAGGTCAAAAGATAGCATACAACAAAGAAATGTTTATGATGACATCATAGCAAACCTGATCAGAAATTAAAATACTGTAAACTAAATTACTGGTCAACCAAAAGGGCCACAGGTTGGATGCTTGGGTTCTACAATGATTTCTCTATTTATTCTGATACTTTACCCTATATTTGATGAGTCCAACAAGAACTGCAAGCCTACGTAAAGCAGAATAGCCTCTTATAGCTTCTGCTTTTCTTTTGAGAGATAAAATGGATAATAACAAGAGAGACTGAGACTATATTTTGGATGCATCCCTATCCCAGAAATAATAACAATCACCACCATTTTATACTGTGAACACACACCTAGCATTGTGGTGAACATTCTGTGAGGATTATCTCCCAAAGTACTTCAGTCTCCCAATAATCCAGGTGTGCGTTGAATATGTGTGCTTTTACAGATGATGAAACTGAATCTCAGAGAATGAAACAACCTTATAATAGGCACTCAAACCAGGATTTGAATCTGTGAGAGCTACTTTGCTCCTATCTTCAACTGATCTACTTGTAAAGTAGCAGTGCTTGTTGATCATGAGCAGTAAGTGTGGGGCCACCCAAGAGAAACAGGTCATGGTGGTGAGGTCTGACAGAATGTGCTCCACTGGAGAAGGGAATGGAAAACCACTTCAATATTCTTGCCTTGAGAACCCCATGAACAGTATGAAAAGGCAAAAGGATAGGACACTGAAAGATACACTCCCCAGGTTGGTAGGTGCCCAATATGCTACTGGAGATCAGTGGAGAAATAACTCCAGAAAGAATGAAGGGATGGAGCCAAAGGAAAAACAACACCCAGTTGTGGATGTGACCGGTGGTAGAAGCAAAGTCTGATGCTGTAAAGAGCAATATTGCATAGGAACCTAGAATGCTTGGACCATGAATCAAAGCAAATTGGAAGTGGTCAAACAGCAGATGGCAAGAGTGAACATCGACATTCTAGGAATCAGCGAACCAAGATGGACTGGAATTTAACTCAGAATTTAACTCAGATGACCATAATATCTACTACTGCGGGCAGGAATCCCTTGGAAGAAATGGAATAGCCATCATAGTCAACAAAAGAGTCCAAAATGCAGTACTTGGATGCAATCTCAAAAATGACAGAATGATCTCTGTTCGTTTCCAAGGCAAACCATTCAATATCACAGTAATCAAAGTCTATACCCCAACTAGTAACACTGAAGAAGCTGAAGTTGAAAGGTTCTGTGAAGACCTACAAGACCTTTTAGAACTAACACCCAAAAAAGATGTCCTTTTCATCATAGGGGACTGGAATGCAAAAGTAGGAAGTCAAGAAACACCTGGCCTTGGAGTACAGAATGAAGCAGGGCAAAAGCTAACAGAGTTTTGCCAAGAGAGCATACCGGTCATAGCAAACACCCTCTTCCAACAACACAGGAGAAGACTCTACACATGGACATCACCAGATGGTCAACACCGAAATCAGATTGATTATATTCTTTGCAGCAAAAGATGCAGAAGCTCTATACAGTCAGCAAAAACAAGACCAGAGCTGACTGTGGCTCAGATCATGAACTCTTCATTGCCAAATTCAGACTTAAATTGAAGAAAGTGGGGAAAACCACTAGACCATTCAGGTATAGCCTAAGTCAAATCCATTTTGATTATACAGTGGAAGTGAGAAATAGATTTAAGAGACTAGATCTGATAGACAGAGTGCCTGATGAACTATGGAATGAGGTTTGTGTCATTGTACAGGAGACAGGGATCAAGACCATCCCCATGGAAGAGAAATGCAAAAAAGTAAAATGGCTGTCTGGGGAGGCCTTACAAATAGCTGTGAAAAGAGGAGAAGCGAAAAGCAAAGGAGAAAAGGAAAGATATACACATTTGAATGCAGAGTTCCAAAGAAGAGCAAGGAGAGATAAGAAAGCCTTTCTCAGTGATCAATGCAAAGAAATAGAGGAAAACAACAAATTGGGAAAGACTAGAGATCCCAGGGATGGGAGAGCCTGGTGGACTGCAGTCTATGGGGTCTCACAGAGTTGGACACGGCTGAAGTGACTTAGCAGCAGCAGCAGCAGCAGCAGAGATCTCCTCAAGAATATTAGAGATACCAAGGGAACATTTCATGCAAAGATGGGCTCAATAAAGGACAGATATGGTATGGACCTAACAGAAGTAGAAGATATTAAGAAGAGGTGGTAAGAATACACAGAAGAACTGTACAAAAAAGATCTTCACGACCAAGATAACCACAGTGGTGTGATCACTCACCTAGAGCCAGACATCCTGGAATGTGAAGTCAAGTGGGCCTTAGGAAGCATCAGTATGAAAAAAGCTATTGGAGGTGATGGAACTCCAGCTGAACTATTTCAAATCCTGAAAGATGATGCTGTGAAAGTGCTGCACTCAATATGCCAGCAAATTTGGAAAAGTCAGCAGTGGCCACAGGACTGGAAAAGGTCAGTTTTCATTCCAATCCCAAAGGAAGGCAATGCCAAAGAATGCTCAAACTACCGCACAATTGCACTCATCTCACATGCTAGTAAAGTAATGCTCAAAATTCTCCAAGCCAGGCTTCAGCAATATGTGAACTGTGAACTTCCAGATGTTCAAGCTGGTTTTAGAAAAGGCAGAGGAACCAGAGATCAAATTGCCAATATCTGCTGGATCATGGAAAAAGCAAGAGAGTTCCAGAAAAACATCTATTTCTGCTTTATTGACTATGCCAAAGCTTTTGACTGTGTGGATTGCAATAAACTGTGGAAAATTCTGAAAGAGATGAGAATACCAAACCACCTGACCTGCCTCTTGAGAAACGTGTATGCAGGTCAGGAAGCAACAGTTGGAACTGGACATGGAACAACAGACTGGTTCCAAATAGGAAAAGGAGTTCTTCAAGGCTGTATATTGTCACCCGCTTATTTAACTTCTACGCAGAGTACATCATGAGAAACACTGGGTTGGATGAAGCACAAGCTGGAATCAAGATTGCCGGGAGAAATATCAGTAAACTCAGATGTGCAGATGACACCACCCTTATGGAAGAAAGTGAAGAAGAACTAAAGAGCCTCTTGATGAAAGTGAAAGAGGAGAGTAGAAAAGTTGGCTTAAAGCTCAACATTCAGAAAACTAAGATCATGGCATCTGGTCCCATCACTTCATGGCAAGTAGATGGGGAAACAGTGGAAACAGTGGCTAACTTTATTTTTGGGGGCTCCAAAATCACTGCAGATGGTAACTTCAGCCATGAAATCAAAAGACACTTACTCCTTGGAGGGAAAGTTATAACCAACCTAGAGCATATTAAAAAGCAGAGACATTACTTTGTCAACAAAGGTCCATCTAGTCAAGGCTATGGTTTTTCCAGTAGTCATCTATGGATGTGAGAGTTGGATCATAAAAAAAGCTGAGTGCTGAAGAATTGATGCTTTTGAACTGTGGTGTTGGAGAAGACTCTTGAGAGTCCCTTGGACTGCAGAGAGATCCAACCAGTCCATCCTAAATGAGATCAATCCTGGGTGTTTATTGGAAGGACTGATGTTGAAGCTGAAACTCCAATACTTTGGCCACCTGATGCAAAGAGCTGACCCATTTGAACAGACCCTGATGCTGGGAAAGATTGAAGGCAGGAGAAGGGGACGACAGAGGATGAGATGGTTGGATGGCATCACCGACTCTATGGACATGAGTTTGTGTAAACTCTGGGAGTTGGTGATGGACAGCGAGGCCCTGCGTGCTGTAGTTCATGGGGTCTCAAAGAGTCGGATATGACTGAGTTGCTAAACTGTGGACCATTTTGAGGTAGGGACAGTGGGTAACACAGTGCATCACAGAGCTTCTCTGAGATTATGGTTATTGTGACTGCTATTTATTTTGACCTGGAAAACATTTAGAATGGACAATGGTAATTAGAGATGGAAAGGAGAGACAGAACAGACATAAGGAATTACAGTTCATGTGTGCATGTGTCGTAAGTTGCTTCAGACATATCTGACTTTATGCGACCCCATGGACTGTATCCCACAGGCTCATGGGATTCTCCAGACAAGAATACTGGAATGGGTTGCCATGCCCTCCTCCAGCGGATCTTCCTGATCTAGGGATTGAAACCGTGTCTCTTATGTCTCCTGCGTTGGCAAGCATGTTCTTTACCACTAACGCCACCTGGGAAGCATTATTATAGCTGAGAAGCCTCCCAAAAAGCAAGGTAAATCACAGACTGCAGAATGGGAGAGTCAAGTGAGGGACAGATCTATGACTAAGGCTTCCTGCCTTCCTTGGAGGAGCCCATGGTTCATGAAAGATGTTCCTAGTCTAGGGGCTCTCTCGTCAGATTTAGGGAGTTAACTGGAAAGAGTGACAGACACATGTCTCAGTATAATGGGACTGCCAAGAGTAGGGTAGAACATATGATATCATTGGATGTATAAGCCCCAGTAAGGATTTGCTGGCCTATTGCTAAGAGCATGTTAGGATGACACAAAAATAGCAGGAGATTTTTGCTTAGCCAAGATATTTGTGTAAAGATTTTGTAATGGTCAGAGATAACTACACCTAGTCCCTTTGCTTGATATTTTATGACACTGACAATTTGTGAAGGTACTTATTTATCATCCAATCAAAGGCCTTAGAACATATGAGTGATGTATGGCACATCCAATTGGAGAATCTGAGGCTGTCACCTGTTTATATCATTGTTGGAGCTTGGAAATGAAGAAGGGAGAATGGTCCAAACACAAGTCAAAATACTTTCAGAGTCATGAAAGACAAAGAAAGTTGAAAGACACTTAAGTGTTGTGACTACTGAATGCAATGTGGTCTGGAGCCTGTAATGAAAGGAATATAAATACTATCAAGGGCATTATTTGGGCCATTGAGAACAATGGAATATGACCTAGATATTATCTAGAGATTACTATTGCATCAGTGTTATACTCCTGAATTGCTTGACTATTCTGTGATTGTGCTAGAAAATGTATTTAGGAAATGCATGCCAAATTAACAATATTATGGGGTAGAGGGGTATTATACCTTCAACATATCTTCAAATGGTTCAGAAATAATAATAGTGTATGTATGTATACATACATATAACACTATTTTTTCATATGTGTATATATGTGTGTGCAGGGGAACAGAGAAAGTTAATAAAACATAGGTGGCTAACTTAAAAACTGATGTGAATTTCCCTTAAATTTAAAATATTTCTAAATAATTCTTTTTAAGTAAGAGAGAATCATAAATGACACTGGCGCACAATGTTCAGGGGCCACCAATGAATGACATACATAAAGCCCACTTCAGGGAATTCCTTAGTGGTCCAGTGGTTAAGGTTCCACACTCTCATTACTGAGAGCCCAAGTCTGGTCCCTGGTCAGGGAACTAAGACCACAGAAGCCACATGACATGGCCAAATCAATCAATCAATCAAAAAATAAAGTCCACTTCATAACCATCTCTAAGGCACCCAGAGGTGGCAACTCCTATTTGAATTGAGGGCAGATAAACTCCTAATCTCAATCACTCTCCTTTTCCTTTCTTTCCTTTTCTCCTTCTCAAAAATTTTCCATGTGATGCTCATCTCTCTTTACTCTTAAACCCCAACCATTCAAATAAAAAGAAGACGAGTCAGAATAAGCAATAAACTGCACTGGGGCTCCTGGCCTGTAATAAGCCCCAGGTTGCTGTCTGGAATGAAAATACCAGGACAAAAAGATTTGGTCTCTGCCAACAGTATAGGGTTCCAGAAGACTAAATGGGAGTCAGTTCTGTGATATTTTAGTTTTATTGTTTGTGATCCATTCCATTTTCAGTCCCCACAATAAACCAAAGAACAAAGGTTCATCATTGCATCTAAAATGTGTCTGGGATTGCACTCTTCATTTGTGCCTTTCCTCTCCCATCAATGAGTATTGGACCTCTTTCCTCTTATACTTGGGTAACCAAAGTTATTTGGTTTACTAGAGGAAATGGTGTTATTAAGTTCTGGACATGGGGCTAACACTTAGAGGGCGTCCACATGGGATTCTGATCTGGGTTTGTTCTTTCTAGTCACACATTGCTCAAGGCTTTCCACTCACACTGAATCTTTTCTTCCTCCCCTCCCTCCATCTTTTCCCTTCACTCCTCTACTCTCTTTTGCCTACTGCTGCTGCTGCTAAGTTGCTTCAGTCATGTCCGACTCTGTGTGACCCCAGAGATGGCAGCCCACCAGGCTCCCCCGTCCCTGGGATTCTCCAGGCAAGAACACTGGAGTGTGTTGCCATTTCCTTCTCCAATGCAGGAAAGTGAAAAGTGAAAGTGAAGTCGCTCAGTCGTGTCCGACTCCTAGTGACCCCATGGACTGCAGCCTACCGGGCTCCTCCGTCCATGGGATTTTCCAGGCAAGAGTACTCACCCTTACTCATCTCTGAGGTTTCTTATGAATAGTCTCTCCTTGGAAAACTACTCCAATTCTTCCTGGGTTTAGAAAATGTGCCATCATATGCTCTCATGACACCTTTTACTTTTTTCTCTATTAACATCTTCTACTCTTTTGAAATTGATTAGGGATTTTCTGTGTTCCCCATTAGACTGCAGATTCCATGAGGACAAGGACTCTTCATTGCCATAATCCCAATGCCTACCACAGTATTCGGCACAGAGAAAGCATTTAATATTGGAATTCATGTAATATTCACAATTCATTTTGTACTTCTATTCTAGACACTGTGCTAAATGATTTACACATATCAGTCCTTACTCTAACTTCTTAGATGTGCACTACTGTTCCAACTATTTAACTTACTGGGGTTAAATAAGTTTCCTGAAGTACCAATCTTAAGAAGGGAAACACAAAGGAAGGAAAACACAGTGAATCTGGACTGTTTCTAAATCTCAGACTTATTCCCTATAATTGTTCATATAGCACTGCTATGCACCTCACACGTGCCTTTCCACATGGAAATTAGGAACTCAAAACTAAGACATGCAACCAAATTGAATTTTATCTGGGCATCTCCTGGAACTGGAAAAAAAAAAAATCTAGGGGAAGGGACTATGGCCTCCACAAAATCTGTAATTATAAATGAATTTTAAGGTAAAAACATCAGTATTTCTATTACAAGTACTATCTTTTTCTCTGTTTCTATCATATAATGAACGTGGTATTTTAAAACTTATAAAAAATACTACAAATATGAAAAACTAATGAATACTAATAGGATATGATAAATCTAATACAGTTAAACACATTTCATCCTTAAGAATTATTCATCGGGCTTTTTCAAGGCATATGTATATTATAACCAAAATGGAAAGAAAGTTAAGACTTGGAGAGGAATACATAAATTTATAAAAGCTGAATTGTATATAGAAATCAGCAAGAGGTCTCTCTGTCCATTAAGACCCATCAGACACACCATTTTATGGAGAGGTTCCCTGGCAATCAATGCTGTAGTGTACCATGTGAAAGAAAGTGAAAGTGTTAGTCACTCAGTCATGTCTGACTCTTTGCAATCCCATGGACTGTAGCCTCTGTCCATGGAATTCTCCAAGCAAAAATACTGGAGTGGATTGCCATTCCCTCCTCCTGGGGATCTTCCCAACCCAGGGGTCAAACCCAGGTCTCCCACACTGCAGGCAGATTTTTTACCATCTGAGCCATCAGGGAAGCCCTGATGCACCATAGGGGAAATTACTTTTCTGCATTTTTTTCCCCATATAACCAACCTGGGGGATTGAAATGATGCAAAGAAGGACTTGTAGAATAATCTTCATGTACTATAAACATATGTTTAAAATTCAAAGTGAAAACATGGCCTTTTCTTCTTGGACATGAAATATACATTTGAGATGGAATAAAAATCACACGTAAAATGGAATATAGATCACAAACCTGAATTCAAAACCATTAATACATGGTTTGGTACTAAAGCTAATAAAAGCCATCATAATAATGAAATATCATTGATAGTGAAGACAACTTAGATCAATGAAAAATTGAGTCATTTTAAAAATTAAATTTTATATTTAATTATTTTAAAAAGTTGGAATAGTCACTCTTTTCATACTTTTTGAAGAAAACTGTACTTACTTTTGGAAAGCTATGAGCAATTAAAAGCATTTATTACAAGTGAATTTGGGTTCTGCCTCTTTTAAATTTTTCATTATTATTAATTTTTCATGATTTGTAATCCCAATAAAAATCACATTTGTTATTCCAGAAAGCAATTATCATACTCACTTCTACAGACTAAACTGTTTCAAAATGTGTTGGCAAGCTGTCAAAGTGACACAACACAAAAAGCAGAACAGAAACCAGAATCTCAATATTCCCTCTTTATCTTCCTAAATGTCAAGAATTGCATCCAGTACTATATTTTAAAAAAATTTCCTAATATCAACATATTCATTTATTAAACAAATCACTTTCATCAATTACTATCTTTATATATCTATTTTATGAATAATGTTTGACCAATATTCATTTAGTACCAAGATCACTAATTTTTTTATTCTAACAGTAGCTAACTAGTCATTTGCCCATTTTAAATTGACTGAATGACTAAAATCTTCCAAGTACACTGTTCAATGATCTGGGTGCTGCTATGTCAAAACAATCCTATAAAGACAGAAATTTTGAGATCCTACGTTATCATATTGTGATTAAGCAGCAGACATTGTCAGAAGTCAAATCTAAAGTTATTGCCTCCAAAAATAAATAAATGTGATTTTCTTTTCTGTGTCTTTGCTTCTTCAGTCATTGATTTACCCTATGTATAATTCGCAGTGGGCTTCCCTGGTGGCTCAGATGGTAAAAATTCCACCTACAATGTGGGAGACCTGGGTTCAATCCCTGGGTCGGGAAGATCCCATGGAGAAGGGAAGGGCAATCCACTCCAGTATTCTTGCCTGGAGAATTCCATGGACAGAGGAGCTTTGTGAGCTACAGTCCAGGGGATCACAAAGAGCTGCACACAACTAAGAAACTAACACATAATTCATAGTGAAGTCAAGACTGAGACAAGCTTGAGAGCACTTTGAAGAACAAAAGACATTCTACAAAGTAGCACTGTCCAAATTGCAACTGGGCAGCGCTCGGTGAGGGGGGAGTTCTGGCTGATCTGTACTGTGAGACAGTGGCTCAGCAAAGTATCATCTAAATGAAAACCAAGAGCTATCAAGACCCAACTCTTCACCAATTACCCAAAGGTTGGAGCCACACAATCAAGTGTCATCAGAAACAAACTGAAAATTTGTGGAGCACAAAACAGATGACAGTCAGATCCTGGACTTTGAGTCAGTGCATGTTAGGAAGGCTGATATCTGCTGAAGCAGTCTTTCAGGACAGTGAATGCACATGCATGGCACCAATAGAATGCCCCATTGCAAGCAATCTCTGAACTTCCCAGACTCAGAAATAAACAACACTTTAAAATGATAATTTGCAGTGTATTTATTCCCTTAAGAAGCAAGGTATGTTCTCTTATTCTGGAGGTCCATGTGACAGATAGCGCCAAAGGAAAGCAACAGAAGTAAATGTGAGAGACGGTGGGTCATTGCAAGTTTGGAAACTCAAGCATGGTTAATGGAGTCAAAATCTCAGAACAGTCTAATGAATAGACATGATGAATTTTCATAAGAGCAGAACAACCTGTGATAGTTTTGAATAAGTCAAGCTGAAAGAACACAGATCCTGGCTTTTGAAGTAGGCTCAATGTAAAATTCGGACATTTGCAACCTCAGGTATTATAATTATTCCTAGTTATTTTACTTCTGTATCTTTCACTTTCCTCCCTAATAAAAGGGAGCCAATAATGGTATGAGTATTAAATAATATAATGCATATAAAATGCCTAGCACAGAGATATTTAGAAGGTTGGTTCCAAGGTTATAACTAAAATAAATGGTCTGTATGGTTTCCAAAGCTCAGTGCTCATTTTACTTCTGGTGAGCCCTAAATTCTAATAGAATTGATGGAGTTCAGGGTAGACAAAATGTGTCTGCATTGGTTCCCATATGATAATGTATGTGGAGGGATGTGGGAGGAAGGAAGGAGGAGGAAGAGGGGAAAAGACAGAGCACAAAGGAAGTTTAAAGGCATTGGAAGATGGTTAGTCCCTGTGACTACAAGCTTGCAGGGCATTCCTGAGTCTTCTGAGAAGGATGGCTTGGTAGGGAAAGGGCAGAAGGAGACATGAGTGATGACCCAGCTATGAACAGTGAGCCACTCCATATACTTCTAGTGGATTCCTTCTTGTTAGATATTAAATCATCTAGCTTCTATTAATATGCTTTATAAAAGCATTCAAAATGAATTTCTTTGTGCTACATGTTTGTCGATATCATATGAGGAGGGAGGGAAAAAAAAAAAAACAAGAGAAAAATCTCTAAGGTTTTCTTTGGAGGCTTACAAATCATTGAATTATGAGTTACACTGATATTTACAAGCTTGGCCTAGATACAGTATAGTAATCTATAAATGCTGTTCAAGTGATTTATGGCACAACTGTTCTAACACATTAACAATAGCAGGAAATGTATTTAATTTATTCTCAGGGAGGCACATTTACATTATTCACAACAAGCCATTTATAGGGAAATGTGCAACCCTTAAACTAAAGTGAATGCATCTCTAGTGGGTTTTGAACAGTTTTAACTGTCTAATAAATGCTTGTCTCCTAACTTAATGTACAGCCAATGTAAATGTTCACTAGCTATCCTGTAAGCGTGTTATTCTGTGAGTTAATGAACATCTCTGGAATGCATGGCAGAATCTGTAGTCTGACAAAGTTTTCTGAGTCCTGAATGACAAAGAGCCTCCTTTCCTTGCTGAAATTTTCTAAGGTGTGAAAAAAAATCACCTTTTATTCCTGATCCTATATCCTAGATGTTTCAGATGTAGCAGAGTGATGTAGTTCAAGATTCTGAAGATCTCTAAGCATATTTGGCAATTGTCTGGAAAATGTACCACCTGCCAGGCTACTATGGCATCAGACCAATTTGCATTCTACCTGCACCAAGACAAAACTGTTTGGGGCTTTTCTGAGTTCTTTGTCAAATAACCACATGTATAAGGCTTGGAGACTTAGCTGAAGAAGAAACAGAGAAAAGAAGAAATTGGGAGTGAGGAAGAGACAAGAGAGAGACATGAGAGAGAGAGAGATTGAGTGACAGATGCAGGAAAAGGAAGCCCTATGCTACTTCATGGGAAATAGATGGGGAAACAGTGGAAACAATGTCAGACTTTATTTTTCTGGGCTCCAAAATCACCACAGATGGTGACTGCAGCCATGAAATTAAAAGACGCTTACTCCTTGGAAGGAAAGTTATGACCAACCTAGATGGCATATTCAAAAGCAGAGACATTACCTTGCCAACAATGGTTCGTCTAGTCAAGGCTATGGTTTTTCCTGTGGTCATGTATGGATGTGAGAGTTGGACTGTGAAGAAGGCTGAGCGCCGAAGAATTGATGCTTTTGAAGTGTGGTGTTGGAGAAGACTCTTGAGAGTCCCTTGGACTGCAAGGAGATCCAACCAGTCCATTCTGAAGGAGATCAGCCCTGGGATTTCTTTGGAAGGAATGATGCTAAAGCTGAATCTCCAGTAGTTTGGCCACCTCATGCGAAGAGTTGACTCGTTGGAAAAGACTCTGATGCTGGGAGGGACTGGGGGCAAGAGGAGAAGGGGACGACAGAGGATGAGATGGCTGCATGGCATCACTGACTCGATGGATGTGAGTCTGAGTGAACTCCGGGAGTTGGTGATGGACAGGGAGGCCTGGAGTGCTGCGATTCATGGGGTCGCAAAGAGTCGGACACGACTGAGTGACTGATCTGATCTGATCTGATGCTAAATCATCATATGTCCTATTGTTTATTCCTCAGGAACCCCTTGAGGTAGAGTTACCTAAATAACTTTTTATAGATATAAAATGCAAGGACTACATTACTAGATATAGATAATTACAATTGAATAGTCAGTGTCTTACCAATAAACCTTGTAGCCCTGCTTTAAGGTAATTAACCTATAACCGCCAAAACTGTGTATCCTTTATAAATTTCAAATTAGAAAACTCACTGAAAAGAACATTGATCTTTTACAAGTTTAGATGGCTAAGTTTTACAAAATGGAAGTATATTGTGTGTTTGGATCATAATATATTTATTTGCCATTTGTGTCTTTATGATGCTTGCAATTGCTTGAACTTTTGATTTTCTGTCTCTTGGCCACTGATCAAGACAATCCTTGTCATTTATACAAAGGGGAAAGTGAACTACAAGCCAACTCTTTTTATGATTCCCAGATAAATTATATTGCAGCCAGGAGATAACTACAAACAAGCACCGTCTTTTGTAAAACAACAGTTGCTTTCTCCCACATTTGCACATTAAATCTTCTTGAATTAGTAAATGACTTTGACAGCTCAAACAGCTGATGCATTTTGAATACAAAGACATCTGTTTTCAAGCCCTAAAGGACCATGCCCTGAGGCCTGATGGACATCTGAGAGTTCTAAAGTCTAAGATTGTTTTAAAGTCAGAGAACTATAGCTCAGTTTTATAGGTGTTTGATAATACAGGCAGAATTCCATTATTCTAAATGCCATTATGATAAAGATTGTGTCCAACAATCTATTTTATTTCCCTGACTCACTCAATTGTCCATGACAACAGTAAAATTTGTTGTATTATTTACAATGGTGTTCTATTACAAAAAGTTGCTCAACTAAAATTTCAGCCCATTTCTTTCAAACTAAGGGTCATTCACAATGAGAATAAGGTAAGTGTAAGGGTGTACTATATGAACAAAGTAATTCTCAGTCCTACTTCTTTTGAAAAGTCAAAGTCTGAGTTGCAGAAGAGCAGAAAAAGGGCAGAAAACTCTTTATTAATGAAGATTAAAGTGTATATTGTGGTTTATTAAAAATAGGCCTAAGATTTCACTAACCCCTTAATAGAGGAAATAATCAGAATAAGTTAATTTTTGAAAACTGACTAGACCATAATTAGCTGTTGTACTCTAGGATAACTAGTTAGCCTTGTATTTGCATACACAATATGACTTTGATCATATCTGTCCCTGGTTCCCATGGTATGGTTGTGAGATCATATATGTGAAGGTATGCAATTATAATGTTACTGTGGTTTCCACAGCACTCATCAACACTTTCTGAAGAACTAGCTTTATTCTGTATTTGATAGTTTTCTTTGGTGACTTTGTGTGTTTGTGTATGTGTGTGTACATGTAGGAGGATCAGAGAGAAAATGCATATATATTGTATAATAAAATTTACCCTTTTTTCTAGCTTCCATATATCTAACTTTTTCAAAGTTGTGCAAAGATTTACTCTTAAATTACCACTAACATTAGCTACTTCCAATTTACTAATATCCATTCTAACAAAATTTTAAAACCACACATTACCTCATACCCATGAACTTAGAACCTGTACTACCAGAAATACTATTTACAAAATGTTCTTTGTGTATGAAATACCATAAAATAACTTAAATATTTACAAAAGTGATGACCAAATATTACATTCTTATATTCTATTGTTTCTATGGCAATACACATGTAGCATCTCTGAAATTTATACATACTCATCTTGCTCTCATTATCTCATTTCAAACTTTTATAAAGAACGTCAAGTATATAGTAATGGAGGAGTAAATGTACTGATCAATCCACTGTTACTGGACCATAGAAAATACCACACAGTACTACCAATTATGAAGAGAAAGAAAGGATAAAGTTCCCTAAATAACCTAAAAACAAAACAAAACAAAAACAAAACCAGAAGTATCATATGATCCAGCAATTCCACTCCTGTGCACATATCTGGAGAAAACCATAATTTGAAAAGATAACATGCAACTCTATGTTTATAACAGCACTATTCACAATAGCCAAGACATGGAACCAATCTAAATATTCACTGACAGATAAATAGATAAAAAGATGTGGTACATACATGCAATGGAATATTATTCAGCCTTAAAAAGGATGAAGTACTCCCATTTGCAGCAACATGGATGGAGCTAGAGTTCATCATACTAAGTAAAGAGCTGGACAGAGACAAATATCATATGATATCACACATAAGTGGCATCTAATTTAAAAAGATGCAAATAAACTTATTTACAAAAATTACAGGCATCAAAAACAAACTTATGTTTACCAAAGGGGGAACATGGTTATGGAGGAATAAATGAGTAGCTTGGGATTCACACACAACATGCATATAAAATAGATAACCAATGATAACCTACTGTATAGCACATGGAACTCTAATCAATATTCTGTGATAAGTTATATGAGAAAAAAATCTGAAAAAGAATGAATATATGTATATGTATAATTGGATCACTTTGCTCTACACCTGAAACACAACATTGGAAATCAATTATACTCCAATAAAATTAAAAAAAAATACAATAGAGGAAGAAGAAGCATAGGAAGAGGAAAAAGAAGGGAAGAGAAGGAGAAAGAAGGAGGGAGGGGAGAAATCAGAGGAGGAGGAGGATGGGAGGAGCACTAGGAGGAACAGAGGAAAGGCGGATGGAGATGGATTGGGAGAGATCAAGGAGAGAGAGAAGAAAAAGGAGAGAGAAGGAAGAAAAGTAAAAGAAACTATACATATTAGAAATTCAGAACACAACTCAACTAGCACATTAACTCAGCTTGAGTGTATTTGGATCAATTTGAGTGAAGTCAGTTAATTTTATTTTGTGAGGTGAAAGTTGCTCAGTCACGTCTGACTCATTGCGACCCCATGGACTATACAGTCCATGGAATTCTCCAGGCCAGAATACTGGAGTGGGTAGCCTTTCCTTTCTCCAGGGGATCTTTTCAACCCAGGGATCGAACCCAGGTCTCCCACATTCAGGTGGCTTCTTTACCCGCTGAACCACAAAGGAAGCCCAAGAATACTGGGGTGGGTAGACTATTCCTTCTACCGGATCTTCCCGACCCAGGGATCGAACCAGAGTCTCCTGCATTGCAGGTGGATTCTTTACCAAGTGGGCTATCAGTGAAGCCCAAGATAAATATGAGTTGAGATATAGCTGGGAACTGTTTGATATCTGATCTGAGTATGTTTGACTATGATGGTAAGATTTTGGTTTCAGGAGGTTTACCTGCTCATCTGAGCAATCAGAAAATGATGTTTGAACACACTGTTAAATGAAGTGCAATTAAAGGAATATTTTTAATGAAAGTTTTTAGGAAATGTGCTGTTTTCAAAACACATGCTAATTCTATATGCCGGCAACTTAAAAATAATTTCTTAATCTGCCATTCAAAACCTCTGTTCTCTGCTCCGGTTTAGAAGAATCCCTGAAGTTTGAAAATAGCTACATTGTACTTCAGGTAAGATACATTCTGCCCTATCCATGGAATATGCTATATCATACAGTATGCATTCATGCTTTTTGTTTGTGTTTAATGACTAACTATTGTCTTTCTCCACTTCTTGGGTTTACAGTGATCTTATGACGCTACGTGAAAGGATTAATTTCTCAGTTGTGTCCGACTCTTTGTGATTTCATCGACTGTAGCCCACCAGGCTCCTCTGTCCATGGGATTCTCAAGGCAAGAATACTGGAGTGGGTAGCCAATCCCTTATCCTGGGGATCTTCCCGACCCAGGGATTGCATCTGGGTCTCTTACATTGCAGGCAGATTCTTTACTGCCTGAGCCACCAGGGAAGCCTGTGTGACACTACAATAAGATTTAAAGACTGAAATATATTTGACTATGGACTGAGGTTCATGACATTGTAAAGGAGACAGGGATCAAGACCATCCCCATGGAAAAGAAAAGCAAAATGGCTGTCTGGGGAGGCCTTACAAATAGCTGTGAAAAGAAGAGAAGTGAAAAGCAAAGGAGAAAAGGAAAGATATAAAGATCTGAATGCAGAGTTCCAAAGAATAGCAAGAAGAGATAAGAAAGCCTTCTTCAGAGATCAATGCAAAGAAATAGAGGAAAACAACAGAATGAGAAAGACTAGGGATCTCTTCAAGAGAATCAGAGATACTAAAGGAACATTTCATGCAAAGATGGGCTCGATAAAGGACAGAAATGGTATGGACCTAACAGAAGCAGAAGATATTAAGAAGAGATGGCAAGAATACATAGAAGAACTGTACAAAAAAGATCTTCATGACCAAGATAACCACAGTGGTGTGATCACTCACCTAGAGCTGGACATCCTGGAATGTGAAGTCAAGTGGGCCTTAGGAAGCATCACTATGAACAAAGCTAGTGGAGGTGATGGAATTCCAGTTGAGCTATTCCAAATCCTGAAAGATGATGCTGTAAAGGTGCTGCACTCAATATGCCAGCAAATTTGGAAAACTCAGCAGTGGCCACAGGACTGGAAAAGGTCAGTTTTCATTCCAATCCCAAAGAAAGGCAATGCCAAAGAATGCTCAAACTACCACACAATTGAACTCATCTCACATGATAGTAAAGTAATGCTCAAAATTCTCCAAGCCAGGCTTCAGCAATATGTGAACTGTGAACTTCCTGATGTTCAAGCTGGTTTTAGAAAAGGCAGAGGAACCAGAGATCAAATTGCCAACATCCGCTGGATCATGGAAAAAGCAAGAGAGTTCCAGAAAAGCATCTATTTCTGCTTTATTGACTATGCCAAAGCCTTTGACTGTGTGGATCACAATAAACTGTGGAAAATTCTGAAAGAGATGGGAATACCAGACCACCTGACCTGCCTCTTGAGAAATTTGTATGCAGGTCAGGAAACAACAGTTAGAACTGGACGTGGAACAAAAACTGGTTCCAAATAGGAAAAGGAGTTCGTCAAGGCTGTATATTGTCACCCTGTTTATTTAACTTATATGTGAGTAGATCATGAGAAATGCTGGACTGGAAGAAACACAAGCTGGAATCAAGATTGCCAGGAGAAATATCAATAACCTCAGATACGCAGAAGACACCAACCTTATGGCAGAAAGTGAAGAGGAACTAAAAAGCCTCTTGATAAAAGTGAAAGTGGAGAGTGAAAAAGTTGGCTTAGAGCTCAACATTCAGAAAACGAAGATCATGGCATCCAGTCCCATCACTTCATGGGAAATAGATGGGGAAACAGTGTCAGACTTTATTTTTCTGGGCTCCAAAATCAGTACAGATGGTGACTGCAGCCATGAAATTAAAAGATGCTTACTCCTTGGGAGAAAAGTTATAACCAACCTAGATAGCATATTCAAAAGCAGAGACATTACCTTGCCAACAGAGGTTCGTCTAGGGTTTTTCCTGTGGTCATGTATGGATGTGAGAATTGGACTGTGAAGAAGGCTGAGCACCAAAGAGCTGATGCTTTTGAACTGTGGTGTTGGAGAAGACTCTTGAGAGTCTCTTGGAATGCAAGGAGATCCAACCAGTCCATTCTGAAGGAGATCAGCCCTGGGATTTCTTTGGAAGGAATGATGCTAAAGCTGAAACTCCAGTCCTTTGGCCACCTCATGCGAAGAGTTGACTCATTGGAAAAGACTCTGATGCTGGGAGGGATTGTGGGCAAGAGGAGAAGGGGACGACAGAGGATGAGATGGCTGGATGGCATCACTGACTCGATGGATGTGAGTGTGAGTGAACTCCGGGAGTTGGTGATGGACAGGGAGGCCTGGAGTGCTGTGATTCATGGGGTCTCAAAGAGTCAGACATGACTGAGCGACTGATCTGATCTGATCTGATATTATTTTAAGAGGTTTTGTGTGACTAACATATCATTCATGATGGATCTATATATCTATTAATATCTTCATTAGCATATGTGGAAATATATATGTGTGTGTGTATTTTTTAAATCAGATTCTTCATAAAGGACAATCAAAAAAAAAGGATATTAGTTTATATGCAAATATAGTTCATCCTGATCAAAGGGAAAGTTGAGTACTTCCAAACCAAGTTGACATAGTAAATCTTTACTTAAATTGTTCTGAGTCAATATTTGAAAAAAAATTTTAAGCTAAACCAAAATAGATTTGGACTTGCACAAATAAGACAACAAAATGTTAGCAATCAGAGAACACTTTTATGTATTACATCACTCTGTCTTTTGAGACTCTGTGTCTCTTGTGTGTTAGGATGTGTCTGCTATTGAGCTCCTTATTCGGCCATATGCTATAGATTGGATAATAAAGTATGCCAAGATTTATGAAATTCACCACAATTTTCATACTACTTTCCATGAGAAGATATGAACAGACTGGCAAATAACAGGAGCAGATGTAACATTTTCATATCTCCTTTTAATTAAATATTGTCATTTTGGAATAAAGTAGCATAGGAAGTGCATCAGAGAGGGATTTAGGTTTTAGAGGCCATAAACACTATGGTGATGAAATATGAGGAAGGAAGTCTATCTTATGAACACTGGTAAGATCGTGTTTTCTGCAGAAAAAGAGTGCTTTTATCACTAGTGATTTTAGCATAAGTAATGACATTTAAGGATAATTTTTGAAAATTAATATCAACAATGGGAAAATGAAAATAGGAATTTCATTTATAGTAACATTGAAAATATAAAAATAGAAGGAATATGTTAAGATATACAAGACCTTTATATGGAAAACTATAAAACAGTGCTGAAAAGAATGAAAGAAGATCTTAAAATGGAGAGATATACCAGGTTCATGGATTAGAAGACTATCATTAAGATAGTAATCCTCTCCATACTGATTTATTAATTCCATGCAATATTAATCAAAACACAGTGGCCTTGGTGGAAGAAATTGCTGATTGCATTCTAAAATTTATATGGAAATGCAAAAGACACAGAATAACTATGATAATCTTGAAGAATTTTTTTTAAATGGAAGAAGATTTTAATTCTTACTTTAAATCTATAGTAATTAAAACAATGTGATATTGTTATGTGGATAAACAGATAAATGAAATAAACAGTCCAGAAATAGAAACACACATAACTGTTTACTTCATGGTATTCAAAAAGAAGAAAAGAAGGTCTCTTTAATAAATGATGCTGGAGAAATGAGCTATTTGTATGGAGGCAGGGAGCATCCATTTTATGGTATATATTGTTAGTGCATTCAGATTACTTTGCATATTTGCAATAGCTCTGAGTTTCTTCTTCTTTTTTTTTTTTTTTGCTTCTGCATGCTCTGCTGCTAACGACTGAGACTCTCAGATAATTTCCCTTGGACATTTTCCTACCTTTCTGAAACTGTAAAGAGAATCAAAAGCACCTATATGATTTAACGGTGGTTTAGTTCCTAAGTCATGTCCGACTGTTTGTGACCCAAAAAGGCAGCTTATGGTGGGTGAAAGACTAGTAACAAGATACATGAATCTAGTTACTTTGCGTCACTTTGCATGAAGAAAGAACAACGTTTTTTTGTTATTATGCTCCAGTTCTGCTTTCAAAATCAGGCTGAATCAGGGACTTCCTTTGAAATGGGACCCTTATGTGGCTTCATTTTCTTTTCAATTCTTCTTCCTTATTACATTATTGGTTTCTCCTTAGAATATCCCTTAATAATTCATTTATACTGAACTATTGGCTTAGGATCCAACTTTGGAAGAACCCAACCTGATACACCCTAAACCATGTTACACACACACACACACACACACACACTTTTGAGATGGACCATTGATCTAAATGTATATCCATTTAGCATTCCCTCCAGAGAGGGTCCTCCCACCCCCAACCTAGGTAAATGCAAGATCCACCTTTCCCACCAGGGCTGCCAAAACTGGTCTGCTTTCCCCACCAGAATGATGTTGTTATTGCGAACCAGGGAAACAGAAAAAAAGGTACAGTCTCTATCCTCACGGAGAAGGTGATGGCACCCCACTCCAGTACTCTTGCCTGGAAAATCCCATGGATGGAGGAGCCTGGTAGGCTGCAGTCCATGGGGTCGCTAAGAGTCCGGCACGACTAAGCGACTTCACTTTCACTTTTCACTTTCACGCATTGGAGAAGGAAATGGCAACCCACTCCAGTGTTCTTGCCTGGAGAATCCCAGGGACGGGGGAGCCTGGTCGGCTGCTGTCTATGGGGTCGCGAAGAGTCGGACATGACTGAGTGACTTCACTTTCACTTTACTTTCATAGATCTAAATATGAAAATGAAATCTATAAGCTTTTTAGAAAAACATAAAGGAGAATGCTTTTACAGCTCTGGCTTAGGGAAAATAGATATGACCCATAATATTTTACTAGAGAAGGAAATGGCAGCCCACTCCAGAATTCTTGTCTGGAGAATCCTGTGGGCAGAGGAGCCTGGTGGGCTGCCGTCTGTGGGGTCACACAGAGTCGGACATGACTGAAGCGACTTAGCAACAGCAGCAGCATAATATAAAACAATAAACTGGATGACATTGAACTAAAATCTTCTGCTAAAATAAAACAAAAAACCCATAGTAATGAAGTAAAAAAAAAATAAACTAGAGGTTACTAGGAGAATATATTAATAATACATTTATCTGACAAAGGACTTATATCTAGAATATTTAAGGAATTTCTTTAAATCAATAATAAAAATAGAGTGATGTCTGCAAAGTGGTGAAAATAACACCTATCTGTGGACAAGATGCCTTTGTAAAAATTCCAGAGCCCGAGGATGAGATTGAAGCAACCCTGTGCACTAGAGAAACAGAAAACCTACATTAGAAAATAAAACGGATGGTTTCACTTTGACTGCAGTTCCCCACCCCCACCCAGGCTGGCACACTGCTGCCTCCACAGGGTTGCCCCGGACCTACAGTTCCTCCAGTGGTAGCAAGAGAGCCCAGGATGCACAACTAGCTTCTCCATTGCTGCAGGACGCTCTCAGAAGGCCCCCTTAGGTCTTGCCTCATGGGCATCACTGGGAGATCCATAAGCCAGTCCACTGTGGATCAGCTACAGATAGGAAAGTAGAGGGGATACACGGCAACCAGCACACAGATCTTGGCAGACAATGTTTCTTCTGCTTGTGGCACCCAATATGCTTTGCCCATGTGCATAGCTGAGCTGGTGGCTCTCTGTAGCCAGGAAGCCCAATCAGCTGGTCTGATTTGGGTCCCCAGCAAATGGGCCACCCTCGCCGTGGACACCATTTTATAGCCCAACCTGGACAATGAAGCAAATCAGCAGCCCTGCTCAACTACTGAGCCAAGCCTCTAGTCCCCCCTAACCAGGAAGCTTTGCCAGACACCATATCTAACTACAGAGTTCATCCAATGGCCAGTTTTATTAGAGGACCAAGCCAGCAGCCCTCCACAGCTGTTAGGGAGAGCCTCCAGTTATGACTAATCAGTTAGTGCAGCCAGATAGCCTGGGCAACCGTGGATGTCATCCTACAGCCTTGCTCAGGCAAGAGCAAGCCAGCAGTTTAACCCAAATACAAAGCATAACCTCCAGGCCTGCCTAACCATGGAGCCTGACAGTTATCATGGGCAGGCTTGCAACCAACCCTACATTTTGGAACTCAGTATACCACAGCACCCAGCAACAGAGTCTGTCCTATGGTCCTGCCCAACTGTTGAGCACTTGTGTCCTTACCCAGGCAGGGAACACTGCCAGTAACACTGTCCAATTATGGAGTCTCACAAGTGGTACCATGCTGTCATGGAACATAGCCTGTGACCCTGTCCAACCAATGGTGGTTACTGAGCCTAGGTAATGGCTCCATCTGATGTAGATCCAAATCATCAGCCTGGCTTCACCAGTGAGCCAATCCCATGGTCCCACTTGAATGTGGAGCCTGGCCAGCACATCCCTGACCTCAGAGCCTGGGCAACGGCCTGGCCCAACTAGAGATCAGAACAGCAAGCCTCATCTGCTTGTATACATTACCAGGTAACCCATCCTAACCCCCAAACTAAGCTGACTGATGAGGTCTTTCCTTGCTTAAGGGAAACTTTAAAAGGTGGAAGAAGAGGCTGCTTCCTGAGATGCACAGATACCAATGCAGAGACAGAAGGATCACACAGAATAATGTAAACAGAAAAACATGACAATACCAAAAAAATAATAAAATCCAAAAACTGATTCTAAATAAATGAAGATACAGGTACTATCTGCAAACAGTTCAGAATGATCCTCTTAAAAATTTCAGTGAACATACAGATAACAAAACAAATTTGGCAAACATTGCATGAACAAAATGAGACGTTCAACAAAGATAAAAAAAAACACACACACATCAAAAAAAAGAAAACAATTAGACAAACAAAACAGGAAACCCCAGAGCTGACACATATAATGCCTGCACCAAAAAATTCAATAGAGATTCAACAGCAAACTTGACAAAGCAGAAAAGAAATCAGAGAACTCAAAGATAAGTCATTTGAACTTAGCCAGTTAAAGCAAAAAAACAAAAAGAATGAAAGAATGAAGAAAGCCTTTGGCGCATATGGGACAGCAAAAGAAAGAATATATATGTTATGGGAATCCCAGAAGAAGAGGGGTAGAAAAGGATAGAATGTCTATTTAAAAAATCATGGCAGAAAATTTTTCCAAATGTGGGAAGAAAAATGAACATCAGATTCATGAAGCCACAAATCCCCAACAGGCTGAAATTAAAATGAGTTACACCAAGACATAAATAAATTGTCAAAAGTGGAATACAAAGAGAGAATTTTGTAATCCCAACACAAAACATACATAAAAACATAGACATGTATAAAAATCCCCAGTAAAGATACAGTCAAGGTCAGATTCTCTAGTACGTATTGATGGTGCATACATTTAAATAGAGCGGGGCCCTATTATGGTCCCCATTCCCCATGTCTTCTGCTTGCCTTTTGCCTGTGGAAAAACTTAAGCCAAACAACAAGCTTAATCAGAGAAGTGAGAAAATGCAGAAGCAAAGGAAAGCAGTCAAACAGGACAAAACAATAGTTTAGTCATCGAGCAAGGACCTTTAGTTCCTTCTCAAGGGCTATAGATACCATTGAGGCATATCCTGTGAGCCGTCTTAGAGATACGGAAACTCCCACCGGTTGAAGAAGGTAACTACATGGTGACCACACTACAGCCATAACATAAACCTCCACCATTCTGAGAATGGGCCTCAAAGAAATGGGAATGAACTGACCCTGGAATTCAAGATTAACAGTACCTGAAACAATCATGATGATGCTGATCAGACCACCACATGACCAAGTTCAAGGTGACTGTCACAGCTGACTGTGATGTTTCTTCATGTAGCCTCTTCCTTCTATCTATAAAAGTCAGGCTTTGGATCAGGAGTCTGCCTTATCTCCCCAGCTGTCAGCATCCAAAATAAAGCAAACTTGCCTTCTAACAACCTTGCTTTTTTATTGCCTTCCAAGGAGCAATTAGCCAGACCCTTACTTTCAGTGAAAAACAATCACTTTCAACTCTAGTTTCAAATGTAGAGTAAAAGGTATTTAAAATAGCTATAACTATAATACTTTATTATGGGATATAAAATATTAATAATGTATGTCAGTTATAATAGCAAAAACCTAAAACATGAGTGGGGGAGAGGGGTAAAAATAGAGTTTTTAAAATATTATTAACAAAGTTATCAGCTTAAAATAAGATATTATCACTGTAAAGTATTTTATGCAAACCCTATAGTAACCACAAAGGAAAAATCTGTGGTAGATACACTGAAGGCTAAGATAAAAGAATCAAAGCATACCACCATAAAAAGTTACCAAATCACAAAGGAAGTTAAGCAGGAGAGGAGGAAATGAACTACCAAACAGAACACAATCAACAAAATGGCAATAAGATGGTATACAAATAATTATTAACACTTCAAAAATAAGCCCGGCCTCAATTGCTCCACAGCATGTGGAATCTTCCTGGGCAAGAGATTGAATCCATGTCACCTGGACTGGCAAGCAAATTCTTATCCACTAAGCCACCAGGGAAGGGCCTAGAAATAGATTTGCAGCTTCCCTGGTGGCTTTGTGGTAAAGAATCCACCTCAAGGCAGGAGTTCTGGGTTCAATGCCTGGGGTGGAAAGAGCCACTGGAGAAAGGAATGGCAACCCACTCCAGTCGTCTTGCCTGGAAAATGTCGTGGGCAGACGAACAGGGCAGATTACAGTCCATGGGTCACAAAGAGTAGGACATGACTGAGCAACTAACGCTTTCACTTTGACCAAACATAAGCCTCTTGAGAAATCTGTACGCAGGTCAGGAAGCAACAGTTAGAACTGGACATGGAACAACAGACTGGTTCCAAATAGGAAAAGGAGTACGTCAAGGCTGTATATTGTCTCCCTGCTTATTTAACTTATATGCACAGTACATCATGAGAAACGCTGGACTGGAAGAAACACAAGCTGGAATCAAGATTGCCAGGAGAAATATCAATAACCTCAGATATGCAGATGACACCACCCTTCTGGCAGAAAGTGAAGAGGAACTCAAAAGCCTCTTGATGAAAGTTAAAGTGGAGAGTGAAGAAGTTGGCTTAAAGCTCAACATTCAGAAAATGAAGATCATGGCATCTGGTCCCATCACTTCATGGGAAATAGATGGGGAAATAATGGAAACAGTGTCAGACTTTATTTTTCTGGGCTCCAAAATCACTACAGATGGTGACTGCAGCCATGAAATTAAAAGAGGCTTACTCCTTAGAAGGAAAGTTATGACCAACCTAGATAGCATATTCAAAAGCAGAGACATTACTTTGCCAACAAAGGTACATCTAGTCAAGGCTATGGTTTTTCT